>NC_134691.1:117618790-118818790 GCF_050947455.1 Rhinoderma darwinii
AAGTGTGGGGTCGTCTTATATGCCGGATATTGTCTACATTATCACGTTGCAGCCGCACAGCTCAGTATAATACACATGAATGTATGGGAGCGCGGCTGTGTAATTCAGCCACAGCCCCGCTCCTGAGTCATGATAAGTTCGCGGGGTCAGGATGATGCAATGCGGCCAGCGCTGCACTAATGAGCGGCGGCACTGGAGACAGAACATGGCGGGCGCGCTACAAAACACCCCCATGTTCTGTCTTCAGTGCCTGAACTGCCGCTCATTAGTGCAGCGCCGGCCGCATCACCTCATGCTGACCGCGCGCGCACTTCCTGTCAGGAGCGGGGCAATGGCTGTATTACACAGCCGCAGCCCCGCTCTATAACGGCGGAGATCAGAGAAACCTCTCATCTCCGCCGTTATTCCCCTGAATGCTGCGATCACAGCTGACTGCAGCATTCAGGGGAAAGTGAAAAGGGGGGATGCCCCTGGATCGCGTCACAGGGAATTCCTGTGACGCGATCGAGGGCCATACCATATATGGGCAGACAGCCCAGGGTCTATTGACGGACCCCAGGGCTGTCTTACCATATTTCATGTTGTTAGGACATACCCAAGTATGTCCTAACAACTGCCTGTGTATTATCCATCCACAGGTTAATGTACTGGCACATATCTGATATATGTCAGTACATTAAAGTTTAAAAATAAAGTAAAAACAAAGTATTGTTAAATTGTAAAAAAAATACACCTTCACCTTTTTTACAATAAACATTAAAATAAGTCTCAATACATAAAATACACACATTCAGTAATGGCGCGGACAATAATGTTTTTGCATCATTTATGATGTGTACGCTGTAAAAAAATGAAATAAACACGGCTTTCATTCACTTATTAATGTGAGGCGCGAGGTGCGATGAATTTAACCTCCATGTTCCTCACATTAATAGTAATTAACCCCATCACGTACCTCGCACATTAACCCATTATGACTGAGAAACATGATGGTATTAATTACTATTAATGTGAGGCGCGTTCAAAATTCATCACACGTCGCGCCTCACATCAGAAAACGGAAGAATTTTTTTTTTATTACTGTTGGCAAAAGTATCGAAATTGGTATCGAAATCGCAATACTAAACGAAGTATCGGTATCGAAGTCCAAATTCTGGTATCGTGACATCCCTAGTCTACATATTGTCTACACACAGGTTGTGTGTTACCTTGTGAGCCTGAAGTCCGGTACACAGGCTCCCGGGATGCACGGAATCCGCCACGGATCTGAGGGAAGCCGGTATTAGCCGCCAGGGAACATCTCTGTAAGATGCTCTGGCCCGCCCTTTCCTCTCATTCCCTGCCTCTCAGATCTCGCGCGATGAAGCAGCCTATCTGCGCATGCGCGAGTTCAAAGAGACAGAGAGT
Organism: Rhinoderma darwinii; assembly: GCF_050947455.1. Lineage (NCBI taxonomy): Eukaryota > Metazoa > Chordata > Amphibia > Anura > Rhinodermatidae > Rhinoderma > Rhinoderma darwinii. Next base: position 117,620,198 of record NC_134691.1, read on the forward strand.
CCTGGGTCCTGCCGCCGATGGCCATAGTGAAGCGCTCCTGCACGAAATGGTGAGTATATCTTAAATTCTATATTTTAAGGGTAAAAGTTGGGGGTCGTCTTATACACCCAGTCGTCTTATACGCCGACATATACGGTATTCTAATAAAAAGGAGTCCCCAAAATTCGCTAGGTGGTCCTTTTCTTCTGAGGCCGGTGTTTGTCCATTAGCACACTAGGGCCACATGTGGGATATTTCTAAAAACTGCAAAATCTGGTCAATAAATATTGGGCTGTGTTTCTCTGGTAAAACCTTCTGTGTTACAAAAAAAAAAAATGGATTAAAATTGAATTTCAGCAAAAAAAAAAAAAAATTTGTAAATTTCACATCTACTTTGCTTTAATTCCTGTGAAACGTCTAAAGGGTTAAGAAACTTTCTAAATGCTTTTTTGAATCCTTTGAGGGGTGCAGTCTTTAAAATGGGGTGATTTATTTGGGGTTTCTAATATAGAAGGCCCTCAAAGCCACTTCACAACTGAATTGGACCCTGTAAAAACCAGCTTTTGAAATTTTCTTGAAAATGTGAGAAATTGCTGCTAAAGTTCTAAGCCTTGTAACATCCTAGAAAGTTAAAAGGATGTTCAAAAAAACTATGGCAATCTAAAGTAGGCATATGGGGGATGTTAATTAGCAACTATTTTGTGTGGTATAACTGCCTGTCTTACAAGCAGATACATTTAAATATAGAAAAATACAAATTTTTGCAATTTTTCGCAAAATTTTGGTGTTTTTCACAATTCAATATTGAATGTATTGACCATATTTTTCCACCAACACAAAAATTCAATTTGTCACGAGAAAACAATCTTAGAATCGCTTGGATAGGTCAAAGTATTCCGAAGTTATTACCACATAAATTGAAACCTGTCAGATTTGAAAAATGAGGCCCTGTCAGGAAGGTCAAATGTGGCCACAGCGGGCAGGGGTTAAGGAATGAAAAAGGAGAGAAAATAACACATAAGGGAATAAATCAAATTATTACAGATTACTATAAGAAACTTTATGAAGGAAAACAAGTGTCCATGCATAAGATAAATCAATATCTTGATAATGTGGATATGCCTCTAATAACGCAGGATCAGCTTGATCCGTTAGGAGCCCATATAACATGACAGGAGGTCTATAAAACCATTAAAAAAAACATGAAACAAAAGCCTCCGGGACCAGATGGGTACACTTCAGAGTTTTTTTTAAAATTAATGTCATGTAAGGTGGGAGATATTTTGACGGAGGTATATAACAAATTTTTTACAGAAGCAGGAATGATGGAATCTAGAAATACAGCTTACACCCCCAAGAAAAAAAAGGTCATCCATTAGACCCGGCCTCATATAGGCCAATATCATTAATTAATTGTTAATGTTGGTGCCAAGTTGTATTCAAGGATATTGGCAGACAGACTGGCAAGAGTACTTCCTATCATCATCCACGATTCACAGAATGGGCTTATAAAAGTAAGACATGGGGTGAGAAATATTAGAAAAGTATTCAGTGTTTTGGATTGGGCTAGGCCATTCTTGATGAAAAATGTGGCAATAATATCTTTTGATGCGGAGAAAGCATTTGATAGCATGGCCTGGCGCAGGCTCAATAAAGTCATGGAAAATATGGGGATAAGGGGTTATTTTTTAGAAGCAATTAATGCTATGTACCACCACCCATATACACAAGTTGTCACACAGGGAGATATATCAGAAAAATTTAGATTGTACCGCGGCACTAGACACGGATGCCCCTTACAACCACTGGTATTTCATTTACCTATTGAACCACTAGTGAGATTTGTTTCTCAGACTCCGCAGATAATAGATATAAAAGTTGGTGAAGAGGAAGATAAAATCGCACTATTCGTGGATGATCTGATTTGTTTGTGCACCACATTAAAGAGCAAATGTGGAAAATTTGTTACCTGAAATTTTAATTTCCTGAAGTCTGTAGGCAGACTTAAGGGTTAAAGGGAACCTGTCACCAGCATTTTAGCTATAAAGCCAGCAATACCTGGTGAAAGTGGGTGAAAAATCATTGTCATCTAAGCTATAAATATGTTCTAAGTAAGCTCTGTACCTTTAGTATTCGGTCTTTCAGTGGTCTCACGCCGTATGCAAATGAGCAGAAAAGAGTCAAATCTTCATCTGAAAAGAGTCAGATTTTCATTCCCCCAGCGTCTCAGAGTGGACTCCACCTCCTTCTTTTTGATTGACAGCTCCTTAGCCAGTCAGGGCCGGACAGGTGGCAACGGTGGGCGGGGTTAAGAAGCTGCGTCCCAGATGGAAAAATAATTATCATAAAAGGCGGGAAGAGTTTAAACGACGATATTTACAGATAGAGGAGGACTTCAGGAAAGAAGAGAACAGGAACGAACTCTGGACAGCTGCGGCCATTGAGGGGTCAGGCGAGTATGACAGGTAAGATGTTGATGACCGGATCCCTTTAAGATACTTCATCTGACCAGATAGAAGAGACATATTACTCAGCAGTAATCAATTAAACAATTAGGAGGTCCCAGGCAGCCTTAAATAGAGCCCAAATCCCTTCAGAAAATGTAATGTATGCAGCAGTATATATATAGGCTGGGAAACTTGTGCTGCCTACCGACTCCAGGAAATTAAAATTTCAGGTAACAAATTTTCCACTTCCTGATCATCCTACGGCAGCACACTTAAGGGACTTAAAAAGCAATGAGATTATGGAGGGGGGGGGGGGATTTAAGCTTTAGATGCGGTCACTTGCACTTTTTTGCCAAAGGCTGAACCCACAGAAGAAAATAAGTCAAGCCTATAATATGTAATGAAGATTGAGGCAGAAGACCAAGTAGCCGCTTTGCAGACTTGGTCTAAGGGAACATGGCATCTTTCTGCCCACAATGTAGATGTGGATCTGGTTGAGTGGGCCCGAATATCTAAGGGGAACTCTAGGCCTTCCAAGGAGTAGCAATCTCTGATGATTTCTTTTGAGCCATCTAGCTAGTGAAGATCTGCTTCCTTTTTTCCCTTTTATTTGGACCCTGGAATTGGAGAAACACACCTTCCGATTGTCTAAAAGGGGCCATCGTTTCCAGATATGCAAGTAGGGACCTACTTACGTCTAATTATTGTCAATTTGTAGGGGCATTAGAGGTTGAGTCTAATGGTAAGACTGGCAAAACTATCTCTTGATTCAAGTTTGAGCTGGATGGTACTTTTGGCAAGAACCCTGGCATTGTTCCAAGGATAACACACTCGGGTAAGATTCTAAGATAAGGCTCTTTACAGGACAGTGCTTGCAATTCGCTAATCCGTCTTGCGGACGTAATTGCTATTAAGAATAGGGTTTTATATGAAAGAAGCTTAAGGCTTATACTGTGAAGTGGTTCAAATGGGGCACGTCCGACGTGTTTCAAAACAATGGGCAACTCCCAAGAGGGCAGTGGATTGTGATAGTATGGCCTTAATTTTTGAATCGCTTTCTAGAATCTGGTTATCAGCGGATGGTTAGAGAACCTCCACTCTGAATTGGCATTAATGGCTGTCAAATGCACTTTTAATGTATTGGCCTTTAGGCTTTCTGGTATCCTTGTAGAAACTGCAATACTGTGAAGACTGTATCTGGTAACCTGTCATTGTCCTGACACCATTTAGAAAAAATAAGCCATATTTTTGAGAATATATTTTCATTGTACTGGGTTTTATGGAAGCTAATAAGGTATTGATTATCTCATCGGAGAAGCCCTTCTTTTTCAGAGACTCTCTTTCAGTTTCCAATCCGTTAGAAGTAACCTGTCTATCGTGGGATGAAACCACTGCCCCTGGACGTAATGGAAGTTTCCAGAAGTTGCCTTTCGAGAGATTCAATACTTGTGGAAACCATGCCCTTCTGGGCCAATGAGGAATGATCGTTATGGCTTTCACTTTCTTGTCCCTTATTTTCCTCAATACCCGAGGAATGGGGGGAAAAAACATAAACAAAAATATTTTTTCCCAACTCAATGATAGCCTGTCCATGGCATATGGGTGATCTGATCTGTTGTGTGAACAGAACTTCCTTAATTTGGTATTCTTCGCGGTCGCCATGACATCTAGTGTTGGTTTGCCCATCTTCCTGGTGATTTGAAGGAAGACTACTGGATTCAAGCTCCACTCTCCTGGGTGAATCCGATTCCTGCTCAGCCAGTCCAACTTCAGATTCAACACTCCTCGGATGTGGACTGCGGAGATCGATCTCGGGTTGTGTTCTGCCCACCGCATGATCTGACTGCATTCCTTTTTGAGGGAATTGCTTCTGGTGCCCCCCTGTTTGTTTACATAGACAACTGCGGGGAGAATGTCTGATTGAATTTGGACATCGTGACGATGGAGTACATTCTGAAAATGCAATAGGGCTAGTTTGATCGCCCTGAGATCTGTTCATGTTGGATGAAAGGCAGCCATCATGTTTGGACCGTTTCTTCTGCACCCATGATGTTCCCACATGTGCACCCCAGCCTGAGTCTGAGACCTCCGTAGTGAGGAGTGTCTGATGAACTGGTCTCTGAGACCTGCCTCAATCGAGATGGTAGGGTACCAGCCACCACTGGAGGTCTTGTCTCACATCCGAAGACATTGACATTTGGGTGTCGAGAGACACTATTTTCTTGTCCCAATTTTTCAGTATATTGGATTGCAACATTCGTATGTGTGCCCTCGCCCAGGGTACCGCCTCGATAGCCGACGTTAGAAGGCCAAACACCCTCGTGGCCTGACGGATGGAGCACTGATTTAATGATATTAGTCAAACTCCCTGACGGATAGACCATATCCGGTCACTGGACAGTGTCAGTGAAATTTCTTGTGTGTCTACCATGAAGCCTAGGTACTTTAACCTGGTGCATGGTGTTAGATGAGACTTTTGGAGGTTTATCATTAAGCCATGCGAGATGAGCATGTCTAGAGTGACTTTCAGGTTCTTTGTAATAATGTCTTCTGATGGGGCTCTCACCAGCCAATCGTCCAGGTAAGGACATACAAAGATCCCTTTCATTCGCAGTACTGCAGATAGTACCACCGCTACTTTCGTAAACACTCGGGGCGCTGATGTTATCCCAAAGGGTACGCAGGTGAACTGAACATGTAACGCTTGATGATGAAGGAGAACCGCCACCCGTAGAAATTTCCTGTGTTTCTTTTGGACCGGGATATGAAGGTATGCATCTTGTAGATAGATAGTGGCTAGAAAATCTCCTTCTTGAATAATACTTATGACCGATTTGTATGGATTCCATTTTTGACTTTCTCTTTACAAAGAATTTGTTTAGGTATGTCAAATCTATCACTAAGCGCCATTTGTCTTTCTTTTTTGGAACGGCAAAGATAGGTGAGATCTCGCTGATGATACGGGACTGCTTCCTTTCTTATTAAGTCTTGAAGACTGAGAACCACCGGATTTCCTCATCTGTTTATACAGAATTTGTTTTTGGAATGGTATTTAGTTCCAACGAGTAGCTATTCTGGATGGTGGATCTGACCCATTCGTGTTTGGACGTTTTTAGCCATAGGTGAACCAACTCTCCTAGCCTTTCCCCTACTGGACGCTTTTTTTTCCTGGCGTCATAAGTTTGAATTTTTGTTGAAAGGTGGATTTCTTTCTGAAGGGGGGAGGGGGGGTTACCCTCTTGCTTGTTTTTGAATCTACGCTGCTTGTCACCACCGCAAAAAGGGGACCTTTTGGAACTGTTTTGAATAGCGGCCTCTTTGGAGGGCGTGGGAAGGAAATCCCTCTTTCGTCATTTCTCAACTTAGGCCTAGTACATACTACAGTCTTTTTCTTCAGGGTGCTAGCCGTTTCTCTGACGGCTAGCATCCTGACCCATTCATTTCAATGGGGCCATGCACACTTCAGTTTTTTTGATGCTCCCATTGCTCTGTTCCGACCAAAGTAGAGCATGTCCTACTTTGGTCCGAGATTCCGTGACCGTGAGGCCCATGCAAGTCAATGGGGCCGTCAAAAAAACTGAAGACACACTGAAGGCATCCGTGTGCCTTCCGTGTGTGACGGAGCTGTTGCCTAGCATCGGCCGGGCGGGCAGAAGTATATTACACTAATTGATAGAGACAAGTGGCTGCCGATCACTGATAGAGAGAAGAGGCTGCTGATAATAAAATAAAAAGCAGTTCATACATACCCCGGTCATTGTCTTGGTGACGAGTCCCTCTTCTTCCTCCAGTCCGACCTTCCTGGATGACGCGGCAGTCCATGTGGCCGTTGCAGCCTGTGATTGGCTGCAGAGGCGGTCACGTGGGATGAAGTCATCCCTGGAGGCCGGCCTTCTGACGTCATACAGACTTGCGTGGCCTCCACTATAGCCTGTGATTGGCTGCAGCGGTGACATGGAATGAAACGTCATGCCAGGAGGCCGGACAGGAGGAAAATGCAGGCAGTTCTGGGTAAGTATGAACTGATTTTTTAATATTTAATAAATTCGTTCTTCAGCGCTAGTCACTGTCCAGGGTGCTAAAAGCGTTACCGCCGATCAGTGCAGCCCATTAACTCTTTCAGCACCCTGTACAGTGACTAGCGCTGAACAACCCTGCTCTTTCTGCACCCTGGACAGTACCATGCTCGGAAACGGAAACACTGGAGTGCACACGAAAATCACACGGCCGCTAAAACGGGTTCACGGACCCGTCAAAAACGGCCGTGAAAACGGTGATGGAAGTGTGCACGAGGCCTTAAGGATGCCTTCCAACTGTGGTCCGAACACAGAAGAGGGATGAAATGGTAGGGAACAGAAAAGATTCTTGGATGGAACGTCCCCTGCCCATTGCTTGATCCAAAGGGCTTTACGCGCCACATTAGAGAGAGCTAGGGATCTAGAAGAAAACTTCAAGACATCCAGCGACTTGTCACATAAAAACGCTGCAGCAGTTTTCATGAGAGTGATATTATGTAAGATTTTTTTCTCTCAGTACGTGGTCTTCTAAATCTTGTGAGAGCTGACTAAGCCAGGTACGGAGGGCCCTGGCAACTGGGATGGAGACTAAGGCCACTTTACACACAGCTACCGACTATGAGTAGGCTTTTTTTTAATATCGAATCCGCTCTGCGATCCATTGGATCCTTTAAGAGTGGGGATTCCTCTGAAGGAAACACCGATTTCTTCGACAGCCAGATAAACTTTGGGCGGAAAATCCCAGTTAGTACTAAACTTGAGATCTGTTTTGTAGGTGTGTTTAAACTTTGCCCCTTGATCGATTCGTTTCTCCGGCTTATCCCAATCTTCCTGGAACCAATCTGTAATAACAGGATGGGAGGGAAGGACTCAGTCTTTGTTGATAGGGAAATAATAAAGTTGTTCCTTTTTAGGTTTGTGAGATATATCTTTGTCGGTCTCAACGGTCAATTTAACTGTATTCAGCAAGTGCGGGAAATTGTCTTTATCCAACAGATAAATATTATCTATGGATTCATCATCAGAGTCCTCTGAATCTAGATCATCTTCCGATATTCCTTCATATTCAGAAGAGGATTGTGGCGAGGGCGTCCGCTTTCTATTTTTAGATTTTTTTTATTTTTTTTTATGCATAGCAGCCGACTTCATCTCCTGAAAAGTGCCCGAAAGTTGCTCCTTAAACCAAGACAGAAACCCCTTGGCTTCAGTCTGGAGGGATTTTTCAGGAGGTCTGCATGAGGAGCAGAAACTCTGGTCCCAATCCCCCGGCAATGGTTGCTGACAATCCTTACACATATTGTGTTTGGATTTTTCTCTTCTGTTTCCCTTGAGATGCAGGACTTGGCATCTGGGGAAAAAGGCATGTAATTTACAATCCAACCTGTATGTGGCAAACCAGGAGGAAACACCTCTGTCATTATCCTGACACCATATTTGCTAGATACCTTAGTTCTCCACGGTCCAGCAGCTTAGCCAGCGTCATAGCACTAGATTCTCGGTCTTTTCTTGAACCGCCGGGATTCCGCGAGACTTCCGTTCTCGCGCATGCGCAGTACGAACCAAGCCAGGAGAGCGCACGGCGCATGCTCTGGTAGCCGGCATGTTCCTTACGTGACAGCGGACATATTGGCACACCCGGCTGGAGGTGCATGGGGTCCACTTCTAGGGGTCGAGGGACAGGAACCTGTATGCTGCTCTAGAATGAAAGCATGGCTTCGATCTTCAGGTAAGACTTAGAAGCCAGGCCGAGGGACTGAGGAATCTCCCAGTATACAGCCCCCCCATATATCATGGGTCGCAGGTTGGGGACAGAGGGCACCCCCTGTATAAAGCTTTCAGCATAGATGTCTTCACTATCCATGTTCATAGAAGAAAAAAATACGTTTTCTGAAGGGATTTGGGCTCTATTTAAGGCTGCCTGGGACCTCCTAATTGATTACTGCTGAGTAATATGTCTCTTTTAACCGGTCAGATGAAGTATCTTAACACTTAAGTGTGCTGCCATAGGAAGATCAAGAAAGGTAGAATATTAGAAATCATGCAAATGTTTGAAAACCTAGCGGGGTATAAAAAAAATTTTTTTCATAATCTGAATTTTTTATTAAGAATTTCAACAAGTACAGAGCAAACAAGCCCAGGAAAAACATTTCAATATACATACATGTTGTTTTTGCATTATCTATATTTCTCTCAGGTAAGACGTTAACATGTTTCCACATATTACCCACACACCTTACCCACAAATTCACCTCTCAGAATATAGGCATTGTCTCTATTTGATAAGATTTCTTTATAAAAATATAATTAAAGCTTTGTGTAAAGTGTGTGTTATCCTTCCATTCCCACTAAAGGAGGGAGGAAGGAGAAAAGGGAAAGGGAGAGATAGGGAAAGACCCCGGAAATAGAAAGAAAAGGTTCCCCTCTCCCAGACAGGAGCCCCCAATTTAGCAGACTGCTTCTGGCCGACCCCTCTATGGGGGGGTTCCGCCTAGCCATTTAGCAACGTGTGGATCAGATTTGAAGGACGACCATGTACTCCACAGAGAAAGAACCGCACCAATGCGATCACTGTCCTCTGCAACCAGAGATTCCATTCGATATAAAGAGTCCATCTCCACTACCCATTCCAGAACTGAGGGCGGCACGGTAGACTTCCAATGTCTAGGAATAACTGTTCGTGCCGCAGTCAGGAAATGCCTTAGCAGCCCCTTTCTAATACTCGGCAGAGGGCCCGGAATTAGAGATAGCAAAGCCATTTGAGGAGTGGGTACCAGCTGTGTGCCTTCCACTTCTGTATAGATTTCAAAAATCGCTTTCCAGAAGGTCTGCAAAACGTGACATGACCACCAGATGTGTAACATTGTTCCGGTCTCGGTCCCGCATCGCCAACACAAATCTGACACCTCAGGGTACATTCTGTTCAGATTCTGTGGGCAACGGTACCATCTAGTCAGGATTTTGAAGTTTTTTTCCTGTGCCTGACATGCTACCCGCATTTTGTGAGACAGAAAAAATATTCGATCCCACTCAGCCTGTGACAGGACTACTCCTAGTTCTCGCTCCCATGTGCTGACGTATGCAGGAGGCTGGTCATCACCGGCCTCTAAAAGTAAGGTATACAGGTTAGATATCACCCGATCCGGAGGCTCAGTTTGAAGCAACAACGACTCAAACGCTGTGCTAGTGCCGATATGTATCCCACCCGGTAGCGCCGAGCGTAAAAAGGTGGACAATTGGGCATGCTCCATCCAAGAAAGCTTCCTCCCCGGGCAAGTTCCTCGCAACTCGGACCAAGAAGGGAGCCTCCCCCCCTCCGACATTACCTGACATAATCTCGTGTGTTCAGAAGAGGACCAAATCATAAACTCTTTCTTATTGACGGCTGGTAAAAATTCTGGGTTATCAAACAGCGGGCTAAGGAGTCCGGGTCTATGTGAAAGGCCCTTTCTAACCATCAGTCTGTCCCATAGAGTGAGGCAGTGCTGGGTCAGCAAGGGCAGGGTCGCAAGTGCCGGCCTATAATCAGGAAGAATCCATGGCAGCGATCTAAGTGAGAGCGCGACTATAGATTGCTCAATCTCTACCCATTGTTTCTTGGGTCCATTATGAAACCAGTCCACCACCCTTGCGAGTACTGCGGCCTGATGGTAAGTGACCAAGTCCGGGAGTCCCGCTCCCCCCTTCAATTTTGGACGGGATAATGACTTCATATTAAGGCGTGGCCTCAATGTGCCCCACACAAATTTCCGAAAAGCTTTCTCCAATGCCTTAAAAAATGTTCCGGGGACTAATACTGGGAGAGCCTGAAACAGATATAAAAACCGAGGGAGGATGTCCATTTTGATTGCATTGATGCGGCCAAACCATGAGAGTTGCGCTCGATCATATGAAAGTAGATTTTTGAGAGTGGCTTGTAGTAATGGCTGATAATTGAGAGTGAAAAGATCCACCAGATCCCTGGGAATCTGAACTCTCAAATATTTGATTGACCTCGCCTGCCATTTAAAATTAAAGGATGACTTTAAAAGCTCCAGTGTCTCAGAAGATAAGGATATGTTGAGTGCTTCAGTTTTCGTATAGTTTACTTTAAAGTTGCTGACCTGGCCAAATACTTCGAATTCTCTAATGAGTACTGGTAGGGAGATCACCGGGTTTGTCACGAAGAGCAAGAGATCATCCGCATATAGGGCCAATTTATGACAATCTCTACCTATTTCTATCCCTGTTATATCTGGGGAATTACGTATAGCCCCCGCTAAGTGCTCCATCGTGATGACATAAAGCAATGGTGACAAGGGGCATCCCTGTCTAGTGCCGTTAGCAATCGAGAATCTTGTGGAAAGTATTCAGTTTGCCCTAACCCTTGCAGTAGGTGTCTGGTATAGGGACAGTATCTTATCTAGCATAATGGGGCCGATCCCAACCTGGGTCAACACCGACTTCAGGAACCCCCAGTGTACCCGATCGAAGGCTTTTTCCGCGTCAACCGATATTAAACATGTGGGTAGCGACTTTTTCTGGACGTAGGAGATTAAAGGAACAGTGTCATGGCAAATAATTTTTTTATATGTTAAAGATGTTAGTGCTTTAATAAAAACGTTTTTATTCATTTGTGTGTTTGTGTTTTACTTTTTCTTATTTTTACACTTTTTCTTCCCTATGGGGGCTGCCATTTTTTGTTCCATTTCTGTGTGTGTCGATTAACGACACACACAGACATGGAATACGGCAGCCACAGTCCCATAGGGACTGCGAACGGCTCCCGTCCCATTGACTGCCGTGTACGGCGTCTGTGTGGGAACTGCGCATGCGCCGCTCCCACACAGTCCTATTCGAAATTGGCGCCGTCCGGCGCCATTTTCCTGTGGACCGGAAGTCGCGGCCGGACAGTAATATTACTACTTCCGGTCACGGCTTCCGGACTTGTGCACATGGAACAGCGGCAGCAAACGGAGCGGACGGGCCGGAGGGAGCCGCGGCGGCAGGAGCAGGTAAGAGATTTCAATGTATGTTCGTGTTTGTGTGTGTTTACTACTGTATGTAAACCTACTACGCTGTGTGTTAGCTCAAAAAATGGCGACACACAGTGTAGGAGGTTACACCGTTCAAACCCCTCGTTTATCCCGGCACTAGCCAGGATAAAGGAGGGGGGGATGCTGAGAGCTCACTAGAGCGAGAGCTTTTAACCCAATGTTGCAATGCTGCAATTTTGGGAAATAGCTCCATCTAGTGACCAAAAATGGGTAGTATTTTATAAATGAGAAATAATTTATAATATTTCCTGACTCGTGAAAAAAATAAAAAAAATTTGAACAATGTTTAATCACCCACACACTAAATGTTTAATTAAAAAAAAAACAACATGTTTTTCGGGCAACACCATGCCTTTAAGAGAGTGGTTTTATTGGTGTTATCCCTAGCCTCTCTATGTCGAACAAATCCCGCCTGATCTCCGTGAATACAACGTGGTAGGAGTGGGGCTAGTCTATTAGCAATAGCCTTAGAATAGTGTTTTACATCTACATTTATCAGGGAGATTGGACGGTAGTTAGAACATGCCGAGGGATCTTTCCCTGGTTTGGGAATCACAGTGATGGTTGCCGCCAGCGTTTGTGGAGTGAATGGCACGGAGGTTGTAACTGCATTCTATACCTTAGTCATATAGGGGAGAAGTTTATTAACAAAGGTTTTGTAAAAGGATGCCGGGAATCCACCCGGACTTTTACCAGATGGAGCTGACTTTATGATTGCCTGTATTTCAGATTCAGAAAAGGCCTCCCCTAGTGAGGCCGTCTCGGTCTCCTCCAAAGTCGGCAGCGCCGTCTGCTCAACATAGGAATCAATCCTCCGTTGAAGGGCACTTGGAGACATGTCTGCCAAAGGCCCCCTGAGGTTGTATAGGGCCTGATAGTAGTCCTTAAATGTATTAACAATGTCTTCTGGCTTATGTTTGACCTCACCCTGTGTTGTTTTTATCGCCGGTATAAAGGATTGAGGGGCCCGTGGGTGTAATGAATTAGCTAATGCCCTCCCGCATTTGTTAGAATGTTCATATGCGAAACGCCTCATCCGGTCTCGAAACGACGCATGCGCCTGATCTAATAAATTCCTCAGCGCATTTCGAGCTTCTAGTAGCTCTGCTAAAGTCTGGGGGAGTTGGGACTGCTTGTGAGTGGTCTCTAAAGTCTGTATCTGGGACAAGAGCTTATCAATTTTGAAAGCCCGTTCCCTCTTCAATCTCGAGCCTTGCTGTATAAATATACCTCTTAAAACACTTTTCAACGCCTCCCACTGAACCGGCAGAGGGGTGGAGTCTTCCTCATGGTGCTCCAGAAACTCCGAAATGGATTTGTTAATTGCCGTTTGGCAAACAGCATCCCGTAAAAGATGGGGGTTCAACCGCCAATTCCATTCCCGCTGTTTAGTATCTGTGAAGATAAGGGACAAGTAAACCGGCGCATGGTCCCCCCAAATCATAGTTCCAATCTGAGCCTTCAGAGACCAGGAAAGTAGATGATGACTAATGAGAAACAAATCTATCCTGCTGTACATGTCATGTACTGGAGAATAAAAAGTGTAATCTCGTGTTTGGGGGTTGAGGATCCGCCAAATGTCCACCATTTGCATACCAAACAGTTTAGATTTAAGGGAAGCCAATTGAGAAGCGGGAACCGAGGATCTGCCCGAGGAGGAGTCTGCAACCCTGTCCATTGTGAAATTAAAGTCTCCTGCAGTTACCAATAGGCCTTCTGCAAATTTGGAGAGTTCCGTTACGTAACTCCTGCATACGCGCACCTGGTCATGATTAGGAAGATACAAGTTCGCCAAAGTGAACAGTCGCTCACATATTCGAAGCTTCAAAAATACATAACGCCCCTGAGTATCATATTGGGTAGCAACAACCGAGACCGGAAGAGATTTATGTATAGCTATACTCACTCCTCTGGATTTCGCGTCAGGGTTGGTACTATGGAACCACTGCGTATAGTATCGATGTTTCAGAGTGGGCACATGGTCGGTCCTGAAATGAGTCTCCTGCAAAAGTAAAATCTGAACACGTTGTTTGTGCATATGATGTAGAATTTGCGTGCGTTTTTGCGGGGTATTAAATCCCCGAACATTTAATGAGCAACATTTTAAAGGCTCCATCTGGGAAAGAGGAGGAAGGGTAAGAGGAGACAGGAAAAGAAAGAGTAAGTGAACTGATTCACTACAGACAGTGATCCAGCCCCAAAACTACTCTGTTTAGGGGAAAGAAATAAAAGTAAAGTGTTCAACCGAACACGCCCTAAGTGTGGGTTTGACTGGACTATGGAAGAAGGAAGCTCCCAACCAACTCCCAAATACCCGACTCCTTGTATAGACACACATGTATATTATCACATTATCACACAACAATGAACCAACAACCCGTAACTGGCTCTTATAAGCCTAGTACCATTGATCTTCATTAAGGGAATCCGCCCCTTAGCTACTATAACCTGTATTGTGTCTAGATGGTTCTCCTTGCCATATAGGTATGTATATCCACTGCTATTCCGACTATACCGCCATTTATATAATCCCAACTAGGTTCTCAGGTTCTCATCCTGGGGGGGGGGGGGGCTTGGTGTGTCACTCCCGAGCCTATCACGCTGGATCTATTTATATGCCATTAGCTCCATCAACTCCCTCCCACCACATCTCGGGGGTCTGCAGACATGATGTGAGGTGATCCCCCATAGACCCAATTGACCCCTTGTCAGAGAGGAGGAATGCATCCCTGATCCCTTACTTGTTGATTGTTCTAATCTGTAATGCACACATAAATCCCCAATGCAGTCCCCTTCCCCCACCTCTCCAATGCAGCATAATAGGACATAAAACAGTAAAAAAGTAACCCCAACCACTCGTCAGCGGAGCGTAATGTTCCAGCATCTTATTCCAGCAATCTTGACCTGTTCAGGCCTGACGTCGAGGTAGCCACCATCTGTGCTTCATCTAGACAGTTCTGCAGGGCAGGCCAGTCTTGTAATATGTCTGGCAGAGGGGCAATTTCTCGGGACCCGCGGAACGGAGTCCAACATATGCGACCGTAGCTGTCTTAACCGCTGTATAACTCAGTAAGACACCATAGAGGCGGCCGGCGACGCATCAAAGGAGCAATCTCAAGATTCCTGAGAGTCATGAGCGGGAACTCCTGGGCCCTGCACTCTTCTGCGTCTCGCAGGGGTCGAGGAGTGATCCATCCGGTGATTTCGTCTTGGTGTGCGTTGTGGCATGGGAGGAAAATACGGCCACTCTGGGATGGAGATCTGTGGGAGATCTAGTGCCGCGAGGAAATCAGGAATATCTTCCGGTGAATAGACTGTATACAAGGAAGATCCCTGGCGAACTTGCAGTTGGAAGGGGTATCCCCATGAATACTGGATATCTTTTTCCCTGAGTGCGACCAATAGGGGTCTCAGAGCTCTCCTTTTTGCTAAAGTGGAACGGGAAAGATCCGCCAGTAATTGCACTGGAGCCCCGTCAAAGTCCAGTGTACACCTGTTACGGGCTTGCCTCATGATAGATTCCTTAAGTTGGAAATAGTGGATTCTACACACCACATCACGCGGTCTGGCCAAATCCATGCTTTTTGGGCCCAGGGTGCGGTGAGCTCTATCAATTTCCACCGGAGAATCCGCAGGTCTTTCCAGCAACATGTTAAATATCCCCTGCAACGTGTGAACGAGATCCTGGGGCCCCGTAGCTTCTGGGATACCCCTGACTCTAATATTGTTTCTCCTATTTCTGTTCTCTGCATCATCCGTCATATCAAACAGCATTTGTATATGTGTAGAGTGTTGATCCAATAAAATTTGTTGGGAGGCCTGATGCTGCTGCAGCTCCTGTGTTTGCACTTCAATAGCTTCCACCGATTCATTAATATGTGTAATGTCCTCTTTGAGGGAACGGATCTCGTTTTTGCATACCGCTTCAAGGCGGGAAATGTAGCCCTCCATATCTTGTTTAGTGGGTATGGCCGCCATTTGTGTCGTTAATGCCTGCAGCTCAGGGCTCATACTACGGTGTAATATCGGGTTAGAGGCTGACTCACCCCTCTGAGATTCCAACGAGCTATCCTGCGGCTGGTCTGGAGGAGTTGCCGTTCCCCGAGGCGGCGTCCCTGAGGTGCCAGTGCGGTCCGCCATCTTGGAAAGCCGGGCCGGAGATGCAGGCAGGCCTGAATCCGCGAAATAATGAGGTATACCGCTCCTCGTTCTTGTCTGATCGCTTCTTGCGGGTGTCGGGTTTGGTGCGTGATCCCTTTCGCATTAGTGCGATGTGTGTTGCAAATAGACGCTGTTAATCGGGTTTGGGAGCAGTCGGAGAGCAGGAGCTCTTACACCACGCGTCTCACCAGTTCCATGTCCAGGCCACGCCCCCCCCCCCCCCCCCCGGGTATAAAATTAACAGCCCGAAAGCTGAGGTTCTACTGTTAGATAAACAAATGTATATTGGCTGGAATCGAGAGATTAGATTGTAAAAGACCAGATTAAATATTTAGGGGTCTATATTGGGGGAGACACCCACAATATTTATAGGCTGAATTTTACGCCAGTGCTGGATGATGCTAGGAAGGAATTAATGATAATAGTAATAAAGATGGTGATTTTTCTTAATCTACTGAATCCGCTTCAAATGATCCCACTCTTACTGAAACATAATGATATAAACAAAATCAATAATCTTTTCAAAAAATTCTTTGGAGACCTAAAAATTTTTATATGTCAAGAAGAAACTTACAAAAGACACGAGTTTGAGGGATATCCTTCCTTGATATCAGGGCATACAATGAGCGATGTATTAAATAAATGCACAATTTGATGAATGGATGTGTCTGCTACAGTTAAACCTGGGAGAGAAGGATAGCCATCTCGCCGATTTTAGTTCGTTTAATGATCCTTTCACCAAAATAAATGATCCTATCTGTAATGAAAAGGGGTAGGGAGACAGACAGGTGAGCCCTAATCTACCCGCCACTCAGTCCCTGCCTACTTGCAACAACACGCCCTAGGCGACGGGGTACAACTGGGCGACGGTCCCTACACTCAATAGGTGCACGATCGACAAACAGACAAGGGTACAAAGAAGCCGGGGAAATGGGGAAGTTGCCCACGGGAACACCGTGAGCAACAAGCGAGGTGAACGAGCTACAAAAGGGTCAGTAGTTCAAGAAGCTGCAGCAGGGCCAGGAAACCAACAGAGAAGAGTCACAAGCAAGGAGGAACAGGAAAGGCAGGAATAAATAGACAGAGGGCGGGAGCTAGCTCCGTCTGGCCAGGCTGTGATAGGCTCTCCCACTCCTAAGCCTGCCATCCTGAGTGGTGTAAGATGGAGTCAGTCTCGCAGACATAGAAGCAGGTGCAGACTGATTACCTATGGGCGTTGACACAGAAGCTGTGTCTGGCAGATCCTTTACACTATCAGAGTGGGTATCCATGCATATACCATCGTTTGTTCAGGTTAAGTGGTTTATGAAAAAAATATATCTGCAGTGGATAGATAAAAACGGTAAGAGAACATAACCCAGAAGGCTGGAAAAAACATGGAAGCCAATTGTTAAAAGAATGCTATCTAGCGCAGAGATTCAGGAGATGTATATAAACTGAAATTAGAAGAAAAGGAAAAGGGTGAGCACAGACAGGATGGGATGGGAAGGGGGGTTTATGGGTAAAGTCTATTAGTAATAACTTTTGTTAGTACAAAACAGCTGTATGTAGGGTTGTCACAATATCAGAATTTGGACTTTGTTACCGATACTTTGTGTGGTATTGCGATACTCAATACCAAAACGATACTTTGCCAACAACCATAAAAAAAAATTCTTATGTGAGGCATGTGGTGTGATGAATTCTGAGCCTCCATGTGCCTCACGTTAATAGTTATTAACCCATCATGTTCCTCAGTCATAATGGACAACATTGGGTTAATCTGTGAGGTACATGATGGGGTTAATTACTATTAACGTGAGGCGCATGGAGGTTCGAAATTCATAATACCTCGTGCATCACATTAATAAATGACAAAGCATTTTTTATTTTATTTTAGAACAGCGTAAACCTCAAATGATGCTATGAATTTGTTATTACGGTCGCGACTATACCGAATGTGTACATTTTATGTATTGAGACTTATTTTAATTTAAAAAAAATAACTGTTTTATTTTATTTCCATGTCTAGATTTATTGGTGAAGAATCTACCTCAGCAGGTTCCAAATGTGTCCTAACTGACAGCCCAACCTGGATTATTGACCCCATTGATGGAACCTGCAACTTTGTACACCGGTATAAATTATTGTGATTTATTGCTTGTTTTGAACCTTTTAATATTTCCTTGTTCTGGCCCCTGCTCATGCCTATTCCTTGTGCTCCAGCCATTCGTAAAATCTCCATTGGGTGCCTTCTCAGTCTCCTTTGAAGACTTAGTCCATGTATGGAATGGGTCCTTGAGGTATGGCTCCTGTTACCTGTTACAAAGATCTGTGTACAGGTTCTTAGGATATTAAAAGGTACTCTCTGAAAATTTTACCAAACATAAAGGTTAGGAGCTGCTGGGATAGGACCACAAAACGGTAATCAGCTCTGCTTTAAGCTTTATGATTTTTATCAGAGACTATGCGTAAAAAAATAAAAATATGCTCGGTTCCAGACATTTCCATTGATTGTAGATCTGTCATTGTGTCTGAATCTTAACAGAAATTTTAAAAAGAACCATTATTACAATTACATTTTGCATAATTTAATAGAGCCACTACTGTTAAGGCTCTGTTCACATCTGTGTTGGAGCCTCCATTAGGGGCCTCTGTCGCAGATCCGGCAGAGATTACTGGAAACCATAGCACAGCATTCTAATCCAGTAAAAGTCAATGGATTCTGTCGGCTGCCCGTTGTGTCACTGGTTCAATGGAACCAGGGGCGTAAATATTAAACACTGGGCCACATAGCAAACTTTTGACTGGGCCCCACTCCCCTGGGTGCCACACAGCGCCCCTTGTAGATAGTGCCCCCCCTGTAGATTGTGCCATACAGCCCCTTGGTAGACTGTGGCATGCAGCCCCCCTCGGTAGATTGTGACATAAAGCCCCCCCCCTATGTAGGCTGTGGCATGCAGCCCCCCCCCCATGTAGGCTGTGGCATGCAGCCCCCCTGTAAATAGCGCCCTATATCGCCCCTCCAAACAAATAAAACCTTCTACTTACCTAAGCCCCGTTCCCGCGACGAATGGAGTTGCTTCCCAACTCCGAAGGGATCCTTGCGTAGGCCGGCATGGTCCAGTAACATTACGCCGGCCTCCGCAGTGATCCCTGTGCCTGGTTCCCTGCATGCTGTACGTGACCTATAGCTTATGGCAGAGTGGGGAGATACCTCCATGTTCTGTCATAGTGTTCAATAGTATCTGCGTCCTAATCCGACGTAGTCCAACGACAGAACCTTTAAAAAAAACATGAGTAAGGGCCTGTTCACATCACCGCTGCCCTTCCGTCTGAGGTTTTTGTCCGGTAACCCCTCAACAGAAAGGCAAACGGAAACTTCCGTTTCCCTCACCGTTTATCCCCATGGTGAAGGAAGCGTTGCTAAATGTTTCCGTTTATCACCGTTGTGACAGGGTTCCGTTGTTTTGACAGAATCAATAGCGCAGTTGACTGCTCTATTGGTTTCGTCAAGAACAACGGAACCCTGCCACAACGGTGACAAACAGAAACCTTTAGCCACGTCTCCGTCACCATGGAGGTCAATGGTGAGAAAACGATGGCTGTGGTTTCAGTTTGCCGTTCAGCTGAGGGGTTACCCGACAGAAACCTCAGACGGAACCCCTCAACGGAAGGGCAACGCTGAGGTAAACACAGCCTAACACATATGGTAGGCTTAGTTACAGGGCCCAAGTGCATGTGTGATAGTGTTTGTTGGACCCTGTATCTAAGCTTAAGGTAGGCTTAGATACAGGGTCCAGCAGACAGTAATCTTATACATTATAAGATTATGGTCTACTGGGGCCATGTATCTAAACCTACCACATGGTAGGCTTAAAAGGGGTTGTCCAGTCCCTAAACATTGATGGCCTATTCTCAGGATAGGCCATCAATAGCTGATGGGTGAGGGTCCGACTCCCGGGACCCCCGCCAATCAGCTGTTTTCCTTTACTTTCTCACACTGTGAATCGCTGCCTAGTCTGTGTCGGCGATTAAGTGTGAGAAAGTGACCGGAAGGAAAGGGAAGTAGCGCTCGTACGAGTGCTGCACCCCCTTCAAAACACCTGATTGGCGGGGGCCCAGAGAGTTGGACCCCGACCCATCCTCTCCAGCAGACAGTAGTATTAAACTTACCCTCCTCTTCGGCCGCAGTGGAGGTCCTGATTCCATCCTGGGTCAGGATGTTGTACGCAGCGCATAGCGTTGTGTCGTCATGGACTGCGCACAGTGCTGTGACGTCAGGACCGCCGCTGCGCTCCGGAAGGAGGAATGTAAGTGCTGTCAGTTACTATAGTAACAGGGGCCCGTGTAGTTTATTGCATAGGCCCCAGTTACTATAGGGGATGACTTCTCAGATTCTAGTAGCTTTTTTTTTTCCTCTTTTTTTTTTTTTCTTTTCCATCCGGTCCAGACTTTACGACGACTTCTCCCGGCCATGACCCATTTCTGCAGAATTTGTCACTCCGGATGTCTTCGGCTCTTTGCTTTTCCAACATTTCCACACCTATAGACAAAGCTAAAATTATCATGGTGCCAAACACTGTGCCCCTGAATATAATTGTTTCAAACACTGTAAAGTAAAGCACCACATACACACAGCCCCCTGTAGATGGTGCCGCACACACAGCCCCCTGTAGATTCTAGTAGCAGCTTTGTTTTTTTTGTGCCATATGATTATTGTTAATGATCGTAAAATAGTTTGGATCATTAATGATAATTGTTACGTCTTTGCGTTACAAACACAGATTTTTTTTTTGTTAGGCCTTATTCACACAAACTTATTTCTCGTGCTGGTCCATACAAGTCAATGGAGCTATTCATACATCCGTTACTTTTCAAGGGAGTGTGTGGTCTGTTGCAAGAAACGCACAGCATGCCCTATTCTGGTCTGTTTTTGCAGACCAGACTCTCCTATTTAAGTCTATGGGCACCTTTAAAAAATGAACTAAATGTGTGTGTTGTCAGTTTTTCACTAATCTGTTGGTAAGCAATGCCGAGAAGTAAAAAAAAAGCTGTTGGTTGGCTCATGTACTGCATGGTAACGGGTTAGCTGGGCTGATTGATCGTGTTTGGCAAAATTGGGCACCCCCAATCCACTTGTGACAGGACAACATGGCCCTGTTGACACGGGGAATGTCCTCACGCTAGACAAATGTATGCACTATATGTTGTGGCGTATGGAGATAATGTGCAGCCACTGGAATAGCAAGTACATGAAAAACAGAGAGGAGTTCAGGGAGCAGTTATGTGGCCCAAGAATGAAATAATTATATCATCCCCAATCACGTAGGAGTGGGCAGAGTTTTCTTAACATTGGAGGGTAATTAGAGAGGTTATCCAACCCCAGGAAAACTGTATTTCAGTGCTGTAAATGCATAAAATAAGGACACTTACTAATATACATTTAGTTCTAATGTGCCGACGTCCCATTTGGGAACGCAGTCATGTTTCTGGAAGTCCTGTATTTCTTTCTGCTTTGATGATGTGCCGGCACATACCCACGTGACAAACAGCGGTCTCCCTCTTCCATGGTGTCGGCGCGTCATCAAAGCATGTGACCGCTAGGGGGCTGGCACTGTGACGACGCCGAGGAAGTAAGCCAGCTCCCTTCCTCCTCAGCCCTATCTCCGTCTGGCATTTCCCGGCTGGCATGTATCAATGAGCGGGGCGGGGATACAGGCCTATAAGGAAAAGAAGGGCATGAAGGAAACTGTACTTTCGGAGCGCACTGAAATTGCTTGTCGCGCCTGCCTGAGAGCAGCTACATCAGAAGTGGTCAGTATGGCAGAAGTTTGATTTTGTGCAGGTAGAGTAGTTGAGGTAGTGTAGAGATGTATTTATACATATTTGTGGGGTTTTTATTGTGGTCCCCGGATAACCCCTTTAACAGCAAACATGGTGTCTAGATTTCTAGTTAGCTGAATCCTGAGATAATATAGGCGGTTATAGGATTATTGGAATGGGAAGTGGAGTTAAATGTGGGGTACAGCGATATTTAGGATGGCTTCACACGCAGTGGTTTTTAACAAAAACGCAGCATCTAGATGTTAGCTTGAAATCAATAGGCAAATGTTATATTAACTACAAACAAACAAAACGCCATTGACCCACATTTTGGGTCAATGGCGTTTCTTCAATTGCAGCAAGGGGTTGGTTTGGCTTTTCTTTTTTTTTTTGTTCAGGTGTTTTTTTTTTGTAGGCATTTTTATAGGGGGAAAAAAAAGCATCTCAAAAATTGTGTGACTACAAAAAAGGCACCCAAAAAAGGTTTGTGAAAAAATTTTGACCAGCTAACTTCCTTCTGGAGCTACATAAAAGTTTACCTAGTAACCTGTGCCACAACTAATTTTCCAGATGTAAGCCTCATTGAATTCACCAGAGGTAGTATCTATCGCAGTGTGGTCAAGTTCTGTGTTTATTTTGCTGCGATTTTCACAAACTGGTGCATGTTTCACAAAACACACCGCTATATGCCTGGATGTGTGAATGGGATTTTTAAAAATGACTTTCACCAACCTAACATTTGGTAACTTAATTATGATTACAAAATACACAATGTGGGAAAAACAAATTGTAGTTAATGGGTGTGTGGGCGGGGGGGGGGGGGGGGGGTCTTACTGTGGTATATTATGTCCATTATAGCATAACAAATAAATGTAATTGGTAAAATCCTAAAGATATGCTCATTTGCCCCCTAATTTTCAAAATGCTATTATTCTTTATATTTTGTTTGTTGGCTCATTTCAAAGTAATAATTTCCCATCACTGCTCATGCTTTATAATCTTTTATTTACCTATAGGACTCCACCATTTACTGTGCCAACACTGAAATTAGGTTATTTACTTCAACAGGTTTCCTCCGGTGGCAGTCAGCATTGGATTTGCTGTCAATAAAGAGGTATAAAAAGTGTTCTGTAAGTTGCTAACCCGAGATTCCTAATGGTATCTCATAGGGGAAGGGGAAGGCCCCATGCACACGACTGCCTTTGCATCCACACACTATCCACAATTGCGGAGCTGCAATTGCAGATCGTATAGGGCACATTATATCCTATCGGCCAATTCACACGACTGTGGTTTCCGCGGTCCGGGCTCATTAAACTCAATGCACATCTTGTGTGTGCACGGTTCGTGGTGGCAGACAGCCCGTGAATTACACTTCTAGGGCCGTCCGTGCCATAATCGCGGACCGTGCACACTGCTACGGTCGTGTATGAGGCCTAAAAGGTTGTTTTCTTTTTATGTGAGTTTAAAGGAACATTAACACTAAATAAAAAATAAACCCACTAATTTCTTGCGTTTCTGTAGAAATAGTAATATTTGTTCCTCGGATTAGTTATAGTCGGGATGTTGCATATGAAGAATTGCGTGAAGGAAATTCACATTTGTTTACATCCTCTGGATGTATATATTTTTGTAGTGGTTGCATTACAGGCTCTCTAATTAAATAATTTGGTGACTTTATTTCCTGACTGATAAAATAGAGCATGGTGCACACCTTATGTTTGATGTTTATAGGGAGGGAGAGGTGTAATCTCTGCCCAGGAAACTACTGGCACTACAATATATGCCCAAAAGTGGCTGGGGAATACAATAAAGAAATTATTATTGCAAAAAGACAGAATTACAGATCAATATACAGTGAAAAACTCTTTGACAATCACCAATAATTGCAGTGATAAGTGGTCTTCTCAAAGATACACAGAATATAGGAAAATTGAAGATCTGTCATTAAAAGTTCTGCTCTAAATCTGGGTGTTGTCTCAGAGGTGGTCTTTTATAGAGAGATTTCACTGTATATTGTTTGTACTACTTATCAATGTCTATTTACAAACATAGCAAGGTTAGTATCCATTTTAATCTACATGATGTTAGATAAAATGTAACCACTCCTCTCTATATACTCTATTGGGGCATAGGTGGACATGAACTCATTGGATATTGAAGTAGCAAAGTTGAAAGAAAAACTCTCATTATTAAAGGGCCACTTTAAAGGGGTTATCTAAGATTTTACAAATTTGTCAGCAGGGCAGGGGATAGAATTACATAGTAAATGAACGGATACTCTCCCCCCGCTCCAGCGCTGAGGGCCGTTCTCTACTGCTCTGGTCCAGGAAGATCATTCAGCGGTCAGGTGCCTCTGCAGTCAGTCACTGGCCTCGGTGGTCACGTGCCATTGAACGGCACATGACTGCTACAGGATCTTTCAAGCCCGGAGCGGTGGGGAAAGGGACCTCAGTACTGGAGCGGAGGGCACCCCCCCCCCCCTCACAACCAGGAACAGGAGTTGCAAATTGCTTCATATGAGCCTGTTTGGCTGAGAAGTGTCATGTGATACAATGTATGACGCCACATAACCAGGATGAGCTTTCTTTTCAGCCTTCCTGATTGTCAATTTATATTCACCAGACTAGCCCTTCCCAACTTTTTTCCAACAAAACATTTAGTATGCATTGCAGATGGATGTTTATAAATTGTATAGTTGAAAATGCATCATCGATTCTTGAAGGTCATAGTTATTTTTAGGAGTCAAATACAGAAACGGCGAACACGTTGTTTTTTTTGTTTTTTTTATTACAGCTTGAATTTGGTGTAATATACCATTGCACTGATGAAAAATTGTACACTGCAAGAAAGGGGCAAGGAGCATTTTGCAATCAAGAAAGGCTTCATGTTACCAAAGAAACAGGTCAGTATAAAGGAATTTATGAGGCATCCACTGTTTAAAATAGACTTTCGATCCAGCTGCTTTGAACTCAAGAAAAGCTGAGAAAATAACTTCGTATTTGGGGTAAGAGAAAGCACATCTGGTATATTACAATTTATATTACTCTTATAGTCCTAAGAGTGTAGATTGGTAAAAGTGGGCCATGCACGCTAATCTGTAATTGATCCATACAAAATTAAGGTGTAAACAAGAAGAATACATCTCCGCTCTATTCTCTGCTCACATTTATGGACACTTAAGCAGGTGCATTGAACTAGTCTTTGACGTGGTTGTTAGGCCTTATTCACGTGGGCGTTGAATGTGTCTGTGTGACGGCCATTGAAACAACGGCCGTCACACGGACCTATGTAATTCAATGGGGTCGTTCTTGCGGCCATTGTTTCAACGGAGAGTGTGAAGGGTCCGAAAAATAAGGACATGTTCTATTTTCTTGCGCTTCACACATCCCTCCATAGACTCTAGTCCATGGGGGATGCCTGATCACCCGTCCCGCAAAGGTACAGCACAGATGCACCTCAGATGTGAAAGACGGCAGTTTTTCACGTCCGAGGTTTGCAACGTTCGTGTGAATCTAGCCTAATGGGCAGGATTTAATGCCTACAGGGCTGACTCGAGCCTCTCTTCTACCTGGGGTGAAAAGACACACCTCCCCGCCAAAAAAAGAAAAAATTAGAGATTAGAAGGGCTACATGTGAGACTCAGAGTATCATGAGACACAGTTTAGGAAGTTATATGTAAGCAGCTTAACGCTGGCAGGATCTCATTCTGTGCAAGGCTTGTTGAGATTGATGACCTTTCTACCAAAAGACTTCCCCCTTTGCAATAAAGAAATGCTCCTCATGAACAATGTGCCTGTATATTGCGATTTTATGATGTTCCAGCGTCTGCTTTGGTTTCTCTGGTTTTCTCTTACACTCTAAAACATACTTGGGATAGAAGGCTTACTATGAAATTGTCCTGCGATAGGAAAGTTAGATTGCTAGTGTAACTGGGGATTAAGATAAATCATGTGGGTCTTCACCTGGGGCATAGATTCAGTACACACACACACAACCACACACCTTGTCTAAATGTTTCCACCCCCCTCATAAAATGTATCATGTATGCGTAGTGCTGTGAAAAAGTACTTGCTCTTCATCCAATTTCTTCCATTTTTGCTATTTTGTCACATTTATAAGTTTCAGATCATCCAACTAATTTTAATGTAAGATAAAGACAACACGAGTAAACACAAAATGTAGCTTTTAAATGATCACTCTATTAATTGAGGATAAAGACATAAAAACCTGTATCATCCATGTGAAAAAGTAGTTGCTTCCCAAAAACTAATACCTTCTTGTGCCACCATTGGCAGTAACAGCTGCAGTCAAATGTTTGAGATAACTTGCGATGAATCTTTTATATTGCTGTGGAATTTTGGCCCACTCTTCTCTGCAGAATTGTTTTAAGGCCGGGTTCCCACGTAGCGTAAACGCTGCGGAATTTCCGCAATGGAATTCTATGCGGAAATTCCGCAGCATTTACAGTAGCAGCAAAGTGGATAAGATTTTGAAAATTTCATGCCCACGCTGCGGAAAAAACGCAGCGAAAACTTTACTACATTGGCCTGCGGTGCGGAATTTAAGTCTGCAGCATATCAATTTATGCTGCGTTTTCTTTGGTTTTCTGTTGCAGGTTTTCCCCATTGAATTCAATGGCGATGCAAAACCCGCAACAGAAGGCCAAGTGTTGCGATAATTGCTAAATACCAAAAATTTTAATAAGTGATGGATCCCAAAATGGTATCCATAAAAACAACAGTTTGTCTTGCAAAAAAAAACAACCCCTCCCAAAGCTCCATTAATGGAAAAATAAGTCATGGCTCTCATAATATGGCAACGCAAAACATGACTTTTACACAATAAGACTTTTAATATGAAAAGTAGTTAAACATAAAAAAAAAAATATTATGCAGATCAGTACGATTACATCAAAGTTAAAGAGGCTCTGTCACCAGATTTTGCAACCCCTATCTGCTATTGCAGGTGATCGGCGCTGCAATGTAGATTACAGTAACGTTTTTATTTTTTAAAAACGAGCATTTTTGGCCAAGTTATGACCATTTTCGTATTTATGCAAATGAGGCTTGCAAAAGTACAACTGGGCGTGTTGAAAAGTAAAAGTACAACTGGGCGTGTATTATGTGCGTACATCGGGGCGTGTTTACTACTTTCACTAGCTGGGCTTTCTGATGAGAAGTATCATCCACTTCTCTTCACAACGCCCAGCTTCTGGCAGTGCAGATCTGTGACGTCACTCACAGGTCCTGCATCGTGTCGGCACCAGAGGCTACAGATGATTCTGCAGCAGCATCAGCATTTGCAGGTAAGTAGCTACATCGACTTACCTGCAAACGCTGATGCTGCTGCAGAATCAACTGTAGCCTCTGGTGCCGACACGATGCAGGACCTGTGAGTGACGTCACAGCGTGATCTCTGGAGAACACGCTGTGTCTGCACTGCCAGAAGCTGGGCGTTCTGAAGAGAAGTGGATGATACTTCTCATCAGAACGCCCAGCTAGTAAAAGTAGTAAAAACGCCCCGATGTACGCACATAATACACGCCCACTTGTACTTTTACTTTTCAACACGCCCAGTTGGACTTTTGCAAGCCTCATTTGCATAAATACGAAAATGGTCATAACGTGGCCAAAAATGCTCGTTTTTTAAAAATAAAAACGTTACTGTAATCTACATTGCAGCGCCGATCTGCTGCAATAGCAGATAGGGGTTTCAAAATCTGGTGACAGAGCCTCTTTAACAGGTCCTTTTATACCTCACTATGAACACCGTAAAAACGAAAACCTGAAAACTAGCCGTGCTGCTGGGGTTTTTTCTATCCCCCCCCCCCCCCCTCCGCAGGAAAAAAGTGTTTTGAATACATATGTATTCCAAAATGATGCCATTAAAGAATTACAACCGGATTTACAGAAAAACCAGTCAACGAGAAAATGAAAGCATTGAGTCTTGGAACACAATAATGTATATTGATGGCCCAGAATTGGGGCTCAGTCAAACGAGCGTGAATCTCGTCTGTGTGCTGTGCATTGAAACAACGCACAGCACACGGCCCCATTGTGCCCGTTGCGTGAAACTCCATGCATGTCCTGTATTGATGCGTTTTCATGCACCTATCTATTACATTGAAAAATAGTGCTTGCGAGTGCGTGAAAAACACATGCCACTCGCAAAGCACACTTTATATTATATGATCGGGAGGTATGCTGGGCTGGGAAGAGGAGAACTTTGTGACACTGATTGGACTACGTCCTACAGAAAACATTACACCGCCAAGAGTTAAAAGAAAGTTACCTCCCATTTGGCAAGTATAGCCACATTAGCATATTTGGAAAAATGCACATAACTGCAAATAATAAACGTTTTTGGGAAAAAAAATTACACTGTAGTTATCAGCGTCATGGCGCCTATTCGATTAGTTATGAGATAGGGCATTAATAAACTAGTGACTGATCCCGCTTTAAACATATTTTTGTAAACCTAAATTGAGGTGGAGAAGCGTCTTAAATTACCTTTTAGTTTCTGCAATTGTGTGGCTAATTTTATGTAGTATTACGGTTTTGAAGTTAGACCAGATAAAACTAGAGAGGCAGAAACTGCACTAATTTAATCACTGTGGTGCACATTTTATGATAAATTTGATTAATTTTGCGAGACATGTTAGACACCCTTTTCTGCCTTACACTACCTCTTGGCTGGCATATTTTACACAAATTTTTGCTCCAAAAGAAAGCACATTCCATGAATTGGTCACATTTTAAGACTCCTCTTAGCCATGCCCCTTTTTTATTCTAACGAAAACATAGTAAATTTGGCGCACTGCAAGTTTTTTGGTACAATTTGAGCCATAATTCTACCACGTTTTGCTTTTGTAAATCTTCTATCTCCCCAGTGTTTATCTGTGTATATTGTAATATTATGTTTTACTATCCATTTGCAAGGTATCAAGAAATCTTTAATTTTAACGGATATTGGTCCGAAACGTGATCCAGCAACTTTAAAATTGTTCTTGGGCAATATGGAGAGATTATTAAAATTCCACGCCCATGGGTAAGTGGATGGATGTCCTCACACTACTGCCTTCTTAAAATTCCATATGTTGCACTTTCTTTGTAATGAAGACTTAGCTTGCAATTGTCATGAAATAACTTGAGGAAAAACATGAGAATAACACTTAAATGTCCCGTAGGACAATTCCTTTATCATCTATCCAAAGGTTAGATGATAAATGGCTAATCGCTGAGACCTCCATGGATCACTAGAACGTGGGTCCAGAGTTTGAATGGAGTGGTGGTCATGCATGCACAGCCCCATAGAAATTTCTATGGGGCTGACGGAAACAGCCGAGTACAGGGCTCGACCGCAGTGAGGAGGAACGGGAGCTCAGGACCCCATACCAGTGATCATTGAGGTTCAAAAAGATGCCACTCCTAATAACTGGTGTGCTACATGGTTTAGTTTGAGGGCATCCCTACTTATGACATTGATCTTGGTAAGTCATCTTTAGGCCTGATTTACACGAGCGTGTGCGTTTTGCGCACGCAAAAAAACGCAGCGTTTTGCGTGCGCAAAAGGCACTTGACAGCTCCGTGTGTCATCCGTGTATGATGCGCGGCTGCGTGATTTTCGCGCAGCCGCCATCATAGAGATGAGGCTAGTCGACGTCAGTCACTGTCCACGGTGCTGAAAGAGTTAACTGATCGGCAGTAACTCTTTCAGCACCCTCGACAGTGAATTCCAATCACCATATCGAGTAACCTGTTTAAAAAAAAAAAGAGGTTCGTACTTACCGAGAACTTCCCGGCCGTTGCCTTGGTGACGCGCCTCTCGACATCTGGCCCCACCTCCCTGGATGACGCCGCAGTCCATGTGACCGCTGCAGCCTGTGCTTGGCCTGTGATTGGCTGGAGCTGTCACTTGGACTGAATCGTTATCCCGGGAGGTCAGACTGGAGGAAGAAGCCGGGAGTTATCGGTAAGTCAGAACTTATTTTTTTTTTAACCCTTTCACGTATATTGGGATCGGAAGTCACTGTCCAGGGTGCTGAACCAGTTTAACTCTTTCAGCACCCTGGACAGTGACTGTCTCCTGCCGGTTTCGGTCAAAACGAGTTCGGCCGAACCCGGTGAAGTTCGGTTCGCTCATCTCTAAGACACTCCGTTCGGATGTTTGTAAACCGAAAAGCACGTGGTGCTTTTCTGTTTACATTCAGTTTGACAGCTCTTGCGCGAATCACGCAGTTCGCACGGAAGTGCTTCCGTGCGACCTGCGTGGTTTTCACGCACCCATTGACTTCAATGGGTGCGTGATGCGCGAAAAACGCACGATTATAGAACATGTCGTGAGTTTTACACGATCAGCATCATCCACTTCTCTTCACAACGCCCAGCTTCTGGCAGTGCACAGACACACAGCGTGTTCTCGAGAGATCACGCTGTGACGTCACTTCCTGCCCCAGGTCCTGCATCGTGTCGGACGAGCGAGGACACATCGGCACCAGAGGCTACAGTTGATTCTGCAGCAGCATCAGCGTTTGCAGGTAAGTAGCTACATCGACTTACCTGCAAACGCCGATGCTGCTGCAGAATCAAATGTAGCCTCTGGTGCCGGTGTGTCCTTGCTCGTCCGACACGATGCAGGAAGTGAGTGACGTCACAGCGTGATCTCTCGAGAACACGCTGTGCGTCTGTGCACTGCCAGAAGCTGGGCGTTGTGAAGAGAAGTGGATGATGCTGATTCGTCAGCATCATACACTTCTATTCACAACGCCCAGCTAGTAAAAGAAGTAAAAACGCCCAGATGTAACACACATAATACACGCCCAGTTGTACTTTTACTTTAAACACGCCCAGTTGTACTTTAGAAAGCCTCATTTGCATAAATATAAAAATGGTCATAACTTGGCCAAAAATGCTCGTTTTTAAAAAAAACAAAAAAAAAACGTTACTCTTATCTACATTACAGCGCCGATCTGCTGCAATAGGAGATAGGGGTTGCAAAATCTGGTGACAGAGCCTCTTTAACTGATTGAGCAAGTAGACTGTCCCAGTATTTAAAATCTAGTTTGGGAGCTGTGTAGTGTCTGATCCTGGTGAGAACCTTTTCCTTTGCACGTTTTTCAAATTTCTGGATTTAAAACAGATGGATTTACTGGTATTCATATATATATATATATATATATATATATATATATATATATATATATATATATATATATATATATATATATATATATAGCACGAGACTTTTTCTAGAACCTTTTAGATTTATTTATTTTTTGTACTTCACAGTATTCGAGTGATTGGTTCTTCCACATTAGCCCTGTGTCACATGGCATCAGGGGTTGCTGATGCCTATTACCAATTTGGTCTGCACTGCTGGGATTTGGCAGCAGCCACTGTAATAATTCGGGAAGCTGGAGGCTTTGTGATAGATCCATCAGGTAGGTAGTAACCTTTCTTAAAAAAATATTTTTTTGCAAGCTGACATCAGTTTTGGTCACATTCATCTGCTTCTCTACAAAATTACTTTTATATTCTGAGAACAAGGAGATGATGCTTACTGATTATGAATGTGATAAATAATTAGAAATTAATCTAAATTATTTAACTAATTTAAAGAATATATGGTCAAAATGTTAAAAGGAGAACTAGGATACATTACTGATCATGGTGGTCCGAACGATGGGACCTCCAATGATCCCTAGGAGGCAATCCCTTTGGCTTTTTATCCTAATAGCCCCGGCCACAAGCTCAATCCTCTCTGGATAATAGAAGCAGCAAGAAGAGGAACAGGTAAAAGACTAACGCGTAGAATTCCTTAAAGGGGTTGTCCCAGTATTAAATGTTATTGCAATATAATTCAGCATTAAAAATTAATTTGTTTCTGCCCTTGTCTTAAGGGAGAGATATCTTTATTTTTTTTTTTGCACATGTAGTAGAGGATAATCACAGCACTTTCTTCAGAAAATTCATGCATGAAGTGATTTATTGAATTCACAATTCGACAGTGGTTCCATACAGGTCAGAAGTAAAATCCTTATATGTAAACCGATGAATATAAGGGACGTTTTGTTTTTCCTGGAAATTACTCTCCAAGTCGCTGAAAATGAGAATATTAATGACTGATCAATAAAGATGGCTAGATAGTAAGTTAGTGGTGGTCGGGGGTAAGGTAAGAACAGGAGTGAAGAAATAGGGATATATACATAAATCATATAACAAAAACACAACATAAAGTAGCATAAAAATTCCAGATGATACTTCACGAAACGGCTACATAGATCTACGGTCTCCTAATAGAAAAAGTCTGTGGGTAGCTCTAAGAAGATACTATGTATTCTAGTCCTTCTCAATGAATTAGAATATCATCAAAAATTTAATTTATTTCAATTCAAAAAGTGAAACTCGTGTATTATATAAATTCATTACACAGCGATCTATTTCCAGCATTTTTTTTTTCTTTTAATGTTGAAGATTATGCCTAACAGTTAATGAAAACCCAAAATTTTGTCACTCAGAAAATTAGAATATTGGGTAAAAGTTCAAGATTGTGGACACATGGTGTCACACTCTAATCAGCTAATCAACACAAAACACCTGCGAAGGTTTCCTAAGCCTTTAAATGGTCCAACAGTCTGGTTCAGTAGGCTACACAATTATGGGGAAGACTGCTGACTTGACAGTTGTCCAGAAGACAGTCATTGACACCCTCCACAAGGAGGGTAAGCCACAAAAGGACATTGCTAAAGAAACTGGCTGTTCACTAGGTGCTGTATCCAAGCATATTAACCCCTTCCCGACATTTGCCGTACATGTACGTCATGGAAAGCATTGACTTCCCGCATCTTGCCGTACATGTACGCCAAATGTTTGGGACCGGCTCAGAAGCTGAGCCGGTGCCATCATCACCGGATCTCAGCTGTATCTTACAGCTGACATCCGGCTGTAACGGCGGGGACCGAAATTAGCTTCGATCCCCACCATTAACCCCTTAAGTGCAGCGCTCAAACGCGATCGCTGCACTTAAGGTGTTTGCAGCTCATCGGAACCCCAGTAATGAAATTGCCGGGGTTCCGGTGGCTGCAATGGCAACCGAAGGCCTAATACTGGCCTCCCGGTCTGCCTAGCACCGAAGCCGGTCAAGATCCGCCCGGCGGCGGAGCCTGATCGGCTTCCGTAGCTGCCGGCAAGATGGCGCCGGGTCAGGAGCTGATCCGGCGTCATCAGCGGTGGAAGTCAGCTGTACTGTACAGCTGACATCCACCTGTAACGGCAGGAACCGGAGCTGGCTCCGATCCCTGCCATTAACCCCTTCGATGCAGCAATCGAAAGCGATTGCTGCATCGTAGCGGTTACTAGCAGATCGCCAGCCCTGACAGGCAATCAGGACTGGCGACTGCTGTTATGGCAACAGGAGACACAATGGTCTCCTGCTCTGCCATTACGGAAGCCGATTTAGGCCCCGCCGGGAGGCGAAGCCTAATCGGCTTGCTGTCAGTGAATGACTGACAGATCTAATACATTGCACTACATAGGTAGTGCAATGTATTAGAAAAAAAAAAATCTGACCGTTGGACCTTCAAGTCCCCTAGTGGGACTTGAGAAAAAGTGTAAAAAAAGTATAAAAAAGTGTAAAAATAAGTGCAAATAATGAAAGTTTGAAAACAATAAAAGTTTCAAGTAATCAAATAAAACACAATCCCCCTTTTACTCTTATCAAGTCCTTTATTATTGAAAAATAATAATAAACCATATGTATTTGGTATCGCCGCGACCGTAACGATCTGAGGTATCAAAATATTATATTATTTATTGCACGCGGTGAACAGCGTAAAAAAAACATAAAAAACGATACCAGAGTTTCTGTTTTTTGGTCACTTTGCCCTATAAATGTTAGAATAAAAAGTGATCAAAAAGTCGCACGTATCCAAAAATGGTACCTATAAAAACTATAGCTCGTCTCGCAAAAAACAAGCCCTCATACACCTCCGTCGACAAAAAAATTAAAAAGTTATGGTTCTCACAACTTGGCGACAGAAAAAATACATTCTTTTTACAAAAGTAATTTTATTGTGAAAAAAGTTGTAAAACATAAAAAAGTGCTATAAATTAGGTATCGCCGGAATCGTACTGACCCGCAGAATAAAGTTAACATGTAGTTTATAACGCGTGGTGAACGCTGTATAAAAAAAAACGAAAAAAGCTGTGCCAGAATTGCGTTTTTTTGTTTACCTGGCATCCCAAAAAATAGGATAAAAGGTGATCAAAAAGTCACATGTACCCCAAAATGGTACCAATAATAACTACAGCTCGTCCCGCAACAAACCAGCCCTCATACCGCTACGTCTATGAAAAATAAAATTAGTTATGGCTCCAATAAGTAAGGAAATAAAAAAATATGCAGTTGTGCCCGAGGGGAACATTTCTTCTGTTTGAAGAGGCGATTTATCAAGGACCTAAAATTAGGGAACCAGGAAAGGGAGGGCCCAAACATATCCGCTGGAAGCGACGGTGCCCGTATTATACCAGGACAACACTTCCTAGCAAAATTCCCCAAACTACAAAGGTGCGGAGTGTGGACCAAAAGGGGGATAATAAAGGACGCCATATATCAGTGCGACACCGGCCTGTGCAGAAAGGATTGCTTCACAGCGTAACACACATCTATGGATCATTTTATTGTTTTTTTTTACCCCATTATTATACCACCTGACTATGCCCCTTATATACTCCGCCCCGCTTACATATGCCCTACATTATAAACGGAAACACCAGTAAGACTCCAAACAAAACTACTACCAAGCAAAATCCACGCTCCAAAAGCCAAATGGCGTTTCCTCCCATCTGAACCCTACAGCGTGCCCAAACAGCAGTTTCCTTCCACATATATGGCACCGTCATACCCGGGAGAACCCTTTTAGCAATTTTTGGGGTGTGTGTCTCCAGTGGCATAAGCTGGGCACGACATATTTGCCACTGAATGGCATATCTAGGGAAAAATATAAATTTTGAATTTGCACCATCCACAGCGCATTCATTTATGGAAAAGACCTGTGGGGTGAAAATGCTCACTACACCCCTTAATAAATGCCTTGAGGGGTGCAGTTTCCATAATAGGGTCACTTCTCAGGGGTTTATTTTTATTATTTCACATCTGAGCCTCTGCAGTTGTGAACCAATACTTTGTAAATCGCCAAATTAGGCCTCAATTTTACATGGTACGCTTTCACTCCTGAGCCTGGTCGACTGTCCAGGCAAGAGATTAGGGCCACATGTAGGGTGTTTCTAAAACCAGGAAACCCAGCATAATAATTAGAGAGCTGTCTTGTTATGGTGGCACAAGCCGGGCACCACATATTGTCCACATATCTGTGGAAAAAATCCCATTTTCACTCTGCAACATCGAGTTCACACTAATTTCTACAAAACACCTGCAGGGTTAACATGCTCACTACACCCCTAGGTAAATGCATTGAGGGGTGTAGTTTCCAAAATGGGGTTACTTCTGGGGGGTTTCCACTGTTTTGGGCCCACAGGCGCCCAGAAACCAATCCAGCAACATCTGCACTCCAAATGGCGGTCCTTCCCTTCTGAGCCCTGCCGTGTGCCCAAACAGCAGTTTATGACCACATATGGGGTATTGCCGTACTCGGTAGAAATTGCTTTACAAATGTTGGGTTCTTTTTTTCCTTTATTTGTTGCGAAAATGAAAAAATTTGCGCTAAAGCTACGTCTTATTGAAGAAAAAGGATTGTTTTTATTTTCACTGCCCAATTCTAATAAATTCTATGAAACATCTGTGGGGTCAAAATGCTCACTATACCCCTAGATAATTTCCTCAATGGGTGTAGTTTCCAAAATGGGGTCACTTGTGGGGGGTTTCCACTGTTTTGTCCCCTCCGGGGCTTTGTAAATGTGACATGGCCTCCGCAAACCATTCCTGCTAAACTTGAGCTCCAAAAGCCAAATAGCGCTCTTTCCCTTCTCAGCCCTGCCGTGTCTCCAAACAACCGTTTATTACCACATGTGGGGTATTGTTTTACTCGGGAGAAATTGCTTTACAAATTTTACGGTGCTTTTTCTCCTTTAGTCCTTGTGGAAATGAGAAAAAAAATCGCTAAACCTACATTTTCTTTGAAGAAATGTTGATTTTAATTTTCACGGCCTACTTCCAATAATTTCTGTAAAAAAACTGTGCGGTCAAAATGCTCACTGTACCCCTAGATAATTTCCTTGAGGTGTGTAGTTTCCCAGATGGGGTCACTTTTGGGGGATTTTGACTGTTTTGGCACCGCAAGAGCCCTTCAAACCTGACATGGTGCCTAAAATTTATTCTAACAAAAATAAGGCCCCAAAATCCACTAGGTGCTCCTTTGCTTCTGAGGCAGGTGCTTCAGTCCAGTAGCACACTAGGGCCACATGTTGGATATTTCCTAA
This sequence comes from Rhinoderma darwinii, assembly GCF_050947455.1. Taxonomy (NCBI): domain Eukaryota; kingdom Metazoa; phylum Chordata; class Amphibia; order Anura; family Rhinodermatidae; genus Rhinoderma; species Rhinoderma darwinii. Next base: position 117,656,077 of record NC_134691.1, read on the forward strand.
AACTGCAGAAACTGGGCAACAAATATTGAGTTGCATTTCTCTGGTAAAACCTTCTGTGTTATAAAAAAAATTGTACTAAAAATTTATTTCTGCAAAAATATATGAAATTTGTAAATTTCACCTCTACTTTGCTTTAATTCCTGTGAAATGTGTAAAGGGTTAAGACATTTTCTAAATGCTGTTTTGAATACTTTGAGGGGTGAAGTTTTTAAAATGGGGTGACTTTTTGGGGGTTTCTAATATATAAGGCCCTCAAAGCCACTTCACAACTGAACTGGCCCCTGTAAAAATGGCCTTTTGAAATTTTCTTGAAAATGTGAGAAATTGCTGCTAAAGTTCTAAGCCTTGTGAGGTCATAGAAAAATAAAAGGATGTTCAAAAAACGATGTCAATCTAAAGTAGACATATGGGGGATGTTAATTAGCAACAATTTTGTGTGGTATAACTGCCTGTCTTACAAGCAGATACATTTAAATTGGGAAAAATGCTAATTTTTGCAATTTTTCGCTAAATTTTGGTGTTTTTCACAATTAAATACTGAATGTATCGAGCAAATTTTGCCAGTAACTTAAAGTCCATTGTGTCACGAGAAAACAATCTCAGAATCGCTTGGATAGGTGAAAGCATTCCGGAGTTATTACCACATAAAGTGACACATGTCAGATTTGAAAAATGAGGCCCGGTCAGGAAGGTCAAAAGTGGCTAAAGAGGGAAGGGGTTAATGGAAAATTGAGAGGAAGGAGAAAGTGTCCTAGAAAAAGGTGCACAAGCAACAGGGATAACCACAGTCTTGAAAGGATTGTCAAGAAAAGGCCATTCAAGAATCGGGAGAGATTCACAAGGAGTTTACCGCGGCTAGAGTCGCTGCTTCAAGAGCCACCACACACAGACGTATCCAGGGCATGGGCTACATTTGTCGTATTCCTTGAGACATCAGAAGCGTCTTACCTGGGCTAAGGAGAAAAAGGACTGTTCGGTTGCTCAGTGGTCCTGTTTGCAGATGAAAGTAAATTTTGCATTTCATTTGGAAATCGAGGTCCCAGAGTCTGGAGGAATTGTGGAGAGGCACACAATCAAAGTTGCTTGCAGTCCAGTTTGAAATTTCCTGTCAGTGATGGTTTGGGGAGCCATGTCTTCTGCCGGTGTTGGTCCACTGTGTTATATCAAGTCCAGATTCAACGCAGCGTTCTACCAGGAAATTTTAGAGCATTTTCTTTCTGCTGACGAGCTGTATGGAGATGCTGATTTCATTTTCCAGCAGGACTTGGCACCTGCCCACACTGCCAAAGTTACCAATAGCTGGTTTAATAACCACAACGTCACTGTGCTTGATTGGTCAGCAAACTCGCCTGACCTAAACCCCATAGAGAATCTATGGGGTATTGTCAAGAGGAAGATGAGACACCAGACCCAACAATGCAGACGAGCTGGAGGCCGCTATCAAAGCAACATGGGCTTCCATAGCACCTCGGCACTGCGACAGGCAGGTCTCCTCAATGCCACGACGCATTGATGCAGTAATTCATGCAAAAGGAGTCCCGACAATGTTTTGAGTGCGTATACTCTACATACTTTTCAATAGGCCTACATTAAAAATCATTTTTGAAATTGGGCTTATTTAATCTGATTTTCTGAGAGACTAAGTTTTAGGTTTTCATTAACTGTTGGCCTTATTCATCAACAGTAAAATAAAAAAAATGCTGGAAATAGATCACTCTGTGCGCAATGAATCTATATAACGAGTTTCACTTATTGAATTACTGAAATTAACTCTTTGATATTCTAATTCATTGAGAAGGACTAGTATATGATAGGTGATTGCAGTAATAAATCTGAAAAACGACAAAGTGAAATTGTAGGGCAGAGATAAGGTATGAAGGACCATGTGGGGGGGGGGGGGAGTGTCACGAATTCGGGGGTATGTGGACCCACTAGGCCGCTCCGCCGTAGCGGAGTAGCAGCTGGCCAAAACACAGTCCATGTAAGTCTTTAGAACTGTTCTGACAGACACGTGGCGTAGCAGACACCTCGGCACAGATGATGCTTGGCATGGCAGGTGACACGTGACGCAGAGGATGAACTCTACTCCATGACTAAACTTCGCTCAGGAACAAACACAATTACGGGAAACAGGATACAGCTAAGGGACCATTTGCTAATGAACATGGGTAGTCACAACCGCGCACAGGTAAGGAGAGGAAGGGCAGAGCACTTTTTATAGTCCAGGGTGTAAAGGGAGTGGCTGTGGACCTAAACACAGGTGCACGCACTGCTGCTTTAAAGCCGGGATAGAGCGCGCGCACCCTATAGCACACAGAGGGGAGCTGCAGCCGTGTGTGTCGGCGTCTGAGGAGGGAGTCGCCGGCGTGAAGAAAGTGTCCTGCGGCTGCCGGTAAGTAGGATGTGCAGGCGGTCGGTGACCGTGGGCACCACACACACACACACACACACACACACACACACACACACACACACACACACACTTACTCCTCTTAGGTCCAGAGCATAAGAGGAACTTCTTCTCCATGAGAGCTGGGGCATTGATGTTCCCTTCTGGCTCCCAAGACCTCTCCTCAGGACCAAACCCTTTCCAGTCCACCAGATAAAGTCTTTCCTCCTGCCCTTTTGCAGTCCAGGATTTCCTTCACCTCGAAGATGGTACAGGACCACAGGCTTTAAGAGGGAAACGTGGACTCCGTTTGGAAATTTGAGAGTAGGAGGCAGCCTAAGCTTATAAGACACCGAGGTGTTGCAGCAAATAAACCCAAAGGGGCCGAGGAACCTGGGAGTGAATTTGTGGGAAGGGATTTTCAAACTAATGTTTCTTGAAGAAAGCTAAACCCTCCTCTTATCGCGTTATGCTTTCATGCGATCCACTGCCTGAAGAATCGCAGACTTGGTTTGCTGCCAGATGTGAAGAAAAGTCACTGTTGAAAATTGGCTGCAGGCACTTGAGACATAGTTGGTACTGGGAGAGGAGCTCGTGGGTGCTGACTATATACAATATAGAACGGAGAGGCAGCAGTAGACTCACTTGTATGGTTATTGCAATAGAATTGCGCCCAAGGCAGATGCTGTACCGAATTGTCATGTTAGACAGAGACATAATGATGGTGATAATTCTCTAGTATTTGGTTGATCCTCTCCACTTGACTGTTAGGCAGAAGAGAAGTCCAGCTTCACATCCAAAAGATTACACAGGGCTCTCCAGAATTTAGACGTGAACTGTACACCTCGGTCTGAAACCATCTGAAGAGGTAGTCCATGTAGACAAAAGATGTGTTGGACGAACAGATCTGCCAGACGAGGAGCTGAGGGAAGGCCCGTTAAAGGAATAAAATGTGCCATTTTCGAGAAACTATTCACTGCTACCAAGATCGTAGTACATCCAGTAGAAGGGGGAAGGTTAGTGATAAAGTCCATAGCATTGTGTTGCCAGGGATCATCCGGCAGAGGTTGGAGCAGTCCAGCAGGTTTAGAATGAGATGACTTGTTTAGGGCACAACTAACACAGGTGGAAACAAAGTCCAAGACATCTCTAGGTAGTGAGAGCCACCAATAATGACTAACAATTAAGTCCCGAGTCTTGCGGGCACTGGAATGCCTGGCCAGTTTGGAATTATGACCCAAGTGGAGAAATATTTTCCGGTCAGCAGGGCGGACAAAAATCTTTCCAGGAGGAATGTCCTTGATCTGCAGAGGATTTACAGCAAAAATCCTAGAAGGAGCAATAATATGTTGAGGTTTCTCTTCTGAGTCGTCCGTTTCAAATAACAAAGATAAGGCATTGGCCTTAATGTTTTTGTCCGCAGGGCGGAAGTGGAGAAGAAATCGAAATCGGGCGAAGAATCATGACCATCTAGCTTGACGAGGGTTCACTCACTATGTAGACTGCAGATATGTAAAATTTTTATGATCAATGTAGATAATGATGGGGTGGGTAGACCCTTCTAGCAGGTGTCTTCATTCTTCCAAGGCTAACTTGACAGCGTGCAATTCTCGATCCCCAATGGAGTAGTTGTGCTCAGCAGGAGAGAGAAGTTTGGAAAAGAAGCTGCGAGATACTGCTTTACCCTTTGAATTCTTTTGAAACTGGAGTTCTCCAGCACCAATGAAAGGGGCATCAACCTCCACGGAAAACTATTGTATAACGTCCGGATGATGAAGAACAGAGGCAGACGTGAAGGCGCTCTTGAGGTTGGAGAATACGGACTCTGCCTCGGGTCCAGTCCTTAGCGTTCGCTCCCTTTCTATTAAGAGTTAAGATGGGAGCGGTAAGAGACAAGAAACTTGGAATGAACTTACAGTAAAAATGAGCAAATCCAAGAAACCTCTGTATATGTCAGAGACCCGGAGGACGTGGCCACTCAAAGACTGATTTCACCTTTTCCGGATCCATTTGAAGACCACGATCGGAGACCATATAGCCCAGGAAGGGCAAAGACTTCATATAATTTTTTTTCCCCTTAACAAGACTTGGCGTATGTGCTTCCGACGCGTCGTCAGATCGGGTCCGTAGATCAAGATGTCGCCCAGATACACTACAACACAGACATACAGAAAATCATGAATTCTTTGAATACTTCTGGAGCATTACACAGTCCAAAGGGCATGACAATATAGTCATAGTGACTGTCTCTGATGTTAAATGCGGTTTTCCATATGTCACCCTGGCATATACGAATCAAGTTATAGGCCCTGCGAATCCGGCTCTGGCCGGTGAGGAAGACTTCCTGATGAACCCTCTCACCAGGTTCTCCTTGACATACTCCAACATGGCCTGGGTTTCCGGCAAGGAAAGCGGGTAGACCCGTGCACGAGGGAGTCAGGCTCCAGGGAGCACCTCTATAGGGCAGGCATATGGACGATCAGGAGAAAGAACTTTTGCCCCCTTGCTGAAGACCTCAGCATAGCTGGCATACTGTGGAGGCAATCCTGAGTGTGACTGAGGTAGTGGAGAAAGGACTGGATGAACCTGAGGCAGGCAGCGGTGCAGACATTTGTGTGCCCACTGGAGGATCTCTCCGGAATTCCAATCAAGGACTGGGGCATACTGGCGGAGCCCTGGCAATCCAAGTAGGAGAGAGTTAATCGCTTTAGTTAAGACGTCGAAGGCAATTTGCTCCGAATGAAGAACTCCTATCTGTAGTCTTAGAAGCTTAGTAATAGATAGAATAGCAAGGGCTGTCCATCAACTGAAGCGACCGCCAGAGATTTCTCCAGAAGGACAGTGCCCAAGTGAAGACTGTCTACCAGGTCCTGCTGGATAAAATTTGCAGCCACTCCGAAATCTAAGTAAGTAGGTAGTGCGATCCCTCACTGGTGACAATTGACACACAAACAGACAGTTTGGGAGAGAATTTAGTGGTTTTGGGAGATTCACCTTGGATTATCTCTCCAATCAAGCCTAGGTGCTGGAGTTTCCCGGCTTTTGAAGGCATTGGCGCATGAAATGTCTCTTGTGGCCAAAGTACACACATAATCCAGTCGATCGTCTGCGTTGCCGTTCCTGGTCGGACAATCGGTCTATCCACCTGCATAGGCTACTCCGGAGGTGCAGAAGGACAGGGTAGTAGCGTCCTTTGAAGTTTTGGTGCCAGTCGACAAGGTTTCCTCTCCCGCTGGACTTCTAGCGTGCGCTCTTGGATCCTCATATCGATCCAGGTTGCCAGAAGTATTAGGGCATCCAAGGTAGCAGGAAGTTTGCGCGCTGCCAGTTCATCCTTAATATGAGGAGCAAGACTCTGCCAGGAAGTCGCCACCAAGGCCCCATTATTCCAAGCCAGCTTCGCCACCAGTATACGGAAGGAGATGGCGTACTTCCCTATAGTTTACTCCTATTGATTGAGGGTCAGCAGTTAGGCAGCTGCAGAGTATGTTCGACCCGGTTCCTCAAACACTATAAGGAAAGTCTCTAGAAACTGGTAGATCAGAGAATTCCTGGCCCCCTTATTCCAAGATGGGACTTGCCCATGTCAGGGCTTTGCCAGCGCGTAGAGAAATAATAAACGCTGCCTTGACCTCATCTGAGGGAAAGAGATGGGCACGTAACTTAAAGTGGATCGTACATTGATTAATAAAGCATGTATAGGCCTTAGGATCATCCGTCATAGTGAGGCGGTAGAGGCAGTGAAATTGTAGACCCAGGGCAGGCAGGAGGGGTAACAGGTAGTGGCAGCAGCGAGAGGAGATGCAGTAGGATGATCCAAATGGGTAATTATCGAATTTACTGCCTGTAGAAGCTGATCCTGGCATGTCTGGATGTCACGCATGTCCATTTGCATCCCCTGGACAGCAGTCTTGAGATGGCCAGCGGGGTCCATGGCCTGAGCGTCACGACTCTGGGGGTATGTGGACCCACTAGGCCGCTCTGCCGTAGCGGAGTAGCAGCTGGCCAAAACACAGTCCATGTAAGTCTTTAGAACTGGAGTACTTGTATAGAAGTTCTGACAGACACGTGGTGTAGCAGACACCACGGCACAGATGACTCTTGGCATGGCAGATGACACATGACACAGAGGATGAACTCTACTCCATGACTAGACTTCACTCAGGAACACGCACATCCTATAGGACAATGAGGGGAGCTGCAGCTGCACATGCCGACCTCTGTGGAGAAGTCAATATGTTGAGGATGTAGGTGTTAGAAGCAGGCACATCCAGTGCCAAATGTGTGAACATCTGTGGTAGGTAGTGGGCCTGGCCATTTAAAATGGTGTATGCTGGCCATGTTTTGCACATGTTTTGAGACTCTCCCGTTATCCTTGGCTTTTGGGTGGAGGTTACGGAATTTATCGAACTTTAAAGTAGGATGAATACCCATGACTGTATGTGTGGATATATCACACATCCCAAAAAGGGACAAAATCAAGCACCAAGTACACAAGTATAACTTGTAATAATGGCAATACTTTATTAAATATACATAAAAACATGTTGGCCATCAGGACCTAAAATAAGACATACAATTAAAATGCATGAATGTGGAGAACACGAGCTGTAACAAGTAAATAATACTCAAGAGGCAAAGAAAAGCATAATAAACAATTCAAAGAACAACTTGCAAATAAAGAAGTTCAAAAACCACAATGTGGTACATGCACAGTGCCTGCATAATAGAGAAAGTAATGAGCCAAACAGAGTATATAGCGAGCAGAGCCCACCCACACTGGTATATGTGTGAGTGTTAAGATATAGTGACCAGGGGGTAACCGCAAATCGAATCCGGTCCCAGGACCTATACCAATCAGTATACTGCATAATCAGCCTAAAAGTGGACACCACACCACGAGCCCCAACGCACGTTTCGCGGTAGCTTTCTCAAGGGGTACTTTAAAGTAGGTCTCCCACCAGTACTGTATCAGCCTGTAGCATTCAGATCTCTTATGATGCTTCTCTTAGGCCTCATGCACACGACCGTAGCCGTGTGCACTGTCTGTGATTACAGCACGGACGGCCCGAGAAGTGTAATCTGCGGGTCGTGCACACACAAGATACGCATAAACTTTTTAAGGAGACCGGACCGTAAACGGGGCCCGTAAAATGACTTGTCTTATTTTTCCCAATCGCCCTATGACGGCACGCATGGAGGGACTGCCTCCTCCACTGGACAGGAAACCGTAACTAGGATTCATTTAAAAGGATTAAACACCCACATCATCCCCAGTGCGGTTTCCTCTGCTTCAGCAAATAAAAATAGTAGAGGATATTCTCTTCAAGCTTGGCTGGGAATTGAACGAGAAAAAAAATCAAAGCTAGTTCTCTGTCTGCAGTGCATCTTTCTGGGGATATTGCTGGATTCTGCAACCCAAATGTCTTCCCGTCTCTTGAAAAAAGCAAAAAGTGTGGTAATGGGGGTCAGGGAAGTCATACAGAAGAAGGCGATCTCTCTAAGAGAAGCGATGTCGGTCCTGGGATTATTAACCACTTGTATCCCAGCGGCATAGTGTGCCCAGTTCCACGCAAGACTCCTTCAGCATCAGATTTTATCAGAATGGGACAAGAGACAGGGGTCCTTAGATTACAAAATAGTTTGGTCCTTGCAGACATTGTTATCTTGGGTGGATCTGGGAAACCTAGGAAAGGGAATCCCTTGGAAGAGAGCGAATATCTTCAACCTGACAACAGATGCCAGCCCACATAGTTGGGGTGCACACACAGACTCTCTTCTTCTACAGGGCATGTGGGATCAAGAGACCAGGGTTCAATCCCAGGGAACTGATGGCAGTGTTCCTAGCATTATGCCATTCATTACCAGTGGTCGGGGATGGCAGTGTAAAAATATATTTCGACAACTCCACAGTGGTAGCATACATAAACAGACAAGTAGGTACAGGAATCCCAAGTCCGTTATCCATGCCTCTGAATATATTCCAGTTAGCAGAATAGTCTTTCAGTTCCCTCTCAGCAGTTAAAATCTGCCTTCTGGTTGTCTATCCATCCTGAGTTTGTCAGCCGTCATCATATCAATCCGAGGGAATGGAGTCTGAATCTGTTTTCACTCCGATAACAAATCTATGGGGTGTTCCGGTAATGGATCTGTCTTGTTCTTGAGTAAATCAAAAGGTGGACAATTCTTTTCCCTTTCTCCTCAGGATTTTCTAAGGGGATTGGATGCTTTCTCCCAATCTTGGGGGAAAAAAAGGCCTGTTGCATGCCTTTCCCCCCTCTCAGGTTGATTCCGAGAATACTGAAAAAAAGGATTCTGCAAAAGTAATTCTGATTTCTCCTTTTTGGCCGAGAAGTGTCTGGTTTTCATGGCTTCTAAAAATTTTAGAAGCGTCCCTATGGGTTCTCCCGGAGAGTCAGACTCTCCTGTCCCAGGGCTCAGTATTTCACCCAAAGGTAAAAAGCCTGTGTAACGTCTGCGGTCGCTGACCATGAACTCTTCTTATCCTGTCGACGCCCTTCTCTCCAGAGGTGCCAGCACATGCGGTCGTCCTGTCCCGCAGTGATCATAAGGGTGCGCGCGCGCGCTCAGTCCAGCTTTAAAGAGCCAGAGCGCACACATGTTGAGCTGATTTGCTCCCAGATCACCCTGGACTATAAGAAGGGCCCTGCCCTTTCATTGCTTGAGTGTTGTTTGTACCTATCCGTATCAGTCTTTGCATATGGTCCCTTGAGTGTTCTCGTGTTCCCATTCCTGCTACCTGTATTTTCCTCAATACATTTTATTAAAAATTATTTTTACTTTTTGAGAAACTGCTGCTTTGTATACAGTATACAGAGCAGCTGAATCCTGTATCCATCAGGTCAGCGGCACTGATGGGTTCAGTGCCAGTGGCTCCTGCGTGTCTCTGACACGTAGCATTGAGCGGTCAACGGTCACATCTAAGTTCATAACTTAGATGTGATCAATTTACAGGTGGATACAGAGTGACGGAGACACGCAGTACACGCTTTCACTGAGCCCATCAGTCCTGCGGACCTGACGGATTGAGGTCTTGGCAAGCGATACAGCTGTTCTGTATACAAAAGCAGCTGTATCTCAAAAAGTAAAAATAATTTTTAATAAAATTTGTATTCAGGAAGTTGCACCAGTCACACTGATGGACAATTTTATAAAAATAAAGACACTTCAAAGATGTACATAGCCTTTAACTCCACCTGCAACATCACTACACACTGTATTGCTATTAAGATTTGTCTTTGAACAGCTGTTTTTTTTTCTTAATTGTGGTTCACCTACTGTGCGCAGGTGCATATTTAAAACATTTTTGTATGTGCTACGTCAACTGTATACTCCACCTTTTTGTTTTATGAGGTCCTAATAAAAGTTAACTGTAAAAAAAAAAAGTTTTGTCATTTACCTTGCGTTACAAAATGCCCTAGTTGTGAGAGATTCCCATTCTGCGGATTTTCTGTGGATTCCTTATTGAAAATCCAGAGCTTTTTACTGTACAACAATGGTTTTAAAAAATCCCAACCATATTTACTAATCCACTGCATGTCAATTGTAAGATTTTTACCATGGTTTTCACCCTTCGCAATGTAAGCAAAGGCGAATTTCGTTGCAGATTTGTTTTGAAATCCACTGCTGAAATAGGGTAGAACTATTTAAAATAAGGACATCTGTATAATGACCTAATAGAGCTATACTAATTAATGACTGTAATTGTATCCACTAAATCGTCTCCCAAGGTGCAAAACGAGATGAAAAAGAAACACTTCTTGGTTCTGTAAAATTACATGGTCTTTTACATGGTCCCTTTCAGCCAGTTAGTGCCGTTCTGAAAAGAATCGTGTGGTGCCATCAATGATTCCGGTTTCTAAAGAGTCATGAGATGTATGCCACATGATGCTTTTCAGAGCAGCTGAATGGCTGATAAAGATGTGACTCCACGGAACCAGGAACAGCTTTCTTTACAGTCCCCCAGTTTGTCATTTTGGGAGAGTTTACAGTAGATGCAATTGCACTCACATTAGGCCATCAGTCTGTTTTAATTTATAGATAATATAATAATGACACATTCTAGTACCCCGAAAAACCCTTTAAAACATACCCAGCCATTATGTAGGTAATGTGTGTTCTTGTAGGAGAAGTAGGTTGGAAGATAGTGAAAATAGTATACATCCATAGTAAGTTAGTAGTTTGCTATCATGCACACCCCAATATTGTTTGACATTGTCCAAAGCTGCAGTGTAATCCTGGCCTCTATAAGGCTACCTGCACACATCAGAAAAATTTGCTGCAAACCTGCATGTTACACATGTGGATTTTGCTGCGGATTTCACCTCCTTATTTCACTCCTCTCATTGATAGAAGTGATATCTGCAACAGAAATTGACATACTGCATATTTTTAAAATCCCCACCACAGGACCATTTCCATGCGTAAGATTTCTGCTATTACTGTATTCTGCCGATTTTTCGTCTGCAAATCTGCAGCATTTCAGTCCCATGTGCAGGGGGGCTTGAATGTGAATGACACAACTACATTTGACAGATACCATATGTGTTTGTTGGTTAAAGTGCTTAATGTCACCAGCTCTAGTGGTCTTGGTTATTGCCCCATTCCTTGGTAGTATTGGGTAGAAATAAACATTCATGATTTATTCCTGCTTGGTCTCGGCTAGAAGAGGGTGTTAATACTTGGTGGTTTACTCTCCTCTCCAGGCTCCAACAAACACTGTCTGGAGCAGGGCATGTACACCAGTATTTTTTTTATTTTTTTTGGGGGGGGGGGGTTTGTGTAAATTGAGCCAGTATTCTGGTGCATTTAGCTTTGTGTCCTGGCAAATTTACAGATTAACAGCATATAAACTGAAGTACAGTATTTTCTCATCAAAATGTGTTTTTCTCTAGGTGGACCTCTGGACCTTATGTCATGCCGTGTGGTAGCAGCTGGTACAATGGAGTTGGCACAGGCTATAGCTAAGGAGTTGCAGCTTATTGACTATGGGAGAGATGATGACTGAAACTAAAGATGTATGTTGAAGTATCCAAGACACTGGGCATACACACAATGGTTTGCTTTGGCATATAATTGCACAGGCAAACTCAACCGCATAACATTGTTTAAATGATCTGTGTGTGTTTTTTTGGCTAGAGCGCTGTAAGTTTTAACATCCCACTTGTGCTTGCGTTACTATTACTTTTAGTCACTTCGATTTGTTTAAAAGGAGTTTTTCTTTATTTTAAACTGTGCAGGTAAATTTCAGAAGATAAACAGACATTTTACACCTGGCCTGTCATTTTAATCCCAAGATGTTATGTGAAATATACAACTAAAATTAAACTTTATTTTTTCAAAATCACTTTCTCAGGTAACTGATCTTCTACATTTCAATAAATGTTGTAAATGCTATTATTTAGTGCAATTCTGTTGTAAGGCTTTAATTACATGAACGTGTTAAACATCTGTGTGACGGCCGTTGAAACAACAGCAGTCACACGGACCTATATAATTCAACGTGGCCGTTTACACGGCCGTTGTTTCAACGGACCGTGCGACGGGTTCGTGAGAAAATAGGACATGTCCTATTTTTTCATGCTTCATGCCTCCCTCCATAGACTCTAATCTGACATCGCGTGCCGCAGCGCAGAGCACGGATGCACCTCAGACGTGAAAAACTGCAGTTTCTCACATCTGAGATGCGCAACGCTCATGTGAATCTGGCCTAAGTCTGTGTTGCTAAATTAATTGTATTTTGCACATTGTATCTTGCTTTTTATATATGATTGGTTCACTAAGAGATCCCACGATTTCTTGAAATCTCATTTGCTTTGCTGGTACTGCATTACGCTGCAGACTTGGGAAGATCTGCGTGGCAAATGCTCACATAATTCTCAGTGTGCATGTGACCTTAATGTGCTGATAGCGATATATATATAATATACATTTATTTTAGTTTTTCAAAGAGTAGCCAGCACTCCACGTCTTGGTATCAAAAAAAGTGAAAAAGCTTTTATTCACCCATATGGCAAAGTGCAACGTTTCAGTCCCAATCCGGACCTTTCTCAAGCTGTTCCAACAATGTGTAACATGAGGTTTAAATAGGGTGTTCCATAAGATCACATAATTACATTCGTTAAGTGAATAACATCATAAATAGACATTAATATGACAGACATGTAGCATACATCTCTACAGTGGAAAAAAAGTGCCAAGTGCATAGTGACAAACATTTAAGAACTAGTGCATACACCGACCCGTCAATTCAATGTTCCATCTTTAATTGATCAATGACAGTCATAGTTCCTATGTCTCGATGCCAAATCTTGGCGTCTGTCTGTTCCTACTGCGCATGTCCACACACCTGTTCTAATCCAGTGTGCAAACCCTGTGATATAATCCGAGGATGAGCGCAGATATGCCCTTTACTCCAGAAGAAAGAATACCGTATATTCAGTGAATGCCTTATAATAAAATAAAGGAGATGTTTGAGGGATACCTACTCGTATCTGGTTTTTATTTATTTAAATATAGAGGTGTAGCTCCCATGTCATTCTAAGCGGAGTCGGCTGGTCTCTTGTACAAGAGTTCCTAGCCTCCTCTGCAGTCAACCGCAACCCAGACTATAGGTGTGTGGGTAGCACGCCATACATCACCCGTGCGTCGACAGGAAGCAGACAGATCGGGAGTTCACATCTGGGTTCCAGCTATTTCACCGCACTCCCACAAATCCAGGCATCGCCCTCTTATCCAGAACCAACAGTAGTATCTTCAATTTTTTAATTCCAAGAAAGGGAAAAAAAAGGTATAATACAGAATAACACAGTGTATAAATTATGGTACAAGATTATCCACAGGGAGAATTACTGGATCAATGTGTATTGAAATAGGGGCCAAAATTCTGGCGCATGTGTAAAACCTTTATTCTTGAGACAGTTGAACTATAATGTGTCTGGAATTCAGTATGGCAAATATTCGATCCTCACATCAATCATCTATAGAAAAAATGGGAAAAGAAATGGTGTCAGTGGATCACATAATAAAAGACTAAAAGTCAAGATCCAATCTATATTTCTCCTTTAAGGAGTACACATTACTAACCCCCTATACAGAGAAAGTCATGGAACCGGGTCCACCAGTTAACAGGAAGGCAAGTCGATCCACTCAAATCACGCTACCCAGTTTATAGTCAATATTTATGCCATGGGGTCTCAGAGTATTTAATCGAAAGATCCACTCTATTTCTTTTCTTTTTAAGTGAACGTGCCCTATCCCCCCTCGTCTTAGTGGGGGCACACTATCGATAATCCGAATTCTCAGTTGCTTTTCGGTATGTTTAGCTTCAAAAAAGTGTTTGGGAACTGGTAAGTCCAACCGTTTACATCGGATAGTATATCGATGTTTGTTAATTTTGCTTTTTAAATCCAATGTTGTCACTCCCACGTACAATAAATTACAGGGGCACTGCAATAAGTATATCACGTGGTCACTGTGGCATGTCAAATAATGATCAATTTTATAAACCTTATTGGTGACAGGATGTGCAAATGTGTCTCCCTTATGCATTAGTTTACAATTTATGCAAAATATATACATACACATATTGAAATTGCAACAACAAAAAGGGCAAGCCGTAAGGTTATGCAAACCAAGGAAGTAGCAGGTGTCGCTAAGATCCGCAAATGATCACATTTTCAAGCACCTAGCTCCAATCTGTGGCATTTGGGAGTGGCATAAAAGCCAGATTAAGAGCAAAGTTTTTTTTAACCACATGAAACCTCAAAAATCATGTCAAGTGGTGTGGGATGATTGTGCGATGCCTCCTGTTCATGGATGTGCCAGTTATCTCCATGTGCCTGCACAGTGATTTCAGCACTGTTCATTGTTCTACCAACCTCTGGGACATGCAACATTGAACAGGAATGATGGCAAAATGACCGCAGAGGCAAACCTCTGAACGGACAGATTGTCTGGTTTGAAGAATGGTGCGTACTGATCCATATTGCATTTGAAATTGGACATCACATCCCAAGCCTAGGGCGGCAACCAGTGTTGATACAAATCATCAGATTATATATATATATATATATATATGATAGATAGATAGATAAAACTAATGAGCACAGCCACTAAAGCAAGAGAACACTGTTGGCGCACTGCAAAACACCCCCATGTCATCAGTGCCGGCCGCTCATTACTGCAGCGCCGGATAGATCACATCATGCTAACCGCGTGTGCACACTTGTCAGGAGTGGGGCAATGGCTGTATTACAACCTCTGATCTCCGCCGCTATTCCCTTGAATGCTGCGATCAAAGCTGACCGCAGCATTCAAGGGGAAAATGAGAAGGCGATGCCCATTGGATCGCGTCACAAGGAATCCCTATGATGCTATCAAGGGACATACCATATATGGGCAGACAGCACAGGGACCCCAGGGCTGCCTGACCATATTTCCTGTTAGGGTATGTGCACACACACTAATTACGTCCGTAATTGACGGACGTATTTCGGCCGCAAGTAGTGGACCGAACACAGTGCAGGGAGCCGGGCTCCTAGCATCATACTTATGTACAATGCTAGGAGTCCCTGCCTCGCGTCCGGACAACTGTCCCGTACTGTAATCATGTTTTCATAAGTACATAAGTATGATGCTAGGAGCCCGGCTCCCTGCACTGTGTTCGGTCCGGTACTTGCGGCCGAAATACGTCCGTCAATTACGGGCGTAATTAGTGTGTGTGCACATACCCTTAGGCTGGGTTCACACACACTATTTACGGATGTAAATCGGGCGTTTTAGCCCAGAATTACGTCCGAAAATGCAGCTCAAAAGCATTTTTTTTACGCGCCGCTGTCCGAAGGCGGCGCGTAAAAAAGACGCCCGCGTCAAAGAAGTGCCTGTCACGTCTTCAGACGTAAATTAAGCCGTTTTTCATGGACTCCATGGAAAAACGGCTCCAATTACGTCCGTAATGGACGCAGCGAAAGACGCCTGCACTTGCCATTACGGCTGAAATTACGGTGCTGTTTTCTCCTGAAAACCGCACCGTAATTTCAGCCGTAATGGACGCTGCCGTGTGAACATACCCTAAGGGGAGAAGCTCCTCACCCGGGACCACGACAAGGCATGGAAATCTAGACATCTGAGCATTTTTGAAAATGGACGGACGCTGCCGTGTGAACATACCCTTAGGGCATACTTAGGTATGTCCTAACAACTGCCTGTGTACTATCCGTACTGGGGCTAATGTACTAGACTATAGATATATGCCAATACATTTAAAGTTTAAAAATAACATTTTAAAGTAATGTTAAATAAAAAAAGATGTAAAAAAAATACACACATTTTTTGCAATAAACATTAAAATAAGTCTTCATACATAAAATATGTACACATTCGGTATTGTCACCACCGTAATAACCTGCACAACAAATTTTATAGCGTCATTTATGATGTGTATGCTGTAAAAAAAACAAAAAACTGCTTTCTTTCACTTATTAATGTGAGGCACATGGTATGAATTTTGAACCCCATCATGTTTCTCACACATTAACCCAATATTGTCCATTATGAATGTGGGAAACATGATGGGGTTAATTACTATTAATGTGAGGCACATGGAGGTTTGAATTCATCAGACCACGCTCCGCACATCAGAAAATGGAAGAACTTCTTTTTGAAATTTTATTATCCGCAAAGTATCATTTTGGTAACCGCATTATTACACGAAGTATCTGTATCCATATTCTGGTATCGTGACAACCCTAATATATATTCACATATAATAATTAATTTATATACGTTTCTAGATCTTTCTTGCACTACTGTCTTTGATGCATATTTTAATCCGACGATAGTACATTTTATTAACTTTGGCTAGCGAGCTTTTACCGATCACATCTAAGTTCATAACTTAGATGTGATCGATAACTGGTGGATCTTGCGTGTCAGAGACACGCAACACCCGCTGTCACTGAACCTGTCAGTGCCGCTGACCTGACGGATTCAGGACTCGGCGCATATTACAGCTGCTCGGTATACAGAATACAAAGCAGCTGTATCTCAAAGTAAAAATCATTTTTAATTAAGTAATTAGAAAGCTGCACCAAACATACTGATATACATATATAAAAAGTTTGCAAAGGTGTACAGAGACTTCAAATTCTATGTGAAATTAAACATTTGAAAATGCCATTCAGGTAACTATTGTCACATTATATTCAGAAAAAGATACCTAAATCGTAATCTTACTTTATTTAACTGTCAGAGCATTTGGGATGGTAGTTTAATGCACAAACACCAAGTAATGTGATTAGAGATGAGCGAACTTATGAAAAGTTCGGTTCGGCTGGTTCGCCGAATTTCACGAAAAAGTTTGATTCGGACCGAACTAGTTCTGACCGAACCTGTAATTTCCGTGCGCGGAGCATGGTACTGTCCAGGGTGCTGAAAGAGTTAATGGGCTGCACTAACTCTTTCAGCAACCTTGACAGTACCATGCTCGGCGCGCGGAAAATACAATTTTAATGCAATAAAAATAAAAAAAATACGTTCATACTTACATTCCTCCTGTCCGGCCTCCAGCAATGACGTTTCATCCATGTTGCTGCTGCAGCCAATCACAGGCTGTTATGGCGGTCACGCACGTGACGTGACCGCCTTTGCAGCCAATCACAGGCTGCCGCGGCCTCTGCAGCCAATCACAGGCTGCCGCAGCCTCTGCAGCCAATCACAGACTGCCGCGGCCTCTGCAGCCAATCACAGGCTGCCGCGGCCTCTGCAGCCAATCACAACTCTGAAATGCAAATCCACAAGATTCCCAGGGCTGTCACATCTCAGCAGAGCTTTACATGTACTGTCATGCCAAATCAGCACCTAATCTTCCAAGGTTGTTCTCTGCCTTTATATTAAAAACATCTCTTTTTTCATGAAAAAGGTCTGAAGGTCTAGTCTGCGCTACAAGGAATTGAAATGCACAGACTGAACAATATCAAAATGACCGGAGATCTACAGAGAGAAAACTAAGGTGGAGCAGATTGAACAAAATCATGGTTAGCGTCAACTGTTGTGGAGCTAGAAGTCTCAGCTGGTAAAGCATGCTAAGGGTTAGAGACCAGTCATTCATTGGTACAAAGCAAAAATCGACAGCATTTTCTAATAACTGCATAATGATATCCGTTCTTATTTTCCACATTTTTCGCAAAAGTTGAATAAAAGTTTAGCGTCAAAGTTTCTTACAATTCCCAAAAATATTTCCTTTTCTGCTAAAATTACAGTGGTACTTCATTGGCATATGTCAGAAGATATATTTAAGTCCGCAAGTAGACAGTCACGTTACAGGCTGGGCACAATGGGTTTCAATATACGTTTGATACACAATCATACAGGAATGTTGTACTTCTCTACAGCTAAAGCCAAAAAGCTGTAATCATGCACACGACCGTATTTTTTCCCACCTGTAAATACTGGCGTAAATACGGGTCCGGTGTCACACGTATTCGACCCGTTTTGCACTAGTATTTACGGACCCGTGCCCGTAAATATGGGTCCGGTGTCACCCGTATTCCACCTGTATTTACGGGCACGTTTTTGGCTGCAAAATAGCACTGCACTAATCGGCAGCCCTTCTCTCTATAAGTGTAGGATAGAGAGAAGGGACAGCCCTTTCTGTAATAAAAGTTAAAGAAATTCATACTTACCCGGCCGTTGTCTTGGTGACGCGTCCCTCTCTTCACATCCAGCCCGACATCCCTGGATGACGCGGCAGTCCATGTGACCGCTGCAGCCTGTGACTGGCCTGTGATTGGCTGCAGCGGTCACATGGGCTGTAACGTCATCCAGGAATGTCGGGCCGGATGTCGAGAGGGACGCGTCACCAAGGCAACGGCTGGGAGACCGGACTGGAGGAAGCAGGAAGTTTTCGGTAAGTATGAACGTGTTTTTTTTCTTTACAGGTTGCTCTATATTCTGATCGGAATTCACTGTCCAGGGTGCTGAAAGAGTTACTGCCGATCAGTTAACTCTTTTAGCACCCTGGACAGTGACTATTTACTGACGTCGCCTAGCAACGCTGCCGTAATGACGGGTGCACACATGTAGCCACCCGTCATTACGGGAGCGCCATAGACTTCTATGGGCTGCCCGTGCCGTTATTACGTCCTGAAATAGGATATGTTCTATCTTTTTCAACGGCACGGGCACCTTCCCATAAGAAAACGGGAATGTACCCGTGGCCAATAGAAGTCTATGAGCCCGTTATTACGGGTCGTAATTACGACCCGTAATAACGGGAGTTTTTACGGTCGTGTGCAGGATATGTATGCCCCTTGCAACCATTCTTATTGCTCCATTACAACTAAAATAGAATATTGAGCAACTTTTCAAAAAGCATTGATTAAAATACCTTGCCAGTTTGTGTATACAGCTCCTAAACCTGTGTCTCCATGGTTACAGATAACAAACAAACCTTGTGTACTCTGGTCCTGCTGCCATTTGTTGTTCCCTTCCATTTACCCCCTCTTCTATTGTCTGCATATTCGAAAGAAGAGGATCAGAGGGAGTGGAGTAACACATGACTGCAATGATCAGACTACAAACAAGGCCTGTATGTAGTCTGTAACACACAAGGTTGATTGAAGCTGTAAATAATGGTTGGAGAGGTTGACATATCCTTTAAAAATACCTTTTTCTTAGCTACCAGGCTTCTGTAATCTCCTTGTTCGAATATAAAATAGGTTAAGGACTCCAAATATTAAACGTTAGATAAATGGCAGTGTGCGAGAATGAAAACAATGCTCGGACTGCAGGGATATCATATGGAACTGCTGTCAAGCGAGTCTAGACCATGCCCACATTTATGTCTGTAATTATTGCCACAACTGTGCCCTCTACAAGTCTGCCACTTCACCAGAGAGGTCTTCAACTGTACACATGTAAAAGCATATGTATATTAACATAGATGCTCATATATAAAAAAACATCTGTGATATTAAAGAGGCTCTGTCACCAGATTTTGCAACCCCTATCTGCTATTGCAGCAGATAGGCGCTGCAATGTAGATTACAGTAACGTTTTTATTTTTAAAAAACGAGCATTTTTGGCCAAGTTATGGCCATTTTTGTATTTATGCAAATGAGGCTTGCAAAAGTACAACTGGGCGTGTTGAAAAGTAAATGTACAACTGGGCGTGTATTACGTGCGTACATCGGGGCGTGTTTACTGCTTTTACTAGCTGGGCGTTCTGATGAGAAGTATCATCCACTTCTCTTCACAACGCCCAGCTTCTGGCAGTGCAGATCTGTGACGTCACTCACAGGTCCTGCATCGTGTCGGCCACATCGGCACCAGAGGCTACAGTTGATTCTGCAACAGCATCAGCGTTTGCAGGTAAGTAGCTACATCGATTTACCTGCAAACGCCGATGCTGCTGCAGAATCATCTGTAGCCTCTGGTGCCGATGTGTCCTCGCTCGTCTGACACGATGCAGGACCTGGGGAAGTGACGTCACAGCGTGATCTCTCGAGAACACGGCTGTGTCTGCACTGCCAGAAGCTGGGCGTTCTGAAGAGAAGTGGATGATACTTCTCGTCAGAAAGCCCAGCTAGTAAAAGTAGTAAACACGCCCCGATGTACGCACATAATACACGCCCAGTTGTACTTTTACTTTTCAACACGCCCAGTTGTACTTTTGCAAGCCTCATTTTCATAAATACAAAATGGCCATAACTTGGCCAAAAATGCTTGTTTTTAAAAAATAAAAACGTTACTGTAATCTACATTGCAGCGCCTATCTGCTGCAATAGCAGATAGGGGTTGCAAAATCTGGTGACAGAGCCTCTTTAAACTTCACAGGGTATGGACAACTTCAAAGGCTTCTGTTTTATTTGCTATCTGAACAGGTGTTCCACATTTTACATTATTTCTGCTTTACATTAATGGCAGCAGACACAGGCTGCCGCGGCCTCTGCATCCAATCACAGGCTGCCGCGGCCTCTGCAGCCAATCACAGGCTGCCGCGTCAGGAAAGAAGGTCGGACTGGAGGAAGAAGAGGGACTCGTCACCAAGATAACGACCGGGTACGTATGAAATGCTTTTTATTTTATTTTTAATCAGCAGTGTAAAGGATCTGCCAGGCACAGCTTCTGTGTCAACGCCCATAGGTAATCAGTTTGCACTTGCTTCTATGTCTGTGAGACTGACTCCATCTTTCACCACTCAGGATGGCAGGCTTAGGAGTGGGAGAGCCTATCACAGCCTGGCCAGACGGAGCTAGCTCCCGCCCTCTGTCTATTTATACCTGCCTTTCGTGTTTCTCCTTGCTTGTGATTCTTCTCGTATGGTTTCCTGGCCCTGCTGCAGCTTCTGAACTATTTGATCCTGCTTCATATTGACCCTGGCTTACTTACTACTCTCCTGCTCTGCGTTTGGTACCTCGTACACTCCTGGTTTGACTCGGCTTGTTCACTACTTTCCTGCTCTGCGTTTGGTACCTCGTACACTCCTGGCTTGACTCGATTCGTTCACCACTCTTGTTGCTCACGGTGTTGCCGTGGGCAACGGCCCCATTTCCCTTAGCTTCTGTGTACCCTTGTCTGTTTGTCTGTCGTGCACTTATTGAGCGTAGGGACCGTCGCCCAGTTGTACCCCGTCGCCTAGGGCGGGTCGTTGCAAGTAGGCAGGGACTGAGTGGCGGGTAGATTAGGGCTCACTTGTCTGTTTTCCTACCCCCATCATTACATAATCACAAGCCCTTATACCTAGTCTACCCTGGTCCCTCACACTACTATGGACCCCCGTGAGACCCTGGCTCAGCAAATGCAGGGTCTCTCCCTACAGGTCCAGGCCCTGGCTCAGAGGGTCAACCAGCCTGGTGCTACCATGGTAGTGCCCCTCACCTCACCTCTTGAACCCCACCTCAAGTTGCCTGACCGGTTCTCAGGGGACCGGAAGACTTTTCTCTCCTTTCGGGAGAGTTGTAGGCTCTATTTTCGCTTAAAGCCCCACTCCTCAGGTTCTGAGAGCCAGCGGGTGGGTATAATTATGTCCCGGCTCCAGGAAGGGCCCCAAGAATGGGCCTTCTCCTTGGCTCCTGACGCCCCTGAACTTTCCTCCATTGATCTTTTATTTTCTGCTCTCGGACTCATCTATGACGAGACTGACAGGACTGCCTTTGCCGAGAGTCAGCTGGTGACCTTACGTCAGGGTAAGAGACCTGTTGAGGAGTACTGTTCTGACTTTAGGAAGTGGTGCGTAGCTTCTCGGTGGAATGACCCTGCCTTAAGGTGTCAGTTTAGGTTGGGTCTGTCGAACGCCCTGAAAGATCTGCTAGTTAGCTATCCCTCTTCTGACTCCCTAGACCAGGTTATGGCTTTAGCGGTACGACTTGACCGACGTCTCAGGGAACGACAACTTGAACGTTTTTGTGTTTTCCCCTCTGACTCCCCCATGATGCCTCCCGAGGTTCCGTTGCTTCGCTCTTCCACGGAAGACTCGGAGATACCTATGCAACTCGGGGCCTCCGGTTCCCCCTGACAACGTAGGGAGTTCCGCAGGAAGAATGGTCTCTGCTTCTATTGTGGAGATGACAAGCATCAAGTGAACACCTGTCCTAGGCGTAAGAATAAGCAGCCGGAAAACTTCCGCGCCTAAGTGATCATCGGGGAGGTCACTTGGGCGCACAGGTATTTCTCGTAAATTTCTCCTAGGATGGTCCGTGCAAGTAGGCAGGGACTGAGTAGCGGGTAGATTAGGGCTCATCTGTCTGTCTCCCTACCCCGTCATTACACAATCACAGGCCCAAATACCTTTTCTACCCTGGTCCCTGGCACACTATGGACCCTCTTGAGGCCCTGGCTCAGCAAATGCAGGGTCTTTCCCTACAGGTCCAAGACCTGGCTCAGAGGTGCAACCAGCGTGATGCTACCCTGGTAGTGCCCCCCACCTCAACTCTAGAACCCTACCTCAAGTTGCCTGACCGGTTCTCAGGGGACCGGAAGACTTTTTTCTCCTTCCTGGAGAGTTTTAGGCTTTATTTCCGTTTAAGGCCCCACTCCTCAGGTTCTGAGAACCAGCGAGTGGGTATAATTATGTCCCGGCTCCAGGACGGCCCCCAGAAATGGGCCTTCTCCTTGGCTCCTGGCGCCCCTGAACTTTCGTCTGTTGATTTTTTTTTTTTCCGCTCTCGGGCTCATCTATGACAAGACTGCCTTTGCCGAGAGTCAGCTGGTGACCTTACGTCAGGGTAAGAGACCCATTGAGGAGTACTGTTCTGACTTTAGGAAGTGGTGCGTAGCTTCTCGGTGGAATGACCCTGCCTTAAGGTGTCAGTTTAGATTGGGTCTGTCGAACGCCCTGAAAGACCTGTTAGTTATCCCTCTTCGGACTCTCTAGATCAGGTTATGGCTTTAGCGGTACGTCTTGACCGACGTCTCAGGGAACGACGACTCAAACGTTTTTGTGCCTTTTCCTCTAACTCCCATATGATAGCTCCAGAGGTTCCGTTGCTTCGTTCTTCCACGGAAAACTCGGATGAACCTATGCAACAAGGGCCCTCCGTATCTCCGCAACAACGTAGAGAGTTCCGCAGGAAGAATGGTCTCTGCTCCTACTGTGGGGATGACAAGCATCAAGTGAACGACTGTCCTAGGCGTAAGAATAAGCAGCCGGAAAACTTCCGCGCCTAAGTGATCATCGGGGAGGTCACTTGGGCGCACAGGTATTTCTCGTAAATATGAAACGTAATAAAATCTTGCTTCCCTTTCAGGTCTCTTTTGGTGGTAGGTCTGCTACCGGCAGTGCCTTCGTGGATTCAGGGACTTCTGCTAATATCATGTCTGTGGAATTTGCTATGTCTTTAGCTATTGCCTTTGATTGATTTGCCTAAACCTGTCCCGGTAGTGGGTATCGACTTCACTCCTCTTGCTAATGGTTATTTTACACAGCATACCCCTGTTTTTGAACTCCTTGTTGGCTCCATGCATTTGGAGCAGTGCTCTGTACTGTTGATGCAGGGATTATCGTCCGATTTGGTTTTAGGCCTTCCCTGGTTGCAGTTGCATAATCCCACGTTCGACTGGAATACTGGGGATCTTACCAAATGGGGTAATGAATGCTTGACGTCATGTTTTTCTGTTAATTCTATTTCTCCCCCTGAGGAGGTGAACACGCTACCTGAGTTTGTTCAGGACTTCGCTGATGTTTTCTCTAAGGAGGCCTCCGAAGTGTTACCTCCTCATAGAGAATACGATTGCGCTATCGATTTGGTACCAGGAGCTAAGCTCCCTAAGGGTAGGATATTTAATCTCTCTTGTCCCGAACGTGAAGCCATGAGAGAGTATATCCAGGAATGCCTGGCCAAGGGTTACATTCGCCCCTCTACTTCTCCGGTAGGTGCTGGCTTCTTCTTCGTAGGGAAGAAGGATGGTGTTCTTAGGCCATGCATTGACTACCGTAACTTGAATAAGGTCACTGTAAGGAACCAGTATCCTCTTCCTTTGATTCCTGATCTCTTTAATCAGGTTCAGGGGGCCCAATGGTTCTCTAAGTTTGATCTCCGGGGGGCGTATAACCTTATCCGCATATAAGATGGGGATGAGTGGAAGACTGCGTTTAACACGCCCGAAGGTCATTTCGAATACCTCGTCATGAACTTTGGGTTGTGTAATGCTCCGGCGGTCTTCCAGAATTTCATAAATGAGATTTTAAGAGATTACCTGGGGGTATTTCTTGTAGTGTACCTTGATGACATACTTGTGTTTTCCAAGGACTGGTCCTCCCACATTGAGCATGTCAGGAAGGTGCTCCAGGTCCTTCGGGAAAACAAACTGTTTGCGAAGACCGAAAAATGTGTGTTTGGGGTGCAGGAGATACCATTTTTGGGTCAAATCCTCACTCCTCATGAATTCCGCATGGACCCCGCCAAGGTCCAGGCTTTGGCGGAATGGGTCCAACCTGCCTCCCTCAAGGCGTTACAGTGCTTCTTGGGGTTCGCTAATTATTACAGGAGATTTATTGCTAACTTCTCGGTCATCGCTAAGCCTCTTACGGATCTCACTCGCAAGGGTGCTGATCTTCTCCGCTGGCCTCCTGAGGCTGTCCAGGCTTTTGAGGTCCTTAAGAAGTGCTTTATCTCGGCCCCGGTGTTGGTTCAGCCCAACCAAATGGAGCCATTTATCGTGGAGGTTGACGCGTCCGAGGTGGGAGTGGGGGCTGTCTTGTCCCAGGGTACCAGGTCCCTCACCCATCTCCGTCCCTGTGCCTACTTCTCCAGGAAGTTTTCGCCCACTGAGAGTAACTATGATATTGGCAACCGCGAACTCTTAGCCATTAAATGGGCATTTGAAGAGTGGCGCCACTTCCTGGAGGGGGCTAGGCACCAGGTAACGGTCCTTACCGACCACAAGAATCTGGTTTTCCTAGAATCTGCCCAGAGGCTAAACCCGAGACAAGCTCGATGGGCGTTATTTTTTAGCAGATTCAACTTTTTGGTTACCTATAGGGCTGGGTCTAAAAATATTGAGGCTGATGCACTGTCGCGTAGCTTCATGGCCAGCCCTCCTTCGGAGGAAGATCCTGCTTGTATTTTGCCTCCAGGTATAATCATTTCCTCTATTGATTCTGATTTAGTTTCTGAAATTGCTGACGATCAAGGTTCAGCTCCCGGGAACCTTCCTGAGAACAAGCTGTTTGTTCCCCTGCAATTCCGGCTAAGGGTACTTAGGGAAAATCATGACTCCGCTCTATCTGGTCGTCCAGGCATCCTGGGTACCAAGCACCTCATTGCCAGAAACTATTGGTTGCCTGGGTTGCCTAAGGACGTTAAGGCCTACGTCGCCGCTTGTGAGGTTTGTGCTAGGTCCAAGACTCCCAGGTCCCGACCAGCGGGCTTACTATGTTCTTTGCCCATTCCCCAGAGACCTTGGACCCATATCTCCATGGATTTTATCACCGATTTGCCTCCATCTCAAGGCAAGTCGGTGGTGTGAGTTGTAGTAGACCGCTTCAGTAAGATGTGCCCCTCAAAAAACTACCCAATGCTAAGATGTTAGCTACCTTGTTTGTCAAACATATCCTGCGTCTCCATGGGGTCCCTGTCCAATATTGTTTCTGACAGAGGGGTACAATTTGTTTCTTTGTTTTGGAGAGCCTTCTGTAAAAAGTTGGAGATTGATCTGTCCTTCTCCTCTGCCTTCCATCCTGAAACTAATGGCCAAACTGAGAGGACTAATCAGTCTCTAGAACAATATTTAAGGTGTTTTATCTCTGACTGTCAATATGATTGGGTCTCATTCATTCCCCTCGCCGAATTTTCCCTTAATAACCGGGTCAGTAACTCGTCAGGGGTCTCCCCCTTTTTCTGTAATTTTGGGTTTAATCCACGGTTCTCCTCCGTTTCACCTGGTAGTTCCAACAATCCCGAGGTAGAGGTCGTTCATCGGGAACTGTGCACAGTCTGGGCCCAGGTTCAGAAGAACCTAGAGGCATCCCAGAGCATACAAAAAACTCAGGCAGATAGAAGACGTTCTGCTAACCCCTTGTTTATGGTCGGGGATCTGGTGTGGCTATCGTCAAAGAACTTGCGCCTTAAAGTCCCATCCAAGAAGTTTGCTCCCCGGTTTATAGGGCCGTACAAGGTCATTGAAGTCCTCAATCCTGTCTCCTTCCGACTGGAGTTGCCCCCATCTTTTCGAGTACACGACGTGTTTCATGCCTCCCTCCTTAAACGCTGCTCTCCGTCCTTGGCCCCCTCGAGGAAACCTCCTGTCCCCGTTCTCACCCCTGAGGGGGTAGAATTCGAGGTGGCCAAGATTGTGGACAGCAAGATGGGCCAAGTCTCCCTCCAGTACCTGGTCCATTGGAGAGGATACGGGCCTGAGGCGAGGACTTGGGTACCCGCCCGGGATGTTCACGCTGGGGTATTGGTCAGGAGGTTCCACCTTCGTTTCCCCAATAAACCAGGTCCATCTAGAAAGGGTCCGGTGGCCCCTCATAAAAGGGGGGGGTACTGTTAATGATCTGCCAGGCACAGCTTCTGTATCTACGCCCATAGGTAATCAGTCTGCACCTGCTTCTATGTCTGGGAGACTGACTCCATCTTCCACCACTCAGGATGGCAGGCTTAGGAGTGGGAGAGCCTATCATAGCCTGGCCAGACGGAGCTAGCTCCCGCCCTCTGTCTATTTATACCTGCCTTTCCTGTTCCTCCTTGCTTGTGATTCTTCTCGTTTGGTTTCCTGGCCCTGCTGCAGCTTCTTGATCTATTTGACCCTGCTTCATATTGACCCTGGCTTACTGACTACTCTCCTGCTCTGCGTTTGGTACCTCGTACACTCCTGGTTTGACTCGGCTTGTTCACTACTCTCCTGCTCTGCGTTTGGTACCTCGTACACTCCTGGGTTGACTCGGCTCGTTCACCACTCTTGTTGCTCTCGGTGTTGCCGTGGGCAACTGCCCCTTTTTCCTTGCTTCTGTGTACCCATGTCTGTTTGTCTGTCGTGCACTTATTGAGTGTAGGGACTGTCGCCCAGTTGTACCCCGTCGCCTAGGGCGGGTCGTTGCAAGTAGGCAGGGACTGAGTGGCGGGTAGATTAGGGCTCACTTGTCTGTTTCCTTACCCCCGTCATTACACATGGCTTCACGTTCAGGACAAGAGAGATTAAATATCCTACCCTTAGGGAGCTTAGCTCCTGGTACCAAATCGATTGCGCAATCTTACTCTCTATGAGGAGGTAACTCTTCTGAGGCTTTTTTAGAAAAAACATCAGCGAAGTCCTGAATAAACTCAGGTAGAGTGTTCACCTCCTCAGCGAGAGAAACCAAATTAATAGAAAAACAGGTCCCCAGTATTCCAGTTAAACATGGGATTATGCATCTGCAACCAAGGAAGGCCTAAAACCAAATCGGACCATAATCCCTGCATTACCAACACAGAACACTGCTCCAAATGCATGGAGCCAACCATGAGTTCAAATACAGGGGTATGCTGTGTAAAATAACCATTAGCAAGTGGAGTGGATTCGATACCCACTACCGGGACAGGTTTAGGCAAATCAATTAAAGGCATAGCTAGAGACATAGCAAATTCCACAGACATAATATTAGCAGAAGACCCTGAGTCCACGAAGGCACTACCGGTGGCAGACCTACCACCAAAAGAGACCTGAACGGGAAGCAAGACTTTATTAGGCTTCATATTTACAGGAACAGTGGCGTAACTACTGCCGTAGCAGCCGTAGCGGCTGCTACGGGGCCCGTGGCATGAGGGGGCCCGTGTCGCCCGCCGGCACGGGCCCCCACCATGGCCGGAGGCTCCGCTAGCAGCCGCTATGGCTGCTACAGCGGGACGCCACTGAAGACTACGGCAGAGCAGGGAGGTATCTCCCCGCTCTGCCATTAAACAAAAGACATGTATCCCCTATCCACAGGATAGGGGATACATGTGTGATCGCTGGCAGCGATAAGGAGAACGGGGGACTGAAAGTCCCCTGAAGTTCTCCATCACAAACCTCGGACTTCCGGGGTCTGTGTCGGCAGCACCGTAGAAATGAATGGAGCGCCGAGCGCGCTTGTGCGCATGCGTGACCCGCGCTCCTTTCATTTTTATTGAGCTGCGCAGACCCCGGAAGTCAGAGGTTAGTCATGGAGAACTTCAGGGGACTTTCAGTCCCCCATTCTCCCTATCGCTGCCAGCGATCACACATGTATCCCCTATCCTGTGGATAAGGGATGCATGTTATTTGTAGCACACACTGTAGGTCGCATTTTTTTGGGGGGTTGGGGACGCTGTATGGCGTTCCCTACAGGGGGGGGCTGTATGGTGTTTCCTGCAGGGGGGGCTGTATGGCGTTCCCTACAGGGGGGGCTGTATGGCGTTCCCTACAGGTGGGGGGCTATATGGCGTTCCCTACAGGGGGGGCTGTATGGCGTACCCTACAGGGGGGAGCTGTATGGCGTACCCTACAGGGGGGGCTGTATGGCGTTAGCGCCATACAGTCCCCCCTGTAGATAACGCCATACAGTCCCCCCTGTTTGTAATGCCATACAGTCCCCCCTGTAGGTAACGCCATACAGCCCCCCCCCCTGTAGGTAACGCCATACACCCCCCCCCCTGTAGGTAACGCCACAGTACCCCTCTGTAGATGACGCCATACAGCCCCCTCTGTAGATGACGCCATACAGCCCCCTCTGTAGATGACGCCATACAGCCCCCTCTGTAGATAACGCCAAAAAGTCCCCCCTGTAGATATCTACAAAGGGGGCTGTATGGCGTTATCTACAGGGGGGCTGTATGACGTTATCTAAAGAGGGGGATGTATGGCGTTATCTACAGGGGGGATGTATGGCGTTATCTACAGAGGGGGATGTATGGCGTTATCTACAGAGGGGGCTGTATGGCGTTATCTACAGGGGGGCTGTATGGCGCTATCTACACAGGGGGATGTATGGCGTTATCTACAGGGGGGGCTGTATGGCGTTATCTACAGGGGGGGCTGTAAAAAAGGCACTATCTACAAGGGGGGGGTTGTGTGACACCCAGGGGAGGGGGGGCCCCAGTCAAAAATTTGCTATGGGGCCCAGTCTTTCCTAGTTACGCCCCTGTACGGGAAATACCTGTGCGCCCAAGCGACCTCCCCGATGGTCACTTAGGCGCGGAAGTTTTCCGGCTGCTTATTCTTACGCCTAGGACAGTCGTTCACTTGATGCTTGTCATCCCCACAGTAGGAGCAGAGACCATTCTTCCTGCGGAACTCTCTACGTTGTTGCGGAGATACGGAGGGCCCTTGTTGCATAGGTTCATCCGAGTTTTCCGTGGAAGAACGAAGCAACGGAACCTCTGGAGCTATCATATGGGAGTTAGAGGAAAAGGCACAAAAACGTTTGAGTCGTCGTTCCCTGAGACGTCGGTCAAGACGTACCGCTAAAGCCATAACCTGATCTAGAGAGTCCGAAGAGGGATAACTAACAGGTCTTTCAGGGCGTTCGACAGACCCAATCTAAACTGACACCTCAGGGCAGGGTCATTCCACCGAGAAGCTACACACCACTTCCTAAAGTCAGAACAGTACTCCTCAATGGGTCTCTTACCCTGACGTAAGGTCACCAGCTGACTCTCGGCAAAGGCAGTCTTGTCATAGATGAGCCCGAGAGCGGAAAAAAAAAAAATCAACAGACGAAAGTTCAGGGGCGCCAGGAGCCAAGGAGAAGGCCCATTTCTGGGGGCCGTCCTGGAGCCGGGACATAATTATACCCACTCGCTGGTTCTCAGAA
This sequence comes from Rhinoderma darwinii, assembly GCF_050947455.1. Lineage (NCBI taxonomy): Eukaryota > Metazoa > Chordata > Amphibia > Anura > Rhinodermatidae > Rhinoderma > Rhinoderma darwinii. Next base: position 117,685,737 of record NC_134691.1, read on the forward strand.
CCTGAGGAGTGGGGCCTTAAACGGAAATAAAGCCTAAAACTCTCCAGGAAGGAGAAAAAAGTCTTCCGGTCCCCTGAGAACCGGTCAGGCAACTTGAGGTAGGGTTCTAGAGTTGAGGTGGGGGGCACTACCAGGGTAGCATCACGCTGGTTGCACCTCTGAGCCAGGTCTTGGACCTGTAGGGAAAGACCCTGCATTTGCTGAGCCAGGGCCTCAAGAGGGTCCATAGTGTGTCAGGGACCAGGGTAGAAAAGGTATTTGGGCCTGTGATTGTGTAATGACGGGGTAGGGAGACAGACAGATGAGCCCTAATCTACCCGCTACTCAGTCCCTGCCTACTTGCACGGACCATCCTAGGAGACGGCGTACAACTGGGGACGGTCCCTACGCTCAATAAGTGCACGACAGACCAACAGACAAGGGTACACAGAAGCTAAGGGAAATGGGGCAGTTGCCCACGGCAACACCGTGAGCAACAAGAGTAGTGAACGAGCTGAGTCAAACCAGGAGTGTACGAGGTACCAAATGCAGAGCAGGAGAGTAGTCAGTAAAGCGAGGGTCAATTTGAAGCAGAGGTCAATAATATTAGCAGGAGCAGCAGAGCCAGGAAATCAGACAGAATCACAGGCAAAGGAGAAGCAGGAAATTAAGGTATAAATAGACAGAAGGCGGGAGCTAGCTCCATCTGGCCAGGCTGTGATAGGTTCTCCCACTCCTCAGCCTCCCAGCCTGAGTGGTAGCAGATCGAGACACTCTAACAGACCTAGGCACAGATGCAGGCTGATTAACCACGGGCGTCGACAAAGAAGCTGTGTCAGGCAAATCCATTACACTCTGTACTCACAAGTTTCTATGGCTGCTGTGTCTCCAGACTATTAATTCCTTGTCCAGTCTGAGCCTCACACAATCCCTCAGTATTTGCAGACAGCAGGGTTGTTATTCAGAGGCCCTGTGACCACCAGCCACCATGTTCTGATACTTGGTTCTTCTTCTAGATGCTTCTACACCCAGTGGTTGGCACCAAACATTTTATTCCATGGTGATGACAGCTGCCATTACAAATGTGGCTGCCTAGTGAACTACAACCAACAAGTTTTAATATCACAGTTGTTGGCACCGGGCCCTGCACTTGCTGTTGCCATCTGCATTAGGGCCTCCATATACTTCATATATTTACCCGGTCAGCACTTCTGAGTTGGGTCTTCTTTACTGGGTGGGTCCTGACGCTTTTCAGCAACAGGATGTTGTATTCACGCTAGCGAGGCATAGATAACGTTCTGATGCTGAATGGCATCAGGACCCACTGCTGCGCCCAGAGGTGAAGAGGACCAAACTCAGGGGCGCTGACTGGGAAAGTATATTGTGGATATTCTGCTGGTGCTCTGTATTTAAGCCTACCATGTGTGATACTGTTTGTTGGGGCCCTGTATCTAAGTCTATCTTGTGAAATACTGTCTACTGGGGCCCTGTATCTAAGGCCTGGTTCACACACCCTATTTACGGACGTAATTCGAGCGTTTTAACCTTGAATTACGTCCGAAAATACGGCTCCAATGCGCCGGCAAACATCTGCCCATTCATTTGAATGGGCTTTACGATGTTCTGTGCCGACGGTCATTTTTTTTACGCGCCGCTGTCAAAAGACGGCGCGTAAAAAAGACGCCCGCGTCAAAGAAGTGCCTGTCACTTCTTGGGACGTAATTGGAGCCGTTTTCCATTGGCACCATAGAAAACAGCTCCAATTACGACTATAATGAACGCAGCGAAAAACGCCGGCAACATGCCATTACGTCTGAAATTCAGGAGCTGTTTTCTCCTGAAAACAGCTCCGTGATTTCAGCCGTAATGGACGCTGCTGTGTGAACATACCCTTAGCCTATCATGTAAGCCCTGGGACCTAAAAAGTTGAATTACAGCCCTAAGAAATTTAGAGGCAGAGCATTGTTTTTGTTTTTTCCCCATTTTTTAACCAATACATGGAGCTCTGGGTAACGGCATACTCCATCTACTCCTTGTCACGGGCTGGTTCGTGATTTATCTACTACATATGAATAGCTCCAGCCAAGACAGGTGTAAAGATTATAGTGACACAGCACATTAGTGAAAATTCTGTACTATCCCATATATTCTGGAATGGTTGGAAAATAGTTAAAGGAATTGTCTCATAAAGTGATAACTCTGAGTACAGATAATGTGGTATTGTTACCTGAAGTCCTATATAACACCACAGGGCACGCGCCATATTTTTGGAATGCACATCCGCCATACATACACAGATGGTGTTAAGAGATTAAAGGGGCTGTCCTGGTTTAAACTTTTTATGTGGCAGCAGGAGAGGAGCCCTATCTAACCTCTCTCCTCCCCGACGTTCCTGCGCTGGGGGCTTCCGTCACCTCTGTTCTCTGTGTGTACACAGAGCAGCTGCAGCGGTGACATCACGTCGACTTCATCACCGCTGCAGCTTATTACTGACTGCAGCTGAGGCTATTAATAGGCTGCAGCGGTGATGTACTATCAACGTGATGACCTGCCGTATACAGAGAACAGAGGTGACGGGTGCCCCCAGCGCAGGAACGTACACCTTTGAAATCGTTTTTGTGGGGTTTTTTTAAATAAAAATGTCTATCAGTGTGTTTTGTGCAACTTTCTAAATACTTTTTATTAAAAATTATTTTTACTTTTTCGATACAGCTGCTTTGTATCCTGTATACAGAGCAGCTGTATCTTGTGCTGACACCTGAATCTGTCAGGTCCGCGGGACTGGTGGGTTCAGTGACATCGGATAACTCAACAGAAGGACACTAAAGGGGCAATAAGTGGCAAATGGGCACCAATGTGGCACTGAATCCTCTGCCCATTTGCCATTATAGCGCTTTTTAGACCCCCATTCAACTAAAGCCCACAGTCAGTGACTGACCTGCTGGGCTTCTCACTGCCCAGTGGTGCTGCTGGAGCCGCCGTGGCGAAGTACGTTTCCTCAGTGTTCCCACCAGCCCAGGAAACACATAAGAAGATAGTCTGTGCGGTGTCTCCTCCCTGTCTTGCTTCCTTAATGATGTCATCACGCCTGTCTCGACATTATGGATGCAGGACAGGGAGAGTGAGCGGTGGCCACGGCGCGGGGCAGCCAGTATTGAGATCAATGCAGAAAGTGAGTGGCACCTGACCCGCTGGCATCCCGAGAAGTGACCACGGCACACGTACACCCGCTGGCGCCCCCCTTACAGTGTTCACACGCTAAAGTAAACACGACTGTAAAATACGGAGCTGTTTTCAAGGGAAACCCACATCTGATTTTCAGCCGTTTTTAAAGCATCAAACATTTTTTGATTCGTTTTTTGGAACCGTTTTTGGACCAGTTTTTCTATTAACACAATGAAAAACAGCTCCAAAAACGGCTGAAGAGACATGCATTTCTTTTTATGGGGGGATTTTTATGCGCCGTTTTTTAAAACGGTGGCGTAAAAAAATGCCCCGTCTGAACGAAATGCAATTTTTCCCATTGAATTCAGTACTTATGTTTGTAGGCGTTCAGCTACCGCTTTTTTAACGCCCCGAAATACGCCTGAGAACACAGCGTGTGAACACACCCTAAGGAGTCAATTACGCATATCTATGTATGTAAAGATAGTGATTTTATGTCATACATGATGGGGAGATTTATAAAGTTATTGCAGAGAAAACTGTCACCCACAGCACCCAGGCAGATTAGCGCTTTTATTTGGTTAGAACATGAAAGCTATAAAGTGACTGGTTGCTATGGACAACTGCTCGTTTTCCTTATTATTATTATTATTATTAGATGTCCTATACTAATCATTACACATTGTTGTCTATGTATAAATAACGTAGTGGTTGTGTAGAATCAGCTGTGGTGCAGGAGGAGTGCAATGTAGTGACGGGGCAGGGGGAGGAGATCCACGTCTCCTGCGCTGGAAGTAGGGGAAAGGTTAACCCTATTGCCTCCTCTTGATTGATCGCAGCAGTGCAGCAGAGCAGACGTACACACGGGAGGATGCAGAGTGCCCTGGAATATGCCAATGCCTTATGTCCTAAGGCTCTTATACGGTGAGATACGTGCGTTGTACTGAGCGGCCTATTAGGAGGGTGTAGTATGGACTTGTGACTACAGGCGTCCATTATTGGATGGATGGAGACCGCTCTGGTCATCATGATCTGATCCGGCTCAGGAGAACTGAATCGCTCTTATGACAGGTTATAAGCGGTGACCCGGGACTGACTGCTGGTTTGGTGCCCAGATTATCACCCGGTGCCATGGGCAGTGCATTTGGTAGTGTTGCTGAATGGAAGTTGGGTTTTGTGTTGTCCTGACCGGTGTTTAATTCGGGGTCGTCCCTGGTGTATGCTCGCATGCAGTGGACCTGTACAATGACATGCCAACTGCTATCATTGTAATGTCAAAATACACGCGATCTATTCTAACCTGTATACAAGAGAGAAACTGGGGTGTCTGCAAAACTATGTCCTCCTGGGAGAAATCTCTACATCCTGAGACCATACCTTTCTCCCGATCAGACACCCACTTATTCCCTGGGGACACACAAACCTTAGACTATATATGTTATAATGCATAAAGATCTACAGATTACTGGCGTAAGTGTTTATAGGTAAGTCTTGGAGGGAAAAAATCTAATCAGTTATCTGCTATGCAGGGCTCAGGGCTGGTTCTAGGCTTTTTTAAGTGAAATGGGCCCCCTCCTATCTCAAATTGGAGATGGGGAAAGTGCAAGTATGGTTTGTATACCTGCCCCATTTCCTCATGGATGCTGCACACCTGGCAGGGATGCTTCTTCTGTAAGAAGATGGTGCAGACGCCAGTACTTGATGGGGGGGGGGGCGTTATCGAATGCAGAGACCCTCACCTCTGAAAACTCCCCTAAACTACAGTAAACTGCTTAAAAGATCCCCCCCTCCCCCGTAAGGCCCCATGCACATGACCGATCCTATTTTTTCATCTGTAATTACGGACCCATTAATTTCTATGGGCTACGGACAGCTTTCCATTTTTTTACGGACACCCCATAGAAGTCTATATGCGCTTCCGTAATTCCAAACGGCTATTGATGTGCACCCATGGCCATCCATAATTACGGAAGCGTTGCTGGGAGATGCCAGGTTTGCAGATATTGCACATCGTTTGTGGTTTTAGATCCGTATATACTGATGCACTACAGTCCGTATTTGTGGATACCGTTCCGTATACGGATAAGTTGCGGGTTACTATGGATCGGTGTTTACGGATGGATGACAATACGGTTGTGTGCATGGGGTTTAAGCCTGTAAATGGGCAGTGTACTTCATGCTAAAGACGAGTTCTAGGATTCCTCCATTACATCGCTGAGCTCTGAAGTCCTCCCTATGGATCCGCATGCAGCGCATGATCTGTTTGCGGACTTACAGCGGGGGAATGCGATTGAATGAAAACCTAAAAATTGGAGTATTTTAAGCTATTTACAGATTACTGTAGTCTAGGGTTTTTTTTTGGCGGTGACCGTATTTTTAAGAAGCCGAGTGCAGAAGGCAAGCAGAGACGGGGGGGGGGGGGGTCCTTCTGATATGTCACTAGTATCTTTAACATATCAGAAGATCATGCTGATTAGATCTTCCGTTTAGGTTAGGGCTACACGGCGACTGATATCACAACATAAAAAATGGCTGCAATTTACTGTCACAGCTATTTTAGGTTGCGACTTGGTTGCTAATCGAAGGCGCTTAAAGGCAAAAATGGTGAAATGTGGCAAATAACTTGCTGTATCACATGGCTTATATTGAAATCTATGCTGGAAAAGTCACTTGCAGTTTGCAGCCATAAGGGTAAGGCTGGGTTCACACGACCTATTTTCAGGCGTAAATGAGGCATATTATGCCTCGATTTACGCCTGAAAATACGGCTACAATACGTCGGCAAACATCTGCACGTTCATTTGAATGGGTTTGCCGACGTACTGTGCGGACGACCTGTCATTTACACGTCGTCGTTTGACAGCTGTCAAACGACGACGCGTAGAATGACTGCCTCGGCAAAGAAGTGCAGGACACTTCTTTGAAACGTAATTTGAGCCGTTTTTCATTGAAGTCAATGAAGAACAGCTCAAGATTACGGGCGTCAAAGATGCCTCGCAAAATGCGAGGAGGAGCTTTTACGTCTGAAACGAGGCAGCTGTTTTCTCCTGAAAAGTCTGTCATTTCAGACGTAAAAGCCAGTTCTCGTGTGCACATACCCTAAGTCTACATGTGGTGTAAACACTTTGGGTTTTCCACAACGGATTTCATTGTGGAAAATCTGCAGCATAATCCAGTAGCAGCAAAGTGGCTGAGATTTGAACAAATCTTATCCACGCGTTACCTTAATAAAAGAAAAAAAAAACAGCCCGAAAAAGGCGTTCATTCAACTATGTTTTTTTTCTATCCACAGCTTGTCAATTAATCCTGTGGAATCACTTGTTTTCTGTTGCGGGTTTTCCCCATTGAATTCAATGAGGAGATAAAACCTGCGACAAATAGCAGATGGTGCGATTGTTTGCGGTGAAAAAGCTGCGATTGCGACCCAAAAATCGCAATCAGAAAAAAAAGTCTATACTTGCCAAGATCTCTCTACTCCGGCGTCCGGCCTGGCTTCCTGGGATGACGTTTCATCCCATGTGACTGCTGCAGCGAATTACTGGCTACAGTGGTCACATAGGATGAAACTTCATTCCAGTAGGCCGGGTTGCAGGACGTCAGAGGGACGCATCACCATTTGGTGCAGGTTTTTTTGGCCAGAATTCCCTACTTTTACGCAGCGTATTCTACCTTTGTGAACATACCCTAAATCCAGCAGATGTGATGTAGTGTCGTGATTTCATTTGGTCGCCTGCACCTCCTGGGATCTCCACGTATCGGAGATTTGTGGTTTATGTGGCAACATACAGGAGGAGACTAAAAGGAGAGGTGGTAGTAAACTGTCAAGAATACTTAATGTATCTATATGGAATATCAGAAGACCAGGTTGATTGACTTTCCTATCTAAAAGGGTGTCCCACTTTAATTTCTGGATTATCCAATTATCCACTTGCTTGGCTGCTTCAGAATTCTCCTAGACTTTAATGGAGAAAGCAACGCAAATGGGCAACCATCTCTACTATTTATAAAGGACATATAATGTAAATGTCTTTAAAAGGTTGTATGAGATATAATAGGCTTACTATGGGCTCATACTGTACCTCTGACTTAAAAGGGTTTTCTGAGACTTTGATATTGACCTATACTTGGGATAGGTCATAAATATTACATCGGTGGCAGTCCAACTCCCGGAACACCATTGATCAGCTGACTGAAGGGGATGTGGCTTCTTCATTGTTTACTTGGCATAGTGGCTGCAACTGGTACTGCTTTGCAGCTCTGTCCCATTCAAGTGAATGGGACTGAGCTACGTGACCAGGCACAGCGACTTCCAAATGTACGGCGCGCTTCTTGGTAAACTATGAAGAGGCTACTGCGCCTTTTAATATGCAGATTAACATGGAAAGCCGCCATATAGGCAATGCTAAAACACTATCCCTGTCCATTCATGTTCCATACTGTTCTGGTAAACTAAGCTTATGCATCAAAATCTTTATATTACAAATGCTTTAACAAAATAGGGATACAAATGGACCAATAAAAATTTTGACAATCATCAATACATCTGAACTATCATAGGGAACGCCCCTCTTTAAGGGCTTGTCCACACAACGGAATCGCTGCAGCAATTCTGCACAAGCTAGCAGAAAAACCGCACCACTTGCTGCGTTTCTTACAGCAGAAAATAGTGCGGATTTTGCTGTGTTTTTAAAAAAAAAAAAAAAATTTCTATGCCGGGAGATGGTGATGTTTTCTCAAACTCAGCGATTCAGTCCACTTTCCGCAGCAGGAGTTGGCTTGCTGCAGTATGAAAAATATGCACCGCAGGTGAATTTCTTCTTGGAAATCTTACGCAGCGTATGGATGAGATTTAAGCCTCACCCACTTTGCTGCTACTGTACTCTGGCGTGTATTTTCCAACCGCAATTCCGGACAGAAAATACGCAGTAATTCCATTACGTGTGGACAAGCCCTTAATCTTACACTCTCATTAGGGAAGTAGCTTGTATTACAGTACTAGCTATATGTCCTCAATCCTTGTTAGCGTGAAAGGTTCCTTGACCCAATTCTATTAAAAGAATGTTTGTGTGAGAACAGGATTTATTCAAATTCTGTTCACTACAATATGATGCCTGACCTAGGCGGCAAAAATGCCAACGTGACCTAGCTAGAAAAAAAAGCTATATAGCCTACTTTCATTTTGTCTACATTCTCCCAACACCTACTAATAATAATATAAATGTAAAAAAAAAAAAAAAGTGTGTGAATATTTTTCTTATTATCTTGTTTAATTCCATGTCCTCAGGGCTGGTTTTAGGGGTAGCAAACAAAGTAATTGTCCATTGCCTCTAGCTCCAAGGAGCCATCTGGGGACGGGACCCCTGGTAGCAATCTGATATTTACCATAGACTCCTTCGCTGTCTTAGACCACCGGGGAATTTATAATTCACCATTTTACTACCCTAGACCACCAGAGACTTCAAAAATGACAAGAAAAACTGACTTCAAATAGTGAAGCTTTACCTTTATGGTATGTGCACACGGCAACGCCAAATACGTCTGAAATTATGGAGCTGTTTTCAGGAGAAAACGGCTCCTGAATTTCAGACGTTTTTACAAGTGCACGCGTTTTTTGCGGCGTCTTTTACGGACGTAATTGGAGCTGGCTTTCATTGGAGTCAATGAAAAACTGCTCCAATTACGTCCCAAGAAGTGTCCTGCACTTCTTTGCCGCGGGCGTAATTCTATGCGCCGTCATTTGACAGCGACGCGTAAAATGACAGCTCGTCTGCACAGAACATCGTAAGACCCTTTGCAAGCAATGGGCAGATGTTTGCCGACGTATTGGATCCGTCTTTTCCGGCGTAATTCGAGGCGTAAAACGCCTCCATTACGTCTGAAAAGAGGTCGTGTGCACATACCCTCAGGGTAGGAACACACACAACGTAAACACTTGATTTTCCGCAACTGATTAATTGCAAAAAATCTGCAGCGTATTACAGTAGCCGCAGTGTGGGTGAGATTTTAAGAAATCTCGTCCCCACACTGGGGTAAATATCCGCACATAAACTGACTCCACCGCAGCACGTCCATTAATTCTGTGGATATGCAACTGTTCTGCTGCGAGTTTACCCATTGAATTCAATGGGGTGCTTAAACCCGCAACAAAGCAGTGTGTTGCGATATTTGTGGGGGAATCACAGCGATGCGGCGCAAAAATCGCAAGTAAGAAAAAAAATCAATAAAATTGTGCTTATCCAGAGTACCCTGCTTTTTCTTCAGTCCGGCCTCTCTGGATGACGTTGCATGCCATGTGACCATGTCACATGGCCTGCAGCTTCATCCCAGGAGGCCGGCCTACGCGCCGTGAAGAGGAAGCGGGTAAGTACGAACGTTTTTACTTTTCTCTAAAAAACCTATGTGTAAATGTGTCAAATATGCTACCGTTTTTATAAAGTGATTTTTAAAATAGTCTTTTATTTTTTATTTTGGGGCATTTAATTAGGATTCCCATTTACTATGGTAACATTTGGTGCATTTTCAGTGCGCTTTACACGCCAAAAATGTGAAATTACACTTTTTTTTCACACTATGCGTAATTTAAATACGCTCGCGTAAAAAGTGCATTGTATGAACTAACTGCGTGCTTTCCCATTGATTTTGGACATGTATTTCGGCACCGTAGACGCAACATAATACGCTTCAAATACATGCCGTGTGAAAAGGGCCTAATCCTGAAAGAGGAACTTGCGAACGTGCCTGTGGCAAAAATAAATTTTAAACTAGTTAGTCTTCTTTGAGCGTACTACCACCATAGCTTGGGGCAGGCAGCTTTTGACACCAGACAGCTGTTAGACTAATCTGTAATTTTTTTGTTTTTGCAGTTTAATATTCTAGTACAGGGTTGCAGTGGTTAATAGTAGTAATAGAATTTCATCTATTATGGTTTTAGGCCAGGGTCACACAGGAATGCTCATTTAGGCTAAGGTTACATGACGACAGTCACGCAGTTGCAATTATTAATTATTCACTTTGGGGAAAGGTGCAAGTGACCTTGTGACTATAGCAATATTTGACGTGTCTTAGAATTTTTATAATCGTGTTCAAAAAATGTACGTGTTTAGTAGTATAGAATGCCAGGGCCCCCCATAGCAATCGCTTGGGGGACACATGGTATCACAGCCCCACATCATTTTTATGATTTAAAGGTTGGTGGTTTCTGGTTTGGTTTCTTCCTCCCCACCCCTCTTTTATTATTACAGTTGGTATTTACCTGCATGGGTCAGGTTCAGGTCAGCTGTACAGGAATGTACGAGCAGGTTCTGGAATTTTCCAGCTTGCGCTCGTGAAGCCCGCTCTTTTTACTGATTGGATAACGAGCAGCAAAGGCGGGAAGATTTCCTGTTTAAATTCTGGTGTCCGGCAGTGTTCCGGGCCGTTTGAAGAAGATTCAAGACAAGCCATGGAGGACCTTATGCAACAGCTATTACAGAGAGCGGAATCAGCAGGAGGTGAGAAATTGCTAAGAAAATGCCTTAATGTAGTAGAGCTGCCACCGGAACAAGGAGGAAGACTACCACAGGATGTAACGGAGCGGAGTGAGGCGGTACTTACAGAGGAGGAGCCGGGCCTTACAGAGACTGACAGGAGGCCGACCAAGAGGACAAGGAGGAGCCGGGTAATTTACTCACCACCTCCTCATGGGAGCAGAAGCAGTGGTCGTTCAGTCGGCCAAAGGGCAGAGTTTTGCCTGTCAGCAGAGGGGAGACCGCGTCAGCGGTCGGTGTCGTCAGAACGACGTGGGACAGTGACGAGGCAGAGTTTCCAGGGTCCTGCAGAGTCAGAAGGGCGGGAAAGCGCCTCACAGCAGCAGCGCAGTACAGCTTCCTCGGGACGAGCTGCACAGCATAGAGAGGGATTTCGTCAGGACCAGCAGGGCTTAGCTCCACCTGCCGGTTCAAGGTCGGGAGAAAATCAGCCTGCAATGGACCCAGCGAGTGGTGAGATGAATGCTAACCAAAATGTCTATCTTTTTAATTTTATGAAGGTTTTATCAGATTTTATTACTAAAGCTGCAGCTCCTAGTACAGCAGCTGGAGTATGGAGTGAACAGAACAGCTCAAATGATAAAGTGACAGAGAGTAATGGTAATACTTCTGTCATTTTGCCACAGGTTGCTGAGTCTGTTAGTGTTGTTCCTTTATTAGACAGAGGTGCAGGAGTTGTAGAGACTTGTGTTAAGGAGGCAATTTCGTGTGAAGTGTCACCTTTAGGTTTTCATTTGTTGAAGAATATTAAGGAGCGCATTTGGCGGAATGAATTTATTGAAGTCTTATCACTATTGCCCTCAGCTAAGGAACATATTGTTCGTAGTGATAAGAAAGATGAAAAGTACGGGGATGATAGGAAGCGTAGTATGCCAAGATCTTTTAATAATTGGTTACAAGCGTTTTGTATTTATTCTGCAGTTTTAGGTGAGAAATATCCGGATAAGTGTTGTGGTTTATTTCAACATATTGACGTTATTCTTGAGGCTTATCGCAATTTTGGCGGTATGGCATGGTATAACTATGACGAAATGTTTAGACAGAAGTTGGCAGTTTACCCGTCCATTAATTGGGGGGTTAAAGATGTGGGTCTTTGGCTCAATCTAATGTTACCACAAAGAGCTGCGCCGGTTAAACAGCAAAATGCTGCTCAAGGTAACCTTAGGAAAGGGGTATGTTTCGCTTTTAATGAAACAACTTGCAAATGGTTTAGTAGTTGTAGGTATAAACACAAGTGTTCCTTTTGTGGGGGCGCTCACCCCATGTGTAGATGTTTCAAGAAAGCGAGTCCGTCAGCGCAGCAACAGCCAAGTACCAAGGAGTTGTTATCAAAAAGCATGGACGCCAGTGATTCTAATAAGAATGCGCCCATGGCTCGAGCGTTACCCAGACAGGGAGAAAGCGGAGCTCATTTTTAAGGGTTTCAATGAAGGTTTTGAAATTCCGATGTTTATTGGTCATGGCTGCTGCTGGGTTGAAAATTTGAAATCAGTAGATATGCATTAAGCTATTGTTAGGGAAAAGTTGTGTAAAGAATTAGGGGGGATTCACACGAGCGTGATTTGGCAGCGTGTAGGGCGCGTGGTTTTCGCGCGGCACGCAATGCCCTATAGAAGTCTATGGGGCAGTACACACAGTCCGTGTATTTTGCGCAGCGTTTGTTCGCTGCGCAAAATACGCGACAGGTTCAATAACTCTGCGTATTTCACGCATCACGCACACATTGAAGTCAATGGGTGCGTGAAAACCACGCATGTCGCACGGAAGCACTTCCGTGCGAACTGCGTGTTTGCGCAACAGCTGTCAAAAGGATGAATGGAAACAGAAAAGCACCACGTGCTTTTCTGTTTCCAAGCATCCAAACGGAGTGTCTTTGCGAGGAGCGAACCCCGACAACCGAAGCTAACTTCACCGGGTTTGGCCAAACTCGTTTTGGCCGAACCCGGCCAAAAAATTTCCGGTCCGCGACGTCGGGAGACATTCACTGTGCATGGTGCTGAAAGAGTTAAACTGTTTCAGCACCATGGACAGTGACTTGTGATCCCAAAATACATGAACCTGTAAAAAAAAAACGAAGTTCTAACTTACCGATTACTCCTGTCTCCTTCCTGCAGTCCGACCTCCCGGGATGACACTTCAGTTCAAGTGACAGCTCCAGCCAATCACAGGCCAAGCACAGGCTGCAGCCAATCACAGGCTGCAGCGGTCACTTGGACTGTCGCGTCATCCAGGGAGGTGGGGCCCGATGTCAAGAGAGGCGCGTCACCATGGACGCGTCACCAAGGACGCGTCACCAAGGCAACGTCCGGGAAGTTCTCGGTAAGTAGGAACTTTATCTTTTTTTTTTACATGTTTTTCGCTGTTGTGTTCGGCATTCACTGTCGAGGGTGCTGAAAGATTTAGCTCTTTCAGCACCTTGGACAGTGACGGGCATCGACAAGCCTCATCTCTATGATGCCGGCTGCGCGAAAATCACGCAGCCGCGCATCAGACACGCATGACACACGCAGCTGTCAAATGGTTTTTGCGCTCGCAAAACGCTGCGTTGTTTGCGTGCGCAAAAACGCAACGTTCGTGTGAATCTGCCCTTAGAGTCAGGCAGGATCGCTGGCCCATTTAGTACTCCTCCATTTAGTAATTTCAGGTTATCACCTTTAGGTGTAGTTCCTAAAAAGGAGGCTGGGTCTTTTAGACTAATTCATCACCTTTCTTACCCGGAGAAGACGTCTTTAAATGACGAGATAGATGAAGAAAGAGCGTCAGTTGCATACGCTTCATTTGATCAGGCAGTGGCTTTATTAAGACAGTTCGACCACAAAGCTCTATTAGCCAAGGCTGACATAAAATCAGCTTTTAGATTGTTACCAGTTAAGCCTAGTGGCTTTAACTCTTTAGGTTTCCAGTTTGATGATGCATTTTATTTTGACAAATGCCTCCCGATGGGATTCTCAGTATCCTGTCATTATTTTGAAGCTTTTTCTACTTTTTTGCATTGTGTAGTTCAGGAGCAGATGCCTAATGGAGGTATATTACATTGTTTGGATGATTTCTTGTTTGTTGGTTACGCTGATTCGTTTTCATGTTTAGAGTTATTAGATTAATTTATTGAAGTTGCTAGTTATTTTGGAGTTCCACTTGCTAAAGAAAAAACTGTTTTTTGTCCTGTTATTGTTTAGAGTTTTTAGGTATTGTTATAGATTCGGTTAATATGGAATTTAGATTACCAGTAGATAGGTTGTTAAAAATCAGAGTTTTGTTGGTTGAGCTGTTAGCTAAAAAGAAAACTACGCTACAGGAACTACAATCTTTACTTGGTTTATTAAATTTTGCTACCAGAGTTATTCCAATGGGACGCGTTTTTTCTAAGCGACTTTATTTTGCTACGCAGGGTTTGAAGTCGCCTAGGGCTCATATCAGATTATCGAGATACTTGAAAGACGATCTGGGAATTTGGCTTGAATTTTTGAGCAAATTCAATGGTCACAGTTGCTGGCAGCAAGATTTTGAAGATTCAGACTCGCTTTGTTTATTCACGGATGCAGCAGGTAGTAGTGGCTATGGAGCATACTGGTGTGGTAGATGGTCGGCAGAGACTTGGCCGGATTCTTGGATATTGAATAAAGTTAACAAGAATATAGTGTTACTCGAACTTTTTCCTGTGCTAGTTGCTATTGTAATTTGGGGTTTTGAATTTAAAGATAGAAGAATTCGTTTGTTTACAGATAACAAAGTAGTTGTATTTGCTATAAATACGTTGTCATCAAAATGTGATCTTACCAATAAGCTGTTAAGACATTTGGTACTGTGTTGTCTATCTTTTAATATATGGTTGAAAGCGAGTTATATTGAAGGAAGAAGTAATAATTTAGCAGATTCTCTGTCTCGTCAGTGGCAGAATTTTCGAGAGCTGCCTCCGGAGGCAGAGGAAGAAGGGATCCCATGCCCAATTCATTTGTGGGACTTGATCTGGGATTGATTTCTTCTAATATTAGAAATTCATTAGCACCTAGAACATGGGCTGAGTATTCAGCTGCATGGAATGATTGGCTTTCCTTTTGTGCAAATTTAGTGGTTGATTATTTACATGATGATGTTGGTCTATTTTTATTATTTATCTGTGATTTAATTCAGAATGAATTTTCTGCGTCTTACATTTCAAAAATCCTGGCAGGAATCTCATTTTTTAGGAAATTATTGGGTTCACAACCAATCAATTATTTTCCAGTCAGGCAATTACTGAAGGGTTATCGGAGGAATTTTTCTTGCTCAGATGGTAGGAGACCTATTTCTGTTGATCTTTTGAGTAAATTGTGGTCTGCTTTGGAGCAGATTTGTTTTGATAGTTTTGAAGTTTGTTTATTTCGCACAGCGTTTGTAGTCGCCTTCTTTGCAGCATTAAGAATAGGTGAATTAGTATCGATTAATAAAAAAGTTAGTCCTGGTTTAGATTGTAAAGATGTTCAGTTGGGAAGTTCGTTTGCATCTATTTTCTTGAGAAAATCAAAAACGAATCAGTCTGGTCGTGGTTTCTGGATTCGTCTAAATAAGTTTGAAGGCTCTGAAATGTGTCCGGTACTAAATATTGAGGAATGGTTTAAAATTAGACCTGCAGTTACAGGCCCCTTTTTGTTACACCAGGATATGTCTCCATTAACTAGGTTCCAATTGACTTCAATTTTTAAGAAATGTTTAGTTTCATTAGACTTGGGTGATTTTAAATTTTCATCCCATTCTTTTAGAATTGGGGCTGCTACGGAAGCAGCCAGATTAGGTTTGGATGAATCAATAATTAAGCGTATAGGTAGATGGGAATCAAACAGAGTTAGACTATATATTAGACCTGACTTGTTGATTATGAATTAATTATTTCCTTTAGGTAAAAAATTAGTGGTCTGGATAGTTGGCCACTCTTTTATCTATTGGGCTCAGAAGAGAGCAAGCAAGCGGAGTTATTAAGAGAATTTATCTTTTGATCCGAATGTTTTTTATATTTTTTTGGTTTTAGCTGTAATACAATGTATGTTTCCCAGTTCTGTTTTAATTTTTTCGGAAATTGTTCCTCGATTATTATGGACAGGTAAGGTATGTTCATATTTAGAGAAAATAAGAAAGAGAGTCAATGGAGCAATGGAGAAGTATTTACCCTCTTTAGGGGTTTTTTCATACAGACATATTGATCTGGAGGGTTTAACATCAGGCCTTTATAGGTCAGATGATATTCATCTTTCTGAAGTGGGGATTGATATTTTTAATTTAGGTCTGCAAAATGTTATTGAAAAATGGCTGCGATGTTTGGGGGGGGGGGGCATGTATCGATGATTCATGGCTTGTGGGGTTTAGTCTCCCAGCTAATGCTGGGGGGACTTGGTTCAATAATTTGATGATTGATTGATGAATTTTCAATAATTTTATGGTTATGTTGGATTGAATTATTTATTCTTGGGTAACCCTTAATAAACATCGCGGCCTATATTTCCAATTATAAAGTTGTGGTTGTCATTTATTTGTATGTTTATATGTTGGGGTTTGTTACCATGCCAGGGCCCCCCATAGCAATCGCTTGGGGGACACATGGTATCACAGCCCCACATAATTTTTATGATTTAAAGGTTGGTGGTTTCTGGTTTGGTTTCTTCCTCCCCACCCCTCTTTTATTATTACAGTTGGTATTTACCTGCATGGGTCAGGTTCAGGTCAGCTGTACAGGAATGTACAAGCAGGTTCTGGAATTTTCCACCTTGCGCTCGTGAAGCCCGCTCTTTTTACTGATTGGATAACGAGCAGCAAAGGCGGGAAGATTTCCTGTTTAAATTCTGGTGTCCGGCAGTGTTCCGGGCCGTTTGAAGAAGATTCAAGACAAGCCAAGCCCAGCCCTCCCCTTTTTTAAAAGGGCTTCCCTGTCGCGATGTTTACTAGTGGGGTTTAGTCTCTCCGCTAATGCTGGGGAGACTTGGTTCAATAATTTGATGATTGATTAATGAATTTTCAATAATTTTATGGTTATGTTGGATTGAATTATTTATTCTTGGGTAACCCTTAATAAACATCGCGGCCTATATTTCCAATTATAAAGTTGTGGTTGTCATTTATTTGTATGTTTATATGTTGGGGTTTGTGTTACCATGTGACAATACGCCTCTGGTACATCTACATAGTTAAAGGAACAAGCAGAGTATAGGAGCTGCACCGTAGCATGCAATGAGGGTGCTATCAGTGGAAACTCAAATACGCACAGTCGCACTCCAGTATTATAAAAATCCAAAAATTTTTATTCACCCAACATATAGGCAATGTTTCACCTTCCCATTAAAGGCATTTTCAAGCCTTATGGGGGTACAAACTGGGGGCCTAACTTCTATATGGGGGCATAAACAGGGCCTAACAAAGGGAAGTTTTCTGCCATTTTACTGCCGCTGTGAGTTCCCCCATAAAGAGGCCTACTAAGTCTTGTGTCTCCCAAGGGCCCACATAAACCTGGAGCCGGCCCTGTTCAGGATCCCTGTACTCACGATGGGTGGGTGTCTAAGCGGTGAGCGATCTGAAATGATCACCTATCCTGTGGTTTTCTGCCGCCACAAGCGAAGACATACCCTTAGGGTAAGTTCACACGTAGCGTAAATACTACAGATTTTCCAGAACATATTTTTTTGCGGAAAATTCGCAGCTTCATGCAGTAGCAGCGCAGGGGATGAGATTTGAACAAATCTCATCCACACGCTGCGTAAATGATGAGCGGAAAAAAATGCTCAAATTGACGTGCAGTTTTTTTTAAATCCGCAGCATGTCAATTGTATTTGTGTAATCGCTGCTTTTGTGTTGCGGGTTTTCCCTATTGGATTCAATGGGGAGGCAAAACACTAAACAAATAGCAGATTTTGCAGTGGAAAAGCTGTAGTTCTGCTGCAAAAAACGCAACTAAAACAAATCAACATCTTCTATTTAAAAAAAAAGGACCAACCTATATACATATGGTATCGCCGTAATCGTACCAACCCGCAGAATAAAGTAAAAATGTAATTTTAGAAAACCTAAAAAATGGTGTCAGAATTCCTGTTTTTTGCTCAGGACTGCAAAAAAATGTAATAAAAAGTGATAAAAAAAAAATCGCATGTACCCCAAAATGGTACCAATGAAAACGACAGATTGTCCCGCAACAAATAAGCCCTCACAGGGCTCCGGTGGTGAAAAAATAAAGTTCTGGCTTTCAGAATATGGCGATGCAAAATGTGCAGAGTCTCCAAAAGTGGATAAGATCGGGCGCCATTTATCAGTGCGACACCGGCCACATATCTATGAATTATTATTTATTTACCCAATTATTTACCCCATTATTATACCCTCTTATTATGCCCTGATGTACTCATGCACAGATTACACATGCCTCCCACATTATAAACTGAAATACCAGCGAAACCCAAAACAAGAAAAACTACCAAGAAAAATCTGCGCTCCAAAAGCAAAATGGCGTTCCCTCCCTTCTGAGCCCTGCAGAGTGCCCAAGCAGCAGTTTGCGCCCACACACATGGCGTCGCCATACCCGAGAGAACCCGCTTAACGTTTTATGAGGTATTTGTCTTCTGTGGCACAAACTGGGCACAACATATTATGCACTAAAATGGCGTATCGGTGGAAAATTGCAATTTTCACTTTGAACCATCAGCTGCGCATTATGACTTAATTGCCCGTCATGGTGCGGCGGTTGATGTATGGAGCCGGCTCACGTGCTGAGCCCGCTCCATACGCTGCGGGTGTCGGCTGTGTATTACAGCAGGCCCCCTCGGTACTAACGGACAGGTACAGCGATCGCTCTGTTACAGAAGCCTGTAAGAATAACAATATACTGCAATACATTAGTATTGCAGTATATTGTACCAGTGATCCAATGATCGCTGGATCAAGTCCCCTAAAGGGATTGATTAATAAAATGTGTAGAAGAATTATAGTAATTAGTAGTGAGAATTTATTTTATTTTTTTTAAAGTTAAAACAACAAAACACCTTTTCGAATTTTTCTTCTAAAGTAATTTAAAAAAATGAACAAAATTGGCATCACTACGTCCGTAAAAGTCTGAACTATTACAATATACCATTATTTAATTTGCACAGTGCACACCTTAAAAAAATGTAATAATTGAAACCGGCAAAATCGCTTTTTTTTTTTTTTTTGTCACCTTCGCCCTAAAAAAAAAAATGTAATACAACTTTTTAATCACTTTTTATGTACCAATAAAAACTGCAGTCCCTCCCGCAAGAAATAAGCCCTCACACCGCTCTATTGATGGAAAAATAAAAAAGTTATGGCTCTTGGAAAGCGGGGAGTGAAAATCTAAAATATGAAAGCAAAAAATGGATCAGTCCTGAAAGGGTTAATTCATTTCTAATGAAAAAACGTATGACCCCATGTGGGGTATTTCCGTACTCGGGAGAAATTGCTTTATAAAAAATGGTTGTTTTTTTCCTCCTTTTATCCCTTGTGAAAATGAGAAAATTCCACATTTTAGTGGAAAAAATGTTGATATTAATTTTCGCACCCTAATTCTAATAAACTCTGCAAAAGACCCATGGGGTCTAAATGCTTACTATACCCCTAGAAAAATTCCTTGAAGGTTTTTCAAAAATGGGGTCACTTTTGGTGGGTTTCCACTGTTTTGGTCCCTCCAGTGCATTGCAAATGCGACATGGCACCGAAAACCATTCCAGCAAAATCATAAATCCAAATGGCGCTCCTTCCCTTCTGAGCCCTGCTGTGGGTCCAAACAGCAGTTTATTACCACATATGGCGTATTGTCGTAATCGGGAGACATTGCTTTACAAATGTTGGGGTGCATTTTCTTCGTTATTCCTTGTTAATAATAAAAATTTCTATGTTTCAGAAAAAAAGTACATTTTAATTTTTACAGACTAATTCCAATATATTTAGCGAAAAACCTGTGTGGTCAAAATGCTAACTATACCCCTAGATAAATACCTTAAGGGGTCTAGTTTTCGAAATGGGGTAGTTTATGGGGAGTTTCTATCGTTCTGGCAGCTCAAAGCCTCTCCAAATGTACAGTGGGGCCTAAAACATTTTCAAGCAAAATATGAGTCCTGAAAGCCTCCGGGTGCTCCCTTCCTTTTGGGTCCTGCTGTGTGTCCAGGCAGCGCATTAGGGCCACAATGTGGGTATTTTTGAAAACAGGAGAAACAGAGTGATAGATTTTGTGGTGTGTTTCTTCATTCTCATGGTCTCTTTACAAAGAAATTGGTCTTCAAACTGATACTTTTATGAAAAAAAGTGAATTATTTTTTTTTCTCACCTGCTATGTATTACATTTAGCAAAAAACTGTGGGGTCAAAATACTTACTATACCCCTAGGTAAATACCTTAAGGGGTCTAGTTTTCTAAATGGGGTCATTTGTGGGGGCTTCCATCACTCTGAGACCTATGAGCCTCTGAAAACCTGGCTTGGTGCAGGAAAACAAAATGTACTTAAATTTATAAAATTATTCAATTTGTAAGTCCTCTAAATTGCTGAAAATGTATTTTATTTTTTCAAAAATGCTGCCAAAATAGAGTAAAGAGATAGAAATATATATTTAATTAAAAAAAGTGTACAGTATGTGTGTACATATGTGACATATTGCAGTTAAAAATAGGGGAAAATGGTAATTTTTACAATTTCTTCCATTTTTCTAATTTTTTAATTTCCGCAAATTGTATCAGTCTACTTTTACCACTAAAATAAAGTACAACATGTGACGAAAAAACAATGTCAGAATTACTTGGATAGTCAAAACTTTCAGAGTTATTCTCTGATAAAGTCAGACATACCAGATTTGACGACAAATCTGGCTTGGTCATTAAGGTACAAACATGCCCGGTCATTAAGGGGTTAAAAACAAATTTCTGCAAAACAAACAACTCGTGAATTTCACCACTACTTTGCTTTAATTCCTGTGAAACGTCTAAAGGGTTAAGAAACTTTCTAAATGCGGTTTTGAATACTTTGAGGGGTGAAGTTTTTAAAATGGGGTGACTTATTGGAGGTTTCTAATATATAAAGCCCTCAAAGCCACTTCACAACTGAACTGGTCCCTAAAAAAATATAGCCTTTTGAAATCTTGAAAATGTGAGAAATTGCTGCTAAAGTTCTAAGTCTTGTAACGTCCTAGAAAAATAAAATAATGTTCAAAAAATGAAGCAAATATAAAGGAGACATATGGGGATGTTAATTGGCAACAATTTTGTGTGGTATAACTGCCTGTCTTACAAGCGGATACATCTAAATTTGAAAAAATGCTAATACAATGTGTCATGCGAAAACCATCTCTGAATCTCTTGAATAGGTAAAAGCATTCCGAAGTGATTACCACATAAAGTGAAACTTGTCAGATTTCAAAATTGAGGCTCTTTCAGGAAGGTCAAACGTGGCCAAAGAGGGAAGGTGTTAAAAGGATTTTCCGGGCATTTTATATTGATGGCCTATCTTTAGGCTAGATCGAAAATACCAGCTTGTGGGGGTTCAACTCTCTGCACCCCAACGATCAGCTGATTGGCCCGTGGAGTTCGACGCTGCAGCCTTTTTTCCGTTTAGACACCGCACCGTACACTTCCATAGCAGCTGTATCTGGGATTCCAGTTCTGGTTCAGCCTGCAATTCCAGGTACTGCCGCTACGGAAGTGTATGACTCTGTTACCGGTAAACACTGAAGAAGCCGCAGTGGAGAATGCTGCGGCCCCATCTTTGCAGCTGATCATTGAAGGTGCTGGAAGTTGCACCCCACTGATCTGGCATTAATTACCTACCATAAGGATAGGCCATCGCTATAAAATGCCTGGACAACCCCTATAACTGCACCACTATCTCAACTGTGTAGATCTAGCTTTAGGTCTTGTGCATGCGGCAACATTCTTAGCGGGCAGAATTGCAAACAGCCTCGTTATTTATTTTTTGTTTAACCTGTCCGTACTTGACGCGGTTTCTGCAGGGTATTTTGCCATGAAATTATTTTTTGGGGGGTAACCACAAGCAGATGGGGTCAGCCACTAAGTGAAACCTACAAAGAGAAAAAGTTTATTGGAAAGATTGGTACATTTTCTGTGTGATGTACTCCTGGTTTTGCCTTACAAATAATGATGCAAAATACTGCCGTGTGAAAGTGGCCTTAGGCTGGATTCACAGTGTTTTCTTGCGTTTTCGGTGGCATTTTTGCAGCCAGATTTTACTCTTAAGTTTTAAATATGAGCGAGCATGCGTATACAGTGATTTTTCTTTGAGAAATATGCCAATGACCCCAAAAACGCTACAAACTGCAGCGTGCCCTAGGTATGGCATTTTATCTTGCGTTTTTTTTTTCCGTAGGCTTCTCTTAAGGACTTTAAAAGCACCAGGGAAAATGCATGCACAAAATGACACTAAATAAATATTGTTACAGAAAAACGCTTGTTAAAAAAAAACATTAAAAATGCTTGAAACACATGACTTCCCTTACATGCATTTTAAAATGCTGAAAAGTGTGTGAAAGTGACCTCAGACTGGTTTCACACGTCGCAGTCAATTTATGTTTTTCCTGTAATTTTCAGAAAATAGTGGCAAAAAAACCAAAACAAATTAGCAGCTAAGTGTGAACACCGCCGTAGGGCTTGTCCATACATAATGGATTAGCTGCAGAAAAATTCTGCAGCATTTCCAGATAAACTAGCAGACAATGTGCTGCGTAAAATCCGCACCATTTCTTGCATTTTTTTTTTTTGTATTTTTTTTTTTTAACTGCGAAAAAGAGTTCAGATTATGCTGCGTGCGTTTTGGTTTTTTTTTTGTTTCTTTTTCAAGGCTGTGTGGTGATGACGTTTCTTAAAAAAAAAAAAAATACCGGAAATCAGTCCACTTTCCGCAGCAGTAATTTGACCTGCTGCGGAACTAAAAATACGCACCGCAGGAGAATTTCTGGACTGAATTTCTCCAGTGTGTGGATGATATTTGTTTAATCACACCCACTTTGCTTCTACTGTATTCTGCTGCATATCTTCCGTCCAATGCCAGATAGAAAATACGCAGCAAATCTGTTACGAGTGGACAAGCACTTATGCAGACACTAGATCATCTTTCAATTAGCTAATTAATGAGTGAGTTTCTATAAGTAGATTATTGTATTTGTGTTAAATCTGTAATGCGATGTAGTTTGCTTTAGCTGATCTCAAAGCAATTACATTAAATTACTCCGTGTCGTGTTTTTGAGCTGACACCGCAGACAAATGGGCAGGAAATCTACAGTTTGCTACTTATTTTTAGCATGGTTGTCTATGGCATGTGGGCACCTCTGTCCCAGCAGCTGGTGCCTTTTTCTGGAAATTTTATAGCTTCTATTTATGGACCAATTACGAGTCTTGACAAGCACATTCGCCTTGTACATTGTCATCTGTGTGTAGAACATGAGACGGGCTCCCCCCCCCTCACTTTTTTTTGTTTTTTTTTTATGTAAGGTATTGGTATTTTGCACATTGGACACAGGTATCGACCTTGCGCCTCGGGCTTTAAAATAAGCGCAGCCCAAAATTAGAGAACCCCTGGCCACTAACCAGACTTCCGTTTTCAGAAACAGGCTGGCTGGTTGCTATAGTCCACCGTGCTTTTTTTTTTTTTTTTTTTTTTTTCACGCCAGTTAATTTTTATGAGGCCCTTAGGGTGCTAGTCTTTCGACCTTATAGGACAAGCTATTATACATGGTGATTCGAATGTCCCCATATTTAGGGCAAAAGGGGCATCTTTTTTTTAAATTTTTTTTTTTTTTTTTTTTTTTTTTTTTTTTTTTTTTTTACAACTAACAGAAAAACAGGCCTAGTTGCCAACTAGAGCTCAGATTTAGTTTGTTAAATTGCTTTAAAAGAATGAATTCTGCACTGTGGTGGTTTGTCATGTGCAACAAGGCCGGATTTTCTGCTGGACTGTTATTATAAACGTATTTTTTTTTATTCCACTTTTTTATGAAATGCTTATTTATATTTTGGTCTATTAATTTACTGTTTTGTGCAAATTATTTGTAGATCAGTTACTACTGTGGGATCCTCACTGACCCGGAAAGTTCTATTTCCACCTCTTCCTCCTCCCCAAAGACCTTATCGAGTATCTAATTGCGACAGGAGCAGACGAAAAGGTGTGGTAGCTGGCACATTAAAGGAACTCCTAGAAAAGGTAATTGTTATAATTATTCTAAACTTCTAATTCTGTAATAACAGTAATGTCCTAAAGCTGATTCAACTGGGGAAGATTTTATTAATCGCTTTATGCCAGTTTTCTGTAGCATTTAAGAGACACAAATTATGGCACATGCCATATTTTTGCAATAATTTTACTTTTTAACGTTTTACGAAGTTCTTGCCACTTTTTAGCAGCAGCAGTGGGGCAACCCGCAGCCTCATACATTACTATAATTTACACCAGAACTTGGTGTAAATCTATAGTGGAAATCTATGCCAGCTCGCAGCTGGCAAAGATTTTACTTTTGAAGCACGGACTGCACAAGATGTGACAAATTTAAGGCGAGCACCTCTTAATAAATTTGTTTTAACCTACTCTTGCAGGCTTTAGTCTAAGGGCTTATTTAGACTAACGTGATATACGTCCGTGCAATGCGCGTGATTTTCACGCGCCTCGCACGGACCTATGTTAGTCTATGGGGCCGTGCAGACTGTCAGTGATTTTCACGCAGCGTGTGTCCACTGTGTGAAACGCACGACATGTCCTTTATTTGTGCGTTGTTCGCGCATCACGCACCCATTGAAGTCAACGGGTGCGTGAAAATCACACGCAGCACACAGAAGCACTTCCGTCTGACGAGCTTGATTCGCGCAACAGTATTAAAACTATGAATGAAAACCGAAAAGCAACACGTGCTTTTCTGTTTACAAACATAGTGTCATAATGATGGCGGCTGCGCGAAAAGCACGCAGCAACGCATCATATGGTGATGACACACGGAGCTGTTAAGTAACTTTTGCGCGTTCAAAACACTGCGTTGTTTGCACGCGCAAAACGCACACGCTCGTGTAAATCCGGCCTTAGACTACGTATGAACGCCAGTCTAAGTAACACTGTTCCAATTTGTGCCTATTTTTAGGGAAGTAAAGAGGCAGAGTTCCAGAAGTTCTGCAAGTAAAGTTTCTTTTACACTGGCCACTTATCGGGCAAACGAGCGTTCATAGAGTATATCTGCTGGTTTAAAAAAAAAAAAAAAGTAAAATATTATCGTTGTCGGCAGCACATCTCCCTGTATAGACAGGAAGACATTCTGCTGACATGATGATGATGATGTACTAGTCCTTCTCCATTAATTAGAATATCATCAAAAAGTTAATTCAATTCAAAAAGTTAAGCTCATATATATTATATAGGTTCATTACACAGAGTGATCTATTTCCAGCATTTTTTTTCTTTTAATGTTGATGATTATGGCTAAGGGTATGTTCACACGGGCTATTTTCGGCCGGTTTTCTCTTGACAACCGCTCCGTATTTTCAGATATTTTTGACTCCGCGCATGAACATACCCTAAGGGTATGTTCACACACACACTATTTACGGACGTAATTCGGGCAGTTTTGCCCCGAATTACGTCAGAAATAGCGGCTCAATAGCGTCGGCAAACATCTGCCCATTCATTAGAATGGGTATTACGATGTTCTGTGCAGACGGTCATTTTTTTTACCCCCCCCCCCCCCCCGCTGTCAAAAGGCGGGGCGTAAAAAAGACGCCCGCGTCAAAGAAGTGCCTGTCACTTCTTCAGACGTAAATGAAGCCGTTTTCCATGGACTCCATGGAAAAACAGCTCCATTTAACGTCCGTAATGGACGCAGCAAAAAGCGCCTCAACATGCCATTATGGCTGAAATTACGGTGATGTTTTCTCCTGAAAACCGCTCCGTAATTTCAGCCGTAACGGACGCTGCTGTGTGAACATACCCTTACAGTCAATGAAAACCCAAAATTTAGTGTGTCATAAAATTTTTATATTCTAAAAAAAATTAAGAACGACATGTTGGCCTATTGTAAAGTATGTCCAGTATATGCACTTAATACTTGGTCGGGGCTCCTTTTGCATGAATTACTGCATCAATTTGGTGTGGCATGGAGGCGATCATCCTGTGGCACTGCTAAGGAGTTATGGAAGCCCAGGTTGCTTTGATAGCGACCTTCAGCTCGTTTGCATTGTTTAGTCTGGTGTCTCATCTTCTTCTTGGCTATGCCCCATAGATTCTCTATGGGGTTTATGTCAGGCGAGTTTGCTGGCCAATCAAGGACCGTGATACTGTGGTTATTAAACCAGATATTGGTACTTTTGGCAGTGTGGGCAGGTGCCAAGTCCTGCTGGAAAATGAAATCTGCATCTCTATAAAGCTTGTCAGCAGAGGGAAGCATGAAGTGCTTGAAAATTTCCTGCTAGACGGCTGCACTGACTCTGGACTTAATATAACAGTGTACCAACACTGTTGCTTAGTGGTCCATAGTCCTGTTTTCAGATGAAAGTACACATTGCATTTCATTGGGAAATCAAGGTCCCAGAGTCTGGAGGAAGAGTGGAGAGGCATCAATCCAAGTTGCTTGCGGGCCAGTGTGAAGTTTCCACAGCCAGTGATGGTTTGGGGAGCCATGTCATCTGCTGGTGTTGGTCCACTGTGTTATATAAAGTCCAGAGTCAACGCAGCGATCTACCAAGAAATTTTGGAGCACTTCATGCTTTATGGAGATGCTGATTTCATTTTCCAGCAGGACTTGGCACCTGCCCGCACTACCAAAAGTACCAATACCTGGTTTAATAACCACAGTATCGCTGTGCTTGACTGGCCAGAAAACTCACCTGACCTAAACCCCATAGAGCATCTTATGGGGTATTGTTAAGAGGAAGATGAGACACCAGACCTAACAATGCAGATGAGCTGAAGGCCGCTATCAAAGCAACCTGGTCTTCCATAACACCTTAGCAGTGCCACAGGATGATTGCCACCATGCCACACTGCATTGATGCAGTAATTTATGTAAAAGGAGCCCCCGAACAAGTATTGAGTACATATACTTTTCTGTAGGCCAACATTTCGGTATTAAAAATTATTTTTGCAATTTGGGTTTATATAATATTCTAATTTTCTGAGACACAAAATTTTGGGGTTTCATTAACGGTTAGCCATAATAATCAACATTAAAAGAAAAAAATGCTGGAAATAGATCACTCTGTGTGTAATGAATCTACTATAGTATAAAATAGGGATGCACGATGCATCAAAAATTCGATACCGTGCACCCCAAATGGTTTGATACCGTTATGTCATGTATTTCGATACTAAGTTGTGCGGCCGCACAGCTAAGTATAGTAACACATGAATGTATGAAAGCGGAGCTGCGGCTGTGTAATACAGCCACTGCCCCGCTCCTGAGTCCTGACAAGTGTGCGCCGTCTGGATGATGCAGTGCAGCGCTGGCCGCATCAATGAGCGGTGGCACTAAAGACTGAATATGGGCGCACTAAAAAAACATTCCCATGTTCTGTCTTCAGTGCCTACACTCTGAGGGATTCCGCTTCTACAGGGAGCTACAGTGGTGCGATGTACTGGAAGGGGGTGCTGGTGCCATCTGCAGGGGGGGTGGTGCAGTCTACAGGGTGGCTGTTGCTATCTGCAGGGGGTGTGGCACTATCTACATAGTGCTCATAGAATGCCACAGTGCCTATCTACAGGGGACACTGGCGCTATCTACAGTGGGCACTTGCATTATTTACAGTGGGCAATGTGGCACTATCTACAATGGTATTGCTACACTATCTACATGGGCACTGGTGTTTTCAGGTGGATGGGACAAAAGAATACTAACAAAATTCATAATTTTTTAATTTTTTTTTCCTTTTTTTTACGGCAATGAAAAACTGATGGCAAATGTCAGTTGGAAATTGATTAAAATTGAGACCCATTGAGGCAAAACAGCCATGAAAACTGACCGTTGATCCGTTGTTAACAGACTTTTTTTTTTTTTTTTTTTTTTTTTTTTTTTTCACGTCGTGTGAATACAGCCTTAAAGCCATCTTCACTCTCCTCCCAGCGATCTAGCCTGACTATAGCTCTGCAGGAATAAGTCTTCTTCGCTCTCAATGTGTGGCCCCATAGCAAAATTTTGACTGGGCCCCCACTAGGCACCACTCTCGGGGCCCCCACTAGGCGCCACTTATTATGTATATTGCCACCCTGCTCCCCCTCCTTATGTATACGTGGCCTTGTACTACCCAGGCAGTGCAGCGATGAAGCCGGGCAGAGTACACCTTGCTGCACGGTGCGTGCACAAGTAGTACAAGGCAATTGTGAATCTGAGAAAGTTGTATCAGCCAGGGGGGATGTCAATCAAGCATGGAAAGGTGGGTTTGGAGGCAGGACTTTGTGTCTCTTAAGGATAGCTGCACTGCCCATGGCCCTTTAATGAGTAGTTGGCATAGAGTGTTTTAAAAGTTTGATTTTATAGATTTTGCTGCATCTGAAAAAAACATACATTTGGAAATATTGTCAGGTCATGTATTACCGCATGGTGGCGGGTCAAGTGGTTAAAACTACCAGACCGGTTCCCATTAAATATACAATAAATTGAAAGCTACTCCATCTGCCCTGCAATTTTGTTATTATAAATATATCCTATATAATTACAGCATCAGAACCAAGCTCTGACATATACGGCACCAGAACCAGGCTCGGTACATAAATACAGCTCAATTTAGTGCAACCCCTGCCGTATAGGTTTGTATGGTGTAAAACTACAGCTCCTAGCATGGCCCGAACAATGGTAAGGATATGCTGGGCGATGCGGTTTCCCAAAAATATATCATTATATATATATATATATATATATGTCAAACCACCATCTCGCTGCAGATCATACAGTGACTACATTACTGATTAGAGGCAGAATAAACATTTACATTAAGTGACTCACCGGTGACATCTCAGATTCTAGTTCTTTATCTCATTTCTTCTCCATCCGGTACAGACCTCTATGATGACCTCTCCCGGCCGCAACACATTTCTGCAGTTTTTCGCTCCGATGTCTTCAGCTTCTCACTTAAAACATTTCTGCACCTATAAAAGATAAAATTCTCAATGCCCCTAAATATAATAGCGCCATACACTACGTCCCTGATTTATAATAGTCCCACACGCTGTGCCCCCTGTAGATTGTGCCCCCTATCGAGCCTCTGTAGATTGTGCCCCCTATCGAGCCTCTGTAGATTGTGCCCCCTATCGAGCCTCTGTAGATTGTGCCCCCCATCGAGCCTCTGTAGATTGTGCCCCCCCCATCGAGCCTCTGTAGATTGTGACCCCCACACCCACCATCGAGCCTCTGTAGATTGTGACCCCACACGGCAATAGTGCTAAACACTGAGCCACCGTGCTGCCCTACATACATAGCTCCTTTATAGATAGTGCTCCACATAAAGCCCCCCTGTAGATAGTGCCTCACATATAGCCCACCCCCTGTAGATAAAAAATGAAAGCCTCAAGTCTTGTAAAAAAAAACAAGTCAAAATAGTTGTGATATTCAAGGCGGTTGCAAAGATATTATTTAAAGAAGGGCATATGAAAAATTGACCTGGACACAGGGGCATCAATGACCCTTGGTCATGAAAGGGTTCATTTCTATGTTTAGTATTCCTTTTAAGAAAATTACTATTGATACAAAAAGGGGCAAATTTAATTAGAAAAGTAAAAATCTTTTCATGCTATCCAATGTTTTTTTGCAGATTTTTCTAAATTTGCAATAAAATCTACCCTGTGTGCGAGGACTATTCTCTCTAGGTGTTTACCTTCTATATGAGTCAACGCACAAATAATCTCCCCAAATAGAAGTGACAGCATCACTACTCATTAACATATGTGCACAATAAATTGCGTCTTAGGACACATTTTTTTTATGAACTTATATATTTACACGAGTTTTTGGTCTAAATTTTAAAATGAAACTTATTATATTTATTATTACAGGCAATTAATACGTTGTTTATTGCCACTAGCGTCGTAACCCTGGTGCTAGAAGAAGATGGCACAGTTGTTGACACAGAGGAGTTCTTTCAGTCGTTGGAGCACAACACACAGTTTGTACTTCTTGAAGGAAAACAGAAGTGGACACAAGTATGTGTTGTGATCAAACAGATCGTATTTTTCAGTTCTTGCTTCTGTCACGTTTATGCATATTGTGTGGCTCCAAATCATAATCGACATCGTTTTTTACATCCGAACGATCTTGAAAACTGGCAGTTAATGTACAGTATGTATATGTATGCACCTTCATGTAAATGGTGATTTAGATCCACAAAAAAAGGAGAATTAAAAATGAGTGTAATCTGTTATGATGACAGACCCCCTAAAAAACTTTTGGAACCTCTCAACTTCCATATCCATTTAAAGTGCTTCAAACAAACTCCTATATGGGGCTCCTAGTGCCGTCACCTGCTGCATTCTAGTTTTGTATGCCACTCACTTGCTGCACCAGGGGACCACATCTACAGTGCCACAATGAAAGTGCCGTGGACGGTCCCCAAACTAAAGGTGTCTTTACAAAAAAAATACAGATTACCTGAACGTTTTTTATTTTTGTTTTTGTTTTTTTAGCTCTCTTGGGCAGGAGGAAAAGTACAGTACTGTCTTACACGTGCACAGCTCGGGCAGCAGTGTGGGTGCAGGGAGTGTCGCTTATTCCTGATTTCAAACCCCCTGCTTTTCCATTCCAAATTTTTTTTATAAGATGTAACAATATATACAATCTCGCAAATTATATACATACTGTATATTTGCTATCCCCCCCCCCCCTCCCCTAATCCAAAATAACCCATTTCAGATTAGTCAGGTCTCAGTCATTGACTTGAGAGCAGAGAAGGGGCAGGAAGTTTTTGCAGAGCTTAATTCACATTCTCTAACTTCTGCCGTAGTTTTGTAAAAATAAGCATCCAAAAACCTACCATTTACCCAGCTCCATATTTTTATTTTTCTCCGATGTGTATTTTTACTAAATCTTTCCAATATTTTAATCCGTACAATGATTTATAAATTCCTCAATTTCAGTGCATCACCAGTAGGTGGCAGACAAATCTTGCTTGCAGAGACGTATGTGATGCCCATTTCACATATCTTCTTTGTAAAATGTTTTGTGCATATTACCTTTTTGTAGGACTAGAAAAAAAATGATGCTATATAAAAACATTACACATGCTTAGACTGCTCCAATATGCAACAGTTATGAAAGCCTAGAATGTGGATTATTCAATCTACAACAGGGCTGCTTCTGCTGCAAGAATGAAGTTACTTGTACGCTTCTTCACACTTGTAACTTCCATTGCTGATCTGCGCAGGATGATGTTTTCTCTGGATGAACCGCTCTGAGACGCCCCTGTGCCTGGGACAGGAGCATCAAAACCCGGTCCAAAGTGTAAACAAGCGGAACAAAGATGTCCTTTTGTAATTGGCGTGCAAAAGGCAGAACTCTTAAAATGTGGGGTTCGAGAAAAGCACAATAAGGCGGGATTCACACGAACGGGTCGCGCCCGAGTGCCGGCCGGTAAAATCGGCCATTCTGCCCGGCCGGTTTGCATAAAGTTTTGCATCCGGGCCGGGCAGATCCGGACAGTGACATCAGCGGCAACTCCTGAAGGGGAATCCCCATGTGTTCGGGGATTCCGCTTCAGGAGTTTCCACTGATGTCACTGCCCAGATATGGACAGAGACATCAAGCGAAAACACGGGGATTCCGCTCCTTCAAGGAGCTAAAGTGCGGCTAGCACATAGCAAAGCAGGGAGATACCTCCCCGCTCTGCTATAGTGGCGTCGCTGCAGTAGTAGCAGCCGCAGCAGCAGCAGCTGCTGCTACTAGCGGCGCTATCGAAGGTGTCGCCGGGCCAGGAAAACAAGCAGGGGACGGGAGCCAGCGCAGCACTCCCTTTCACCTGCTGTACACCCCGGCCCTGCCACACAGTGTACAGCGATGCCATTCGTCAGAATGGCAGCAACTCCTCCTCCTCACATGCACTCTGCGCTGTGAGGAGGAGGAGATAGAGCGCAAGCGCCGGGAAACCCGGCCATCACTCGGAACACATTCCGGTGATGGCCGTGTAATACCCGGCCCCATAGACTTCTATGGGAGCCGGGCGGCCGGGTACCCGGGCGAAGATAGAGCATGTGCTATTTTTTGACGGCCGGATTTCCCGGCCGTCAAAAAATCGGTCGTGTGAATAGCCCCATTAGGGGTCTATTATTCCTAATGCAGCCGGGTGCCGGCCGATTTATGAACGGCCGGCACCCGGCCGGGAAACCCTGCCGTGTGAATGAGGCCTAAGGGGGAGGGTGTTAAATAGACACAAGTGCATGTTAGGGCAAGCTTGGATAAACGTAGAGAAAACATAGGGACAATGTGCGCGAGAATTTGTAACGAATACCCTGCAAAATGACTGCCTCATAAATTATATAATGAGCCAAGCTAACCCTTAACGGTTTATATTGGGACTTCTGATCAGCAGAATAGCGGTCTTCCAAAAACACATCTGTCCACAGGCTATATGGTATTGCAGATCAGTCCCTTCAGTTCAATATAACTGCAATACCAGTCGCAATCCATGGACCGTTGTGGAGCTGCTTCTGGAAGAAAGTAGCCATGGTTTTCTAATCCTGGACAACCCTTTAACTCTTTTATATGTGTTTTATGTAGGTTTAGATGGACTGTTTCCTCTCCAGCAAGAAGACATTAGATGCTTTTACTAGTAAAATCTATGATGTTTGCATGATATGGTCAGGGAGTCTAAATATGAGCAACTAATAATGGGCGTGTTCTGTATATGCATATGGTTTAAAGCCTAAAATAAATGGGATTGCTCATCCCAAGGATGAGTAATGCTGTTGGGAATTGAAACTGGGGAGTCTCTATCAATAGCTGTTACGTCGCTGTTTTTATATGAAGCCTTAGGCGCTTTAAATCAAAGATGTCTTTACATGTTTCTTTAGGTTTATGTGTGATCATTTTTATAATGGTTTCATGAGTAATCTGCGTGTATATATTATGTTCTCTATGAATGCACCAAAGTCTAGCTATTGTTACAAAAAACACACTAGTTCCTTAGGTAGCTGTAACGCAGGCAGGAATTGTGTCTAAGCTTGAGGGTTTTTTTTGTCCATCCTTCTGAAGACTCTTTGAAAGTGCACATTTCCTCTCCTTGCCTGCTCAGCAGGATTTTCAGATGTGATGCTAGTGCTACTTTCAGCACTCTGAGCCAATCCGATGTTTCCCCACGTCTGCTCCGCCCCCCCCCCCCCTCAGCATGTAGTCTCACCGAGCGAGAGAGATAGAAACCTCTTCCTCCACCTGTCTTCTTTTAAAGGTCTTCGGCCTAATGCACACGGCTGTGCCCATATTCACTGCCTGTGATTGCGAGCACGGTCGCGGACAGCCATCATCCTATTTCGCCCGTGTCCTATCTTTTGCGGCGGCTTTTTATGGCCCAGACACCTTCCCGTAAATAAGGTGTCCATGGACAATAAAAGTGAGTGGGTCTGTAATCGCGAACCTTAACGGTCTCCGATTACGGACCATTTTTACGGTCATGTGCATGGGGCCTTGGGGTGTGTTCACATCAGCGTTGGGGTTCCGTTGATGGGGGTCCTCTAGACTTTCCCATTGGAGGAACCAGTCAACGAAAAGGCAAATGGAAACCATAGCTTCCATTTGCATTATTATTGAATTCAATGGTACTTCATCCGTTGTCAATGGTTTCAGTTCTGTAAAAACAAAACGGAAATCATAGCATAGTCGACTGCGCTATTCCACCAATAAAAGGAAACCTTACAGAAACAAGCAGCAATCATATGCAACGAAAGTGTTACTATTGAAATCCATGGTAATGCAAACCAAAGCTATGGTTCCAGTTTGCCTTTTATGTTGATGAGTTCCCCTGACAGAAAGGTCTAGCGGTTCCCCAATGCTATTGTGGACAGGCCCTTATACTAGACTGGGAAAGGCGAACTGCTGGCTGCCGGAGGGCTATGAAGATGACACTTTGTCTTAAGTTTTATATTCTAACTTTTCAGTTTTACATATGCTATGGAGTTATGCAAAAAGAACTAGGATGGATACACTTTTAAAGCTTCTTTACAGATATTATATTTAATGTGATGTAATGCATGACCATTGTTGAGAGACTTTATTTTCTTGCATGGGTGTTATTATTCTCTTCCTCTACACGTTGTTGTACTACCATTTGTTAGTTACTTAGGCTTCCTCTTTTCCTGCCAATTTACGCTTTCAACTATATCTTTATCCTACACAAACCACTTCAGTTCAGCGCAAGCTATGTGTGTGTTCCTGTTAAACCTGTATAGCTTTAACCGACCCAATCGCAATTGTACACTCTTATGTTCCTAGGAAAGAAATGTTACGCAGTCCACCCAGCATGTGAACAAGAAAGGAATAGCCAACATTACACTGGATTTGTACAAGCTAAACCCCAAGGATTTTATTGGCTGCTTGAACATAAAGGCAACTTTTTATGAAATGTACTCGGTATCTTGTGATATTAAGTGTTTGGGTGTAAAGAAGGTCCTGCGGTGAGTATGTGCTTCACATTCGTGACATTCACAGATGAAAAGCCAGAGTGGTCCCCCTTCCTGGAATTATGAGTGAAATAATCCTGCATGTAATACAGTATAA
This sequence comes from Rhinoderma darwinii, assembly GCF_050947455.1. Classification (NCBI taxonomy): domain Eukaryota; kingdom Metazoa; phylum Chordata; class Amphibia; order Anura; family Rhinodermatidae; genus Rhinoderma; species Rhinoderma darwinii. Next base: position 117,720,100 of record NC_134691.1, read on the forward strand.
TGTGGAGGGTGGTACAACGGAAGCATCAACAATATGTGGTCCGCTGATGTGGATATTGACGTTTTTTTAAAGACATGTTTGACCTTTTTATATAAGCATGCGCAAAAAGAATGGTGTTGCTGTTAGCAAATTATTGCTGCTAAGAATGATCAATCACATCTTTCTAGTACATTCATTCAATATTTTCTTTAAAGATTGGCCCCAAAGCAGTTGTGATTTTATTTTTTAGTCAAAGCTGTGGGAGATCTTGATTTTTGCGGGACGGGTTGTAGTTTTTATTTGGGCTAAATGCGACTTTTTGATCACTTTTTATTCTATATCTTGGTAGGGGTGGTGACCAAAAAATAGCGATGCTGACATAGTTTTCCGTTTATTTTGTTTGCGCCGTTCACCGTGCGGAAAAAATAACATTATAGCTTTGGGTCGTTATGAACGCGGTGATACCAAATATGTGTTTTGTTTTTTTAAACGCTCATTTTTTTCCCTATAATAAATGACTTGTAGGAAAAGCAACTTTTTTATTTTTACACTTTTATAAAACATTTTTATTAACTTTTTTTTTTTTTTTTTTAACTACAGATCTGATCGCTGCTAGAATACATTACACTACCTAGATAGTGTAACGCAGGGGTTTCAAGCACGCGGCCCGCGGGACACAGAGCCGCTAGTATCGGCTCTGCTACGAGACTCTGGAATTCCCTGACATCGCTGTCCACATATGAACAGTGATGTCTGGGGCTTCCCCAGAGCCGGAGTCCCGAGCAGAGCGCTGGTGTCGGCTCTGCTCCGGGACTCTGTGGAATTCCCTGACATCGCTGCCCATATATGGACAGTGTGTCAGGGTCTGTCCATACATCGACAATGATGTCGGGGGCTTCCCCAGAGCAGGAGTCCCAGTGATGTCAGGAGCACAGCTGGAGTCCCAGGAAGAGCCTACTAGCGCTCTGCCTGGGACTCAAGCTCTGGGCAAGCCCCTGACATCACTGTGGCCTTATCTACAGAGGGCACTGTGGCCTTATCTACAGAGGGCACTGTGGCCTTATCTACAGAGGGCACTGTGGCCTTATCTACAGAGGGCACTGTGGCCTTATCTACAGAGGGCACTGTGGCCTTATCTACAGAGGGCACTGTGGCCTTATCTACAGAGGGCACTGTGGCCTTATCTACAGAGGGCACTGTGGCCTTATCTACAGAGGGCACTGTGGCCTTATCTACAGAGGGCACTGTGGCCTTATCTACAGAGGGCACTGTGGCCTTATCTACAGAGGGCACTGTGGCCTTATCTACAGAGGGCACTGTGGCCTTATCTACAGAGGGCACTGTGGCCTTATCTACAGAGGGCACTGTGGCCTTATCTACAGAGGGCACTGTGGCCTTATCTACAGAGGGCACTGTGGCCTTATCTACAGAGGGCACTGTGGCCTTATCTACAGAGGGCACTGTGGCCTTATCTACAGAGGGCACTGTGGCCTTATCTACAGAGGGCACTGTGGCCTTATCTACAGAGGGCACTGTGGCCTTATCTACAGAGGGCACTGTGGCCTTATCTACAGAGGGCACTGTGGCCTTATCTACAGAGGGCACTGTGGCCTTATCTACCGAGGGCACTGTGGCCTTATCTACCGAGGGCACTGTGGCCTTATCTACCGAGGGCACTGTGGCCTTATCTACCGAGGGCACTGTGGCCTTATCTACCGAGGGCACTGTGGCCTTATCTACCGAGGGCACTGTGGCCTTATCTACCGAGGGCACTGTGGCCTTATCTACAGAGGGCACTGTGGCCTTATCTACAGAGGGCACTGTGGCCTTATCTACAGAGGGCACTGTGGCCTTATCTACAGAGGGCACTGTGGCCTTATCTACAGAGGGCACTGTGGCCTTATCTACAGAGGGCACTGTGGCCTTATCTACAGAGGGCACTGTGGCCTTATCTACAGAGGGCACTGTGGCCTTATCTACAGAGGGCACTGTGGCCTTATCTACAGAGGGCACTGTGGCCTTATCTACAGAGGGCACTGTGGCCTTATCTACAGAGGGCACTGTGGCCTTATCTACAGAGGGCACTGTGGCCTTATCTACAGAGGGCACTGTGGCCTTATCTACAGAGGGCACTGTGGCCTTATCTACAGAGGGCACTGTGGCCTTATCTACAGAGGGCACTGTGGCCTTATCTACAGAGGGCACTGTGGCCTTATCTACAGAGGGCACTGTGGCCTTATCTACAGAGGGCACTGTGGCCTTATCTACAGAGGGCACTGTGGCCTTATCTACAGAGGGCACTGTGGCCTTATCTACAGAGGGCACTGTGGCCTTATCTACAGAGGGCACTGTGGCCTTATCTACAGAGGGCACTGTGGCCTTATCTACAGAGGGCACTGTGGCCTTATCTACAGAGGGCACTGTGGCCTTATCTACAGAGGGCACTGTGGCCTTATCTACAGAGGGCACTGTGGCCTTATCTACAGAGGGCACTGTGGCCTTATCTACAGAGGGCACTGTGGCCTTATCTACAGAGGGCACTGTGGCCTTATCTACAGAGGGCACTGTGGCCTTATCTACAGAGGGCACTGTGGCCTTATCTACAGAGGGCACTGTGGCCTTATCTACAGAGGGCACTGTGGCCTTCTCTACAGAGGGCACTGTGGCCTTATCTAAAAAGGGGCTGCCCAATCTTGACATGTGTGCTAACTGAGCCGCCGGACTGCATTTAGCGACACTTAAGCTGGATTGTTGAAATAAGCACGTGGAGAAATATCTCAAATTTTAAACCTAGCGCTATTATTATAGTAATGTAGTATTATTATTCTAGTAATATACTGTTATAGTAGTTCAAATAACTAATTGATTAACAATAATTTTGTATTGTATCAAATTTGAAAGTAATGCGGCCCATCAACTTCCCATTTTTGCTATATGCGGCCCACTTACCCGGCCGAGTTTGAGACCCCTGGTGTAACGTATTCCAACTGTCCGTGTGACGTCAGTCACTCTGAGACCGAGTCTACAAGGATCAGCCAGAGGCTGGTCCTCATAGGCTTCCATACATGGCAGACCCGGAGGCCGTTGCCTGGCCTCCGGATGCCATCACAAGCATCAGCAACCCCCACAATTGCATGGGGGCTGCTGATGTGCTGCAAACCCCCTAAATGCGGTGATCGCAATCGAGCGCCGCATTGAACGGTTTAATTGCCAAAATCAGCGGCGATGATCGGCAACACTGGAGTGTCCACTGTCGGGGACAGCTGACCTCCCAGTTCCCCATGCACACCTTGTCGCAAACAGTGTGCATCGGGAACGACACAGGCTTCCTGCAAGAGTGACAGGAAGTCACTATCAGGACCAGCCGGAAGTTGATGGTCTTCCATCCATGGCAGACACTGAGGCCATTGTTTTGGCTTCCGTTTGCCATGCTAACTATCGGCAAACCCCGTGATTTCGGACCGGGTCTGTCGGCATGCTAGAAACCCCTAAAATGCACCGATTGCAACCGATCGTGAAATTTGAGGGGTTAATTTGCCAAAATCAGCGGCAAAGGGCTGGTAAGAGTGGAGTGTCAGCTGTCGGTGACAGCTGACTTCCTGGTGCACACTGTCGCCGACAGTGTGCACCGGAAACTCAGTAACTATACGTTCTCGTGTGGGAAGTAACCTCCCGTGACGACGCATAGTTACTTACTCATGCGGATAGGGGTAAAAAGGGTGCAGATCAGGCCTAAATTTGTCACAACCTATGTCAACAGAGTAGCCAAGCTTCAAGTTAGAAATTGGCTAAAATTTTCATAAATGTGGGGCAATGACTTCTACGGAATTGCAGATTTTTACTGTTCGTTATCCTTCACATCAATGCATATATTAGTCAATGTATGTTGCGAATGTGGGAGTCGGTGTGGTCTCATGGTGGCTGACAAGAACTTTTATAGATGCCCATGAAAAATTATAGGAAATGTTAAGGCTACATGCACACGTTGCGGAATTGGTGCATCAAAACTGCAGGGAAACACTGGCCGTTCCACAGGTAAAATCCACACCTAATAGTGTAGTGTTTTTTTGTTTTTGTTTCGTTTTTATTTAAAAAAAAGAAAAAAGCCCCAAAATCTGCAGCATAATACCGCACCAATTTCAGCATCAAACATTCAGATGCAATCGGAAATGCAAGATGAATTGACATGCTGCGGAATTTTAAAATCTGGACCTGCGGTGCATTTACATGCAGAAAACCAAATCTGCAATGTGTCGATGAGATTTCTTAATCTCATTTACTTTGCTCGTACTGTATTATGCTGTGGATTTGCCGCACAAAAATACGTGCTGAAAATCCGCACGTAATACCCATAGTGTGCATTTGGCGTAAATGTCTGCAGAAAATTTCTTGGATCATTGACTACTTGGTTGTTCAACTTCAATTTGGGAAAGGTATTCTGTACTATGCCAAACGATTGGTCCAGCCCCACTAATATATTAAAAGAATAAGCAGGAAATATTTTATTAATCATTGTAGGATTATTTTGATAGCCCAAATTACTCATGTTTGAATGTGTATATTAACAGAGTTGGACAAGTTTCAGGAGCCAGACTGCCAATGCAACTACAAATTTGGACCCTTTTATTAAAAGTTCTTATGCATAAGTCAAATGGTTTCCGGAAGTAATGTGCGTGCGTGTGTTGCTGTATGTTACACTGCTTTGAATCATCATGGTGTACACCATTTTTTTATTTTTTTTTTGCTGGCAGAAATATCTGCCTCAGAATTTCTTCAGAAATTGTGAGGCAAATTTTGAGCTGCCTGCACATTCTTTTGCAAAATTTTTCACCCATGCCCATTGAAGCTGATGCAAGGACACACAGCTAAAAGGGTTTAGAATTCCGCACTGCAGGTTTTTTCTGCCTTCCGTTAATTCAATGGGAGGTCAGAGGTGTACGGGGGGAAAAAGCCTCTGCCTTCTATTGAAATCATTGGGGGCAATTTTGGGAATTTATTATTTTTTATTTTTTTTTGTGCTGATTCTGACGTGGTTTCCATGTCAAAATAAGCACCAAAAAACTGACAAGACCCTTACGCTTCCAACTTAAACCACATACACTTCTGGTTTGGCTTTCAAGACAAATTATATGTAATTTATTTTGTCACTTCTTTTCTATATTTATTCTACTTCCTTTTTTGTTTTACTGCAACTTTTTAGATTGGGTCTTTTTTTATCTGTTTTTTTTTTTATTTTCATTATAGAAGTGCAACTTCATTACTTACAGAAAACTACCAGTTAATATATGAACATTTGACGTAATGTGAAGTTACACTAGATTTTGTATATGTCTCCTAACCCGTTGGTTTTTTGGATCTGTACCACCAATGGATGAAATGTATGTTTCTGGATAAGAAATGTTTGTTTTTCTTCTATCACTTGTATCAGCCTACACATTCTTTTACTCGCAGCTAACTTTTTACACTAGAGAACCGTAAGATCATCCCTTGCAAGTCTTGATTTATACTGAAGACCAGCTGTTCTGCAAAACGCAGCTGTTGTATGTCCATTTGTGTCCTGAAGGAGTCTGGCCACACCTGCCACCATATCCTGATTTCATCCTCATTGTCCAGCTTGCTCACACAACTGAAATGAGAGCTCTTAAAGCAGAGCCCAAACATTCCAATGTTCACATAAAGCTCCCTCGTGTCTTTGCTACACTAATACAGCTCTATAACAGCTATAGAGACCATAGAAACATGGGTCACAGATTTTAAAATACATCAGCATGTTACAAAGCAATGTAGATGTTAGCATAGCGCTAGATCAGCAATATAAAACTGGAAATGAAGGAATCTTATCGAAGGTTGTAAATGGTTAGTGCAAGACATCTGCCTTGAAATGTCTTGGTCTTCACTAATAATATATAATTTGTTATTTTGTGTGTTCTTTTGTATGTTCAAAACTTTAAGTGCTTTTTATTAAAGTTTCGAACAATGTATAGTTTCTAAAGTGCAAATGGATTCAATAAGATGCACGTGCATATTCTATCACCATCAAATGGACACTTATCACACATAGTAACAGTTCAATGTAGAGGTTACACAACCATGAGACTTTTAAAGTATTTTCAACATAGCCCTATATTGTGTTCCTTAATTTACATTATTAATTGGCTCTGGGACGACCATTGTAACTTGAGACTAACTCTCTAAAACTAGTAATTGGTTCCAAAGCCCCCAAACTGTCAACCAAATAGAAGAAAAGATTAAAGGGAATGTCATCAGAAAATTATCTCGCTTAAATCAACTTATGTTGAGCATATTTTTTTTGGTTGTGTGGTGTTTTTTTGTTTAATTCTCCATGTCATTTATCTAATTTTTTTTTAATCTGAAATTTTGCAGTTTTCACTCTGGCCACTGAGCTGCATAATAGATAGGCATTTCCTGTTCTGTAGAGATCACTTCTCAGCAGTCATCTTTTTCTCATAAGGGCAGGATTGCAATGGAAGGTAACACCTCTATATACGGGTAATGCAGGATCCACCATTCACAATAAGCGATGGACACAGTTCCCCTCCTATTACTTCCTGCAGAGCATGCCTAGAACACTCCCTCATAGAGGTAGTAATAATCTTTGAATTGTAAAGTGCTGCAGAATATGTAGGTGTTATATAGAGGAATCCTGTACAGACAATATCAGACATTACATAGTGACAAAACTAATTTACAATTCAAACAAGAGGAGTGAGTACCCTGCTAGCAAGAGCTTACAATCTAGAGTAAATAAGAGACACAAAATGTAAAAAGTGCTTGTTCAGTGCAATGGTCCTGCCTTCTTTTATACACATGGGGTAGTACACATAAAATTACATGAGCTGATCACGTGCCAGTATCTGTGCATAACAGACATGGAGTGCATTAGGGTGCAAGAACATGACACTGGGGGATACTGCTGAATGAGTGGGTCATGTTCTGATAACTAATGTTAAAGGGGGCCAAGAAACGGAGTTACATTAGGGAATATTATGGGTCTGTCCAAAAATGTTTTCAGGGCACATTTTAAAACAGGATGTTCGGGATTAATCTGATTGTCTGGGGTAGTGCATTCCAGAGGACTGGTGCAGCACGAAAAAAGTATTGGACACGGGAGTGGGAGGTTCGGATTATAAAGGATGATTATGAAGGTCGTTGGCAGAACGTAAGAGCACGGGTAGAGTGGTAGACCGAGACAAGGGGGAAGATGTAAGGAGGTGCAGCTTTGTGGGTGATCAGTTTGAATTTAATTCTGACTGGGATGGGCGACCAGTGTAGTGACTGGCACAAAGTAGAGGCATTGGTGTAGAAGCTGGTCAAAAAGATCAGCCTGGCTGCTGCATTCAAGATGAATTGGAGAGTATAGTGAGGGGGAAGACTGAATTCGTAATGAATTACAGTAGTCAAGATGAGAGTGAATCAGTGACCATGAGCGTTTTGGCTGTTTCTTTCCATAATAAGAAACGTGTGAATTCTGGAGTTGTTTTTGAGGTGAAAGTGACCGCAGCTTGTAAGTGATTGAATGTGTGAAGTAACAGAAAGATCTGAGTCAAAAATAACCCCAAGACAGCAGGCTTGCTGCCTAGGAGTTATGGTAGTACCACAAACTATGGGAGACATCAGGTTTCGATGGGTTAGGTGAGAACAAAAGGAGCTCAGATTTAGAAAGATTCAGGTAGAGAGAGGACATGATGTTTGAGACAGAGGACAGACCATCACTGGTGTGTATTAGAGCGGGGGTGATGTAATAGGAAGAGGCATATAATTGGATGTCATCAGCGTAGAGATGATACTGAAAGGCAAATTTGCTGATGGTTTGTCCAATACGGGCCATGTAGAGAGAAAGGAAGAGGGGACCTAGGACTGATCAATGCGGAACCCCAATGGGAAGAGGAGTAGTAGAACCAGCAAATCACACACTGAATGAGCGGTCAGAGAGAGGAGAGCCGTGTCCTTAAGGCCAATAGCGTGAAACATGTTAAGTAGGAGTTGGTGGTCTACAGTGTCAAAGGCTGCAGAGGGGGTTTCAGAAGAATTGCCGTTCGATTTTTAGCCGCCAAGAGATAGTTTGAGACTTTAGTAAGGGCAGTTTCTGTGTAAAGTTTGGAAACCAGATTGTAAGGAGTCAAGAATGGAGTTAGCGGAGAGATGGCGGATTAAGCGAGAATAGACCAAGCGTTCCAGGAGTTTGGAGATGGAGAGATTAGAGACAGGTCGGTAGTCAGCAGCGCTGGATGGGTCGAGTGTTTTTGTTTTTTTCAGGAATGGGTTTCTAATGGCGTGTTTAGAAGAGGGAAAGATTCCAGAAGAAGAGGTTAAATAGTTTAGTCCGGTGACTAGTGACAGCCGGGGAGAGGGACTGGGCGAGGTGTGAGGGAATAGGATCATTAGGGCAGGTAGGACAAGAAGAAGAGGAGAGCCTAGTGACGACTTCTGTTGTTGTGTCAAATGCTGAAGAAGAGGGAGGGAAGGGTATCGATGTTACCAGGGGACTGGGAGATATCATGCCGGGTGTTGTCAATTTTAACTTTAAAATAAGTGGCCAGGTCTTCAGCACAGAGATCTGTGATTGGCATCTGCTCTTAATGACTGAGGGAATGAAAAGCATCAGAGGCGTTTTGGATTGTTAGATAGTGTGGAGATGAGAGGTGAAATAGACTTGTTTGGCATGGTGAAGGGCAGGGTTGTAGGTTTTGAGCATAAATTTGTAATGGAAGAAATCTGCTGACAAATGCGATTTTTCTCCAGACTTTCGGCAACTTTTGAGCTATGCTGAAGAAAGCTGGATTGAGGCGTGTGCCAGGGTTGTCGGGTGGTTCGGAGTGTAGGGGGGGCTGATTCAAAGCATTTTTGAAAGTGTTATTGTAATGTTTGGCAGCCAGATTGGGACAGGAGAGGGAAGAAATGGGGGACAATGAGGACTGTAGACTGAGTTGCTGAGTGTTAATGGCATGTACAAAATGTTTGATAGTGAAGGAGAGAAGGTTGTGGTCAGAGAGCGTATAAAGTCAGATACTGAGGAGAGTCGGAAGAAGACCAGATCAAGTGAATGGCCGTCTTCATGTGTAAGAGAGTGAGTAAGTTGTGACCGACCTAGGGAGGAGGTTAAAGATTGGGTTGTCAATGGGGATGTTCAAGTCACCCATGATGAGAGTGGGTGTTTCAGAGGATAGGAATTGTGGAAACCGGGTAGCAAAATGATCCAGGAATTGGCGTGAGCCCGAATGGCGGTAGACCACTGCCACTCGACGGGAAAAGTCTGAAATATTCTGAGGGTATGGACTTCAAAGGAGGGAAATGTGAATGAGGGTACCTGGGGAATGATCTGGAAAGTGCAGTGTGGGGAAAGAATTATTCCTACTCCTCCACCTTGCCTGTTCTCAGGTCTGGGGGCATGATGGAAGTGGAAACCACCATAAGATAGAGCAGCAGGAGAAGCAGTATCAGACAGGTGTAACCATGTTTCTGTAAGATCCAGGAGGTTGAGATAGAAAGGAATAAGTCATGAATAAAGGTGAGTTTGTTGCACACGGACGTGGCCGACTTCCAAAGCTTGTGCAGGAGCTCCTTCAGCAAGGAGTGATCCTTTTTAAAGTTTCTTTGGACTGTTTTCCCACATCGGATCCCGCTGAATGTCCAGCCACCCCGAAGGCCAGCAGACTGCCTAAGTTTGGAGCTCAATGGCGCCACATGCTAGATGATTGAGTTGTGCCGACTTTCTAGCACAACCACAGAAGGGGAGTGTATTTTTCTAAAAACACCATCTGTCTTTAAATCTATGGTATCACCTTTAGAGGAGCGCTCTGTCTTTTTTTTTTTTTTTTCCATATCCCGGTTACCCTGCATCTAATAGAAGGAGAATGGTGAGTCTACAAATGGTTCACTGATTTACAGGAGTGACTTCTGTTGAACAGTGGGATGAGATGGTTTTAAGGTGATAGAGGAAAGTTAATAGTGCATGGAAGCTGTACATGGGTGAGGGAAGGAGAGCGGGAATGATGTGGATAGAAGTTAAATGAGTGGTAGGATTGTAAACAAACCGTTACAATAATGAGTGAGGCAGTGAACATAGTGTTTTTTTGGACATCCGATAAAATGTTGACTGTAATAATAAATGTATGCAAGTTTGTTTTGTTTAGTCCACATAGTTTACCTGTCTCATGCCCTGTCTAACTTCTAGGACACTTTGACAATATGACACTTGCAATTAGATGACATCTGCCCTTGTGCCACTCCTGCACGAGTGCCTTCCCCTTATGCTACAACTAAATTTATAGGGGAGTAGATGCTCAGATCTAGGCCAAATTAAGTTCGTCCAGCTTGTGTTCACAGGTTCCTATGGTTTATGTGGCTTCTGTAAAGCATATCTCTAAATGCTGTTAGCAGCTCAGGCAAGATGGCTGCTCCCATAATCGTGTACGGAAAATAGAATAGAAAAAAATGTACAATATGAAAAAGTTGAATAGAAAATATTATTGAATTTGTAAAAAAAATAAATATATAGGTGATATATTCCCCTTTTAACCCCTTAATGACTGGCCTATTTTGGACCTTAATGACCAAGCAATTTTTTACGTTTTTCAATCGTCGCATTCCAAGAGCTATAACCTTCTTATTTTTGCATCGACATCGCTGTATAAGGTCTTGTTTTTTGCGGGACAAGTTGCACTTTTTAATAGCACCGTTTTTAGGTACATATTATTTATTGATTAACTTTTTTATTAACTTTTTTTTGGGGGGGAATAGAAAAAAATCTGACATTTCGCCACTCTTTTTTGCGTCCTAAATCTACGCCGTTTACTGTGTGATATAAATAACACAATAACTTTATTCAGTGGGTTGTTACGATTGCAACGATACCAAATTTGTATAGTTTTTGTATGTTTTACTACTTTTACACAGTGAAAACGCTTTTTTTTCAAAATGATTTGTTTTTGTGTTTTTTTGCGGGACGACTTGTAGTTTTTATTGGTACCATTTTGGAGTAGATGCGACTTTTTGATCACTTTTTATTACATTTTTTTAAAGTCAGTATTCACAGAAAACAACAATTTTTCCATAGTTTTTGACTTATTTTTTTACGGCGTTCATCGTGCGGGTTAAATAATGTAATATATTTATACTCTGGGTCGTTACGGACGCGGCGATACCAAATATGTGTAACTTTTTAACTTTATTTTGTTTTTTTAATAGTAAAGCAGTTTGTAAGGGGAAAAGCTGGGTTTTTCATTTTTTTTCACATATTTTTTTTTTAATTAACTTTATTAAACTTTTTTTTCACTTTTTTACTAGTCCCACTAGGGGACTATAATATGCGATTCTCCGATCACACTTATAATACACTGCAATACTTCTGTATTGCAGTGTATTACTGCCTGTCCGTTTAACACGGACAGGCATCTGCTAGGTCATGCCTGCGGCATGATCTAGCAGGCATTCACTCCAGGCAGCCTGGGGGCCTTTATTAGACCCCCGGCTGCCATTACAGACACAGACACTCGGCGATCGTGTCGGTGGGGGAGAGAGGGAGCTCCCTCCCTCTCTCCAAAACCACTCAGATGCGGTGCTCGCTATTGAGCACCGCATCTGAGGGGTTAAATGGGTGAAATCGATACTAATATCGATCTCACACGGCAGAGCAGGGACGCTCCCAGCCCTCAGCTGCCTCTAGCAGCTGAGAGCAGGGAGATCTGACAGTTCCCTGCTCTGTAAACTTATTCCGATGTCGCGACGTAAAAAGTCTATGGCATCGGAATAAGGCCCGTTAGTGACCGACGTAGAAACACGATGGGCCGGTCACTAACGGGTTAAGCAGATGACTAATACATATAAAGTAAGTCATTACGTATAAAAAAAACAACAACAAAATAGCTGCTGGAAGCTGTAAATCATTTTCTATGTTGCGGACAGGAGCTTCCTCAGTCTCATGTACAATACACAGTGTACCAGAAAAATTTAATTGGGACGCTCTCACCTGGTGTCCAAAGCTACGATGACTCCTGGCACAGGTGAAGAGCAGTACAGGACAAGTAGTACTATACTGTAGAGAGGCGCTACCTGACAGCCAATCTGTGCATACACTTAGTAATTCAGGTGTTTTACCCATATATTATATATGGGTTTATCTTAATGGGGTTTTCTAGCTAAATTTACTTTTGGAAACTTCTGAATAATATGATATCCTTAGATAAGAAATGGCACGGTATGACTGGTGCTCGGCAGCTTTTCCCCCTTTTCTGCTGAAACGCAGTTCAGATCCAGTTTTGAGCTAAGCAACGGATTTAGATGAGACTGGTTGGTTGCTTGGGTTAGACGTGCTAAAAATCACTTATTTTTTTTATGGAGTTGTCAGCCACTGTCCTTATCAACCTGTCTGTCTCACATTACTTTAGTCTTAAACTCAAGGCAGAAATGCCACTTAAACGGTTTTTCCCACACTGGACATTTATCATAGGAAAGGTGATAAATGTATGATTGCTGGGAGCCCCATCAGTGGGATCCCCATCGGTCTCTAGAACTGGGGTCCTGAGTCCCATTCCCCCTAACTGCACAATTTTAGTTAGGGGGATCTAGAAAGGAGCGGTGGTCGCGCATTTCCGTTGTCACTCCATTCAAATTCTGTGGGAGTGACTAAAACAGATGAGCGCTGTATTCAGCTGTCTCCTTTGGCAGCATAGACCTCTAATAAAGCCATAACTAACGTATTTAAAATCCTCCCCAGTACGATCATACGATGAGGAGGATTGGGGTTCCAGACCCCAGTTCTAGAGATCGGCGGGGGTCCATGTGATTAACTTATCAACTATGCTGTGGACAGGTGATAAATGTTAATTGTGGGGAAAACCCCTCTAAATGGGGGCAGATTAGAGACAAGGAGGCTTGAGAGGCTTCAAGAAGACCTTTATTTCTCTTACTGCTACAATCCTCATATATTTCTGTAACAGAAAAAAAAAATCACTCTACACTAAAGCTCCACCAAATGTATAGTCTTGCATGTTTGGAATATACCTTGTCTACCTTGTTTGGTTTTCTTTTTCCGTTCATTTTACTACTTAGCGACATTTTTTGGGTTTAACATTATCTGTATAAGCTTGACTGTGTAATGCCTGCAGTGAGTAGCCTGTATATTTGATTGGCTCATTTTATAACTTCTTACCCCCAGCAGTCCTGCGTATTACCACACGAATGCCCACTGCAAATACTCAAGCCATAACTGGAATTAATTCCAGATCCAATCCAAAAACAGATCTGTCAGCAGTAGCTGACCTGCTTGTTGACCGCTTCCAGGTATAACGTATTTGTTCCCACATAGTAGAGCAACTAGAATTCATAGGGCCCCATAGGAAAATGAGGAACTCCCAGCACCTTGCGACAGGAAACTGAAACTGCAGCGAAAGTAGCAATTATTTAAAGTATGGATAACAGCGCTATATATCAGAGAAACCACGCGATAGTAGTAAAATGCAAAAGGCCACAACCTTGTTGTTCCCCGCAAAAAGGAACTTGGTTCTTGCGCCTGTGTCCCCCTCAACCTCTGGGCCACATAGCAGCTGCTATGGCTATAGTTATGCCCTTGAGTAAGACCTAACTTAAAATAACAAAGTGAAGACTGCAAAAAATCATGAAAATCTATTACATTGGAAAGTTGGAGGTGTACTGGCATTCCTGTACAATTACGTTTTTTTTTATTTGGTCAGCATCATGCTTATTGTACCTGTGCGCCAAATACAATCACAGTATAACCAGTTTTGAAGGTCCTGCTTTTACCATTTTGGCTGTAAGTTTGATATCTTCATTATACGGTGCTGATGTGTATCTGTGTGCTCATCATGTTTTATGTATGACTGAAATGTAAAATTCTACTTCTGTATGGAAATGAGAACAATGATCTAATTTTCTAACGTTGTTTTACGAGTAAAGGTACTATTACACGGCCCGACACGTGCCATGTAAACAAGCGCCGATCACAAGGACCGCTCGTTGATCGGCGCTCGTTTCCTTGAATGACACCGAGCAATGATTGGATAAGTATAGGGAAAATTGCTCGTTACTACAATCACTCGTCCCTATACATTTTCATCATGTCCGCAGCACATCTCCCTGATTACACAGAAAGAGATGTGCTGCTGACAACGATTATTTTTAACTCTGCATAAAAGAGCAGATGTGCCGTTGAATGAGCGTTTGTGTAATAAGGACAACGATCAGCCAATGAACGAGCAGAGCAATGATCGGGAACAAGGGTTCATATGAACGCTAGTTTGCCCGATCACTGGCCCTTGTAATAGGGCCTTTAGTGACCATAAAATCTGAACAAAGGTCCCAGGCTTGTATTGCTGAACTTGTTACCAAACAAAATATTCATGTAGCTAACCAAGACATTTATCAGTACAGACTTGGCACAGCATTTTTAAAAATGTAGAAATCTACCTTGTGTATTGGTGGTAGAATTAAAACCAAACCATGTAGTCACTTAAAATTGACGGAAGTGGGAGAGGTAGGCAGTGAATTATTTCCCCTGCAGCTTCTTTGAAGTATTCCTGGTGTACAAATTGAGTGCTTCAGAAACATGTTAAAGAGGACCTGCCAGCTTTCCTGACATGTCTGTGTTTTTAGTACATAAGTATATTCTGGATGAATTTAAATAACCGTTCTGGAGCATCTTTTCTTAGAACTCTGCATTGTGCCGTTCCCCTTGGAAGCATGAAGAAACTGACAACTAGGTGTTACCATTCCCCTTGTCAAAAAGTTGTCACCATCTGACACTTTTCAATTATCGATGAGCGTGTCAAAGTGTGTAGGGACACACCCCACTCAGGCCGGGAATGGTAACTCTCAGATGTTCATTTGTTGATACATTTCCAGAACACTGAAATAGCACAATGCAGAGCTCTATGAAAAGCTGCCCCAGAATTGTTATTTTATGCAAGTTTTTTTCTAAAACTAACATATCAGGGGAGCTCACTGGTCCATTTTAAGAGTCGACATGTTAAACGACTTCGCTATTGGTTTACTGTCCTTTGCCATGAGCCCCTTTTTATCTTATTGAACTTGAGGGCTGGCCGAAAACTCCATCAATAAATTGTTGTGCTTACTGACGGAGAACACTCCCAGAATTGATTTCCTGAACTAGTGGTTGGTTTGTTTTTCTGGTGCAAGCGAGGCATTGAGTTCAGCTGTACCAGATCTTTGCACAGTGGTTTTCCTCTGCCATTCATACTGTACATGGCTATATGAATTTATTTACTGTATAGTTTTGGAAGAGACCACAGAATCCGTCTACCTGGGAGACTGTTCTGTACACTTGTGTTATTAAATTCCGGAAGATAATGCTGTGTGAGGCTAGAATAGTGACATAAAATTATTTTTGGTCACTCTACATCATAACTGTAGATAAATAGTGATACCAATAATCATGGTTGTAATGTTAAATGAAACTTGCATTAATTTTTCTCCCAAATATAATAACCTAAATCTCTTTTGGATTTTTAGGAGCTTTCTGTGGATTCTATCGCGACTTGCTCAAGTAGCTGGGCATATTCTCCTGTACAGTGGGTCATATATATTGCAGTGGACTGAAGATGGTGATGAAAGCACATATAGAAGAGCACAAAACTTTTAAAATACAAGTGGAACATCCTTTATCTTCATTATATCTTACAAGTATACAATTCTGACAAGCTAAGGCTTCATTCACACATACGTCTATAGGCTTCGTTCACATCTGCGTCAGGACTCCGTTCATGGGTTCCGTTGGACCTTTCAGGGGAACCTATGAACGGAAAGCATAGGTTTCCGTTTGTATCACCATTAATTTCAGTGGTAGCAAATCTGGTGCAAATGCTTTCCGTTGGTCTCCGCTGTGTAAGGGTTCAGTTGTTTTGACTGAATCAATAGCGCAGTCTACTACAGTGTTGATTCTGTCAAGACAACCCAACCCTTACACAACCGTGACAAACTTAAACCATTTGCACCGGATCTGTCACCATTGAAATCAATGGTAATGCAAACAGAAATCTTTTGGATTCCGTTCATGGGTTCCCCTGGCGGAAAGGTCCAACGGACCCATGAACGGAGTCCCGATGCAGATTTTAACAAAGCCTTAGACTGATGGCAGCAATATCCTTTTACAGATAACCACACAGCCAACGAGTCACTAGAGCCATGGACGTTTCCTCTTTCATATGCACTTTTTTCTACAACATGTATCTTTTTATTTTGGAAATGTAATTCTTCAACTTATAATGATAAAGCATCTCCTCATATTTGCATTTCTGTCTCATTAGTTCTGTAAGAAATTAGAAAACATTGGGGCAGATTTTACTACTAATGTTTAAAATAAATACCGCATAAACTTAGAGGAGACAGGCGCAAGATTCACCAAATTTATCACAGTGGTGCCTGCTGTGTGATAGAATTGGCACATCTTGAGAGACATGTTAGACACTATTCTCTAACTTATACCACCTCTTGGTTCGCTTACCTTAGACCAGTGCTAAAAGTGTATAGTAAGGCGCAAAAAGTGTCTAAAACACGTAACAAATGCACGGCAAAAAATGGCAGTTCTTTATTGCAATTTGCACTGGAATTTTGGCACATTTATCATAGTAAATTTGCCCCATTGTCTGCCAATTCATAACCACATATTGTTTACATTTGTTTGTTTGTGTTTACATACCAGGTGGCCCAGAAAGCCAAGATATGGGGAGTCCTTTGACCACCAGCTTTCACATTTATAAAGCTGGTGGTCACCTCTGATTTTTGTTACCCTGATTAACAAATTAGCAGCTCTACATGGTTAAAGAACTTTAAAAAAAAAAAAGTAAAGGAAAGAAAATCACCAGTTCTATGGTATCAAGATCCTACAGAACCGCTCCCCATATCGGTTTCCTGGACTTTTTCAAATGACACTTTAAGGGAGTAGGATATGGGACGAAGGCCGGTTTCTGATGACTAATACGACCACATTTTGGACCCACCGCAGCAGGTCTACTAAACCAAACATAGATCACCACAGACCCTATAGCGGTCTAAGTTTGGCTCAGTGGACCTGCAGGTGGTCCAGGCATTGCTGCTATTTTACTGGCTTGTAAAAACAGACCATAACGGAGGTCCAAAGAAGTTTGGGGTGATGAACTTATATTGTAGTCATTGGTTTTATTCAGATGCTTTTATTAATATTAGTCTTTTGGGATTTTGTGGTTGCTGCTAGTTTTAAGAGATTGTGTATTGTTCTAATCGTGTGACATAAAAAATGTATGGGTTATTTATTGATATAGGTTTTATAATATCGTTTTTGTTTTTTAACTTCGTGCTGCTGTAATGTATAAGTCTTGTAGCTTATCCAATATGAACTAGCAAAAGAGAATCTTTTGTTTTCAATCATTTCCTACAAACATTTGATTTGCTTCACAGGTTCATGTAACTTGATTTGATGATATTCAGACTTATATAGTCACAAAGGAACGCCTTTGCTTTCAGGGATGTAGCGTCTCTTACCTCATTTAGGTGATAACTGCTGCCTTCATAGTAGAACATAGTCTCCAGGGATCCTCCACCTGTTATTTATTTCTAAAAAAATTTCTTCATGTGACTCTTGACAGATTTCAAAGGCTTTTAGATTGCTGCACTTTGTTCCATCCAAGAATCTGTCAACAAAATGGCCTTCATCAGCCCAACAATCTCCATTACTCTTATGTAGTAGTTTTTTGTTTTTTTTCATTTTATTTATTTTTAAATAAAAACATAGAATGGCGACTTGTCATAATGTTCTAAAGTACCTGTAGGTTTGCCCATTTTGCCATGTGCATTACTTTTTTACTATATTTCTTTTGGGACCAACTAAAAAAATGTGATAAGTGGCATGTATATTGAAACTTTTTGTGATCCCTTGGATTGCAGAGAATTTATGGCAGAATTTATCTGATAACAATTAAATGCAACAGTAGCTGAAAAATCTGTGCTATTTTATCTAGTTGGGGTACAATCTCTCATATGTTACATCTTCATAAAGCTCTTTAAGAATCTAAAGATTTAAGCAACTTGAGTCAATGAGAGTTAAATGGAAAGTGGAAGACCACTGAAAGTAAAAGGTAGATAATATATGTACATTGCAATAGTTTTTAAATATTTTTTGGTTTTAATAAAATGTAATTTTATTGTCCTAATTTGCTTCTGTCTACTTTCTATCTCTTCTGTTTTTAAACATTTCATCCCTAAATAGTGATTGATTGACTATCTCCTCATGGAGCAATTGTTAAATTGTGTATGCTTGGGTTAAGAAATGGCAATCAGTCTGGTAGCTGAAGCAACAAGATTTAACCGGGTCAGAAATATAGGTAGCCAGACTAGCTAGCAGATCGCTGACCAAACATAACTGTCTATATTAGTCACCTTCTTGGATTATTGGACATTACATTATTTTTAGGCCCACCCACTGCAAGTGTTTATATGCAGATGGAGCCATAGTCGCATGTATAAAATATAGGTTTGTATGCCATTGTTTGCTGACCAATGGGTTATTATGCAATGTATCGTTTTTATTGTGGGTTTATATATGAATTTATGGATGGAAATGCGTCATGGAGGTTTACATCGCATCTTTGACAATTCTTATGGCTACATTCCAAAAAATGACATTAATTTGTTACTGTTGCGTGAATAATGGAAGCATGGTATAATAGACATGCCCCTTTTAATGAAGTCATGTTATCCACAGGCTTTTAGAAGAAATAGTCTTTAAAAGTGGCTAATAATCATCCCTGAAACGAGAAAGCTCTGTACTTTTTATTTTCTATTTTAAGCTTTGTTACATCAGACTGTGAGCTATTATTACCTCTGTTTTTATTAATTTTCAATAAAAATCTGATTACAAACTAACATCTATTTCAGCTATTAGGACAGGTAACAACATATTGGTGAGTGATTTTAATGTTTTTCATGACCATAGTATCGGTTCACAAAACTGATGTATTTATAAAATGTGGAGACCACCATAATGGCAAAATGGATTTGTTTTGGATAGAAATTTACTTCGTTTATTACAAAATTTGCACATGAAATTAAAGCTGATTTTTTTTTAAAGTGGATCCGTCATCAGACTATGCTGCCCTATGTAAGGGCAACATTGAATGGGGACCAGTGGCTCCTATCGACCACAACTGCACAAAAAATATTGCAGTGTTTTTGGCTAATAGGAGCAAAGAATATACTGGATGTATATCCTTTTGTATTCATGAGGGGAGCGCTCTCCTCGGCTCCCCTGCATCTCTTGGAGGTGATTGGCAGCTGGCTGATGTGTATCTGCATCACAGCAGCTTGCTTTGACTGGGAAGTGGGGTGGGGGGAGCACGACCCTCATGAATATACCGGACTATGATTTTGGTGTATTCTTTGAACGCTCCTATTAGTGAAAAGAAACCTTATTTTTTACTGTTGATATTTTATGCTGCCCTTATCAGATGTCAATTGTTACAGAAATGTTCTTAGGCCGGTTTCAGACGCCTTACACTCACAATCTTGCTCTGCTCTCCTGCTGCTTGTCTTCACTCTGGTAAGATGACTAGACCACGGTAACAAAAAAATACATCCATGTCACATCACATGGCTACATGATCCAGTGGTTGCCTTGGGATGTTGCACCACTGTAGTGACTGTCAACACAGCCTTCAGCCACTGCACTACAGTCACATGAGATGATGCATGATCATTGCATTGAAATGCAGGGGACCAGTGAAGAATTTTGGTTAGTAATTATAAATAATTAGATTTTATTTATATTTGGAGGTTGGCATAGTTTCAGGTCTTCCCGAAACTTCACTAAATATGCTTTATGTCCAAATCTTCTGCTACCATTAACCCCTTAACGAAATCCAACATACTAGTAGGTTGTTGTCATTAAGGACTGGTACGTTGTGTTGCTGATGCGGGCTCAGAAGCTGAGCCCACACCATCGCCGTCGGGTGTATATTACAGCTGATACCCTGCTGCATGGCCAGGACCGGAGCTAGTCTCTGATTCGGCTGATTAACCCCTTTGATGCAGCTCTCAAAAGAGAGCGCTGCATCTGGGGTTTAGTAGCAGATCGGAACCCCGCCAGGCAATCGCGGGGTTCCGATGACCTGGCAGACTGCAGGCCTAACACTGGCCTCCTGTCTACTAAGTACGGAAGCCTGCTAGGTCATGCTTAGAGGCGGGGCCTAAAATGCTTCCAGCCACAAGAAAGATGGCTCGGGAGCGGAGCCTGCGACATCAGCTGTATACAGCTGACATCGTGCTGGGAAACGGAGCTAGCTCCGGTCCCTGCCATTAACCCCTTAGATGCCGCAATCGAAAGTGATCACGGCATTTTCGTGGTTTGTAGCATCGGCATCGACACTGTGATAGTGAGGTTGCCGATCGTTCCTATCGTTAACCCCTTAGTGACCACAAATACGCCTTTTCACAGCGGTCACTAAGGGGCCTTAGGCTAGGCCATTGCCTTTTCACCGGTGTCTTGTGCAGGCTGGAGCCGGGGCTTGGCTGTCTGATGACAACCAGACTCCTGCTCCAACGACCGCATTCGAAGTTTACTTAGATCGTGGCAGTTTAACCCATTAAATGCTACGGTCAATAGCGACCGCGGCATTTAACTTGTTTACAGATGGAGCACCCTCTCACACAGAGGCACGTCCTAATAGATTGCCTGTCAGGTTTACTAAGTATATCAAAGCATTATAGCAGCGATCCGAAGATCACATATTTTTTTTAGTCCCACTAGGGGACTTTACTAAGTAAGTAATGTGAAATAAAAATTACAGTAAAAAAATGTTTTTCATAAAAAGTGGTTTTATTTAGTAAGTGTAAAAAATAAATGAAAGTACACATATATGGTATCATCGTGACCGTAATTAGTTAATATGTAATTTTAAACCGCAAGGTGAACACCGTAAAAAAAAATGCAAATAACAATGGCGAAATTGCTATTTTTTTTTTCCATTGCCCCAAAAAAAGTCCTAATAAGTTAATCAATAAGGCCCATGTACCCCAAAACAGTACCAATCAAAACTGTCTCGTTGCCCAAAAAAATCACTACATTAATGGAAAAATAAAATCAAAATTACGGCTTTTGAAAAGCGACAATGCAAAAACAACTAATTTTAGTTCAAAAGTGTGTTTATTATGCAAAAGTCGTAAAACACTAAAAACCTCTACATATGTGGTATCATCGTACCGACCCATACAATAAAGGTAATGTGTTATTTACGCCGCACAGTGAACGGCGTAAGTAAAACTCGTAGAACAATGATGGAATTTCAGGGGTGTTTTTTTTCTATTCACCCCCCCCCCCCCCCCAAAGAAAAGTTAATCACAAAATATGTACCCCAAAATGTTGCCATTAAAAAGTACAACTAATCCCGCAAAAAAACAAGTCCTCATACAGCTATGTCGATGGAAAAATAAAAAAAATTATAGCTCTTTGAATGCGACTATGGAAAAAAATAGCTTGGTCATTAGGGCCTAAAATAGGCTGGGGTTAATAGAGGAATAAAAAACTGTTTTTATTAAGACTTTTATCATAGAAAAAAAAAAATTGTACGTTAAAAGTACACATTTGGTATTGTCGCGTCCATAACGACCCAAACTATAAAACTATTTTTTAATCAGATTTTTATTTACAGATTTTCATGTACAAAAAAAAGCAACAGATATATACAAATCAATATATACTAAGTAATTAGAGTATTGAACTAGTACGATGAT
Source organism: Rhinoderma darwinii (assembly GCF_050947455.1). Classification (NCBI taxonomy): domain Eukaryota; kingdom Metazoa; phylum Chordata; class Amphibia; order Anura; family Rhinodermatidae; genus Rhinoderma; species Rhinoderma darwinii. The sequence continues at coordinate 117,741,835 of NC_134691.1, forward strand.
TCAAAAGAATAGTATAAACAATGGAGCACACAAATCAGCACATAAGAGTAAATTGTTATCTTGGCAGCATGAGCAAATTCAATATAAATTATCAGAAGTAAGTAGAAAGGAATGAGGTAAGAATACCCAAATAATAAAAATAACATAGGTTAGAAAGAATGAGAGGGTAAGGAAATGGAGAAGGAATTCGAAATGGGGGAAGCCATCCCAATATCCGATGTAAGTCACATCTATAATGTCAACGTACGTGTCAGAGGACGAATAAGGTTCATTTCAACCTAACCAAGTAGCTAAATGTGGGCCCGATTTTAAGGGAAGACCATGCCTGCCATAGGAGCATAATTCGAGCGGAGCGATCTCCATCTTCCACCATCAATGTTTCCATTCTCTGTAGAAGATCCATCTCCACAACCCATTCTTTGTTTGTGGGGGGTCTCAGTGGACTTCCGATGCCTGGGGATGACTGTTCGAGCCGCCGTCAGGCAGTGTCGGAGCAATCCCCTTTTTATCCCCGGTAATGGACCAGGAATCGGGGATAAGAGAGCAATCTGTGGCGTGGGCACCATGGGAGATCTCTCAACCGAGGTATAACTATCAAATACAGCTTTCCAGAAAGTCTAAAGGACCGTGCATGACCACCAGATATGTAGCATCGTTCCGGTCTCCATGCTGCAACACCAACAAATATCAGACACATCCAGATATATTTTGTGTAGGATCAGAGGGCATCGATACCACCTAGTCAGATTCTTGAAATTATTTTCCTGAGCATGACATGCCATGGGCGTTTTAGGTCAACAGAAAAATGCTGTCCCACTCCGCCGTCCTCAACCCTTAGTTCACGTATGCAGGAGTTTGATCCACCAAGGTCTCCAATAGGAGGAAGTATATTGTAGATATGACGTGACCTGGAGCTGTTGATTGTAGCAATATGGATTCAAAGGTGGTATTTGTGGACAGTTCAAGCCTGTTGGTAGGGTAAATCGGAGGAATGTGGATCGCTGAGCATATTCAAACCATGAAAGAGTTCTCCCAGGGAAGGTCCCACGCATCTCTGAAAAGGAGGGTAGCCGTCCATCATCTGATAAGACCTGACCTAATTGACTGTCATCAGAGGAGGACCATACCAAGAAATTATTTTTGTGTACAGCTGGTGGAAATTCCGGGTTGTCGAAGAGTGGGCTTGCGATAGGCCCTTTCAAACTAGGAGTCTTTCCCAAAGAATGAGGACATGTTTGGTAAGTATTGGGAAAGTAGAATGGGCCTGTCTATAATCCGGCAAAATCCAAGGTAAGGACCTAAGGGAAATTGCGGTAATGCTCCGTTCAATCGAGACCCATTGTTTGTTGGAGCTATTATGAAACCAGTCTACAATTTGCATAAGAATAGTGGCCTGATGGTATAAAGGAGATCGGGAAGTCCCGCTCCCCCCTTCAACTTTGGACGAGACAAAACTTTCCTGTTAAGGCGTGGTCTCAGATTGCCCCAAACAGATCTACTTAATGCTCCTTGAACACTCTTAAAGAATGTCCCTGGAACAAGAACAGGAACCGCCTGGAACATGAATAAGAAGCGTGGTACTATATCCATTTTGATGACATTCATGCGACCGAACCTGGAAAGATGGCTGCGTTCATAGGAGTGTAGGTTTTTAAAAGTATGTTGAACTAGTGGGGGGGGGAATTTTTAGGGAATATAAATCCGCTAAGTCTCCCGGGATCTGGGCTCCTAAGTATTTGATAGATCGTGATTGCTATTTGAATGAGGACGTTTTTAGGAAGTCTAGTAGCGCAATAGGTAAAGAGATGTTTAGGGCTTCTGTTTTTGAATAATTTACTTTAAAATTGCTCACTTGACCAAACCTCTCGAACTCCCGTATGAGAACCGGAAATAGTCTTTGTTACGAACCCTTCTAAGAGGTCATCGGCGTATAGAGCCAGTTTATGATGTCTATACCTTTCTAATCCCAGAAACATCTGGAGAATTACGTATAGCTGTTGCTAGATGTTCCATCGTAATAACATAAAGCAGCGGAGATAAGGGACAACCCTGTCTGGTACCGTTTGCTATTGATAAGGAGGGAGAGAGCACGCCACGCTTACCCTAGCCGTAGGCTTCTGATATAGAGAAAGTATCCGTTCTAACATTTTGGGGCCAATCCCTAACTGACAAAGGGCAGAACGCAAGAACTCCCAGTGAACACGATCAAAAGCCTTCTCTGTGTCTACTGATACCAAACACGTGGGGATCGACATTTTCCTGACATAAGGTAATAATAAGATGGTCTTATTAGTGTTATCTCAGGCCTCTCTACGTAGAGCAAATCCTGCCTGATCAGAATGTACAACCCGTGGAAGGAGAGGAGCTAACCTATTATCTATAGCTTTTGGCTTACGTTTAACATCCACATTTCTCAATGAAATTGGTCGGAAGTTCGAACAAATAGAAGGATCTTTCCCCAGCTTTGGGATGACCATGATAGTTGCCGTCAGTTTGTGGGGTGAACGGGGTCAAGGAAGATACGGAGTTAAAGACCCTGGTCATAAATGGAAGGAGCTGAGTAAGAGAGGTTTTGTAGAAAGATGGCGGGAATCCGTCTGGACCTGGGCTTTTACCAGCTGGAGAAGACTTAATAACTACATCTACTTCTGATTCCAAGATTTCCAAGATCGAAGGCTAGGCTGCGTAAGAAACATAGGAGTCTATTTTACGCTTGAGGTCAGAAGGTGACATATCTGCCAGGGGGCCCCTAAGATTGTATAGGAAATGATAGTATTCTCAAGATATTAACAATCTCCTCTGATTTAAGTCTTGGTTCTCCAGATATCGTTTTGATCAAGGGGATAAATGATTGAGGAGCTCTTGGATGAAGCGTCCGAGGTAGAGCTTTACCACATTTATTGGAATGTTAATATGAGTAGCGGCGACAGCGATCTCTATAAGAAGCGTGTGCCTGATCAAGTAGATCCCTCAGTGAATTTCAAGCTTCCATGAACTCAACTAATGTTGGGTGAGTTGGGTCTGCTTATGTTTTGATTCTAGGTCACGTATTTGAGACAGTAGACGTTTAATTATAAAGGCTTTTTCTTTTTTTAATCTTTGTCCCTGTTGTATAAAAGTGCCCCGTATAACGCTCTTTAAAGGGAAGGTCTCATGATTTATTTTATTTTTTTAAATTATATTTCTTTTAAGAAAATATAAACAAACATTTATTTATTTATTAGTGTTGTGACTTCGAAAGAGACAACAAACAGTATTCAAGCCCTGTACAAGCGTAGCCCTAGAAAGTTGACCAGGCTGACTAGTGTGGAACTACAGGTGCCACAAACCATGGTGTGGCGTATCGTAACCCCTTAAAGGGAAGGTGTCATGAAATGTATTTTTTTTTTTATAATATTGCTTTTAGTATAATATTAAAATAAATTTGTGTGTTCTACTTTTTACTGTATTTTTAACTTTTACTTCTCTATGGGGGCTGCCATTTTTTTTTCATCTCTGTATGTGTCGATTAACGACACAGAGATGCTATACAGCACATACAACCCCATAGAGAATGCGAACGGGAGCCGTTCCATTCTCAGAAACGTACGCCATCTGTGTGAGAACGGCGCATGCACTGCTCCCACACAGACCAAAACGAAGCCCATTCGTAGAGCGAAATACGGCGCCATTTTCACGTGGACCGAAAGCCGCTGCAGGACAGTAAGATGACTGCTTCCGGCCATATGTTCAACGAAGCGAAGGCGCAAGGAATAGGAGCGTAGACCAGCGGAGGCGGCGGCAGGAGCAGGTCATTTATGTTCGTGTATGTGATGTGTGTATTATGTTCTTGTGATACTGTCTGCTGAGCCCTGTATCTAATCCTCCTACACTGTGCAGTCGCTCAGAAAATGGCAGCACACAGTGTAGGAGGTTTGAAGACATTGAAACCCCTCCTTCTCCTGGCACTAGCCAGAAGAAGGGATGGGGGATTGTGTGAGGACACTAGCGGAGAGTGTGTCCACCCCAAATTTGCAGCATAAATCAATGAGGTTGCTTTACCACAGTGACCATACTGCAATTTTGGGAACTGCTCCCTCTAGAGGCCAGCACATGGAAATGTTATAAATTAGAATCTAATTTATAATATTTCCTGACTTGTGAAAAAATTAAAAGAATTAAAACAATGTGTAATCACTCAAATACTAATTGTTTAACTGATAAAAAAAATCTAGCGACACATTCCCTTTTAATGCTTCCCATTGAACTGGGAGAGGAGTAGTGTCTGAGACATGATCAAGAACGTCAGCAATGGAGTGCTCAATGGCCACCTGACAATCCCTTAAGAGATTCGGATTCAACCTCCACTACCATTCTCTCGATATTGTGTCTGGAAGATTAAGGGAAAGAAAGACAGGCGCATGATCTGCCCAGATCATTGTGCCAATCTGGGACTCCGGGTTCAACGAGCGTAAACAATGGCTAATTAAGAACAAGTCAATTCTACTGTACATGTCGTGAACTGGGGAATAAAAGGTATAATCTCTCCCCCTGAGGATTAAGAAAAACAAGCTACAAAGAAAACAAGCTTAGTTTTAAGTGCAAGCAATTGAGAAATGGCAACTCAGGACCTGCCTGAGGAGGAGTCCAATGCCTGATCCATAGTAAAATATAAAATCCCCTGCGGTAATCAGAAAGCCTTCAGAAAACTCAGCGAGAACTCCTGCAAACGCACGCTTGATCCAAACCACAAAACTATAATGTTCTTTTTTTCCCGCACGGTGAACACAGCAAAAAAAAAGAAAACGATGCCAGAATCACGATTTTAGTTTTTTTTATCACCACCCCTCCTAAAACATGGAATAAAAAGTGATCAAAAATTGGCATTTACCCCAAAACAGTACCAATAAAAACTACAACCGGTCCTGCAAAAAAAAACAAACACTTACACAGCTTTCTTGGTGGTAAAAAAGAAATAAAGTGACTTTTAACCCCTTCTCGACCACCCCACGTTTATCATGCGACACTGGCCACACATCTATGAATATTTATTTACCGCATTATACCCTCTTATTATGCCCTGATGTACTCCGCACAGATTACATATGACCCCACATTATAAACTGAAATACCAGTAAAACGCCAAACAACTACTACCAAGCAAAATATGCGCTCAAAAAGCCAAATGGCGCTCCCACCCTTCTGAACCCTACAGCGTGCCAAAATAGCAGTTTACGTCCACATATATGGCATCGCCATACCCGGGAGAACCCGCTTAACATTTTATGAGGCATTTGTCTTCGGTGGCACAAACTGGGCACAACATATATATTGTGCACTAAATCGGCATATCAGTGGAAAATGTCAATTTTCACTTTGTACCATCTACTGCGCATTCATTTCTATTGAAAAAACATCTGTGGGGTCAAAATGCTCACTACACCCTTTAAAAGGCCTTAAGGGTTGTAGTTTCCTAAATAGGGGTCACTACTTGGGGGTCACCAAAATAGACCTCAAATGCGCATGGTGCTCTTCACTTCTGAGCCCTTTCATATGTCCAGGCAAATGATAAACCCCTTGAGAGATGTAGTTTCTAAAATGGGGTCACTTCTTGGGGGCTTCCACTGTACTCTGGTACCACAGGGTTTTGCAAATGCAGTATGGGGCCCAAGAACCAAGCCAGTAAAATCTGTATGCCAAATAGCGCTCCTGCCTTTCTGAGCCCTGCTGTGTGTCCAAACGGCAGTTTATGACCCTATATGGGGTATTGCCGTAATCGGGAGAAATTGTTTTTCAAATGTTGGAGTGTTTTTTTTTGGTTTTTTTTTCTCTTTATTCCTTGTAAAGATTTAAAATTTCCACGTTTTGTCATTCCACTAAATTCAGCAAAAAGCCTGTGGGGTGAAAATGTTCACTATACCCCTCCATAAAATTCCTTCAGGGGTGTAGTTTCCCAAATCGGGTCACTTTTGGGGGGTTTCCACTGATTTGGTCCGACAGGGGTTTTGAAAAAGCGACATGGTGCCCAAAAACCATTCCAGCAAAATCTGCATGCCAAGTAGCGCTCCTGCCTTTCTGAGCTGTGCGGTGTATCCAAACAGGAGTTTATGACCACATATGGGGTATTTCCATAATCGTGAGAAATTGCTTTACAAATGTTGGGGTGCTTTCTCTCCTTTTAACCCTGGTAGAAATGAAAAATGTCAAAATTTTTGTGGAAAAAAATGTTGATATTCATTTTCACGGCCTAATTCCACAAAAAAACTGTGGGGTCTAAATTCTCACTATACCACTGTTTTGGTCCCTCCAGGGGCTTTGCAAATTCGACATGACACCCATTCCAGCAAAACTTGAGCTCCGAAAGCCAAATGGTGCTTCTTCACTTCTGAGCCCTGCTGTGTGTCCAAACAACAGTTTATTACCACATGGGGGGTATTGCCGTAATCGGGAGAAATTGCTTTTCAAATGTTGGGGTGCTTTTATTTTTTTTCCCATGTAAAAATTGAACATTTGTACGTTGTATCAGAAAACATGTAATTTTCAATTTCACAGCGTAATTCCACTAAATTCAGCAAAAAAAACTGTGGGGTCAAAATGCCCACTATACCCCTCGATAAATTCCTTCAGGGGTGTAGTTCCCAAATGGGGTCACTTTTGGGGGGTTTCCACGGTTTTGGTTCCGCAGGGGCTTTGCAAATGCGACATGGAACCCGAAAAATATTCCAGCAAATCCTGAGCTCCACAAGCCAAATGGTGCGCCAGCACTTTTGAGCCTTGCCGTGGGTCCAAACAGCAGTTTATTACCACATATGGGGTATTGCCGTAATCGGGAGAAATTGCATTTCAAATGTTTGGGGTGTTTTTTCTCCTTTATGCCTTGTAAATATTGAAGAGTTCGACATTTTACCATAAAAAAAAAATAATTCCACTAAATTCAGCAAAAAAACTGTAGGGTTAAAATGCTCACTATACCCCTTGATACATTTCTTGAGGGGTGTAGGTTGCCAAATGGAGTATTTTTGGGGGGTTTCCACTGTTTTAGAACCAGAAAAACTCTTCAAACCTGACATGGTGCCTAAAATATATTCTAATAAATTGGAGGCCCCAAAATCCACTAGGTACTCCTTTTGCTTCTGAGGTCTGTGTTTCAGTATATTGGCACACTAGGACCACATGTGTGTTATTTCTAAAAACTGCAGGATCTGGGCAGTAAATAGTTTCGTTTCTCTGGTAAAACCTTCTGTGTTACAGAAAAAAAAATAATTAAAACCGATTTTCTGTGAAAAATAAATACATTTCACATTCAATTTCACATCCCACGTTGCTTTAATTCCTGTGAAATATCAAAAGGGTTAAGAAACTTTCTAAATGCTGTTCCGAATACTTTGAGGGGTGAATTTTTTAAAATGGGGTGTTTTTATAGTGGGGTATTTAATATATAAGGCCCTCAAAGCCACTTCAAAACTGAACTGGTCCCTGATAAAATAGCCTTTTGAAATTTTCTTGAAAATGTGATAAATTGCTGCTAAAGTTCTAAGCCTTGTAACGTTGTAGAAAAATAAAAGGATGTTCAAAAATGCAAACATAAAGTAGACATTTGGTAATTGTTAACTAGTAACTATTTTGTGTGGTATTACTATCTGTTTTACAAGTAGACACATTCAAATTTAGAAAAATGCTAATTTTTTCAAATTCTCTTTAATTTTTGTATTTTTCCCTAATGAACACAATGTATCGATCACATTTTACCACTAACTTAAAGTACAATATGTCACGAGAAAACAATCTCCAAATCGCTTGAAAAAATAAAAGCATTCCAAAGTTATTATCACATAAAGTGACACGTCAGATTTGAAAAAAATGGCCAGGTCCATTAGGCGAAAACAGGCTGTTTCCTTAAGGGGTTAAAGGGGTAGTCCTGATTTTTTTTTAATTTGCATAATAGGAAACCCATACAGTTTTCTAATATACATGTGTTAGAAATTCTGCTCACCTACCTTTCTTATTTGTGCATGAGGCTCCTGTCAGAGTAGAATGGTATAGCCCACAGATTTGTCCTGGGTAATGTATCCACAGGCTAATTGTAAAGTCCAATGAGGTTGTGGAACTACTGGGCTACTCCACCATAATGGAGTAGCTGCTGGCCAGACAGGTGGAATACAGTCACTGGTAGATAGTACCTTGGAGACAGCTGGACACAGTCAGATAGCAGGTAGCGGATACAGGCTGGTGCCGGATTACTGGAAGCAGGCCACAGAGTACAGGATAAAAAACTGCTCGCGGACACAGAACTCAGGCTACAGGACTAGTCACGGACACGGGATTCAGGAAACCATACGGAACCTTTGCAGGCTAACGCTGTGTTAGTAACAACGTTGCTTATGCAATTGGGAGACGGTAAAGGTGCCTTCAGTAGTCCTGGGAAGCAGCAGGGGTGGTTGGGTAACTTTTAAACTTTGCACACACTGACCCTTTAAGAGGCAGCCAGAGGGTGCCGCACTAGGGATCCGGTGACCGTAGGATGCAGAAAGAAGCCGCTTAGCGAGGTATAAGACCCGGCGGCGGGGACCGCTGTCAGATGTGGGGCCCGCCGCCGGCATTACTGTAACCGAATATGACTAAACATGAAGGCAGTCATGTAAACACCCCCCCCCCCCACACACACACATCATGTGATGCCCCCCCTCTCCCCATAGCATTCAGCTAGCAACAGGGTTACATGACATACATGTGTTTTGGGCCGCATAGAGGACACATCCATGGGCTATGTGAATAAGTCTAATGGAACGATGAACTACTGCTTCACTGTGCCTGTATTTATTGGCTCCAGATGATTTTTAAAATGGCTGCCTGTCTCTAGGCTGATTTTTTTTATTTTTTTTTGCGGGACGAGCTGTAGTTTCTATTGGTACCATGTGGGCTAAATGAGACATTGATCACTTTTTAAAAAAAACAAAAAAAAACTTGTGGGGATGAAGTGACCAAAAAACGTTTTCATTTTTTGCGGCATTCACCTTGCGGACAAAATCACAATATATTGTAATAGTTCAGACTTTTATGGACGCGTCGATACTAGTTATGTTTTGTTTGTTTTTTACATTGTGCTTATGGAAAAAGGGGTTTGTTGAACTTTTATTTTTATTTTTAATTATTTGATAAAAAACCTTTTTATTTTACTGTATTTTTACTTATCCCCTACGGGACTTGAACCAGCGATGAATGAATAAAATAAATAAAAAGTAGGCAACCCCTTTAAACACTGCTAAAGAGTTAAATGAAAAAATTCTGACTGCCATATGACTGCATTGAGCACCCCTAAGGCACGAGCATGTTCGGTCCGTAAAGGATGGACCGTATTTCGGCCGCAAGTCCCGGACCGAACACACTGCAGTGAGCCAGGCTCCTAGCATCATAGTTACGTACGACGCTATGAGTCACTGTCTCGCTGCGGGACAACTGTCCCGTACTGTAATCATGTTTTCAGTACGGGACAGTAGTTCCACGGAGAGGCAGGGACTCCTAGCATCGTACATAACTATGATGCTAGGAGCCCGGCTCCCTGCAGTGTGTTCGGTCCGGGACTGCAGTGTGTTCGGTCCGGGACTTGCGGCCGAAATACGTTCCGTCCTTGACGGACCGAACATGCTCGTGTGAATCCAGCCTAATGGTGGCCAGAATTGTAATTTTTTTTTTTTTTTTTAAAGAAAACCTAACTTTTCAGGTGGCTTTTCAGAATCCGCTATCATTGTGTAACACTATTTCTGACCATTACATGATTCGTATCCTGCATTTATTTTAGCAGATTCTCTAATTCTCATGCTCCACCTACAAGCTCATGGAAAACTAACAGTTGTCCTTTCTTCTATACAGTGGCGTAACTACCGATATAGCAGCCGTAGCGGCTGCTACGGGGCCCGCGGCAGGAGGGGGCCAGTGTCGCCCGCCGGAACGGGCCCCCACCATGGCCGGAGGCTCCGCTAGCTGCCGCTATGGCTACTACAGCGCGACGCCACTGAACACTACGGCAGAGCAGGGAGGTATCTACCCGCTCTGCCATTAAACGGGTTGTTCCTACATAAGACATGTATCCCCTATCCACAGGATAGGGGATACATGTGTGATCGCTGGCAGCGATAGGGAGAACGGGGGACCGAAAGTCCCCTGAAGTTCTCCATGAGAAACCTCGAACCTCCGGGGTCTGTGTCAGCAGCTCCGTAGAAATGAATGGAGCACCGGTCGCGCTTGTGCGCATGCGTGACCAGCGCTCCTTTCATTTTTATTGAGCTGCGCAGACTCCGGAAGTCAGAGGTTAGTCATGGAGAACTTCCGGGGACTTTCGGTCCCCCGTTCTCCCTATCGCTGCCAGCAATCACACATGTATCCCCTATCCTGTGGATAGGGGATACATGTCTTTTGTAGGACACACTATAGGTCGGATTTTTTGGGGGGGTTGGGGCTGCATGGCGTTACCTACAGGGGGGGCTGTATGGCGTTATCTACAGGGGGGTTGTATGGCGTTACCTACAGGGGGGGCTGTATGGCGCTATCTACAAGGGGGGTTGTGTTACACCCAGGGATGGGGGGGGCCCAGTCAAAAGTTTGCTATGGGGCCCAGTCTTTCCTAGTTACGCCCCTGCTTCTATACATTGCATACATAGAAGAGGAAAATCCTGCTCTTCTATCTATGACATATGTATAGGAGTTGCGGCAGTATGGAGGACATCAAACAGCAGTAATGAGCAGTATAGCTGAGAATCCAGCTCTGGGTTGACATATAAGGGTATGTGCACACGACCTCTTTTCAGACGTAATGGAGGCGTTTTACGCCTTGAATTACGCCTGAAAAGACAGCTCCAATACATCGGCAAACATCTGCCTATTGCTTGCAATGGGTCTTACGATGTTCTGTGCAGACGAGCTGTCATTTTACACGTCGCTGTCAAAATACGGCGCGTAAAATGACGGCTCGTCAAAAGAAGTGCAGGACACTTCTTGGGACGTTTTTGGAGCCGTTTTCTCATAGACTCTATTGAAAACCGCTCCAAAAACGGCTGTAAAAAACGCAGCGAAAACCGCTCCGTATTTTCAGACGTATTTTGACTCTGCATGTGAACATACCCTTACTCTTACCAACAGCTGTTGTCTGCTCCTGCCCCCCCCTCCTTCAATATCTCTAGTATTCTATGGGCAATAGAGTCTGTGTGTGTCTCTATCTGTCTCCTCTCCAGTGGCATAGCTATAGGGGTCGCAGCGGTCGCAGTTGCGACCAGGCCCCTAAGCCTGGGGGGCCCACGGGCCCCCGTTGCCATACAGCATGTTTCCTAACTAAATCTTCTGTGCCGTGAAGCCGGCACTTCCTGGTTACGGTCACATGGTACACTTAGTGTATCATGTGACCGTGTCACGTGACACGGCTTCCAGACAAAGCAGAGGAAGAGTCGGTTCGGAGGACTCTAGGTAAGCTGCAGTGTAATGTGTTGTGTTGTGTTGTAATGTATTGTGTTGTTTGCGGTGGGGAGGGGGGGCCGTTAAATCACAGCCCCCCCCCTCCTCCACCGCAAACCTCACAATACAGTATAGTAAATGACTATGAGAGCGGGGCTGCGGCTGTGTAATAGTCATTGCCCCGCTCCGGAGTCCTGACATGTGCGCGCCGTCAGGATGATGCAATGTGGTCAGCGCTGCACTAATGATCTGCGGCACTGAAGACAGAACATGGCGGGTGCGCTGCAAAACACCCCCATGTTCTGTCTTCAGTGCCTGAACCGCCGCTCATTAGTGCAGCGCTGGCCACATCTCATGCTGACCGCGCGCGCACTTCCTGTCAGGAGCGGGGCAATGACTGTATTACACTGCTGCAGCCCTGCCCTATAACTGCGGAGATCAGAGAAACGTCTCATCTCCGCCGTTATTCCCCTGAATGCTGCGATCAAAGCTGACTGCAGCATTCAAGAGGAAAGTGAGAAGGGGGGGGGGGATGCCCCTTGGATCGCGTCACAGAAAATCCCTGTGACGCGATTAAGGGACATACCATATATGGGCAGACAGACCAGGGTCTATTGATGGAGCCCAGGGCTGTCCTACCATATTTCCTGTTAGGGCATACTTAGGTATGTCCTAACTGCCTGTGTGCTATCAGTGCACAGGCTAATGTACTGGTATATAGATATATGCCTGTGTACTATCAGTATATAGATATATGCCAGTACATTAAAGTTTAAAAAGAAAGTAAAAACAAAGTAATGTTACATTTTTAAAAAAATACACGTACACCTTTTTTACAATAAACATAAAAATAAGTCTCAATACATAAAATATACACATAATCAGTATTGGCGCGGCCGTAATAACCTGCACAACATTTTTTTTGCATCATTTATGATGTTTACTCTGTAAAAAAAATTAAATAAAAATTGCTTTCTGTCACTGGCACGGCCGGCCGCCGACTGCCACCCGCATTTTCGGGCCGTGCTCCCATACAAAGTATGGGAGCACGGCCCGCAAAATGCAAAAGAACGGACATGTTCCATAATTTTCGGAACATTTCTACGGCACAGACACCCTTCCGTAGCGCTGCAGAAATGTGTCCGCACTCAATGAAAGTGAATGGGTCAATTTTTGCGGACCGCAATTGCGGTCCGCAAAAACGGAGGTTATTTACGGTCGTGTGCATGGGGCCTAATATTGAGGCACAAGATGCGATGATTAATTTAACCTCCATGTGCCTCACATTACTAGTAATTAACCCCATCATGTACCTCACACATTAACCCATTATGACTGAGAAACATGATGGGATTAATTACTATTAATGTGAGGCACATTCAAAATTCATTGCACCTCGCGCCTCACATCAGAAAATCTAAGAACTTTTTTTATTTTTTTTATTACTGTTGGCAAAGTAAACGAAGTATCGGTATCTAAGTCCAAATTTTGGTATCGTGATATCCCTACACTGTGGGTCGCGTCCCCCTGGGGGTTCGTGTGAAGACCTCCGGGGGGTCGCAAGTCACTCACCGAGGTCCCGGTTCCATTCAATGCTGGAGCAAGGAGCTGACATCTCCTTGATCCTGCATTTACTGTGCCCTGAGCGGCTCAACGCAGGCAGGCGGGATGTAGCGACATCATCGCGCCTGCCTGAGCTGAGTCACTCATAGCACAGACCGGAGGAGGCGAAGGATCCTCCACCCGACGTGGGAACGGGGATAGGTAAGTAATTATGCTATTTTTATATTATGCACATATGGGGGCATTATACTGTATGGGGAACGGATATGGGGGGCACTATAATATATGGGGGGCACTATAATGTATGGGGGGCACTATACTGTATGGGGGGCTGATATGGGGAGCTTTATATGGTATGGGACTGTAATGGGGGGGCATTATACGTTATGGGGCATTATACTGTGTGGAGGCAGCTATGGGAGCATTATACTGTGTGGGGGCATTATACTATGGGGGCTGTTGGGCAAGGTGTCTGGGGTCTGATGATGATGATGATGGTGTTTGGGAGTGGTATGGGGGCCCAAGCTGAATTCTTGCACCCGGGCCTATGAGCCTTTAGCTACGCCCCTGACCCTCTCTGTCTCTGTGTGTGTGTGTGTGTGTTTGTCTCTCTGTTGGTCTGTCTCTCTGTGTGTGTGTGTGTGTGTGTGTGTGTGTGTGTGTGTTTGACTCCCTGTTGGTCTGTCTCTCTCGGGGTGTGTGTATCTCGCTCTCTCTGTGTGTCTGTCTCGTTTTGTCTGTCTCTTTCGATCTCTCGGTCTCTGTGTCTTTCTCGGTCTCTGTGTCTCTTTCTCTCTGTGTGTGTGTGTGTGTGTGTGTGTGTGTTTGTGTGTCTCTCTCTGTGTCTCTCTCTCTAAGTGTGTGTGTGTGTGTGTGTGTGTGTGTGTCTTGACCGACCGACCGACCGGAATGGAACTTTAACAGTATGTAAATTACAAAATGTATCTATATTAGTTAATCTAATAGTATACCGAAGATCAGCTTAGTTGTTTGAAAAGTTAGGCTGGGTTCACACAGAGTTTTTTGCAGGCGGATAATCTGCCTCAAAATTCCATTTGGAATTTTGAGGCAGATTTTGCTCTGCCTGCACACCGATTTTCGTGGCGTTTTTCGCCCCCGGACATTGAGTGCCTCGGGCAAAAAATAGCGAAATACGTTTTCTCTGCCTCCCATTGATGTCAATGGGAGGTCAAAGATGTAAACGGCCTAAGGTAGGGCATGTCGCTTATTTTTCCCGCGAGATGGTTTTTCCGCTCGTGGGAAAAAACTCCTCCTCCTCCCATTGAAATCAATGGGGGCATTTTCGGCCACTTTTTTTACGTGGTTTCCGCGTCAAAAAACGTGTCAAAAAACTCTGTGTGAACTGGCCCTAAGTGTGCTTCATATGATACTATGGTTACCCATGAGGATTTGTGGTGCGGTTTCTAGGTTCATTTTTCTTCTCTATCATGGACCTATGTCACTCTCACTTTTATCAACCTCCACCCCTTTTCTTTTAGGCTGGGTTCACACACCCTATTTACGGACGTAATTCGGGCGTTTTAGCCCAGAATTACGTCCGAAAATGCGGCTCAAAAGCGTCGGCAAACATCTACCCATTCATTTGAATGGGTCTTACGATGTTCTGTGCCGACGGTCATTTTTTTTTTACGCGCCGCTGTCAAAAGGCGGCGCGTAAAAAAGACGCCCGCGTCAAAGAAGTGCCTGTCACTTCTTCAGACGTAAATGGAGCTGTTTTCCATGGACTCCATGGAAAAACAGCTCCAATTACGTCCGTAATGGACGCAGCGAAAGGGCGGGTTCACACATGGCGGAATTGCACTTAAATTCCGCTGCGGACACTCCGCAGCGTTAATCCGCAGCGGAGCCGTTTCTACATTGACTTTCACTTTAATTTAGCAGTGTTCGTTTAGACGATGCGTACAATTCCGCTGCGGAGCATAGGCTGCGGAGCGGAATTTGGTGTCCGCAGCATGCTCTGTCTGTTGCGGAGCAGTGGCGGACTCATGGCGGAATTTCTCCATTGACTTCAATGGAGATTCAAAGTTCCGCAATGAAGTCCGCAGCTGTCATGCACATGTCATGTGTGCTGCGGATGCGTCTTGCTTTTTTCACTTGACATTTCTTCATTCTGGCTGGACCTATGTATTTCTAGGTCTACAGCCAGACTGAGGAAGTCAATGGGGCTCCCGTAATGACGGGAGCGTTGCTAGGAGACGTCAGTAAATAGTCACTGTCCAGGGTGCTGAAAGAGTTAAGCGATCGGCAGTAACTGTTTCTGCACCCGGGACAGTGACTACCGATCCCAATATACATGTATCTGTAAGAAAAAATGAAGTTCGTACTTACCGAGAACTCCCTGTTTCTGTCTCCAGTCCGGCCTCCCAGGATGACGTTTCAGTGTAAGTGACGGCTGCAGCCAATCACAGGCCAAGCACAGGCTGCAGCGGTCACATGGACTGGCGCGTCATCCAGGGAGGTCGGGCTGGATGCCGAAGGAGGGACGCGTCATAAAGACAACGGGCGGTAAGTATGAATTTCTTTTACTATCACTAGGGAAAGTGCTGTCCCTTCTCTCTATCCTGCACTGATAGGGAGAAGGGAAGCACTTTTCCCGCAGTCCGCAGCAGCTAGTCCGCATCAATTTTCTGCACATTTTGTGCAGATCCGCAGCCGTAATCCGCAACCCGGATTAGGTGCGGCATTGATGCGGACAGTTGCGGAGGAATTCCGCCATGTGTGGTCATGCCCAAAGACTCCTGCACATGCCATTACAGCTGAAATTACGGTGCTGTTTTCTTCTGAAAACAGCACCGTAATTTCAGCCGTAATGGACACTGCCGTGTGAACATACCCTTATAGTCCAGAGCTACATTAACAATTCTCCTAGTTGCTAGTTGGAAATAGTCAACAAGCTAGTTGATTGACACATCTCCAACAGCTTAGTGAATTTCAAAAATGAACTGAGACACTTGACATTTCTTACATCAAATTACAGTATAGTGTCGGGTGTAAAGATGACACTGCCTAGAATTCAAATCTTTAGAGCCAGCAAAACTTGAACTGGCAAGGATTGCTGGGATATCCCAGAGCTGCAGTCAGATTTCCTCAGTCTCCAGACTGCTAATATATACAAAAGTACTCTACTTGTGCTTATTAGGCCTTACTCAGAAGGCCGTAATGCGGCTACATTTTAGCATCCGTATTTAGGGCAGAATTCCCAGCCCAACTGCAGGTGGGTGAACACAAACTAATTGCCTCATAGGGATTTATGATGCTGTTCAAGTCATTAGACCCGCAATCGAGGCAGGACTTGCGGCCATAATAGGGATGCATTACACCTGTCTGATGTCTAAGCGTACTTCAAACAATGATTTTTTTTTTTACCTAGTACATTAAAGGGGTTGTCTTGTGGCAAAAAATAAAATCGCGGTCTCTCAAAACCGTGTCAGAGATGCCATTGTTTCGAAAACTTTTTGTTGTAATTGCTACAATTTAGAGATAATCACTGGAAAAGGATACATGTTAATTTTTAATTACGGTAAGGCTGGATTCACACGAGCGTTGCGTTTTTGCGCGCGAAAACAATGCGGCGTTTTGCGTGCGCAAAAACCATTTGACAGCTGCGTGTGTCATCCGTGTCTGATGCGCGGCTGCGTGATTTTCGCGCAGCCGGCATCATAGAGATGAGGCTTGTCGACGCCCGTCACTGTCCAAGGTGCTGAAAGAGCTAAATCTTTCAGCACCCTCGACAGTGAATGCCGAACACAACAGCGAAAAACCTGTCAAAAAAAAGATAAAGTTCCTACTTACCGAGAACTTCCCGGCCGTTGCCTTGGTGACGCGTCCTTGGTGACGCGCCTCTCTTGACATCGGGCCCCACCTCCCTGGATGACGCGGCAGTCCAAGTGACCGCTGCAGCCTGTGATTGGCCTGTGATTGGCTGGAGCTGTCACTTGAACTGAAGTGTCATCCCGGGAGGTCGGACTGCAGGAAGGAGACAGGAGTAATCGGTAAGTTAGAACTTCGGTTTTTTTTACAGGTTCATGTATTTTGGGATCGCAAGTCACTGTCCATGGTGCTGAAACAGTTTAACTCTTTCAGCACCATGCACAGTGAATGTCTCCCGGCATCGCGGACCGGAAAATTTTTTGCCGGGTTCGGCCAAAACGAGTTTGGCCGAACCCGGTGAACTTAGCTTCGGTTGTCGGGGTTCGCTGCAAAGACACTCCGTTTGGATGTTCGGAAACAGAAAAGCACGTGGTGCTTTTCTGTTTACATTCATCCTTGTGACAGCTGTTGCGCAAACACGCAGTTCGCACGGAAGTGCTTCCGTGCGACATGCGTGGTTGTCACGCACCCATTGACTTCAATGGGTGCGTGATGCGTTGAAAACGCTGAATCAACGGACATGTCGTGAGTTTTTTGCAACGGAGCAACGCTGCGCAAAAAACGCTGCCATGTCTGCACGGCCCCATTGACAAATATAGCTACGGGCAACGCACGTGAAAATCACGCGCGTTGCACGCGCGTAGTTAACGTTCGTCTGAATAAGCCCTAAGGGGTATTCCCCCTTTGACACCCTTGTTGCTTTGAGTGATACAACTCTGGTAGGATTGAACCGCTCGTGAGACTATTAGGGTATGTTCACACGAGGGCGTCCGTAACGGCTGAAATTACGGGGATGTTTCAGCCTGAAAACATCCCCGTAATTTCAGCCGTAACGGCATGTGCAGGCGCTTGAACGCCGCGTCAATTACGGACGTAATTGGCGCTGCTATTCATTGGAGTCAATGAATAATGGCTCCAATTACGGCCTAAGAAGTGACAGGTCACTTCTTTGACGCGGGCGTCTATTTACGCGCCGTCATTTGACAGCGGCGCGTAAATTACGCCTCGTGTGAACAGACAAACGTCTGCCCATTGCTTTCAATGGGCAGATGTTTGTCAGCGCTATTGAGGCGCTATTTTCAGACGTAATTCGGGGCAAAAACGCCCGATTTACGTCCGTAAATAGGCCGTGTGAACATACCCTTATTCTAAAAGTCAACAGCAACATTTATTTTAAGTGACTGAACTACTGTAACAAAGGAAGACACATGAAAAATAAAGATGTTGTTTTATTCCTGTGGTTCTAAAAAAATAATGTGGGCACAGCTTAAACTAACAAAGTATTTTTAATGAAGGCACAACATTTTATGTAGGTATGTTAGGCTAGGTTCACACCATGGTACACCTGTATGTTCGGTGTATACGAGGGAAATTTCTTAATACTGATGTCTAACGTGCTCGTAGGCATACAACAAACGTATGCCAAAAGTGTCCTTTTGGCATAAGTTTGGTTGGTATGCCTTTACATCAATTGAATTGGAGTCAAGGGAAGATGCATGCAATTTTTTATGATAAATGCAAATATTTCAAACAGTCCGGCTGAATATAATACCCAAATGTGTTGTGAACCTAGCCTTCTGTTTACATGGTATAGTAAGAGAAAATAAGGTTTCTTGCACATGGCAGACTAGACTCATAGGCAGTTCATATGGTGCTATATTCTCCCATAGACGATATGCTTATAGGGGGCATACCTGCATAATACGGCATCTGTTGGAACATGTGACATGTTTTTGTTTTTTTACCTTTTCCTCACAAATTCAATATGAATTCATGTGAAAAAAAAATATATATGTATGTATATATATATATATATATATAAAATAATTATTAAATCTGAGACACTCAGAGGTACAGTATAGGTCTACAGATTTCCATCTGCATCTCATAAAATATTTATTAAAATTCCGCTCTTTGAAAAACAACTAAAATGGAAATTTTCTCTCTCACACACACACACACACACACACACACACACACACACACACACACTCACTATAACTTCCTATACCTTATCCATTTGTGTGAATTTTCTAATCCATGTTCTGCATTTCAGAAAGTACACATTTGACACGATTTATCATTCACGATTTATGCATGCTAGGCCTCATTCCATACCTCCCAACTTTCAAGTATCACAATGAGGGAAGCCATTCCTCTAATCCCACCCAATCCCCGCCCATACAAACCCGATTCAGCCCACACATTATCATGCTCCCATAGTGCCCCCCCCCATAGTATAATGCCTTCTAGCAGCCGCCATACATTATACTGCCCCATAGAGACACCCATACAGTATAAAGCCAACATAGATGCCCCCATGCAGTATAATGCCCATACAGATGCCCCATGCAGTATAATGCCCCCTTAGCTGCCCCTAGTGCCAGTGCCCTTGTAGATAGTGACACTTCCCATGTAGATAGTGCCCATGTATACAGTGCCACAGTGTCCCCTGTAGATAGTGTCCATGTAGATAGTGCCACAACCCCCTTGAAGACAGCGGCCTCCGTAGATATTGCCACACAGTCACCCTCCCAGGTAGTGCCCCACAGCCCCCCTTTCCAGGTAGTGCTGTGGAATTCTTTCCTTCTGTATTACTGTCCATATATGAACAGTGACGTCAGTGGCTACTCCTTGAGTGGTATCCCCGTTGCTGACTCTAGCCGGGATTCCACTCCAGGAGGAATCCCTGATGTCAGGTGTTTACTTTCGGAGTGGAATTCCCGGCCAGATCATCGGCAATGGGGATTCCACTTAAGGAGTAACTAACATCACTGTCCATATATGGACAGTAACGGCAAGGGCTTCACCGAGCACAACGCTTAAAGTAGCTCTGTGCACGGGGAGTCCTCGGCGAGCGGAAAAGCTCTCTCTGCTCTGAACTAATTCTGTAGCAGGGAGCTGATGGTTCCCTGCTTCAGAATTAGTGGCTACTCCTTGAGCGGAATCCCCGTTGCCGATGATCTGGCCGGGGATTCCGCTCCTAGAGGAAACCCCTGAGGTCACTGTCCATAAATGGACATTGGCGTCAGGGGCTCCTCCTGGAGCGCAATCCCCGGACAGAATCGGTAATCTGATGCTTCAGAATTGGCATCAACCGTATCTGCGTCCTGAGGTCGCAGATCCGGTTGACAGCGGGACATACCCATGGCTGCCCGGGACAGCGGGACACTGCCCGGAATCCGGGACTGTCCCGCTGAATCCAGGACAGTTGGGAGGTATGCTCATTCACAAAACGGTATTTGGAAGCCAAAACCAGAAGTGCAATCTACACAGAGAAAAGTGAAAAGAAAAGATTTGCACCTCTGCCATGTTTAGATCCACTCCTAGTTTGGGCTAACATATACTGATTAAATACTGCCGTGTGAAAGTGGCCTAAAAATCCTATAAACATATTGGTGGAAGGGGGGCATTTATCATCCTGTTTGTGCTGCTTTTCTTGCCTAATGTGTGACAGTCTTCTGTTTAAACATTCTAAGGACAGATTTAACAATCAATTGCGCCATTTAACGATAGATTTAAGTTGTGCTCCTCATTTCTGATTTTTGATTAGCAAAATATGCGTGTTTACACTGTTATTCAAACAAATGGAATTTTTATGAGCGACATTTTAAAATGTTGCATATTTTGCCGCATACTTCACTCCTTATGTGGCATACAAATCCTGATCGGCATATGGCAGCGGGGAGGGGGGGTGGTAATGCTCACAGTTTACTCTCACCAATTCAAATTCATTCTGTCTATAGACTTTCATTAAATTTATCAGAAAGTCTATGAGCCCATACACCACTGGCTCTGCTTTCTGAGTGTTTATGCCACCTTCGTTTAAACGAACGGCGGGGGACTCTGCACCAGACACGATCAAGACTTCTGACCTGTCACTACGACATGTCGAAAGTTTACATACACCTATCCGCAAGTGTTCAAGGAGGCTGCTGTTCCTAAAGTTTCTGCTGCTCTTCATCATCCAGAGTTTTATCTGCTGTTCTGGGAGTCCCCATGGTATTGCAGTCCCCGGCGTGCATTAATTTGTAAAAAAATAAAAATAAATTTTGTTTGAACATTATTTTTGTACTTTTGGCTCTGGACCTTGAGCTCCATTAAGCTTTTTTGTAGTGTCCCGTGGTTGCTAGTTACATCATATCGTAGTTTCCGAATTTGTCACAATTTGAGGAAAAAGATTAAAGGGCAGAAAAGTGAAGTGAAAAAATCCTCTGATGATAAATACCTTCCATTGCTCCTCAGATGGCAGCCTGCTGTATAGAAGTGAAAAATCATGGCAGTTACATAGCAGATTGATGCAATTACCAATAAAAAAAAAAAGGGATGTCCCAGTTCATGTCACTGCCCACATTATAAAGCAGTTTATTACTACCTGGGTACCCAACAGTCAATGCATATATGAGTTCACATACACCTAATACACAAACTATGCAGTTTTTCTAGGCCAGGCGTGTATCAACAAACTGTTTAAGAGCCTGTGCCTACATGACTGTCTGGAATCCACCTCATTTAACATCACTTAAATAATGATGTGTTGTCACCTTCCACAAAGGATTGAAGCCTTTTCATCACTTCTATCCTATCATGATTTCTTACATTCAGAGTATTCACGTGAATGACAGTTGACGGCAGAAACTAATATTTGTCTGCAAGACCTAATGTAACAATTTCCATTGAATCTATCAGTTCGTTATTTAGTGTGAATGTTAGACTTTATTTAATGAAGGTTGTGTATTTCTACATACAGGCAGAATAAGGCTGAAACCAATATTTATTTCTGTATTTATTGTTTTATTGCGTGTTTCGTATACAAAAACTTGAATTTGGGAAAAAAAAATTAGTGATATTTGTAAGGATCTGTTCACATTTGCCTGAAGGAGTTTTGTCAACCTTTCCAATATTTTAAACCGCAATTTAAGTCAATGGGTCCACCAGGGTTCGCTGGTAACGATTTAAAAACCTTTACCTGTCCAAAATGTTCTCATTTGTCCACAAGGGTGGAAAAAAAATGATGCCAACGAACCAGAGATTGACCTTGACCACTGGCAGTTTGAAAACACCACAGCAGATCTTAAAACCAAATGGTTATATGCTTCAGATAAATCCCGTTTACTACAATGCAGTAAAAAAAAGCGTCCCAAAGTGTTAGGCCCCATGCACACGACCGTATTTTTAGTCCACAATTACGTATCAAAATACGGTCCCATTCATTTCTATGGCGCACAGACACATGTCCAGGCTGTAGAAAGCAGACGTAAAAAAAATAGGACATGTCTTATTTTTTTATTTTACGGACCGTGCTCCCATACTTTATAATGAGAGAACGGCCCACAAATGCTTATGACGGTCTGCGGCCGTAATCACAGACCGTGATTACGGGCACGGTTGTGTGCATGGGGCCTTAGTCGGCTCTGCTTATTTCCTGATACATATACAAGGGCAGGTAAGTTGTTGAATTCCCTAATATATTTGCTGACCAAACAAAACAAAAAATAAAACAAACTTAGGAGTAACACGCCAACACTGTAATTAATTTTAAAAAAATTTAATGTTTTGTTTTTTTATTTAAAAAAAAATCCTAGCAGGCTGGGCAGAAGGCCTGTAGATACATAATGTTGGCACCTGCTACAATGTCAAAAGTGAAAATTACACAATCCTGATTCAGTCATAATAATACATACACACAACTGACTTAAAAGCATGTCTGGTCTCTAAATATTGCACAAATGTTTCAATGGCTTTTACAAGGCAATGACTTTCTTTGTGTAGCGAGTGTGAAATGCAACCCTGATCCTTTAATGTGATGGGTACAGAGTTTGCCAAATGAACCAGGACAATTGATTATTCATGGACAAATGAAGGCATAAGTCTGGATGTAGTTTACTTTGATGTCTTGTATAGGAATTGTCCACAATGTAATGAATTCGTGATAGTCTTATGCAGTATGAATCACGCTGAGAATATCACCTTTTCTAACGGAACATCACATTTGATAAAATATGCTCTATACCAGAGGTCTCCAACCAGTGGCGGATTATCATATGGGCGGTTCGGGCGGCCGCCCGGGGCCCGAGGCTTCCAGGGGGCCCATGGCAGCCCGAACCGCACATAGTCTTGTAAAACGATTCAGCGCGCTAGCGCTGTTAACTGCCGATACGGAGATAGGGAGAAGGAGCAGGGAATTGGCCGGAATAGGGGTAGGTAGCAGGCGTTAAGCACGTCTTCTAGTGCTTAGGACACGCCTCTCTGACACTGCGGGCGCCGCCATTGAGTAACAGAACAGCGACGGATGGCTGTTCTGTTACTCCAAAGCTGGAAGAGAAGAGCCGGGCGGGCGGTCACCGTCGCTGAGGTTAGTGGCTGCCGGTTTATCCTCCTGCCCAACTAACATTAAAGTCACTGGCCGACGCTAGGTGGGGGATATTGCAGTAAGGGGAGGGCTAACCATCTAACTGACGGCAGCTAGCTCTATGGGGAGGATAATAGTTTTCCCCCCATAGAGCTCTCTTCAGTCAGACGCTCAACCCCCCTCTTCCCTTGCAGTATAGTAACTACTGAGGACCCTATGGGGGAAGGGGGGATTATTCCTAGAGCCCTCTGCCTGCAGTCAGATGGTTAGACCCCCTTGCAGTATAACTCTTCCCCCCCCCCCCATAGAGCTCTCAGCAGTTATTATATATATATATATATATATATATATATTTTTTTTTTTAATAAAAATGTGTGTTTGGTGCAACTTTGTAATTACATTTTATTAAAAAATATTTTCACTTTTTGAGATACAGGTGCTTTGTATCCTGTATCCGTCAGGTCAGCAGGACCGGGCAGAAACGGGACCTGCGCTAAATTATAATCTTAGATGTGATAGATTTGAGGTGGATCCTGCGTGTCACTGATCCTGTCAGTCCTGCTGACCTGACGGATACAGGATACAAAGCAGCTGTATCTCAAAAAGTAAAAAATATTTTTAATAAAATTAATCAATCACACTGATACACACACATGCATTATATATAATGTGTGGCACTATATACAAAGGGGGAGCGCTGTGTGGCACTA
This sequence comes from Rhinoderma darwinii, assembly GCF_050947455.1. Taxonomy (NCBI): domain Eukaryota; kingdom Metazoa; phylum Chordata; class Amphibia; order Anura; family Rhinodermatidae; genus Rhinoderma; species Rhinoderma darwinii. The sequence goes on from NC_134691.1 coordinate 117,765,775, forward strand.
TATACAAAGGGGGAGCGCTGTGTGGCACTATATACAAAGGGGGAGCGCTGTGTGGCACTATATACAAAGGGGGAGGGCTGTGTAGCACTATATACAAGGGGGGGCTGTGTAGTGCTATTCACAGCGGTATGTGTGTGGCGCTCTTTATAGGGGGGGCTTTTTGGTGCCATTTACAAGAGGGGGAGGGCTGTGTGGCGCTCTCTACAGGGGGGCTGTATGGCACTAGGGGGCTGTGTGTAATGCTCTCTACGGGGGGATGTGTGATATATAGAGGGGGCTGTGTATGGCGATATCTATGGGGGTGTGTAATATCTACAGGGGCTGTGTGTGGCACTATGTACAGGGGGCTGTGTGTATGTGGTGTTTTACAGTGTGTGGTTTTATTATATTTAGGCGCGCAGTGTTTGGTGCTATTATATTTAGGGGCACAGTATGTGGCACCATGATAACTTTATTTTCGTTTATAGGTGTGGAAATGTTGGAAAAGTGAGGAGACGTCTGAGTGGCAAATTCTGCAGAAATTAGTCATGGCCGGGAGAAGTCGTCATGAGCTCTGGACCGGATAGAGGAGAAAAGAGGAAAAAAAACTACTAGAATCTGAGACGTCTTCACCTGTGAGTCACTAGATTTATAGAGAATCTGTCACCTCTCCTGACATGTTTATTATAGGAAATCCTTGTATTTCACAAAAAGTCTTTCTGCAGTCCAGAACTGATAGACAATTCCCCATGTCAGGAGGATGTGTCCCTGCACAGTGTGATACTGTCAGTATGTAGGGACACAGCCCTGTGACAAGGGGAATCGTAACACCCATTTGTTAATGCTTGCCCAAAAAGGTAGTTTTAAAAATAGTTACGGCGCGGCAGGGCGGCGGTGCAGAAGGGGGGCCCAAGTTTGGGTAACAGCCCAGGGCCCATGGTCTACTTAATCCGCCACTGTCTCCGACTTTTGTAAGTACTACTGAGCCACTTTCAAATATGACGAATAATGTTGAGCCACACAATGTTAAAAGAGAAAGCTTAACCTTGTGTTAACTGGTGGCAATAGTGTAAAACCGTATCTGCAGCTGCCAACGGCTTCGGAGCCACATGTGGACTGCGCTATACCTTGTATTATTTTTATTAGTCAATTGAAGCAGTATGTATTTAGAAGTTGGATGGTATTTCGTTTTATTATTATGAAAGATATAGTTGTGCAATATAGAAAGGTTATAGTATCAATATTTGTAGAAAAAGAGAACATTATCTTTTAATTATAATTTTTTTTTGACCAAGCCTCTCATTTGTATTATTATCTTGTGTGCTAATGTTATACTTACATAATTGTTCAATTACACTGAATAAAACTCCTATGTAAAATATTAAAGGGAGTATGTTACCAGATTTTCCCCAACCAAAACGCTCGTGAGGTATAAAGTAAAGCAGTGGCCAGATACCTTCATTACATATGTTGGGTCTTTCAAAGTTGTAAAAAAATTATATTTATTTCTCCGAGTGCCATATGCAAATTAGGGACAAAGTGTCTGTCAATCTGGAAGTGTCCGGCATCTTCATTTTCATCCCCTCCCCGTCCCCTCCACTCCAGAGTTATAAGACGTCTCAGGTTGTCTGCTGCTGGTGTGCGTAGGAACAAATCAACTTTTTTAGGGTGCAATCACACACGGCAGATTTTGTTGCAGAAATATCTCTGACTGAAACATATTTCAATTCATTTATATGGAACTTGCAGAAATCAATGCACACGCTGCAGAAATCACTCCATTCACATGAATAGAACGGATTTTCAGTCATCAAATCTGTGTGTGACTGCGCAATTACACTTTTGCAAGACTAAACACATGTGACAAAGATATGTGGCCACTGCTTTACTCTATACCTAAATAGTGGTGTAAGCTGTTTTCTTTTTTTTATTGGGGGGGGGGGGGACTGGTGACAGACTCCCTTTAAGGATGATGTTAACCTTATAGAAATTAATAATAATCATAAAAATATGCTTTTTATTTAATTTATATCGTACCCATATACTCCACAGTACCGGTCTGTGTCTGTCTATCTGTACATGTTCTTCAAATACATAATCATACGCATGAACACCCCCCTTAATAGTGTATTCACATAGTGCGGTATTGCCGGATTTTTTTTACCGTGCGGCCGAACACCGCACCAAAAAACCTCATGCGGGTTTCAGCTGCGCACCAAAACTGCACCGTGTAAATACACACTAATAGAATCCTGCATAGGCCCCTGATAATCCTTACAAATTATTGGCCATACATCTCTCTATAATGTTTTTCGTTTTTGTATATAGTGTCAGTGGTCATTCTGAGAAATAGTAGGCAGGTGTGTTGCTTACTTTCTCTGTTGCCATCACTCAGAATTGACGGGTGTGATGTAAACTGACACATTGCCGCTCTTATAGAGACCACATGTAAGTTTATCTAGGTACTTGCAGTAAGGTTGGTTTCAAATGGGTATATTATGGCTGAATTTTAGCGACATCTAAATTTTAGTAAACTTACATGCAGCGATTTTTATTCCAGAAATTACCGTGACTGAAAATTTGTTCCATACATCTGAATAGGGTTGTTACTGCAGCATGTGCCTGGATTTCTGCAAGCCCCATTAAGATGAATGGGACAGTCACAGAAATGTCTGCAACAAATCTGCTGCGTGTGAATGCACTCTAAGGGTATGTTCACACGATTAACAAAATAAGTCTGAAAATACGGAGCTTTTTTCAAGGGAAAACAGCTCTTGATTTTCAGACTTTTTTTGAGCAACTCGCGTTTTTCACAGCCATTTTTGGAGCTGTTTTCAAGAGTCTATGAAAAAACGGCTCCAAAAACGTCCCAAGAAGTGTCCTGCACTTCTTTTGACGAGCCGTCATTTTACGCGCCGTATTTTGACAGTGACGCGTAAAATAAAGGCTCGTGGGAACAGAACATCGTAAAACCCATTGTAGGCAATGGGCAGATGTTTGCAGGCGTAATGGAGCCGTCTTTTCAGGCGTAATTCGAGGCGTAAAACGCCTGAATTACGTTTGAAAATAGGTCGTGTGAACATACCCTAAGGGCACTTTCACACGCCAGTATTTTGGTCAGTATTTTAATTCAGTGTTTGTAAGCCAAAACCAGGAGTGGAACCGAAACAGGGAAAAAGTATAATGGAAAGATTTTTTAACTCTTCCGTGTTTTGGACCCACTCCTGATTTTGGCTTCCAAATACTGATGCAAAACACTGAACAAAATACTGCCGTGTGAAAGACCTTCATATCATCGCAAATAAAACTATTTTCAGTCCTATGGATTTTATTTGATCTCTAATAGGTAAACATAGGGTACACGGTAACAAAATGTTGAGAGGGACATAAAACTACCCACAATTCAAGAATCATCTATTTTAGAACCAACACGTCTAGCAATATGTTTCATACAGAACCTAAAATAATTCACATTTTGCTTGTCTTTGGTATAAGGGAAGGCAAAGGACAGACCGCCAATATGGTGTGAGTTCTCCTAAACTGTGTCTACTTCTGTGGACTGGTTAACAATGAAAGGAATATTTATCCTTTCACGATTTTCCAAAGTAAATTGATGCCTCTGATTTTATACATGAACAGTAAGTATGCCACTTTGCCCACTAGGAAATACAGATATAATGTGAACAAATATTGATGCCAAGACACAAAAACTCCTTAACATAAAGCATTTAAAATGCTGAACAATTCTTTCAACAGTGCCCAATTCCTCCTATTTCTGTCTGTCATTATTGCATGGGGTCTGATCGCAGCTGTGTCTTTATGACTCAGCTGAGCTGCTGAAAGCGTCTTCAGTTTTGTGATCTTCATGATGACAAAGATTCTTTAGACTATGTAGTCGAGCACATTGGGGGATTTTTTCTGAGTCTCATATTATAAATACAACTTATTAGAACAAAAGGACGTTAAAGAGGTGAGGGGGTAGCCCTGCTCACAAACTCCCTCTATGAGTGATAAGCTATTTGAATGGCTAGTATATAACACTATATTTCTACAAGGGAAATGTATGGACAGCTGCAGCTGGGAGTCCCAGGAGCTGGACCCGCTGTTTAAAGGGGTTATTTTTATGAGTCAACCATTCTGACCAATAGTTGCTTTACAACAAAGGTTACTGTAACGTGAGCATAGGAGGTAGAGCAGTAGCAAGATAGTCTTCAGCAGGTCCATGTTGCAATCATTAGATATTATTATTATTATTATTACAATAAATATTCTAAGACGGGGCAGAATTGGCTACAGAGATGTATTATGAAATACCTTGTAAAGTTATAACTAGGGGTACACTTTAAAAAAATATATATAGTGGTCAGACTGTTTGATACAATAGACCAACAGCAGAATATGATACACTATTCTTAAAAAGGTAGGGTATGAAATTGTATAAGAGATAAAAATGTACGTGATGATCACCTGCAGCATTGAAAGATATTGCTGTCGTAATGAAAGGTGCTAAGAAGAAAAGATGAAAGGAGCAAGGGTTGGCCATCAAAGAATGTTACGGAGGAAAGAGTTAGGTAAGTTTAGCATTGTCCATGGCTTTGAAGGTCAAAACCACAATATTTAATTGTATCCTGTTGACAACAGACCAATCCATGACCTATCAACGCAGCACTAGTACGTTTGTCAGTAAACAGATGAAAAACATAGGCATAAGGACATTATGAGCCTTTAATAAGACCTGCAGTATTTAGATGTAGGATTTTGTGAATAAAAGAAGTTTAGAGCACATCAAAATAGTATGTATTCTTCAGAGAAATGGATACATTTAAACTGTTGTGAAGGACTTCTCGGCATAGACGGTGACCCAGCCTCCTATGGTTTTTCCAGACCTGTAGAGAGTTGTTAGTGGATCTACCAACCCCTTATCTGTATCGCCCTGCTTTTAAGGACTAGGTCTAAAGATGTATTGTTTCATAAATTTAAGAGCGCTCTGCGATCAGCTGGTTTCAGAAAACCCCAGACGATCAATTAGGCTGGGTTCACACGACCTATTTTCAGGCGTAAACGAGGCGTATTATGCCTCGTTTTACGTCTGAAAATAGGGCTACAATACGTCGGCAAACATCTGCCCATTCATTTGAATGGGTTTGCCGACGTATTGTGCAGACGACCTGTAATTTACGCGTCGTCGTTTGACAGCTGTCAAACGACGACTCGTAAATTGACTGCCTCGGCAAAGAAGTGCAGGGCACTTCTTTGCAACGTAATTTGAGCCGTTCTTCATTGAACTCAATGAAGAGCAGCTCAAGATATACGAGCGTCACAGACGCCTCGTATATTACGAGGAGCAGCATTTACGGCTGAAACGACGCAGCTGTTTTCTTCTGAAAACAGTCTGTCATTTCAGCCGTAAATTACAGCTAGCGTGTGAACATACCCTTACTGTCGGGGAAAGCTGCCTCTGGCCGGTGCAGGGGAAATGTAGTATTACTTGCTGGCCATTCAAATGAATAGCTGACCGTATTACACATAGACAGACAGGGTCTACCAGAGCGATATCAACACTTTGTTAGTGGAACTCCGATTTGGTTAGTAGAGGGGAATGTCTTGAGATTTGGACCCCCTGCTATTGCATCTCTTTCCTTAATAGGGTATATAGAAAGAGGTTGTCTTCATTAGACAACCCCTTTTAAGCAAACAACCAAGACCTGAGTTTCTTTTTTTTTAGTTGAGGGGGTGGTCTGTAAACAACAGTCTGTAGGCCCGACCCTCAGTCGACAACACAACAGCATGAACGATTAGCAAGCCTGGCAAGTACCTGTGGGTAGAAGAGTGTCATTATACTCTAAATGATGTTTAATGATTTCCTGTGCACCTTGTACACATGGCATGTGTCATACTCCATAAAAAAACAAAACATTAATTGCATCCAACTTTGGGTGCTATTTTTGCCTTTCGACTGCAACCCTCAGAAGACAACATACTAGAAATGTACCAATTTTTACATTTTGAATTTTTACGACTCCCCAAAAAAGTGTGTAATTCTGTAGTGGACTTTTCTGTCATTTGGAAAAGTTAATTAAAGGGAGTTGGTCACCAGAAATTGGCCGATTAAAGCAGCAGCACAGTAATCTAGTGTAGCCTCACCACTGTTTTCATTTTTCAGATGAGTGGCTCCGTTGCAGTTATAATAACTTTATTCTTCTTATGCAAATGAGCTTTTTGAAGCAAGCAGAGCGTTACCGTTGCTCCAAACTACTTTACCTTCTATCCTCAGTCCGTCCGTCCCTTCCTTCATTGATTGACGGGATCACGCTTGGCCCCGTATTCTTCTGAACACAATCGCACCTCGGCTTAGGAATCGATGCATGAGTAGTACAGCAGTGAAGTTTCACCGGTCAAATCGGCTCTACTGCACACGCGCCGATTACGTCACATTACAGCCGATTCTGAAGCAGAGGCGTGGGCGCGTTCAGAAGAATGTTATGTACCATATGTTATACAGATTCGTAGCCACTCCCTGTGCCGCCATACAGGCGTTGTTGTGTGCGTGAACCTTTAAATGGAGCCTGCCACCAGAAATTGGCCTATCAAAGCAGCAGCACAGAAATATAGTGTAGCCTCACCTGAATATACCTGCTGTTTTTCATTTTTTAGATGAGTGGCTATGTTGCAGCGATAATAACTTTATTCTTCTTATGCAACTTAGCTTTTTGGAGCAAGGAGGACATTATCGTTGCTCCAAACTGCTTTACCGTCTATCCCCAGTCCATCCCTCCCTTCCTTCTTTGATTGACAGGGCCGGGCAGTGTAGAAGACGTGATTACACCTGGCCCCATATTCTTCTGAACGAGGGACAGACTGGGGATGGAAAGTAAAGCCGTTTGGAGCAGCGGTGACATCCTCGTTGCGCCAAAAACTTTATTTGCATATGAAGAATAAAGTTGTTATCGCTTCAAATGAGCCACTCATCTGAAAAATGAAACCAGCATTATATTCAGGTGAGGCTACACTATATTACTGTGCCGCTGCTTTGATAGGCCAATTTCTGGTGACAGACTCCCTTATAGGTTCCGCACACAACAAATGCCCGAGTGGCGGCACAGGGGGGAGTGGCTACGAATCTGTATTAAATATGGTACATGCAGCATGAGGAAAGGTATTCTCCCCTAGAAGCGATGCTACTCCGTAATACAGCATGCGATAATACATACTACAGGATTCTGTTTATTCCATTCATGTAGAATCTGTGTGCAACCATAAAATATTGGAGGTACACAGATGTACAGTTTGGGGAAATAGCAAGCTATGGACGCCTTATTACAGATCTGTATGAAGCCTAAAAGTAAAAGACTACTGAATGTATCAAAAATGTGAATGAAATATCCAGATTACCACATTACATTTTAAAAATATGTGTATGTATATTTAGATACATAAACTGAAAATGCATGAAAACTAATCTATGTACATACCGTAAGACACTGTATACAGACTGTTCTTACATTCTGGTGGCTCCAAGGATCTAGACCAGGGGTCTCAAGCACGCGGCCCGCGGGCCGCATGCGGCCCCTGGGGCTGTCATCTGCGGCCTGCGGGACACAGAGCCGCTAGACTCTGGAATTCCCTGACATCACTGTCCACATATGAATAGCGATGTCTGGGGCTTCCCCAGAGCCGGAGTCCCGTGCAGAGCGCTAGTATCGGCTCTGCTCCGGGACTCTGTGGAATTCACTGACATCGCTGTCCATATATGGACAGTGTGTCAGGGTCTTCCCCAGAGCGGAGTCCCGAGCAGAGCGCTAGTATCGGCTCTGCTCCGGAACTCTGTGGAAATCCCTGACATCATTGTCCATATATGGACAGTGTGTCAGGGTCTTCCCCATAGAGGAGTCCCGAGCAGAGCGCTAGTACAGGCTCTGTTCCGGGACTCTGTGGAATTCCCCAGAGCAGGAGTCCCAGTGATGTCAGGAGCAGAGCTGGAATCCCAGGCAGAGTGCTAGAAGCGGCTCTGCTCCGGGACTCCAGCTCTGGGCAAGCCCCTGACATCACTGTGGCAGCACCCACGGAGGGCACTGCGGCAGCACCCACGGAGGGCACTGCGGCAGCACCCACGGAGGGCACTGCGGCAGCACCCACGGAGGGCACTGCGGCAGCACCCACGGAGGGCACTGCGGCAGCACCCACGGAGGGCACTGCGGCAGCATCCACCGAGGGCACTGCAACAGCATCCACAGAGGGCACAGTGGCACTATCTAAAAAGGGGCTGCCCAATCTTGACGTGTGTCTGTCAAACGCTGCCAACTGAGCCGCCGGACTGCATTTAGCGACACTTAAACTGGAAAACTAGATTGTTGAAATAAGCACGTGGAGAAATATCTAAAATTTTAAACCTAGCGCTATTATTATAGTAATGTAGTATTAATTTTATAGTAATGTAGTATTATTATTATAGTAATGTAGTGTTATAGTAGTTCAAATAAGTAATTTATTAACAATAAAAATGTGTTGTATCAAATTTGAAAGTAATGCGGCCCGTCAACTTCCAATTTTTTTCTATATGCGACCCACTTACCCTGCCAAGTTTGAGACCCCTGATCTAGACCATCCACTTCCATCACATAACCGTAGTAACATAGAACAGGCTAAAGCAGAAATGCACAAGAATTCCTATTTCTATGTGTAAACCTGGTCCACATGACCAGTATGATCGGTGACCGGCTCTGTCAATGACCGGTCATTGAGTCTAATCTTTGTATACACTTTGCTACACTGAGTATAAATGATTTTGAAAGAGCAAAGGGGCTTTACGAGTAGGTAACGCGAGCTGCTCATATGCTAAAGATCAATGTTCATTCTCCGCACCTTGAAACAAAATGTATAAAGCAAACTGCAGCCTTATATACGTTAAAACATTCTCTTGAACCGGACCTTTAAATCACACTGATCCTTTAAATTAAATTAACTGTAGTCCTTTGACATGGACTACAAAATGCCTGGAAGTCATGTCATATACTGAACAGTCACCTCAGCTGTTTATATGGGATCAGGATAACATTCTGACGCAGCTTCTAAATCACACAGGTCTTTTGTTGCATTTCAGGCTTACACATAAAAATAGGCTGCAGGCCGGCCAAAAGCAGAGGCTTTCCCTACAATGTTTGTACTAGGACCAGATGGAGCAGTGAGGAATGACATTTCTTCCAGAGCGGTAATCCGAGAGGGACAGTTGCCTCGGTGGTACAGAGTGGGGGCTGATCGTGTGCGGAGTCTGGAAATCTCTATTATCAAGATATTTGTTCTGTTCTGCACAATATATATATAAGAATTTGTTATATTACAAACCAAGCTTTCTTCACATATGGAGGGTCTTTAGAGCAATGCCAAGGAACAGGTGGAGACACCAGACTGTTCCAGCATTAGTAATGTTTTCTTATTTCAGCACAATCTATTGTTACTTTTAACATACATTTATAATTTACCTATCTTAGCATTTCCTTAGTAGAATATAATCATTTCAATAAATCTTTTTTTTAAAATTTAAATCAGCACTTAGTGTTGTTACAATTTACCTTATAGTGGATTTTTACCCCCATCTCTCTTGTCTGGTTGTAACTTACATGTTAGACTTCCTTCACATATACAATTTTTCTGGCAATTTAAACTGCATAAAAAATGCAGTTTTTAGTAGCGTTTTTCATTTAGTGTCATTGCTGTACATGCTTTTCCTTCCTAGCATTCTTGAAGTCTTAGGCTGGGTTCACACACCCTATTTACGGACGTAATTCAGGCGTTTTAACCTCGAATTACGTCCGAAAATACGGCACCAAAGCGTCGGCAAACATCTGCCCATTAATTTGAATGGGCTTTACAATGTTCTGTGCCGACGGTCAATTTTTACGCGCCGCTGTCAAAAGACGGCGCGTAAAAAAGACGCCCGCGTCAAAGAAGTACCTGTCAATTCTTGAGACGTAATTGGAGTCGTTTTCCATTGACTCCATAGACAAACAGCTCCAATTACGTCCGTAAAGGACGCAGCGAAAAGCGCCTGCACTTGCCATTACGTCTGAAATGCCGGAGCTCCGTAATTTCAGCCGTAACGGAGGGTGCCGTGTGAACATACCCTAATAGAGAAGTCTATTGGAAAAACGTCCAATAAAAAGTGATATCTAGAGCATTTTGCGTTTTGAAAAAAATGCCACTGACCACAAAATCGCCTCATAAACACCAAAAAACAAAACACCGTTATATGTAGTACATATTATTTTTTATTATAGACTTTAATGTAACATCTAGCTGCACTATAAAACACGTTTAAAAAGCCTTCAAAAACGCCATAAAAAAATGCACAAATTGTAGTATGAATCTATGGTCTCACACTGGTCTAACCCAGAACTTTGCTCATAGCATTATAGACTGATAACATGACATTTGCTGTTCCTGCATTGACCTTTATATAAGAGAATATTGTAGAAAGGAGGGAAAGGCAGCCCCAACTGTTGCTCTGACCCCTGATAGCAGAATGGTAATACCACTACATCATAAGCATAAGCGCTGTGTAAGAATAAATTTCACCAAGCAAGAATACAATAGTGTCCTAGACCGCTGCCTCTACTGCCTACCCCATGTCCTGGTTCTTGCTATGACCCTCGATTTCTAAACTGGAGTTACAACCATTCCTGTATCGCTCACCAAATCTAGGTGCATAAAATCTTGTCGGCTATTTACCATAGACCCCTGGACGAAACGGGTGGCGAAAAACACGTGTTGGGGATCAGAATCCCCCTCTTTTGGTCTGTATACTGTCCACCTTTTTGTTCCTGTCTAGTCTAATTGTTTTCCCTAACTCGACACGTGTCAGTATAGGGCTGCTGCATTTATTGTTCAGGCACTTGCACTTTGCTGTATTTACCTATGCATCTTTTTCTATAGGAGGTTTTTAGTATTTACGTGTGGGGATCCTGGCATCATGGGTCTGTCGTTCCATTTTATATTCTGTATTTTATCTTGTTTCTAATAAAGATATTGTATATTGCATTATACTGGTTATACTGCCTCTATTTTGTGATGGGAGTATTTCATATATGCAGCAGTTAACATTCTGGAAATTGAAAGTCAAAGTGCGAGTATGTCACCCTGTAACTGCTATTACGTAAATTGGGAAAAATTAATTTACTACAAACTGTGAACATCAATAATCATCTGAACTGAGCTCTCATTTATCAAGAAGCTAAAGAAGCAGTTACTTTAGTGCCTTTTAGCAGTTCACAAAAAAAAGTAACTGTCAGTGAGTAGAGAAGCAAATGGAAACTGGTACAGACTCAGGTGCCCCATCAGGCAACTATAGGGGGGGACATTTTGGCAGATATATATCTCATCCCTGCACTTTCCCATCCCCAATTTCAGGAGGTAAGATGGTGCCATTTTACTTTTCATCATTAAGCAGCAAAAAGGCTATTCCTGGTGCAGAGAATGGGTGGATTTCTAAAACTGGTGCAAGGGAAAAGTGAAGAAGTTGCTCATCGCAACCATGAAAGTATGAAATGCTGCAACCTCATCAGTTGTTATGTGCAACTGCTACACTTTTCCTTTTGTACAAGTTTTAATAAATATCCCTCAAATAAGTTTTCTTTATGTACAAGTATCAAGCAAAACATATTCCCACTGACACTAAGAACGTCAGCTCTCAAATGACGGATGTGGATTTCTGGTCCGCAATGTACTATTAGATTTTATTAATGCATTTGATTAAAATGAGGGGAGATCAGACTCGCTTGTTTTTCAGTGAAGAACACTGGACATACCCAGTATTGTTTAAATCCAATTAACTTCTATATTACCCTACAATGATATAACATGTAGTTCCAGATATTCCACACCCTGGCAAATGGTCACTATTATGGCCCACCTGTTTATCTTCCTTCCTTGTCAGTACTCTGTTTCCTGTCACTAATGTGGCAACAGAAAACTTGTGATTTATGGTGTTTACGTATAATGTAAACCATGTATACAGCGAACGTCAGGCAGGTTATTAATAATTCTATTCATGCTTGTTTGTAATGATACGATTTATGATGTCATGAACACCCACCAGTGAAACTCCATCCAAAGGCAGGAGCTCCCACTTCCAGTATAATGTTCTCATTATTTACCATGATTGTTCAATGAGCTTGTTTTTATAAGGGTATCGGCCTTAAACAGGGATAGTCATTGTTTATAGTACATAGCTCATAAAAGAAAGGTAATTACCATACTTACATAGTCTTAGTTTTTCTTCAAAGAAAAAGGAATGTATTCATTCAAAAGCAGCATAATTATTTGTAATATTAAACTCACCCATAATCATCGAACTTCCACAATCCACAATTATGGGTGTAACATCCTGTTACTCCTCGTTCTAGTACAAATGGGGTTGTCATCTTCCCTAAAAATGTCACCATGGGCTTATTTATGGCTTTTTTTCATTCTGTCACTTAGATAAGATAGATAACTAAATGGGTTCTATCTATCTATCTATCTATCTATCTATCTATCTATCTATCTATCTATCTATCTATCTATCTATCCTATCTATCTATCTATCTTTTTTTCTGAATGTCTCATCACAAAGGTCTACTCCCTGGGATGAATTAGTGCAAATAGACGGCTTATCTACAAAAACACAGACAATATTTTAAATGTCCACCCAAAAAGTAAAATTGGCCATACATTAAAAAACGGAAAGTTTGAGTGCATCTTAGAAGCTGGTGGTAAAACTGTAAGGTCTCTTTTACACGGCAGTATTTTGGTTAGTATTTTACTTCAGTATTTGTAGGCCAAAACTAGGAATGGGTTCAAAACACGGAAGAGTTATAAATCTATACTTTTTCCCTGTGTACTGTAGGTTTCACTCCTGGTTTTGGATTCCAAATACTGACGTACATACTGCCATGTGAACGTGGCCTCGGTGAATTCACAAGCGGCAGATTTGTTACACAAATTCATATGAATGGGGCTTGCAGAAATCCATGCACATGCTGCAGTCAAATCTATGGACTGTTTATTTTAAGTCTCAGAAATGTCTCCAACAAATTAAATGCCTGTGAATTCTCCCTAATTCTACCAGCATGTTCAGTTAATAACAAAGTGACTATTTGCCATCAGTTTCTGAGGTGCCAATTCAAAAGGGACGACCAGTATGCCTGCACTTTCTGTTGTCACTTTATCAAATATGACTGGTGCAACGAAAAAGAAAAATGTAAATAAAGCATAACTACCAAACTTTAGTTATCACACTAATTTACTGATATATTGCCAGTTTTAAGTTTTGGGTGCAAATGCTCCTTAAGGGCGGATTTACACGAACGTGAGCGTTTTGCGCGTGCAAAAAATGCTGCGTTTTGCGCGCGTGGCAGCAGCGTGACAGCTCCGTGTGATGTTCATATGGATGCACGTAGCCGCCATCATTATGACACTCTATTTGGATGTTTGTAAACTGAAAAGCAAGTGGTGCTTTTCTGTTTACATTCATTCTTTTACTACTGTTGCGCGAATAACGCTTGTCCCACAGAAGTGCTTCTGTGGGGCATGCATGATTTTCACGCACCCATTGACTTCAATGGGTGCGTGATGTGCGAAATACGCCAAAATATAGAACATGTCGCGAGTTTTACGCAGGCGACTTACGCTGCGCAAAACTCACGGACAGTCTGCACTGCCACATAGACTTGCACAAGTCCGTGCGACCCCCTTGAAAACCACGCGGGCTGCACGGACGCAAATCACGTTCGTGTAAATCCGCCCTAAAGAGAATCTTTCACCTCCCAATACATGTGCAGCAATTTAAAGTGCCCCAGGGTTTGTGCAGCCCTGCCCATTACATGCTGCACTCAGCTGCACATGTATGGGGAGGTGAAAGGTTCTCTTTAAAGGAGTAGTCCCTTCTCAGACATTCGACTGGATATGCTATTAATATCTGATAGATGCAGGTCCCTGGGACCTGCATCTATCTCTAGAACGGAGTCCCCTGACACTTGTCCTACCTTCTGCCGCTTTCTCTGGACTCTGGCCACTGCCTGACGAGGTGGCCAGTTTTTCCGTAAACAGCCGAGCTTGCTTTGATATGCTGTTTTTGGAACTCCCATAGAAGTGAATGGAAGTTATGCAAACAGCGTGCCATAGTGACCTATGCTGTTTACTGAACTCGGGAGCTACGTTAACTTCTATGATAGTCTTGTAAAAAGCATTGCAAAACATGCTTGGCTGTTTCCAGAAAACCTGGCCACCTCGCCAGACGTGAACCCCCAGCAATCAAACAAATTGCCAATTCTGTGGATACTTTTATGGTGGGACAACCCTTTTAAATATTGCCAGAAGAAGAACGGAGATGAGGGAAGTACCACTCTTTTTGTAATGTGCAATTGGCTGTTTGTTGAAAAAAAATCAAACTTTAAAATCAACGTTTTTACAGACTGTTGGTTATTGGTCAATAGCACTATAGAACATGACCAGTTAATGGATGATGAGCGAGAAAAACTGTTAATTTTGGTGAATACATATCTTATATCTATAGTCCGCTTTAAGCTGGGACCAGAATAGTAAGTTTAATAAGTGAGATCTGAAAACTAATACAAATGGATGCAGGATCAGATTCGCCCAACAGATGATCATCTAATGGACCCAGGTTCTGCCCCGATAACACAATCCATTTCAAGCAAAGAACAACCCAATCTAGTTGGTAGTACAAAAGATCACTTGCTGCTTGGATCTATTACTTTTTTTGGCCATTTTAGGAAATGACTAACATCAGCCAGTTAAGAGTTAACATACTTTTTTTCATGTAAAGTTGTATAATAGACACTCAAAATGAATTCTTCTGGTGGTCCCAATGTACCCCAGTAAGATAATACATTTATAATAATTCCAAACAAGCACATGGACTTTTATGAGCTCCTACACCGCTCTTCTCGGCTGTCCTAGGAGAGCCAAATAAAGACGATCAAAGTCAAAGGGGGACAGCGCTCAGCTGAGCATTTCTGCTCCTTTGTTCCAGCAATTGGTGGGGTCTCAGCACTCCGACTCCACTGACTAAAACTTAAATGTCACTACGGCATATCCGAAGTATGTAACCTCTAAGTTTTCATTGATTTCATCATACATTTTCATAATACTGTATGGCCACCTTAAGGCCCTGTTCACACCGGTTTTTTTTGCACTGATTTTGATGCAGAAACCGCGTCAAAATAATCACCCCCGATTGATTTAAATGGAAGGCAGAGGCATTTTTCTTCCCGGTGCAGCTTTTGACCGCTCGCGGGGAAAAAAAAGTGTCATGTCAATTCTTGCTACAGTTTCCGCCTTAGACCGCCAATTAAAATCAATGGGAGGCAGAAAAAAACGTTTCCAAGCGTTTTTTGCCAGCGGACCTTGGGTTAGCTTTAATGGCCGCTGGCGAAAAATGCAGGAAGGAAATTCTGAGGCTGATTTTTTTTCTGCCTGCAAAAAACTCAGTGTGGACAGGGCCTAAGGCTGCTATGACACTTGCTGTTTTTGATGCATTTTATTTTAGCCAAATACAGTAGTGGATATAAAACAGAGGAAAAGTATCAGTATTTTCTTTATTTTTTTCTCTTCCTTTCAGATCCACTTCTGGCCCAAAAAACTGCCACAAAAACTGCATGTGTGATTCCAGCCTAAAACCGTGGAAAGATTATTAGCGATAAGAGTATTGGAACTAAGCCCAGGAGGCCATTATGGGGACCATATGTCCCTAAGGCCCCATGTACACTACCGTAGGTTTTATCCGTAAGTACAGTCCGTAATTACGGATCCATTCATTTTTATGGCCGACGGACACCTTCCCGTATAATTACGGAAAGGTGTACGGGCCGTAGAAAGTTTCTGTGAAAAATAGGACGTCCTATTTTTTATTTTACAGACCGTGCTCCCATACTTTATAATGGGAGCACGGCCCCTAAATGTGGGTGACTGTCTGCGGCCGTCCGCAGTCAGCCGTGCCCGTAATCACGGACCGTGACTATGGGCACAGTCGTGTGCATGGGGCCTAACACAGTGGGTAGGGTTTTGGGAAAGATGAGAAGGTAGAAAAAGAGAAAATGGCGATCGTTGCGTGGCCATTGATACAAGGGAGTCTGGGGTATGGTAAGGTCAGCTATTGTCTCACCTGGGGGGGGGGGGGAGGTGTCACATAGATGTAATGGCAGTAAAAGGTGTAGGATTAGTATTGGAGGAGAGAATAAAGCACGTGTAGGACGTTTTGTTTTTTTTCCTTAAGGCAAGCCAGGTAGTAGTAGGGTCAGTATTCAATGCATAGAAGGCGCGGCTGTTTGCCAGGATGTGTTGTGCCTGGGCAGTCATGAAAGTTTGATGAGGGTGCAGTGGCTGTCTGGGGGGTCAGTCAATGCTAGGCGAGCCGCAGCTCAGGAATTATGGTAGCTAAAACAGAGAAAAAGGTACAAAGCGCTTGATAGGGTATTATGTTAATGCAAAATCCACTAATAACAAAGAGCAACAGGTTAACTGCTGACCTTGTTTGGTTGAAGGCACTACATTCATATTCGCAAATAGTTGAGGCTGCTGCAAATGTCCAAGACGTCTCTATTAGGTGTCTTCAATCCAGTGGATCTGTGATAATTTTGAAAGTAAAAAAAATGTTTTCTTTATGACTGCGCATCTTGTTAGTAGGTAAATAATCTGAATGCCAACATTTTAGAGTGAGAAGACACAGGGCAACAGCCGCATGTGACAAAAAACATGCCCTCCGGGGTGGCAAGTGGCTGCGTGATTTTGCCGTTAATTGTGAAACCATTCATTATCGCATGGGGGCATGGTTTCAGCGGCGTGCAGCTGCCGCTCCATGTGTTCTTACCCTAAGTGGAAATAAAAAGGACTTTCATTAATCTCTTGTTTGTTACACATTATGGGGCTCAACCCCTTCTTCAGACAATGCAGCTCAGGAGGTGTCATGTCACAAGTGGTCAGACTCCTCTACGCTGTATTTTTGGGTGTTTCCTAAATATAGGTGGTGCACTTCATAATTTTGCCAAAAATAAATATGTGGGTGTGATTATTTTATTGGGGAGTAAAAGGGGGAATAAGTCTCTAGGGTTAGCTTGTGCACTCCTTATGCCTGGATGCCAGGGTATTGTCCGTTTAGCACTGTATATTAAGTTAAAGTCTACAATAAAAAGTATACATTCCTTGCCTGCTAGTTATCCGCTCTAATACAACGTTTTGCTTCATGTACTTCACAGCATGTTTACTGCTCCTATGTAATTACTCAGTTCTGAAAAGCTGACAAAGTTGGATCTGTTCATTTCCCTCTATGGAAAAGACTCTGCCCAAATCCCCACCCATTGTTCTGACTGTCTCTAGGGTCACTGACTGTCAGATCCAGCCCTATGTAGGCTGTCCCCCAGGCAGTGTGAGTGTGCTGGCTGCAAGAACAGAGGATCAGTCATCCCACAGCAGAGCAGAGTAACGGTATAGACCCAGGCACAGACCATGAGGGAGATTGTACACATCCAGGCCGGTCAGTGTGGAAACCAGATCGGAACCAAGGTAATTACTACTAATAATAATAACTTAGAAAAACTACTGCCATCTGCCTATGTGTTTAATTAAAGCAGATAGTACAAGTACAGATCTTACAAGGGATAGAACAAATCTTAAACTGTCAGAATAATCTCTCCTGCTCGCTGTGTTTATTTTAGCAACAGAATCGATCGATCGATCGATCTTTATAGTCTTGCAATAATAAGTCGCTCATCAGTAATGTAATGATGTATACAGAACTTTTACATTGGACTGGGTGTGCCTGACAGCACAGAACTCCATTTGTACAACCTTAGACTCCTTTTAGATGGCAGTACTTTGGTCAGTATTTTGCATAAGTATTTATAAGCCAAAACCAGGACTGGATCAAATACACAGAAGCGGTGCAAGTCTTTCCATTATACTTTTCTCTATGTTGGTTCCCCTCCTAGTTTTCGATTTCAAATACTGATGCAAAATAGTGACCAAGATAATAGTGGCCTATAGTGTGTTTCCCTGATATGGAATAATGGAAATTAACTGTGTCCTTACAAGGAGCAGACTGAATTCCTGTGGATCATTGCACTGTATGTAGGTAATCACTCCACCTGGCATGATGGGAGTATGAATAGAAAGCTGCAGAGAAATCTTCCTCCTGCCTTTTATAAGTATGTCAGCCTATAGTTAAAGGCTGGGACAATTTTTTTTCTGGTAATATAAAATCTTTGTCATATCTTGATGGTCTGATCAGATGTACAGTAGAGTCAAAGTAAACCTCCACTTTTAATAACTTTTGCCCGAGATGTAGACAAGTAATACCAGGGCATTTTTAACATATAGTTTTTAACGACATTTCTGCTGCCAACCCCTAACAAAAGAAGGGTCAGAGTATAAAATACTGGTATCTAGTTGGAAACGATCAGCGACTGTTTCTGTATCTCCCCTAGAGAATAATCGGGTGTTCACACACGTGCGTCATGGACCTCCATTCTTGGGATCAGCAGTCAGAACCACACATATAAAACACTTATGGCAAATCCTGTCAATATATATAATGTATTTTAAAACATCCCTTTAGGTAGGGGAGCATTCCATTTCTTCCTTCTTCTATTTTCTACATGCCCAGTCCACTGCTTGTGCAGGCATGCTGGGACAGATAGTTCTACACCATCAAAACTGAACTACACCACTGGTAACATGGGCACCTCAGATTGACCAACAGAGGGTATGGAGGGGGCAGAAGAGTTGCACTGGGACTTTGTAGTAGAAATCCATTCAATCGTGTCTCCCGGCCCATTATATTATACATAACACATAGGAGCAATTAACAGTATATTCTTGTTTAAACTCTAGAAATGAATTACAATACTTATAAATATGTGGCCAATTTTCAATTGGGATTTTCCAAAGTCCAGATAAAGAAAAGCATAAGTTAAAGGTCATATGAGGGTGCCTAGAGCCTAGTATACTGGCATATGACTGCGTTTTAAAATCTGATGCGTCAAAAAGTATATATAAGCATGTGACAAGCTACTGTTAAATGGAGACTTCCAGCTGTGGTTAAGGCTCACAGGAGGTGTTGGGGAAGTGTGCGTGTATCAGGCAAATGGCCCTCTCATCCTCTTGGAATTCTGAAAAGCCCCCACCATCTCCCTCTCCGGAAGCAGGGAGTGTCCTGGGTGCTTCTGTTATGCCAGGAATGCCACCAGCTGCTGTGCACCCACAATACATGATCTACCATGTCCCAGCCATCACATATGTTGAGGTGCAAGATATCACATTCATATAATGAGTAAGGCAAGCCATAAAATACTATATGGTGAGAATGAAAGTACTTTATGCCAAAATCAGTGATCTTCCGGAAATTGTGTTGTATCATTTTTGTAGGCGAGAGATGAATATAGTTATAAACCTGCACAGGCAAAATAATCGCATAATACACAGTGAAAAGGTCCGTGGACAACTAAGCAAAACGCACTCCCAAATAGAACTCCCATTCAGAATAGCCTTGAGAAATAGCTTGAAGCTTTTCGATATCGGGGCATAAAGCTCGACCTGGGTCGACCGTATAACAAGTGACAATATAAAAAAACAATTACACTTGAGTCTGGCCAGGAGTTGGCTGCCATGTTCTTGAATATGATTACTGGGCAGGAAGTGTGCAGTGGGCACAAATTTAGCTAAAATATTTTTTGTTTCTCTGCTATAACTTTTTGTGAATATTTTCAATAGTCCACTCATGTGTACCGGTCATTGTCACGGTGTCGTTTATGTTTTTTCATGTCTTCATTGTAAAATGGACCTTTGTGCACTTGTGAAATATCATAGACAAATGTCTGAAGCTGGACATGTCACTGACAAATTCACTCTGAACGCCACAGCTGACCCTGCTGGGTCATAGATTTACAACAAAGAGATGACAGCGTGTCCATAAAACCAGGATTTTATTAAATAGTATTAGAAATGCATACTAAAGACCGCTTTTGTGTTTTGAAAAGCCCGTACTTGTGCCCCTTACGCCTATTTCTATACAATTGAATGGCAAGTCTAACTAGTTAAAATGATATTTAAACACAGAAAAATCGTCCTATAGATGGCTAGTCCCACAAGTAAAAGCCCATCGAGGAATGGACATAATAGTCCTGGGAACAGTTTAGGGACAGCTTAAGTATCATAAGAAATAGACAGAAACCTTACCCATGTCAATGGTCATGGAAGCCTGGATAGCTTGTAATGAACCCCAACGTGCATTTCGCGATGTCTGCTTCCTCAGGGGGTGTAGTTAAAAAGATATCCATAGCTATATATTATTAGGCAGATTTCTCATTTAGGACTTGAACAAAACATTAAAAGATTGCACAAAATGTAAAGGGGTATTCCCACCTTAGACATTTATGGCATAGCCACAGGATATACCATAAATGGGACACTCACCTATCTCGAGAACAGGGGGGGGAGATTCGACAGACCCAGACCCACCTGGTGAGCACTCATTCCTATGGGTGTTACAGAAACAGCCGAGCAAGAATGCATATCTATATTTTTGGGCCTCAGATAAAACACAGCATTGGTTATTAAAACGAACATTTTATATATTGTACTTTTATTTGTTTATGGCAATATGATAAAGCAAAAGAACTATGAAACTTTAAAGGTTCTAAAATGATACTTTAATGTATGTTTGTTGTAGAATTTGCTTCCTCATGTCCTAACTGGATTCTTCCTTTCTTTCTCTGCGCTTATTGTTCTTTTTTTCCAAGTTTTGGGAAGTGATCAGTGACGAGCATGGAATCGATCCAGCAGGAGGCTATGTCGGCGATTCAGCTCTGCAGCTTGAGAGGATTAACGTGTACTACAATGAATCATCCTGTGAGTGTATCACAACAGCATTTGGAAAAGTCAGGATGTGGGCTGTAGTAAAAGGCATTGTTCACACAGTGCAGGTTTGCTGCAGATTTTGCATGCATTTTTTTTTTTAAGCCAAAACCAGAATTGGATACAGGAGAGCAGACCTAAGGCTTTCCTTTTATATATTTCTTTTGTTTAGGTTCCGTTTCTGGTTTTGTCTTAAAAAATACATGTAAAATCTGCAGCAAATTTGCACTGTGTGAACAAGACCTTATGCCAGTTGCACACGACCGATGTGCCAATCGGGCAGGTTTTAAAGGCACCCGAGTGGCACCTGATAGTCTTCACGGACCTATTCACTTTAGCAGGTGAATAGAGTCCGTGAAAAAACTAACCCAATTCTCCGATCTGTGGGAAGGTAGGACATGTCCTATCTTTCTACAGATCACTGACGTGACTCGGCCTGCACACACGGTCGTGTGCATGAGGCATTATACTGCATTTATCATCTTCTACATGCCATTTACCACTAAACATTATACTGTATAGTAAACAAAACATAGGCTCAGATTTATCAATGTATTTGAACCTTTTTTTGGGGCCATTTTTCAAAAAAAAAAAAAAAAGTGCCTGAGTACGATATATTTATTAACCCTTTGCGCAATACACATCAGTTTTTAAAAGTGAAGGGAAAAGGAGGTGTGGGTTACTGTATGGCCAGGATTTTAACACCTTTATCAAATGCGACTTTGTAAGAGAAAAAAAAAGCCACATCTCCACTCCACATAGGTACTAGCGTAGAAAAAGTGCCGTAATTTGTCAGAGTAAAATTTAACTGATGTATTATTTATCAAAGAAGGCGCATGCAGTCATAAACGTGTTGCACCATATGTAACTAGATTAGTCTAGCTTTAACTTGGACATTAGCTAAAATGGCGTCACTTTTTATAAATGTGGGCCAGTATGTTTCAAACAGACGTGATTCAATTTGTGAAAATGGGATTGCATATAATTGATTGGAAAATATATATGACCATATTTCACACAATCATCCCGTGTATCATATTGTGTAAACCCAGCCAAAGGGTGGCCATATATTTTAGTCACATTGGCAGAATCCACATGTTTTGGCAGGAGCAGCTGATGATGTGTATGGGGCCCTTCTGACTGTCCCATGGGTGTCAATCCGCTGCCAGAAGTGTCTGAACAGCTTATTCCTCTCCCGCTATTCATATAAACATGCATGCTTGGCCGAGGCAAATATGCTGGTTTATGAGGAGTCGAAATAGATTGACCAACCATTATCTCATTAGTTTGGCCAACTTTATTATTGACAGCTGAATATGCTGCATTCTTACTGATGTTCAAGAGATCCATTGTCTCACCCATCATGATTCACCAAGAGGAGTAATGGCTTGTCCAAACGTAACGGAATTGCTGCAGAAAATTTCTGCAGCTATTTAGATTAAAGTAGCATACATTCGGCTGTTGAAAAACGGCACCATTTCCTGCATTATTGCAGAAAATTGTGCGTATTTTGTTGTGTTTTTTTTCTATGCTAGGAGATGGCATTGCTGCGTCTTTCAGAGGAGATATCACCGTCCACTTTCTACAGCAGGAATTGACATGCTGCAGTACGAAAAATAAGCACCGCAGGTTAATTTCGGGTCCGAATTTTTACGGAGCGTGTGGATGAGATTTGTTAAATCTCACCCCCTTTGCTGCTGCTGTATTCTGCGTATTTCCCGTCCGCAATTCCGGACGGAAAATACACAGCAATTCCGGAATGTGTGGACAAGACCTAAGAGATGCCAGTTTGGGAATGTTTTCCGCAGCCCCGGCATTTATTACGTTTTAGATCTCATAAAGCTCAAGGACTTTTTACATTGTCCTCATACCTCAAAAATGGAAAACATGATTCTCACCAATGTTGCAATAGATTGGAAGAATCCTCACAAAACAGAGCCACTGCCTGTGGACAGGATAGGACACTGGGGTCACCAAGAGTATTCTTTCTGAATAGTAGCCCCACTGGTTTAGAGAGTGTATATTTTTGGTTGTTTGAGCTGAAATTTGTTCAGAGAAAGAAACTAATCCACGAGGATGGTGTTCCCTTCATGTACTATGCAGACACAAACCGCTAAAGCAGTGCGAGGACCCCACCAACAACTCCCAATAGCTCAGCTTTCTGCACCGTAAATGTGTGAATGTGTCTTTATACAGCAAAATATTGGGGTTTGATTTTGTAGGTTCTAGGTGGTCTTTATAGACATTATATTCTATTTACAGACAGCTTTTATTTTTAATAAAAAAGAGTTGCATGTTATAGACCAGTGGTTCCCAAACGTTGGGGCCGGGACCCACTTTTGGCCAAAACTTTTGTTTGGGGCCCCCCTACTACCGTACCTAGCACCCCTTCGTCTGATGTATGTCAACA
This sequence comes from Rhinoderma darwinii, assembly GCF_050947455.1. NCBI lineage: Eukaryota > Metazoa > Chordata > Amphibia > Anura > Rhinodermatidae > Rhinoderma > Rhinoderma darwinii. Next base: position 117,789,068 of record NC_134691.1, read on the forward strand.
TTATTCGTAGCTCGACGCCGGTACTTCACTCCATTCGAAAAATAAGTCCCTGCAACATCAAAAGCAATGATAATTGTGCAGGCCAAGCTCAAGCTATCCTGCTGATGTGCATCACGATCATGTAACCCATCCATCAGTGGCCATCAGAGGCGTAGGTCGGGTTATAGCACAGGGGGGGGGGTGAAACAAATCTGAGTTGGCCCCCCACTCAGTATAGTGACCCCATAGCGGCCCTCACCCAGTATAATGCACCTAAAGTTGCCTCCCTCACAGTGTAATGCCCCTATAGTGCCTCTCTGCACAGTATAACGCCCCCACACAGTATAATGCACCTAAAGCTGCCCCTTCGGTGTAATGCCCTATAGTGCCTTCCTACATGGTATAATGCCACCATACATAATGCCCCCATAGCTGCCCCCACACAGTATAATGTCCCCATAGTGGCCTCCACGCAGTATAATGCTCCTAAATCTACCCGGTACAATATAATGCCACTACACAGTATAATGCCCCCATAGTGGCCCACACAGTATAATGCACCTAAATATGCCCCTTCACAGTATAATGCCCCTATAGTGCCTCCCTACACAGTATAATGGCACCATAGTATAATTCCCCATAGCTGCCCCCACACATAATGCCCCCATACTTGACCCCACAGTATAATGCCCCCATAGCTGCCCCCATTCAGTATATTGACCTGAGGACGCAGATACAGTTGGAACTGGAACCGTTGGGAAACCCTGTTCTAGACTAAAAGACAAAATACACTGGACTCTTGGCTCATGTCAGCATTAACATGACAGGGGTCCACTACACTGACCAAATACCAAAACAGCTGTATGCTAACAGTGTAATAATGATACATTAATTCTACTTGTATATATTCAGTCCAGTGTCCTGAGATGCACAGCATCTATTATTTATAACTAAATGTAATGCTGCTATGGAAGCTGGTTACACATGTATCAACTGGTGTTCATTCAAACTGAGCACCAAGAATTCCTTTATAGGATGAATTTTCAAAAAATGCTCCGACTCTTGTACTTGTCTCCTAGTGAATACAGTTCCACTCAGCAATATTTAGGTTGGCTGCACTCCCGCTGGCCCAACACTGAACTCTGCTGTCTTGGCATATTTCCCTCTCTCATCTGCTCTATGTGAAACACACTTCTTTTTAATACATTAGTTACACAGTTCGGACCCGTGCATTTCCGACCCCAGTTTAAAGCTGGCCCTATGTTAGAGATTTCAGATGGCCGTTTTCTGAACTACTCGTCATTCATGGTTGGTCTCTAAAGGTTGTATTTTTGGATGACAACACCATAAGCGAAAACAAATCTCTAATCGATCTTTGCCTTCATCTGTGGCCTGGTCTGGGCTTCTATTGATGAAATGCAGAACCATCATTTGGCGTGAACAATTTTACAAGTCAGCACCTGACAACGACTGAAAAAAAATCAAACACGACAGATCAACTTTTCCACAGATACCAGTCTTCAGTCGGCGCCTGTCCTGCTCGATCAGGTCACGAAAAGGTGACAGAAAATGGTCTAAATCTGCTTTTTTGGACGTCTAAACTTTTTAACATAAAAAACAGAACAAAACAGATATCTTTTCATGGCCCCACAAGAACTTTTTTGGGATGATAGTAATGTAAAAGGTATAACCATCGCATTTATCACTGAACGTGACCAACGGAGCAGATTTCCATTGGTTGGAACCAACTATTTTTAGTACCACATACAGAATGCTTAATATTATAAAAAAAAAAAAAAAAAAAAGAAGACTGCTCAGATAACTGCAGCACTCCTTGGCCATTACCCACAATGGTTTATATCCTGAAGCATACATTTTGGGAGTGGAGGAACATTTCAACAATCCCTATACAACACAGACAGCATTGTCCTAAAACATCGTAGCACTCTAGCATTGTTCATAAATTCGTAAAAAATCAGAGAAATTTCAAAGTTACTTAGATCACACAATGTAAAAATATTTATATATTATATAGCATGTTCTTACATCTATACCATAACCCATTTCTGCAATATTTCACACATGTAAATTGTGCCAACCAAAGATATACAATGTGTTACATTACTGACCGGATACTAAAACAGATCTGTTTACACATGGCGGGTGGGAATGCTGGTATGCTTAAAATGCCAAGACTAAAAATGGAACTGTTTTGGCTCACGTAGAGCCAGGCTGTGTTATACACTATACACATTATTTCATCACAATGAAACGGACAACATTTAAAACCACCAGTCATCGTAATGGATGTATCAAATAAAAATCTTGTAAAAGATTACAAAAATAAGCTTCCATTTGGAATGGACATCTGGAAATTGAAAATATGCTCACATGGACATAGTTACGGATTTTTTTTCATTGGCCAAATTTGCTAGTGCTGCTGTTATACTAACGCTAGTGTGAACTTAGCCTAAGTTTACCTCTCTTCCGTCAGAGGGAGAGGATGGAAACATTAAACGGAAAGCAACGTTTCCGTTCAAATTACCATTGATTTCAATGGTAATTCTTTTGTTTCAGTTGCTATCCATTTGTCTCCATTTGCTAGGTTTCGGTTTTTTGTCATGGAAACAAAAGTTCTGCAGAGTGCACTTTTGCTTCTGTCAAAAAAAAACAAAAAAACAACCTGAAACCTAGCGAACAGAGAGAAACTGAAACAAAAGTATTACCATTGAAATCAATGGTAAGTCTAACGGAAACGTTGCTTTCCATTTAATGTTTCGATCATCTCTTCCTCTGATGGAAGAGAGGTAAATGTACACGAACGCTAGTGTGAACTTAGCCTTACAAAATAGCAGCCAGAGTACCAAACCCATTCTTTTAGTTAGGATTTAGCACAAGCAAGAAATATTCTCAAAATAAATTACATCAATAGATACAATTCAACAGAACATCAAAAGGGGAATTCTGTAATTCCACGTTTGTTCAAGTAATGCTCAGCGTGAATAGGCACAGCAGGAGTCCATTATGTTTTCCTGAATCTCAGGAATAGGTATACTTATGGACATGGTAGTCATATGAAGTAAGCGGGCATTTGCTTTGTCAGATGTTAATCTGGAATTTGAATGGATGCCAACTTAAAGAGGCTCTGTCACCAGATTCTCAAACCCCTATCTCCTATTGCATGTGATCGGCGCTGAAATGTAGATAACAGTAACGTGTTTTTTTAAAACGTTCATTTTTGGCCAAGTTATGAGCTATTTTATATATATATGCAAATGAGCTTTGAAATGTACAACTGGGCGTTTTTATTTCGTTATGTCCAACTGGGCGTGTATTGTGTTTTTAACTGGGCGTGTTTATGTGTATGATGCTGACCAATCAGTGACCAGTCAGCATCATACACTCATCTCCATTCATTTACAAGCAGCACAGCGTTCTTACTAGAACGATGTGCAGCCACATACACAAGTGTCCTGATAATGAATACACATGAAATCCAGCCTGGACGTCATGTGTATTCAGAATCCTGACACTTCTGAATCTTTTCTCTGAGATTGCAGCAAGAGAAACGAAATCTCGCGAGATTACGGAGCTAAACGAGATTTCGTTTCTCTTGCGAGTCAGAAGTGTCAGGATTCTCAATACACATGATGTCTAGGCTGGATTGTCATGTGTATTCATTATCAGGGCACTAGATTAACATTAATCAAGTGTCCTGATAATGAATACACATGACCATCCAGCCTGGACGTCATGTGTATTGAGAATCCTGACACTTCTGACTCTTTTCTCTGATATTTCCAGCAAGAGATTACGAGTGGCTTGCTGGAAATCTCAGAGAAAAGATTCAGAAGTGTCAGGATTCTGAGTAAACATGACATCCAGGCTGGATTTCATGTGTATTCATTATCAGGACACTTGTGTATGTGGCTGCACATCGTTCTAGTAAGAACGCTGTGCTGCTTGTAAATGAATGGAGATGAGTGTATGATGCTGACTGGTCACTGATTGGTCAGCATCATACACATAAACACGCCCAGTTAAAAACACAATACACGCCCAGTTGGACATAACGAAATAAAAACGCCCAGTTGTCCATTTCAAAGCTCATTTGCATATATATATAAAATAGCTCATAACTTGGCCAAAAATGAACGTTTTTTAAAAAAAAAGACGTTACTGTTATCTACATTGCAGCGCCGATCACATGCAATAGGAGATAGGGGTTTGAGAATCTGGTGACAGAGCCTCTTTAAATGGGGTTTTTCCTGTTTTGTGTAAAAACATTGTTGAATGGAAATTTATGAAACTTTCTAATATACCTTCTTTCAATCGTCACTATTTTCAAGTGTGAGGATGGGTTCGGTTTATGGCCCATTAAATGGTGACTCTAAAAGTGGACTCTAATGTGGGCAGAGAATCTAGAGCATGACAATAAGTTCCAAATACTTATAGTGAAGCTATGGAGGAAATACATTAAGGGTATATTTGCAAGCGGCAGATTTGTTGCAGACATTTGAAACTGTTCCATTATTCGAAATGGGGCTTGCAGAAAACCATGCACCGCCTGTAGAGACAACCCCATTGAGGCGTATGAAACAGATTGTCAGTCGCAGAATTTACTGCGACAAATTTGCCACATGTCAAAATATACACTAGCAGACCATGAAGTCAATTATTACAGTTGTCAGTTTTCTAGGTTTCTAGTATTTATTTTTTTATGGCACCAATAAACCAATCTGCAGTGCTATTCTTGCTGTGAAAAATACCAGAACCCCCAAAGGAAACGAGACAGACCCCCATTATGAATCATTGGGATCCATCAAGATGCCTTGGAAAATAGACCAGGCATTGCTGTCAGGGCTTTATGAACAGAACTCACAGCTTTAATGTGAACAGAGTCTAAGGATCTGAATAATAATAGTAAAAGGAATACAAAAGTGGATGATATGAAGAAACAACTGAATTGTGTTCTGTGTCCCAACAGCTCAGAAATATGTACCAAGAGCAGTGCTAGTTGACCTGGAACCAGGTACAATGGACAGCGTCAGGTCTGGCCCATTTGGACAACTTTTTAGACCCGACAATTTTATTTTTGGTGAGTATAAGCTTATTTAACTTCTTAATGTACAGATATTTTTATGTCATTCTGTATAGAAACCAGCACTTGTATAACAGCATATTTAGCAATAATCTAGAGAAAAAGTATCCTGTGCCTACGAGAATTCTGGGGTTGTGTGTTAAATAATCAAGTTTGGCCTTCAGGCTGCTAATACTACTCCCGAGTATACATAATAATGACGCAATCAATATAGTAGAAGCACAAAAGTATTCAATCGATTTACAACCTTTTTTGTGTACTTCCTTTTTAGAGTGGCTTACATGACCACTAACCCTTCAAAAGCAAAAATGCTTAGCAAAGTAAAACCTTGTTGGGTATTCTCCATGTCTTCATGAGTTATCTGCTAAACACTTTGCTTTGGTTGCAGGACAAACTGGAGCAGGGAATAACTGGGCCAAGGGACATTACACCGAAGGTGCAGAGCTGGTAGACTCTGTTCTGGATATAGTCAGAAAGGAATGTGAACATTGTGACTGTCTGCAAGGATTCCAGCTTACACATTCTCTTGGAGGAGGAACAGGCTCTGGCATGGGCACACTACTCATAAGCAAGATCAGGGAAGAATATCCAGATAGGATAATGAACACATTCAGTGTCATGCCCTCACCCAAAGTATCAGACACAGTTGTCGAGCCATATAATGCCACCTTGTCCGTGCATCAACTGGTTGAAAACACAGATGAAACATATTGTATTGACAATGAAGCCTTGTATGACATTTGTTTCCGCACCCTGAAGCTAACCACACCCACCTATGGCGATCTCAATCATCTAGTGTCCTCCACAATGAGTGGAGTAACCACTTCATTACGTTTCCCAGGCCAGCTCAATGCAGATCTGAGAAAGCTAGCTGTAAACATGGTCCCATTCCCACGTCTTCATTTCTTCATGCCTGGGTTTGCACCGCTAACTGCTCGAGGAAGCCAGCAATATCGAGCACTCACTGTACCAGAACTTACACAGCAGATGTTTGATGCCAAGAACATGATGGCAGCATGTGACCCACGCCATGGCCGATATCTAACTGTGGCTACAGTCTTTAGGGGGCCAATGTCCATGAAGGAGGTAGATGAACAGATGCTGGCGGTCCAAAACAAAAACAGCAGTTACTTCGTAGAATGGATTCCAAACAATGTCAAGGTGGCTGTGTGCGACATTCCACCTAGAGGTCTTAAAATGGCATCCACATTCATTGGGAACAGCACAGCAATTCAAGAATTATTTAAGAGAATCTCAGAACAGTTTTCTGCCATGTTCAGAAGGAAGGCCTTCCTGCACTGGTTTACTGGTGAAGGGATGGATGAGATGGAATTCACAGAGGCTGAAAGCAACATGAATGATCTAGTCTCAGAGTATCAGCAGTATCAAGATGCTACAGCCAACGATGGCGAAGAAACATTTGAAGAGGATGATGAAGAAATCCATGAATGAAAGAAAATAATTTCTGGTGCTCTTATTTAGCACAGGAATATAATATTTGTTTAGTTTCCATGTACTGTGAAAAAGAGCTGCATCTGTACTGAAATTGGAGACCCACTAAGTACGGACAAGGTCTTACGGTCAGGCCAGTGTCGGGAAAAGATTTGGCACTGTGCTTTAAAATTCTCTAAAAAGTTTTGTATAGGTTTCTGCAAATTCTGTATTTTAATGTGGTCAAATCCATGTGATTTGCAAAAGTAATCTGGTTTAATAAAAAAAAACAACCCGACAAAAATCCAAGTATGCCAGGCATGAATTCTGGTTTATATCCACATATCACAAAATGTAGAAGACTCTGGTTAACACTGGAAACCTCTTGCATTAAATCTACCACTTAGGCCCCATGCACACGACCGTAAAAACGCCCGTAATAACAGGCCGTAATTATGGGCCCATAGACTTCTATTGGCCACGGGTACCTTCCCGTTTGCGTACGGGAAGGTGCCCGGGCCATTGAAAAATATAGACCATGTCCTATTTCCGGCCGTAATTATGCCATGGGCAGGCCCGTAGAAGTCTATGCGGCTCCCATAATTACGGGAGGCTGCGCACGCGTGTGTGCAACTGTAATTACGGGAGTGTTGCTAGGGGATTTCAATTTTTGACTAAAGAGAAGCAGAGGAAAATGGCAGCTGCACGATCACGTGACCATTTTAAGGGGTTTGGACATGATTGTGACATTTCCAGCCCCCCTTTTTTTACAGGTCCGTAAATATGGGTGGAATACAGATAACAGGCCCCTATTTACGGGCACAGGTCCGTAAATATGGGTTAAAAACATGTGACAAAGGACCCATATTTACGGGAAGGAAAAAATACGGATGTGCGCATGGGGCCTAAGAATGGTTTCTTTAAAGAAGGGACACTGAATATATCCAGATTCAAATGTTACTGCATTCACAGATACCACTTATGTTATCACAGTATACCCCAAAAGCAACAGTAATATTGCATGACCCTCTTACACCAGACACATTGTGCTATGACAGGCGTTCCAAGATGCGTTCTTGCTGTAATACAGTACTTTGTAATTGCATACTGGCCAATAACCAGGTTTGCAATTACAATTGCATGGTTTCCTGAACATGAGTATTAATACCAGTTGATGAAAACAATCAGGCTCAGCTCAATGGACATTTAGGAAAAACGATTGCAAAAGGAAACTAGTAGTTCGTCTAATGCAACCATGATTTCACTTATACATCAGACAGGGTAGAACCTAAGAAGCTCAGATAAGAATACACAGCCAGGTCTCCCCTCTCACGGTATTTGCGTTTTTCTAAATCAGACCTATCTGCCTACTTAATGCAAGGTATTGCCCATTGGTTATATAGTGCCTACATATTCCTGAGTACCATACACAGATTTCTCAAATTCAGGACATAGACTGGGAGCAACTAATGTCAAGTAATGGTACAAATGATAAATGGGCGATCTTAATCTACTTTGTATAATTATAGTGCAAAATGTATTCCTGGAGGTAACAAGTATAAAAGATTAAAATTAAACCACACATGGATTACACCTTCTGTAAAAAGGGCAATATGTGACAAAAAAAAGGCCATTTGAAAAATACAAATCTGAGGGTACAGCTGTAGCCTTTGTAAATTTTAAAGAGCTTAATAAAATCTTTAAAAAAGGTAATAAAATCAGGAAAAATACAAAATGAAAGGCAGGTGGCCAATGATAGTAATACAAATCCCAAAACATTCTTCAAGTATATAAATGCAAAAAAGCCAAGGTCTGAACATGTAGGACCCCTAAATAGTGGTAATGGGGAGTTGGTCACAGGGGATCAAGAGAAGGCAGAGTTACTAAATGGGTTCTTTAGCTCTGTATATACAACAGCAGAAAGAGCAGCTGATGTAGCCACTGCCAGTGCTGTTAATATACTGAATTGGCTGAATGTAGACATAGTCCAAGCTAAGTTAAATAAAATAAATGTGCACAAGGCCCGGGACCAGATGGGTTACACCCTAGAGTTCTTAAAGAGCTTAGTGCAGTTATTTCTGTCCCCCCTCTTCATAATATTTGGAGATTCTCTAGTGACTGGTATAATGCCAAGGTATTGGTGCAGGGCAAATGTGGTGCCTATTTTCAAAAAGGGCTCTAGGTCTTCCCCGGGTAATTCTAGACCAGTAAGCTTAACATCCATCGTGGGGAAAATGTTTGAGGGGCTATATACGGGATTATGTGATAAAAAAATAAATAGTAAAACCGTGCTGACTGACACTTATAATATTAAGGAAAGAAGTTGTCAAACCAACCTGATCTGTTTTTATCAAGAGATGAGCAGAAGCCTAGACAGAGGGGCCGCTGTGGATATAGTGTTTTTGGACTTTGCAAAGGCATTTGACACTGTCCCTCATAGACATCTAATGGGTAAATTAAGGACTATAGGTTTAGAAAGTACTATTTGTAATTGGATTGAGAATTGGCTCAAGGACCGTATCCAGAGAGTTGTGGTCAATGATTCCTACTCTGAATGGTCCCCAGTTATAAGTGGTGTACCCCAGGGTTCCGTGCTTGGACCACTATTATTCAACTTATTTATGAATGATATAGAGGATGGGATTAATAGCACTATTTCTATTTTTTGCAGATGACACCAAGCTATGTAGTATTGTTCAGTCTATGGAAGATGTTCGTAAATTGCAAGCCGATTTGAACACACTAAGGCCTCATGCACACGACCGTAGTCATGTGCACGCCCGTGATTTTCGGGTCGGCCGGCAGCGGACTGTCAGATGCAAGCCGCCCGCAAATCGCGGGAAATGCACATGGCTGTGGCCATTATTTTCAATGAGCCCGGACCGAAGAAGACGGCTGTAATAAGACATGTCCATTCTTTCTGTGGTGCGGGCTCCCGGGCCATGCACAGACCGTAAAAACTACGGTCGTGTGCATGGCCCCATAGAAATGAATGAGGCCGCAATTCTCCCGTGGATTTTCGGGGGAATTGCGGCCGCAAAATCACATTCGTGTGCATGGGGCCTAAGTGTTTAGGCATCCACTTGGCAAATGAGATTTAATGTAGATAAATGTAACGTTATGCATCTGGATACCAACAACCGGCATGCATCATATGTCCTAGGGGGAGCTATACTGGGGGAGTCACTTGTTGAGAAGGATCTGGGTGTACTTGTAGATCATAACCTAAATAACAGCATGCACAGTCAATTATCTGCTTCTAAGGCCAGCAAGATTGTCATGTATTAAAAGAGGCATGGACTTGCGAGACAGGGATGTAATATTACCACTTTACAAAGCATTAGTGAGGCCTCCAGTTATGAGCTCCAGTTCATAGAAAGGATGTCCTGGAGTTGGAAAAAATACAAAGGAGAGCAACGAAGCGAATAAGGGGCATGGAGAATCTAAGTTATGAGGAAAGCTTAAAATAATTAAACCTATTTGGCCTTGAAATGAGACGACTCAGACGGGGACGTGATTAAGTTGTATAAATATATTAAATGGCACATACAAAAAATATGGTGAAATCCTGTTCCATGTAAAACCCCCTCAGAAAACAAGGGGGCACTCTCTCCTTCTGAAGAAAAAAAAGGTTCAACCTGCAGAGGCGAGAAGCCTTCTTTACTGTGAGAACTGTGAATCTATGGAATAGTCACCGCAGGAGCTGGTCACAGCAGGGACAGTAGATGGCTTTAAAAAAGGCTTAGATCATTTCCTAGAACGAAACAATATCAGCTCCTATGTCAATGTGTAGAAATTTAGTTTCATCCATTATTTTCCCATCCTTTGGTTGAACTTGAAGGACATGTATCTCTTTCCAACCGTACTAACTATGTAACTAGAAAACCAACTATACACGAGAGGAATTAACTCTAAAAAATAGGAATTAGACCTACCGGTAATTGTATTTCCAGGAATCCATCATGACAGCACTACAGGAGGTTGCCCTATTGACCTCTGTAGGGACAGGAAGACAGAGAGGTTAAAAGGCCCCTCCCACCACCCACCAGTGTTTTTCAATTACTACACCAGGATGGATGCAACCAGATTTTATTTCTAGGTATAATAACTGACATGTTAATTGCACAAATCAGAATTTCAATAAGGGAGGGAATGTAAGGGTGCTGTCATGATGGATTCCTGGAAATACAATTACCGGTAGGTCTAATTCCTATTTTCCAGTACATCCCTCATGACAGCACCACAGGAGCAATACCAAATTATAATGCTCAGGGCGGGACTACGGATTGGAGGACTTTCCGTCCAAAACTTAAATCCGTATCGGACAGCACATCTAGCCTATAATGTTTGCAAAACGTATGATGGCTTGACCAAGTGGCAGCTCTGCAGATTTGGTCCATAGAGGCTTCTCTTCTTTCTGGACAGGATGCCGAAACTGCCCTCGTTGAATGGGCTCTGATGCCCTGTGGGGCACATAGTCCTTGGGACTTGTAGGCTTCTTGTATGGTAGTTTTTACCCATCTCGCTAGAGAGCCCTTTGAGGCTTTCTTTCCTCTATTCTTTCCCCCAAACAGGACAAATAGATTGTTATCTTGTCTCCAGGAGGAGGTTCTATCCAGATACTGAAGAATTGTTCGCCTGACATCCAGGCAATGGAATTTTTCTTCTTGTTGGTTTTTGGGATCTGGATAAAAGGAAGGTAGAATTATTTCTTGTTCTCGATGGAAAGCGGTAGATACCTTTGGAATAAATGAAGGATCCAGCTTTAGGATGATCTTATTCTCTTGTACTTTTAGGTACGGTTCTATGACTGACAGAGATTGGATTTCCCCAATCCTTCTTGCTGAAGTAATAGCGACTAAGAATGCAGCTTTTAGAGTTAAAAAATGCATACTAATTTTGTCGAGCGGCTCAAAGGGGGGCTCACAAAGAGTCGTTAACACTACATTCAAATCCCAGGTAGGAACTGATTTCTTTAGGCAAGGTTTCAGTTTAGAGACCACTTGAGTGAATCTTCTGATCCACCGATGTTCAGCCAGAGAAGTGTTAAAAAAATTACCTAAGGCTGAAATGTGTACTTTTAAAGGTACTAGGGCTAAGCCCTTTTTTGAATCCAGATTGTAAAAAATCTAGGATTTTTGCGATGTTGGGAGAAAAGGGGTCTGGTCCTGGGTCTCCATACCAGGAACAGAATTTCTTCCAAATTTTTTGATAGATTTTTGAGATGACTTCTTTATGACTTGATAAGATAGTTGAAATTATCTCATCTGACAGACCGTGGTTCCTCAAGATCTGCCTTTCAGGATCCAGGCTGACAATTTCAGAGTTTCTATTCCCTGAAAGAATAGGGGACCCTGGGAAAGAAGATTCTCCCTGATTGGGAGCATGATAGGGTCTTCCAACGCTAGGTATTTTACAATTGGAAACCAACTTCTTTTTGGCCAATAGGGAAGAATAATGATGAGCTTTGTCAAATCTTCCTGGATTTTTCTTAATACCATTGGTATTAGAGGAAACGGAGGAAAGGCATAGGCCAGATCCATGCCCCAGGGTTGGGACAATGCATCTACTCCCAATGGGTTGTTTCTGAGATTTAGGGAGAAGAATGTCTCTACTTGGGAGTTTTTCCTCGTGGCAAACAGGTCTATTTGTGGATAACCCCACCTTCGGGTTAAGGACAGAAAGACTTCCCTGTTTAGGGACCATTCTCCAGGGACTCCCTTGTCTATGTTGTTTGTACAGAGCCACCACAGGAGGGATGATTTCAGTGTCTCGGAAATTTGAATTCAGGGAGTTCTGTTTTCGATCCCACTGGGACAAGATCAGATTTTGTAAGGGTCTGGAGTGAAATTGACTCCATGGAATAGATTGGATGCAAGACGTCATCATTCCCAACATCCGCATACATTCCCTTATGGAACAGGCGTCTTTCCCCCAAAATTTCCTTACTTCTGCCAGTAGGAGTATTTGTTTCTCTCTTGGGAGGAAGGAATGTTGATGGGAGGAGTCTAGTAGTACTCCTAAGAAGACCTTCTGTTTTTGGGGAGGAAGACTTGACTTCTGAAAGTTGATTCTCCATCCCAATTCCTGTAGTAGGGAAAGAACCTGTGACCGATGACTGTCTAAGATAGACGGAGTATCTGCCGTCAACAAGAAGTTGTCTAGATATGGCATAATTACTATGCCCTGACTTCTTACGAATGCCATGATCTCTGCCATAATTTTTGTAAAAATTCTGGGGGCGGAGGAAATGCCGAAAGGGAGGCAGACAAACTGGAAGTGGAGAATGGAAGGACCGTCCTGAATTGCGAATCTGAGGAATCTCTGGTAAGCGGGGTGGATAGGAACGTGATAATACGCATCCTTTAAAATCGATCGTACACATTGACGCCTCTTCTCTTATTAGAGGAATAGTCGATCTGATAGACTCCATCTTGAATTTTCGATATTTCACCCACTTGTTTAGGACCTTCAGGTTGATTATTGTCCTGTAGGAACCGTTTGGTTTTTTGACTAAGAAGATTTTTGAATAGTGGCCTTTGCATTTTTCGTTGTGGGGAACTGGAGAAATGGCCCTCAATTTGAGTAGTTTCTGGACGTCCTGGATAAGGATCTGATGAAGGTCTTTTGCTTGGTACTGGGTTATTAGAAATTTCTCTGGAGGAATGGAGGAAAATTCTATTTTGTACCCTTCTTCTATGATCTTTAGAACCCAGGGGTTCTGGGTTATTCTCGACCATTTGGGATAAAATTGTAGGAGTCTTCCTCCTACGCTCTTGGCGTCATTGCTTTGAGGGCTGAAATGAATTATTGGGGTTAAGGAGATATCCTCGACCCCTTCTTCCTTTGGGGTAACTCCAGCGACCCGACTTCCCTTTCCCGCTGTAGTTCTGCAAGGATCCCTCTGTTGGCGAAACCTCCCAAACTGAGGGTTTTTTTTTGGTTTCTCTTCAGGAAACCCCTTTTTTCTATCTGCTGCATTCTCCAGCATGTTATCCAGGAGAGGACCGAACATCAGAGACCCTGTAAATGGGATAGAACATAATTTGTTCTTGGACTTCGTATCTCCTGACCACATTTTGAGCCATAATGCTCTTCTAGCAGCATTTGAGAGAGCCCCATTCCTGGCAGCAAATCTAATAGATTCCGCTGAGGCGTCTACCAAGAATCCGGTTGCCATCTTTAGTAAGGGTAGCGATTCTAATAGATCTTGTCGTGATGTCTTTATCATCAAATGGGTCTCCAGCTGGTTTAACCATATAAATATTGCTCTTGCTACGGATGTGGCCGCGATATTAGTCGAGATCAAAGCAGAGGAAGATTCCCACGCTCTTTTCAGTAGCCCGTCTGCCTTTCGGTCCATGGCGTCCTTCAACTGAGAGGAATCTTCAAATGGGATTGCGTTTTTTTTAGCAACCCTGGCTACTGGGACATCTACTTTTGGGATCTCATCCCAAGGTTTAGTGTCTTCTGGATGAAAGAGAAGTCTGTTTTTAAAATCTTTTGAAATGAAGAGCCTTTTTTCTGAATCTTCCCATTCAGTTGTCACCATTCTTTTGAGATTTTCGTTTACCGGAAAAACCTTTGTTTTCTTTTCCGTTAGACCTCCAAACATCTCATCCTGGATGGTATGTGGTTGGTCTTCTTCGGGAATATCCATGGTTTCCCGTATTGCCTGAATTAAGGTATCAGACATCTCAGAAGAGAAGACATTTTTTTTCTCTGGAGTGGAAGAAGTTGAAGGCAAGAGTTCCTCTCCTTCTTCTAACTCACCCTCCGATAGGTAATAACACTCCTGCTCAGCGTCAGAACCCTGAGAGGGAGGACAATATTTTTGATCCACTTCAATCCGTGGTCTTTTTGCCCGGGAGTGACAGGGAGTCTCTTGAGGAGAGGCGAGGGAGGCTACTGACTGACTCACTTCTTCACGAATCATAGCCCTAAGTTCAGACATAAATGTTGGTTGTTCCTCTTTTAGTATTTTTGCAATACAATCCTGACACAATTGTTTCCTATGTGACTCTGGCAATTTTTTTGCACAAGTCGCACATTTTTTAACCTTTTTATCAGTTTGTCTCTGAGAGGGATCTTTATCCTAGAGAAAACAGAAGGTAGGTAAAGTATGGTGTGCATACATAAGGAGTCATAACCCTTACCCCAAGGGTGAGACTCACGTGACCCTGGGACATATCTGGAGTTCCGTCAGGACGAGGAAGTTCCATACCGCGACAGGTAACAGGCAATGCAATATGCAATCCACAAAATCAATCCAACATAGAGGTATCAGCTCTAACTACATACCTGTGCGTGTCCCTTTAAATGCGGGCGTTTTGAATTTCCCGCCTTCCAAGATGGCCGTGGACCGGAAGTAGCCCGACGTAAATTTCCGGTCGGCTATTCGTTGGAGTGCAGCCGCCATAGCCGGCGACTGAGGCTTGCTATGCGGCGCGAGGATCCCTGCCGGTGCGTCCAAACTTATGGAGCTGCCGGTCCCCGCCTGGTCACGCGGCCAGGCCGAAGCCTGCTTGGGAATCCCCAACCCCCACACACTACCCGAACCCTGCCTAGGATTCCTCCGGTAGGTGTCAGGGTGGGAGCTAAGGGACCTCTCGTTCGAGGGGTGTTAGCCTAGGCTTTTAGGGGGAAGAGAAGGGGGAGTGCACGGACCCCCCGATCTTGCCCCCTGCCCACGTTTTTTTCCTGCAGCAACACAGGAGCGACGTCTCTGCTCCTGACCCTGTAGGGACAGGAAGAACACTGGCAAGTGGGTGGTGGGAGGGGCCTTTTAACCTCTGTGTCTTCCTGTCCCTACAGAGGTCAATAGGGCAACCTCCTGTGGTGCGGTCATGAGGGATGTACTGGAAAATGGCGATACAGTGCGTAAAATCACAAAATGGTAAGGTTGGACAATCAGTCATCTATATCACTAAGAGAAGTCCTACTGTAATAACCAAGTGTAACTTGGTGCGTTGATCAAAGAACAACTTAGGAAGGCCTACAAACTAATAATATGATCAACTTTAGCACAAATGGTTGAATAAAAACGTATAAATTTTATTACAGATAAACACGACGAGCTAAAAAGATGAGTCACACAATGAGAAGGCATCAACCTTATGCAAGACCAATAGCAGCATATATGTCGGGCATGCACATACAAAAATATCGAAGTATAGGCACGCATGTAAATTAGAGTCCAGAAGGGACAATGAAACTGCATAGATAAATACAACAAGGTAATAAATGTGAATAACGGTAGTAATCAAGTATAAAGTGCTGAGAGATGCAGGTAGCACAGCCCATAGTCACATCCTAACAGGCTTGTGTGCAAAATAGAGAGCTAAGACCTGTATAGCCCAACACCTGAAGGGCAAGGACCAACAGATCAAAACATGTAACATGTGTTACAAGTGCCTATTGAGAAATAAAGTACATACACAAAGTCATGGTCATTACACAGAGAGGACGCCAAAACACCCGACGCGCGTTTTGGCAAATGCCTTCCTCTGAGGGTGGCATTATCCTGGTGGGACTCCCTCCTATATAATACCTGGTCAGTGTGTTCCATGTCATAAATCACCGGTCCACGGCGGAAGGAGACAGACTGCGTCAGGCGGGGTACAAAGATGGCCACCACCCCACTTCCACTACCGCATCATCAGGGAGGATGTGAGACAGCGATGTATGACAGCGCCTCCCACATACAACCCCGAACCAAGACAGCGGGCGAAAGGTGCGTAAGCCACTCCCCCCGTCAGCGCGCCCCCCCCCCGCCGTAATACGGCGGATCGGACCAGGAACAACAGGATCGACTATGATGGAGTAAAAAGTCACATAGGATAGGTATGCCTTACAATCAAGAGAGCGTTTGTGTATATGGGTATATACAGATTTTGTAGAATAGCAAATAAAGATATATGTATCAGGAGATAAGGGAAGTGTACATATAAATGGTGACGTGAAGGTATCAATATGTTAGGGAGACGGTCCAAAAGAAATATAAATAATTAGGGGACCGATATGTGAAAGCAAACAAAAATAAAGATTGAAAATAATAAGAGAAAATATTAAATGATGTGAAAAATAAAGGAAATAAATAAAAATGACTGACAAACGCAGGTGTTATATAACCTGACAAAAGAAAGAAAGAAAAAAAAAAAAAAAAAAGAAGAAAAAAAAAGAAACGGTGTACCACAATAAAACCATATGATGTAGTAATCCATGCGTGGACATATGCACACATGGGGAACCACATCAAAAGATGGAAAACTGCATTCATACATTAAATGTGCAAAAATCGACATAAAATATGTGATGAGGTAACAAAGAAAGAGTGCATACTGTCTATATGGAAAATAATGTAAACAGCCTATATATAACCGTACAGATAAGTACCTTTAAGAAAAAGAGCAAAAGTAGAAACAAACCCCAGGAATGGCAAAAAGGGGGGGGGGGGAGGAGGAAGGGAACAAAAAACATACAAAGGGACGAATCAAAACATTAATGCGTGTAGTACATATCAATGTATCCCATATACATATATGGCAAATGAGGAGGAAAGACTAAATTGAGGACACGTCCATGTGGGCAATTTTCCCATATCCCTCTTGACATATCCATTCAGTCAAACCCACTTGGACCATGTGTAGAACAATCCTATAACAAGTAAAAGGAAAAAGGGAGAGGGTAGTCAACATAAAGAATACAATACATAAGACAAAATAAAAAACCTGGACCCGCTAGGAGTCAATGGTTATAGAAACGGAGCGAAGCTCAAAAATTCATTCAGGCCATATGGATACATTGTCCCAAGGGTCCATATCCAGCGAGTTTCACATTGTGCCAATTTTTGTTTCACAGCACCTCCCCTCATACCCGATATATGATCAATCCCTCTCACCTTCAATTGGGATGAAATCGCAGGAAAGATGTAACTTGAAATGTCGGGCTACTGGTTTGAGGGTTTCCAAATTCTCCACTTCAAGTGCTCGCTTGATGTTTGATATGTGTTCCCTTACTCGGATCTTCAATTCCCTGGATGTAAGGCCAATATAGACTTTAGGGTAGGGACAGATCGCTTAATAAAATACTGCTTTCGTCGTACATGTTATGGAATGAGTGATGTTGTATGTTTTTGTGCCTAGGGCATTTGTAAATGTCGTTGACTTTTCTATATTTGGACATGCTACACAGTGTCTGCAGGGATTACAACCCCATTTAGGGCCCTTAGTACCAAAAGGATTCTTTGTTTTGTTTGGATCATAGTGGCTCCTCACCAGTTTTTTGGGAGTCTTGCCGTGATGCTTGGATACCTGGTGATAAATCTCTCAAGTGTGGGGTCAATAAAATAGGCCAGTATAGTTTGAAAATTTCCTCATCTGTGGCCACCTGGAATGGTAATTGGTTATAAACCTAACCGGTGTTTGTCTGTTTTCTTGGAAAAAGAAGGTCGTCTCTAGTAGTATGTTTCGCCCTGTGGTATGCCTATTTGATGAATCTCATGCTATAACCGCGGTTAAGGAAAATATTTTTTAGATCCTTTGCCTGCTCTTCAAACAATGTATCGGACGAACAGATTCTCCTTTTCTGCAAAAATTGTCCAATAGGAACTGCCTGGATGGTCTGGGGAGGGTGGGAAGAAGAAGAATGCAATAGTGAATTTACAGAAGTCTCTTTATGATACACAATCGCTTTGTAAAAAGCCCTGTGTGTCCTTGATAACCTTGATATCTAAGAATTCTATTTGAAATTTACTTACAAATCCGACAAAAGACAAAGTCAATGCATTCCTGTTTAGGTCGATCATGAATGCATCTCAGAAATTGTACTTTTCCAGACGAGGATGTCATCGATGTACCGAGCCCACAAAAGGACTCTGTCCATCGAGCCATCCTGGTCATCCGAAAAGTACTGTATGTAACTACAGTACCCATGCTCACTATGACGGACCATTTCAGACATGCAGGCTAGGGCTATGCGATCCTAGACAAATGGTTGACCAGGTTCACGCAGCAGTTGTGATTTTTTTTTTTTTATATACGTAGCTAGTAGATTATCCTTCTAGTACTCCTTTCTTTGGTCTCCACTCCTGGTTTTGGCTAAAGAAAAACTGCACTGTATGAACAAGGCCTTGGTGGTGGCAATTTTCTTTTTTAATGAAATGCAGTTTTGGTCTCATTAAACCCGAAAACCTTTTTCCACTTGCTTTCAATGTTCTCCCTATGTACCTTTGGGCAGACTGCAAACAAAATTTCATGAGATTTTTTTTTGTTTGTGTTGCTTTATTTTTCTATCAATCAGCAAAAAAATACAGAAAAAACAGACAAGATGTGTTTGAATATGGTGTGTATTACCAGAAAATCTCGATAGATGGACTGCTTGGTTCCCAACTCTTTACCAGTCCTCCTCCAGTCAGTCACAGCGTAGCTTACTTCAGATTGTCACACCCCAGAGCCAATGAACTGTTAAATGTGACGTCACTGTAAAAAAAGCTCCTGAAAGAGCTGTAGTAAATAATCTCATATTATACTACAAATAGATGGATCATAGGACCTTGAACAGGTTAACTCAGGAGCATAAAAAAAAAAACAAAAAAAAAAACGAACAAAACAATAAATCAGGTTTAGTGCAAGATTTTAAAACCGTGTTATTATATACCCTGTGGCCCATATCATGGTGTTTCCTTGCTATGTCAATGTAAGTCTGCTTTAAAAGAGGCAGTGTGGATATTAGGTTTACAGAGAACAAAAGGAAGAGTATCTGCATATTCTTCATATTTATTTTCCAGAAAAAACTGCATCAAGACATCAAATTGTAATTTTTATATTTTATCATTTATACAGCAGGAAAGACATTCACATTTATGTACAAGCAAACACACACTTCCAATTATTTTTTTTAGATCCAATCAAGTGCTCTCTTCTTGTTGGGGCAAGGTGGATTATCTATTGCATGGCACCGTGTATTTAAGTGCAAAAAAAAGATCACCATTATAAATGACCATTTGATGGAGTTTTTAAATCAGATCAGATTTAATAACTGATTTTGCCAAACAGAAATCAAGTGTAATAGTTTTTTTTTCATCACATAAGCAATGTGGACCTCAGATATGATATTTGCCTTTTAGGAGAATAAATACAGGACCCATTTATCTCTTTAGATCACTTCATATTTTCGCACATGACCTTTTGTTGCTTTTATAGAATCAGGACAAAAAAAAACCAAAAAAAACAAAAACACCCAGATAATTCAGTAACTTTTTTTTTTTTTTTTTTCAGCAATAGACTTGTTTCTCCACCAGTCTTTCTAAGCAATAAATAAGGGTATTATTTGATTGTTAAATCTTTGTCTGTCTTTTAGCTATGACAAAGTATACTCCTATAGTAGGGCAAAGATAAAGTCTTCACATTTGTTTTTTTTTTCTCAAGTGAAAAGGTTTTTGGTTTTTATTTAACTTTCTTGAAATCCTTTTTAAAAGATAAAAATACTGCCCAAGTCCTCTTAAAATCCTGGTGTTGTAAAGACAATCAAAACGGCATTTCTCCACTGAGGTGGCGGGCTATCTGCTCATCATTTGACTCCTTTTTATCCTTTTCACGATCTCGGTTCCAGTCTTTCAGACCTTCAGGAAGCGTTGTATCCTCTTCCATGCTCCCAGTACCTTCTACAAACTCCTCATATGTTGATTTTTCTGCAAATGGTCTTGGGCCCAAAAGTTCAACCATATCACTCTTATCTAGCACCTCCCTTTCTAGTAGACGAAGAGCAACCTAGAAAATGGAAAACCCAGATTATTTTTTATTTCAAATTAAAAAGGTAAGTTTAAAACACTTAACAGCACGGTCTACACTGTGGTAACCCACCTTCTCTATATCAGATTTTTTTTCCTTAAGAAGTTTTCCAGTCCTTTCATACGCAGAGTTTATCAAGATTCGAACTTCATCATCTATCAGTCTCGCAGTGGCCTCACTGTAAGGCTTCTCTAACACCATTTCCCCTTGACGAGGAAGGTCAAATGAAACTTGGCCAACTTTATCACTCATGCCAAACTGGACAATCTTTAAAATACAAAAAAAATATGCTTTAGTATGTTTTCAGTATGTGAATGTCATGCAAAAACACTATGTATTTAGAAACACAAGATGGTAAGACAAAAAACAGCTGGAAATTATTTTGCAGACATGCAATGGACAGAGCTATTAAAGGGCTGCATGAGTGGAATTGTCAAATCCTACTAACAGAAACATATTGTGGAATTCTTCTTTAAAGAGGCTCTGTCACCAGATTATAAGAACTCTATCTCCTACATGATCTGATTGGCGCTGTAATGTAGATAACAGCAGTGGTTTTTATTTTGAAAAACGATCATTTTTGAGCAAGTTATGAGCTAGTTTAGATTTATGCTAATGAGTTTCTCAATGGACAACTGGGCGTGTTTTTACTTTTCCATAACTGGGTGTTGTACAGAGGAGTATATGACACTGACCAATCAGTGACTAATCAAGTGTCCTGCACTTCTCATTGTTCCAGCCCAGCATGATCCACAGCACAGTGTGATTGTGCAGTGAAAGAAGCTGGGCTGGAACAATGAGAAGTGCAGGACACCGATTAGTCATACACTTCTCTGTACAACACCCAGTTGGTAAAAAGTAAAAAAAACACGCCCAGTTGTCCTTTGAGAAACTCATTAGCATAAATCTAAACTAGCTCAAAAACAATCATAACTTGCTCAAAAATTATCGTTTTTCAAAATAAAAACCACTGCTGTTATCTACATTACAGCGCCAATCAGATTATGTAGGAGATAGGGCACTTATAATCTGGTGACAGAGCCTCTTTAACTATGTAATTTTAGCAATAGACACCAATATAGTTTCGTTTCCCTGTACGAGCATGTAGCTTTTTTTTTTTACAGGTATATGTAAAACTTAAATGTTCTTTAAATTTTTTCAAACAAAATAGATTTACAGATGAGCACCAACATCAATGTTGTACTGTAAGGACTCATGCCACAAGTGTATATGGCATTATGCACATCTGCATAGAATAGCGTGTTACCTCATTCTCATACAGTCGTATGCATAAAATCTAAGTGTAACCATGCCAGTAGCAAAATAGGATTGATTGATATATATATATATATATGAGAAAAAGAATAACACTGCACAGCGACAGCAGTGGGTGCAGGCCTCCTAGGTTGAGGCTAGAAACCCTTGTTAATGAAATCCTGAAAAAATGAAGAGGCAGCACTCAAAAGGAAATTGGTGAAAAAAAAAGTGGTGTGTTTATTGACCCCAGGCAGGCAACGTTTCGATCAGTCTCTATGGGATCTTTGTCAAGCCAAAAGATCCCATAGAGACGGATCGAAACGTTGCCTGCCTGGGGTGAATAAACACACCTTTATTCACCCCAGGCAAATATATCCTATATTTAGTCCAGGTCCGCATTTGAGTAAGATCCTAGTCACAAGAGCCCTTGGTGAAAAGGTTACTGAAACATTCTGCTTAGGCTGGATTCACCCGAGCATGTTCAGTCCGTAAAAAGGACGGAACGTATTTCAGCCGCAAGTCCCAGACCGATCATAGTTATGTACGACGCTAGGAGTCCCTGCCTCGCTGCAGGACAACTGTCCTGTACTGTAATCATGTTTTCAGTACGGGACAGTAGTTCCATGGAGAGGCAGGGACTCCTAGTGTCATACATAACTATGATGCTAGGAGCCCGGCTCCCTGCAGTGTGTTCGATCCGGGACTTGCGGCCGAAATATGTTCCGTCCATTACGGACGTAATGTGCTCGTGTGAATCCAGCCTAATGGTTATCCTCAGACCTATTGCAAAATGAGATTTTGCCTTAGTCCTAACAGGTTTATGATCAACTACCTCTGAACCTCAGGATAGGTAATTATGTGGGACCTCTTCCAAAGAGTTTACATCTGGTCATAATCAAAGGCGGTGGAGAGCTCCGTGTAGGGGGTGGGGTGTGTTGGACCCCAAACTCTCCAATAGTTTACCATGGCACACTACGTTGCACAGTGCACCAGTAACGGTGAGCCGCTGTCTCGGTCCCTCAATTGTATTATATGGGGCTCCTGTGCATCTGCACGGTTTGCACATAAGGGGTGTCCGCTCCTAACCAGAACATCTGTCAAAATAGGCGAACTTCAAGCCTGGTCATCAGTGGATTCATACATAGGATTCCTCCAGGACATGGTCTTGCTGAAGCTACTACCAGACTTCACTCCAAAGTTCCTCATTTGTAACCTGAAACCAGGTCAACTTCCTTCCAGTGTTCTGGCATGTCTTCCACTAATAAGGAACATAATCTCCATTCCTAGATCTCTGCTGTTGTCTGGCTATCTAGTTGGCTTGGAGTAAGATTAGGAAGGATGAGAATTTATTTTTTCTGGAAAGAAACAAACAAACTTAAAATCCACTAAACCTACCTGGTTAGATGAAGTGTAGAGGCCAGTAGTCTGGCTTACAGTGTTAGAGTAGTTTGAGACTAAATGAGGTGAAATGGAGATCTACTAGAGCAGTGGACACCTCTTGGGCTGAATAAAGTCTGATCCCGCTGGTTACTGTGCACCTCGGAGCTCGCACTTAATATTTATCAACCACTATGGGCTGAATTTTGGTTCTCCGAAGTGTCGGCTCTTGAGCGGTCAATCTTGGGTTCCACCAGTTAAGAGGGCCCTCCCTATGGGCCTACTTCTTGCTAAATCCCCATTATTGTGCTGCTGCAGGACGTAAGGGAAGAGTAGATTGCCAACGTTAATCTGTTTTCCCTTAGTCCTATCAGCAGTACAAGCTTCCCGTCCTAATTAATTTAATTGATTAAATTAAAGATTACATCTATCCTAATACTTCACACGAGCAGAAATATCTGCTAGGACTAAGGGAAAACAGATTAACATTAGAAACTTACTCTTGTAGAATGAGGTGGTAGTTTTGTGGCTTAAAGGAATAGTGTCACGAAAAATTTTTTTTTTAACATCCGTTTGATTTTAGTCTTTTATTAAAAACTTTTATATTTACTTGTGTGTTTGTGTTTCACTTTTTTTTATTTTTACACTTTTTCTTCCCTATGGGTGCTGCCATTTTTTACTCCATTTCTGTATGTGTCGATTAACGACACATACAGACATGGAATACGGCAGCTCCAGTCCCATAGTGAATGCGAACGGGGCCCGTTCCATCCACTATGGTGTACGCCGTCTGTGTGGGAACGGCACATGCGCCGCTCCCACACAGTCCAAGTTGAACTGTGCGCCGTCCGGCGCCATTTTCCTGTAGACTGGAAGTCGCGGCCGGACAGTAAGATTACTACTTCCGGTCGTGGCTTCCGGACTTGTGCACTTGGAGCAGCGGTAGCAGACGGAGCGGACGGACCGGAGGGAGCGGCGGCGGCCGGAGCAGGTAAGTGATTTCTATGTATGTTCGTGTTTTACTGTGTGTTTACTAGTGTATGTTAACCTACTACACTGTGTGTTAGCTCAAAAAACGGCGACACACAGTGTAGGAGGATAGACCGTTCAATCCCCTCGTTTCTCCCGGCACTAGCCAGGATAAAGGAGGGGGGGATTCTCAGAGCTCACTAGAGCGAGTGAGTTTTTCCCAATTTTGCAGCAAAAAGCAATGTGGTTGCTTTACCACATGCAATGCTGCAATTTTGGGAATTGCTCCATCTAGTGACCAGCGCTGGGAAATATTATAAATTAGAATCTAATTTATAATATTTCCTGACTCGTGAAAAAAATTAGAACAATGTTTAATCACCTATACACTAATTGTTTAACTAAAAAAAAAAAAATACATGTTTTGCTAGCAACACATTCCCTTTAAGTATGCCAACAATTCTGTATAAATCACCAACAGCGTCACCAGAAAAGCACCCCCCCCCCCCTTCTTAATGCTTCACGGTAGGAACCACACATCAATCATTCACCTTCTATGCATCTAACAAAGATACGCATTTAAAGAGGCTCTGTCACCAGATTTTGCAACCCCTATCTGCTATTGCAGCAGATAGGCGCTGCAATGTAGATTACAGGAACGTTTTTATTTTTAAAAAACGAGCATTTTTGGCCAAGTTATGACCATTTTTGTAGTTATGCAAATGAGGCTTGCAAAAGTCCAAGTGGGTGTGTTTAAAAGTAAAAGTCCAAGTGGGCGTGTATTATGTGCGTACATCGGGGCGTTTTTAATACTTTTACTAGCTGGGCGCTCTGATGAGAAGTATCATCCACTTCTCTTCAGAACGCCCAGCTTCTGCCTGATCACTGCTGTGACGTCACTCACAGGTCCTGCATCGTATCAGATGAGCGAGGACACATCGGCACCTGAGGCTACAGTTGATTCTGCAGCAGCATCAGCGTTTGCAGGTAAGTAGCTACATTGACTTACCTGCTAACGCTGATGCTGCTGCAGAATCAACTGTAGCCTCTGGTGCCGATGTGGCCGACACGATGCAGGACCTGTGAGTGACGTCACAGATCTGCACTGCCAGAAGCTGGGCGTTCTGAAGAGAAGTGGATGATACTTCTCATCAGAGCACCCAGCTAGTAAAAGTATTAAAAACGTCCCCCATGTACGCACATAATACACACCCACTTGGACTTTTGCAAGCCTCATTTGCATAACTACAAAAATGGTCATAACTTGGCCAAAAATGCTCGTTTTTTAAAAATAAAAACGTTACTGTAATCTACATTGCAGCGCCTATCTGCTGCAATAGCAGATAGGGGTTGCAAAATCTGGTGACAGAGCCTCTTTAATAATCTCATATTTGGACTCCGACCAAGGGACACATTTCCACTGGTCTAATGTCCACCACCTGGGTTCCCTGGTCCAATTATTATTGTGTGTCTCCCTCAGCAGTTGATTCATGGGATCTCCTGTGACCAGTTGATGTTGAGATTTGCCTGCTGCTTGAACTGCTGCGTTCATAAATTAACAGAACCTCAGATTATGATCCAAATGAATTCGGAGGTTGGTGACTTGACTATACTTGTCCTGTGCAGTAGAGGAAACTATTGGTCTGTCTTCCTGCAGTGATTATTAAAACCTATTTTTATTTTTAATCATAGCGCTTAATGGTTTTTGCGACTGCACTTACAGAGAATTGCAAGAACTTTGAAAGTTTCTTCATTGACGGACCTAGTCTTTTTTCTTTGCTTAGCGGAGCTGTTTTTGCCATATTGTAGACAACTACAAATAGACAGGACAAATTAAGACCTACCCAACCTTGTTGACACTGCTGATTGGCATCAGGCATGAAATGAGGAAAGACATTCCACAAATTAAAATCAATATTAACAGAATTGACATTGATCACCTATCCACAGGATAGGTAATAAGTTACGGATTGCTGGGGGCACTACTGATCACTAGAACAGGAGAACTTTGAAAGGAACAAAGCGTACGCGGTGCTGCTCCATTCAATGTCTATGGAACTAACGGAGGCAGCGCGTGTCTGTTTCCATCAGTCCCATAGATATTAAATAAAGTGGCAGGGTGCATGCTCGACCTCCACTCAAGTCAAGCTTCTCTTCATTGGGGGGGGCAGTGAGGAGGAATAGGGGGCTTAGGACCTCCGTTCTAGTGATCGGTGGGGGTCCCAGCGGTGGGCCCCCCAGGGATCAAACACATCATCTATCCTATTCTGGGAATACCCCTTTTACTTTAAAAGACACATGCTTAACATTATTTTAGAATTAAAAATGATGACTGAGCAATCGAGATTCAACCTTTTCCCATCTCTAAGGCTAACTACACACGTAGCATAAAGACTGCGGAAGTTCCACGTGGAAATTCTGTAACGTATCACAGGTAGCCGCAAAGTGAATGAGATTTGAACAAATTTCCACAGGTTGCAGAAAAAAAACGACATGCGGAAGCGGACATGTAGAGGGGATTTCAATCTGCAGAATGTAAATTTCTCTTGTGAAAACGCAGCAGAACTTCTACAGTATTTAGGCAATGTGTAAACTTCATCTAAATGTCAATGAAGTTCAAAATAAAATGGGTGCATTGAAAAACAAACATGTTTTTAAACATTTGTACAAAACTTACATTTTAGTCATACATAGGCAATATTTATATTTGTGCAAAAAATTCTAATTTCAATAATTTAAGCCGTGAGTCTAAATTAAAAGATCTCTAAATCAAGAGAAACCCAAAATCAGTCATGTGTGTCCAAACTTTTGACTGGCACATACACTGCATAACAATTTTAGATTATATTAACCAGTTAGTGACCGCCAATATGCTTCTTCACGGCGGCCACTAATGGGTTTTATTCTGATGCAGCGCCGTGAAAAGGCGTTTGCATCAGAACAAACAGAGCTGGGAGCCCTTAAATCTCCCTGCTCTCAGAGGTATCCGAGGGTTGGGGGCATCCCTGCTCTAACAGGTGAGATCGATGGCATCATCGATCTCACACGTTTAACCCCTCAGAAGCGGCGCTCAATAGCGAGCGCCGCATCCGAGTGGTTTTGGAGAGAGGGAGCGCCCTCTCATCCCACCGGCACCTGTATTGCAGTGTATTATAAATGCCATCGGAGGATCGCATAGTCAAGTCCCTTTGTGGGACTAGTTAAAAAAAAAAAAAAAAAAGTTTAATACAGTTAATATAAAAAAAAAAATGAAAAAAAAATGAAAAAAAAATGAAAAAAAAAAAAAACACACTTTTTACCCTTACAAAAAATTATTTATTACAAAAAATAAAATAAATAATATACAAAAAAAAAAAAAAAGTTACACATATTTGTTATTGCCGCGCCCCGTAAAGACCCCGACTATAAAGTTCTTAAATTATTTAACCGGCACGGAAGACGCCGTAAAAAATAAAAAACAATGCAAAAATTGATGTTTTCTGTGAATCCTGGCTTAAAAAAAAAAGTGTGATAAAAAGTCGCATCTACTCCAAAATGGTACCAATAAAAACTACAAAGTTGTCCCGCAAAACAAAAGCCCTCATACAATTGCATCGGCTGAAAATAAATAAATAAATAAATAAATAAATGATAGCTCTTCAAACATGGAGACACAAAAACAAAGAATTTTTTATAAAAGGGTTTTTACTGTGTAAAAGTAGTAAAACATACAAAATCTATATAAATTTGGTATCGTTGCAATCGAACCAAGCTACTGAATAAAGTTAGTGTTATTTATACCACACGGTAAACAGCGTAAATTTAGGATGCTAAATAGCTGGTTTTTTTCTATTTCCCCCCCAAAAAGTTAAATCAATAAAATTATATATACACCCCAAAATGGTGCTGTTAAAAAATACAACTTCTCCCGCAAAAAAACAAGACAAGACCTTATACAGCAATGTCGACACAAAAATAAAAAAATAAAAAGTTATAGCTCTTTGAATGAGACATTGGAAATAAAAACGTAAAAAATAGCTTGGTCATTAAGGCCCAAAATAGGCTGGTCACTAAGGGGTTAAAATATGAGGTTTGTTTTTTTATTATATATAAGCACATACATTCAATCACCCACCTGTGCATAGGCACTTTGAGTCACTTTCTTCAAATCATCCTGAGCTCCAGTTGTAATTCTCCCAAAGAATATTTCCTCTGAGACACGACCGCCCAGAGTCATGCACATCCTATCCAGCAGCTGCTCCTTTGTATATAGATACTGTTCTTTAGGCAAATACTGAGCATATCCTAACCCCTTCCCTCGTGGAATGATAGAAACCTGGAAGACAATTCAGAATCTCTGCATTATTTCATGTATTGGACTTTTGCCCAAATTGTGCATAACATTTCTGTAATCAGGAAAACCACAATCACACCAGCAGAAGTGTGATATACATGTGTTTACATTAGATGTTATACTGTCAAAATGTAATCAGTAAACTGCTAGTGATTTATCTAGACATGTATATATCTTTCCGTTCATATATTACGGAAAGATAAAACAAAAGGTCTGTTGTCCTAACTTAACCTGGTCTCATAACATAGCAATCTACACTAGGTCATAAACACAGTAAATGCTAAAACTATGCAGTAACCCCCAAGATCTCAACCAGTGGTAGACATACGGGTATATGCCACGACTCCCTAAAGGGTACACTCACTGTCCACAACACAATGTGTCATCATAGCCCTGGATCTAATTTGATGTAATTAATTTGAGTTAAGGGTACTTGGCTTAGGAATATTAAATAACACTGCGATAAGTTATAGCCTGGTTATAAAAATAAAAAAAAATATGCTACATGAACATAGAATACAAGCAATCTTTATACAAAATGTTAGGAATATTAAAAAATAAAATCACAAATTAAATAAATAACTAAATAAATGAATGGAGTGGTCAGGTTTTGACAACCCCTCTACATATGCCCTGTTGGGGCAAATGGATGTGATGGGTTGGGGGGAGTTATTCTCTCACTTGGTTCCCTCTCCACTAGCCAAAGCAGACTCGGCATGTCGGTGCCTTTGAAGAATTATACAATCTGTCTATGTCCATTGAAATCATTATACTATATTCAGAAGAAATAAAAATTAGCCTGCTGCTGACAATTTTAATAGCTTATCACTGTCAGGCCTGATCAGCACATACTCAGTGGACCTCTCACATTTAAGACTGGTTCACACGGGTCGGATACGCTTCGTAAAATTACGCAGCGTATCCGACCTAGAACCCGCAGCACATTACATCCGAAAAACCGCACCACATTGCGCTAGAACAAAAGAACATACTTACCCCATCCGTAACCATGGCAACGCTACTCTCTGACATCATGCAGCTCGGCCTTCCTGGGGTGGCGTTTCATCCCATGGGACCGCTGCAGCAGTCACATGGGATGAAAGGTCATACTTGGTGGCCGGGCTTCACACAGGAGCAGAGAGACCTGGGTAAATAAGAGTTCCGTTTTTTGCAATGGCGTCGCAGCTTTTCCGCTCCAAAATTCACAAAATCTGCCATTTGTTGGTTTTAACTCCCCATTAATTCCGCAGCAGAAATGGACATGCTGCGGATTAAAAATCTGCACCGCAGGTCAATTTCTGAATGTTTTCCATCTCTTTTTTTTTTTTTTACGCACGTGTGGATGAGATTTTTTTTAAACCTCATCCATTTTGCGGCAACTGTAATAGGCTGCAGATTTTCCGCAATGAAACCTGTTGCAGAAAATCTGCAGTATTTAGGCTATATGAACCTGGCCTTAAAGGGTTTGTCCAAACCCTGTCCTCGCAGCATGCTCCTCTCTTCCATGTCACAGTTGAAAGTCTGATGTCATCATGATCTCATGGGTTTCCATGGTAAAGGCCCGAATTCAGGAATGACGTTTCCTGCATTTGGATCCCAGTGTTTGTGCGGTATTTAGCATTTTTTGGTGACAGGGAGCTGATAATTTAAACTCCCTGCATCTCAGTGATTAGAGTTAGAACTGTAGATATATACGACCTAGCTGTCCGGGGCATCAGCGGGTATGACGTATATCTACAGATTGGCAGCAGGAAGGAGTTAATATAACGAATTTACGATTAAAAAAAATTATTAAAACTTCCACGTAAATGAAAGCGAGTGTATTTTGCATATAAAAGTTGATGAAATGGATTTAATTCTTTCAGTGCGTTTACTGCTAAAATATGAACTGGGCCTCGCCAAGGATATACCAACAGCATCACCTGCTGGGTCTGCCAGGACAGATAGGTAGCCTACTAGAACTAAATATGTTTCTAACCTTTAAGAGAGGATCTGCATGTTCCAAGTACCACCCCGCCACAGCATGCCCAGCCTCGTGGTAAGCCACTGTCTTTTTTTCCTCTGGATGGAGAACCTGGGTTTTCTTTTCTAAACCTGCAAAATAAAATCAGATACAAGAACAGGATAATTGTATCGCAATAACAAAAAGTAATAATAATAATACAACAACGTTGCTGATTTTACACAACAGAACACATGAACAGCAGAAGATCAACACAAACCTCAGCATTTATGTTCAAATAACCAATAATTAGGAGTAAAAGCAAAATGAAATATTGTGGATGACACAAGTGAATATAAATTCGTAGTGAAAATCCTCTAGACCGGATGTCTTCACTCTGCTCAATGATGTAGATTCTTAGAAGCACAGGGGAAGACCCGGATCACATCACTTGTCTAAGACACCCCAGATTCTCACCTCCTATTACTCTCTCAATGGCTTGTTCAAAGTGCTTTTGGTTTATGGCATCAGATAGGTGTCTGGCAGCGATAAGAGCAGCTTCATTACACACATTGGCTATATCGGCCCCTGCAGCCAAAATAAGAAATATATAGAATTGATATACATCGTATATAAAAAGATGAACAGAAAATATAAATGATGATTATTTACACCAAAGACTACTATCACATTCTCTTTAGTAACCGGTTCTGTCTTACGTTTGTAACGTCATAGGAACATATACTCTGATATCTACTCATCTACTTGCATCATTCCAAAAAAGGGGGAAATTTCGCTCTGGAGGCAATTATGAACTTTAGCAGGTACCAAAGTACTTATCCTTTTTCGGTCTTAAAGGGGTTTTCCCATCAGAAACATTTATGACATATCCACAGGATATGCCATAAATGTCAGATAGACGTGGGTCCCACACCCATCTCTAGAACAGAGCCCCCTAAACCCTGAACAACCGCTCTATGCTCCGGCTGACTCGTGTGGTACCCGACCATGAAGAATAAAACAGCGTAGCTTGCTGAGCTACGCTGTTTCCTTAAGTCCCATACAGCTGAATGGTAGTTACGGAAACAGCGTAGCTCAGCAAGCTACGCTGTTTCCGTAGTTCACGGTCGGAAATCAAACACTTCAGCCACAACACAGAGAAAAAGAATGGGGTTTAGGGGGCCCCATTCTAGGGATGGGTGCGGGTCCCAGAGGTGGGACGCACATCTATCTGACATTTATGACATATCCTGTGGATGTGTCATAAATGCCTCTGATGGGAAAACCCCTTTAAAAGGTTGGGCATACACAGTAACCTGTCAAACACTGAGGAAGGATTTTTTTATTTTTTTTATCACAGAAGACTTTATGAAGAAAGCAATTCCACTATGTATTTTTTTCCTTTTTTTATGCAGTTTAGCATTTACACTAACAAAATAACTTCATTGTAAGGGCTATTATGAGTACAGGGATACTTAATATGTAAGGGTTTTTGTCCGATTTTTTATAAAAAAAAAAAATAAAATAAAAAGGAGGAGGGGACTTTGAGAACTTACCGTGAAATACGCTTCACGTCGAGTTCATTGGGGGACACAGAAGGCAATGGGTTTAGGCTGTTGCCATTAAGAGGCCACACTAAGCAAAAATAAAAGTGTTGTCAGCTCCTCCTACACTGGCTATACGCCTCTTGACACTGAGCTAATCAGTTTGTACAGAAGCAGTAGGAGTCTACTGTAACAGTAGGTAAACTTTAAACATAGAACCAAACTCTTGAAGGAATCGAAAACAAGAGGAGTCAATAAAACCATTTGATGTCCAAAATCCCAGGAAAAAATAAAAAATAACTGGATAGGAGCTGCATCCCACAATGAACTCGATGAGAAAAGGATTTTATGGAGAGTACTTAGAAAATCCCATTTTCTCACTTGTGTCTTTGGGGGACACCGAAAAACGTGGAACTTCGTGAAGCAGTTTCCGAGGGAGAGCACAAAAGACATTGCCCAATAGGTCATCTATGCCATGGCTGCCTCCAAAACCTAGCTACCGGGAAAAACATCTGAGGACGCGAAAGTGTAATCCCTACAGAATAGAGTCAGGTGTGAAGAGATACCAGGTAAACACCTGTAGAGCAGAGGCCCAACGAAATACTGGCCAAACTAAAGGTTAGTCGGAAAGGGAGAGCTCTTCCCTTAGCGCAATAGGCTTGGATGCTGTACGGAAGATGAAAGGAAAGAGAATTGGTCTAGCAGAAGGACACTGTTTGAGATAGACAGATCTGAAGAGCTGTGACCACAGCTAGATGGAGTAGGGATTGTTTCCTAAAATGGGAATAAGGGAAAAGGAAAAGATCTAATGCAGAGGCTTAAAAAGGGATAACTGCATGGCTCAAAGACCAAGTTGAGGTCCCAAGTAGTTGTGGGGTAAAGGGGAGCCTCTGTACACCCACCTTTTGAAAATTTCACACAGCTGGGGGGAAACTAATTATAATCCCAGATTCAAACCCTGCTGGGGAAAAAAGACAAAAATCTGATCAAGGAAAGACAAAAAGGAGGAGGAGTTTGGAAACAGTCCTTATACTAGTGCAAACAGGACTTTTATGTCCTGTGGAAAATATAAGATGGGGGAATGTCATCTTGCCTTCCGTGTGGTTGTGAATGAGATTGAATGCCCCTTTAGGAGGAGAGACAAGTAAAGAAAAGATAGGGAAAAGAAACAGCAGGGGGGGGAATAGTTGGAGAGGAGAACCCCCACTGGAGTGTACATCATGCTGCCAATCAGTGCCGGCCTTAGGTTGGATGGCGCCCTGTGCGGGACTCTTTATTGCCGCCCCCTACACAAACCAAAAATTAACCACATATATAGACATGCACATACTGGCACCTATACACTGTACATACATAAAGACAGATATTTAGACATACAAGCAAATATACATACACACATCTGGAATATATACATACAGGTAAATATATAGACGTACAGACACATATATATATATATACATACACACACACACACACACACACACACACACACACACATAAAAGGCACATATATACAAGCACAAAGACACATTCACAAACAGCCCCACATATACCCAGTACAGATAATGTCATAGATTTCACGTGCAGCCCTATGTAACACCACAGATAACACGGAGTAATAACAGAGTACAGATAATGCAGTAACTGTTATCTGCAGTCCTATGCAACACCGCTGATAACACAGTGATAACGGGATAGATAGATAGATAGATAGATAGATATGTGTATGAGGTACAGCAGGGGATATAGGGGGCGGCACAGATATTTGTTTTGTGAATACACACTTTTACAGAGACAAACACATGCAGACAGACACACACACACACACACACACACACACACCACACACTCCATGCGGACAGGATCACAGGCTTCGTGCAGGACGGGCTGTGGGCGGATCTTCCTCCTCTTCTCTTGTTCCTTGGGTCTTAGTCCATGTGTGTAAGAACAGAGCACAGAGTAGAGGCAGAGCCCAGTGGTGCCCCCTACATGCTTGGACAGGGCAGCACCCTGTGCGCTCGCACACCCCTAAGGTCATCCGTGCTGCCAATGCAGGGATGATCCAGTGAAGTTGGAGATCGATCCTAGAATCGCCTAATGAATTGGCAGGACACCGTGTAGGGGGAAGGCAGAAAGACACTGGGGTAAATATGTCTGGATGAAGAGCAGAAGGGGCAAGATTGTCTACGACAGTATGAAGACTGTACCAGCTACAGAACAGGAGAAAGCAGTCACCAGCAGGTCATCCATATGACCGAAATACTCCTGTACCGGAGAACTGCCATACTCTCGGAAGGGCAAGAGGAAAAGATGTCAGGCTGAAGGAAAACCTAGTGGGCCAGACATATTGAGATGTGAAGATCTGCTATCCACCGCAGAAAGAAAACTGGATCACAATCCTCAAGGACTCCATTTTAAAAAGTCTGACCCTGACAAAACGAGGCGTGGTATATTTAGGATGTGGCGGCCAGAGCTGTCCTTTTAGGGGACCACGAAAGACTAATTTACTTGTCAGGAACTGAAGTACCTTGACTTTATCTCTGGACTCTCCAGACCTGTTTTGCAGCCTTGACTGAACGGCTATAAAGAACCTTATAATTAGTGTTGCACCTAAAGCAAATAAAAAAGGGTGTCTACTGAAATTGAGCTGGACGTTTCACCACTAAGTTCGGACATCTCAAGAAGTAGCCCTATCTTAAGGACCCTTGTTTCCCCACTCAAGCACCAAGGAAAATAAGGAGCAGGAGGAAAGCGTAAACCCGCTCAATGTGAGCATTTGAGGTGATGGAAGAAACTGCCCAATGAGTCAGAAGAGTGCAGCCTAGTAGGCCGCAATGAAGCCCGGGCCTAAACTAGTGCTGTGGCCAGGCTGAGTGTTGTTGTGGCCTAATAGACCATTACTCCCAAACAGTGTGGCCTAGTAGAGACGTGAACTCAATTAGTGCCAAAGCCAGGACACATGATCGTGCGGCATGGACGAAGAGAAAACTGCGACGCTAGCCTGACGAAAGGTGGAAAAGACAGCCCAAAGGAGGACAGTGTAGCCACAGAGGAAAAAACCCTGGAGGGCTGGGCAAGAAGGCAGGAAAAAGGTCAGGCGCTACCGCTGGTAACCCAATGCAATTGAAAAGGAAGGAGTCTTGGTCTAAGAAGATGTGAAAGCCTGGGGGAGTTGTTACGCCAGCCTGGTAGATTAAGCCCACTAGAGATTTAGTGGAGTGGAGCAAGGGGGGTAAGGGTGGATAATCTACTCGCCCCTTGAGTTCCTCTTCAGCTGCTAGGTGCACAACAGAAGGGTCACCCCTTCAGCGTGCCTCTCTCTGGTGAGAGGGATCACGGATGGGGAGAAGGCAGAAGAATGGGCGACCCTTGTCCCACTTTCCTTAGATGCGGTGGACAACGACACGGTAGGATCGAGACCGTGCACCCTGCACTTGGTGGGGAGAACAGGGAGACCGCGTCAACCTCGTTTCCCAACCTGGGAGGAAAGAAAAAAGATAAACTAAAATAATAAAAAATAAAATAAAGACTGCTGCATAAGCAAGGTCTGCCTCCTACGGACACTAAATTAAAACAGTTTAGCTCAGTGTCTGCTGGAGGGTTATATCCTGTGCAGGAGGAGCCGACTTTTTTTTTTGACAGTGTTGCCTTCTTGTGGCAGCAGCCTAGATCCATGGTTTTCTGTGTCTCCCAATGACCCGAGCAGAAAAAAACAAAACAAAAAAATAAAGTGTTCATTGTATTTCTTTACTTTTGCGTAATTTAATTTTTTTGTTTTAGGTTTTTAAATAGAATTAAAAATTACACTACTTACATTACTGCCTCTGCAAAAAAATGCACAGGCATCTGTGAGGGAATACCTCACAATGATGAGGCTGATGGGGAGTTGACAAAGAGTCCCCTCCCTTTGTTAGCATGCAATCCAAATTGTTTGCGGTAAACAAAAAAAAACAAAAAAGAAAACACAAGGGTTAAACAGTTAGGGAAAGAATTTTCTTCCATCCCCGTTGTTAGTGATGGAGGGCGGCTGGCAATCACAGCTGTCCTCCAGCAGTTAATTTTGTGGGTACAGCTTCGGTGTCCCGTGCGATCGTCATCATGTATGTAGATGCGGGTGAAGGGAACCATTCCTGTAACGTACGTGTAGGGGTTAAACATACTTTTGCCGTTGGCAGCGGAATCGGTTAACAATATAATGTATATGGGCACTAGAAGACACTACTGACAATCTATTTTTAGGAAGGCCATGTTGGATCTATTTGGCCAAACCTTTATTTTTTTTCCCCTAGAGTAAATATGGCACTGGAGATGTTCGCCAACTTGAGCAGTCAATCTAATGTGTATGGGCAGATTTAGATCTATTAGAAGACAAAGATGAGGTGGAGCCAAAGGCAGATGAGGAATTTGTTTGATACGTATTTTACACATTGCAATTTTCTCTGGGCTGAAAAGAAAATATGTCTTCTCACCTGAAAATCCAGGCGTTAAAGCTGCCATTTTTCTCGATAGGGCTTCTTTATCTAACATACTATCTAATTTCAAGGGCCTAAGATGAACTTTAAATATAGATGCTCTGCCCTTTATGTCTGGAGGCCCTGTATTTGAAAAGAAAATGAACATCGTAATTATTAGGGATTACATATATGCGTTAGTATTTTCAGCCATGAGTTTGATAACGTCATACCTATATAAATCTGCCTATCAAAACGGCCCGGTCTCATAAGAGCTGGATCTAAGATATCAGGTCGGTTTGTCCCAGCCAACACAACTACATTAGTTGTAGTATTAAAACCTGTAAAGACAAACAGAAATTAAACATTTCAAACGGTCCGTCCGAAATTAGGTCTTCAGGACGAAGACAAATTTGCATGAAGACACGGTAGAAGAATGGCAAGGGAAGCTTGGAAGTAATCAAATTATGATTTTCTAGAGCTATTATATTAATTTCTGTTC
Source organism: Rhinoderma darwinii (assembly GCF_050947455.1). Classification (NCBI taxonomy): domain Eukaryota; kingdom Metazoa; phylum Chordata; class Amphibia; order Anura; family Rhinodermatidae; genus Rhinoderma; species Rhinoderma darwinii. The sequence continues at coordinate 117,825,744 of NC_134691.1, forward strand.
AAATTAATTAGGTAAAGAACCCTGTGGAAAAGCAGATGACCGAGTGTTTAAGATCTTACCATCAGCTATTTACACCTTACAAAGTTTAATTAAAGAGGCTCTGCCACCAGATTATAAGTGCTCTATCTCCTACATAATCTGATCTGCGCTGTAGATAAGTGGTTTTTATTTTGAAAAACGATCATTTTTGAGCAAGTTCTGAGCAATTTTAGATTTATGCTAATTAGTCTCTTAAGACAATTGGGCGTGTTTTTACTTTTTACCAACTGGGCGTTGTAAAGAGAAATGTGTATGACGCTGACCAATCAGTGACTAATCAGTGTCCTACACTTCTCATTGTTCCAGCCCAGGGTGATTGTGCAGTGAAAGAAGCTGGGACAATGAGAAGTGCATGACACTGATTGGTCAGCGTCATACACTCCCCTGTACAACGCCCAGTTGGTAAAATGTAAAAAAAAAAAAAACACGCCCAGTTGTCCATTAAGAAACTAATTAGCATAAATCTAAAATTGCTAACTTGCTAAAAAATGATCGTTTTTCAAAATAAAAACCACGGTTATCTAAATTACAGCGCTAATCAGATTATAAAAAAACTTTTTGTATGTATATATTAATGTATCTGAAAATATTTGGAGGTTTAAATAAAATTGATTTTATATAAATTATATTTACCTGAGAGTGCCTTGATATATTTCTGGAATTTTTTTTTTTCTTTTCTTTTTTGCTAATCAGATTATGTAAGAGATAGGGCACTTACAATTTGGTGACAGAGCCTCTTTAAAGCAACTAGCAACATGTCCGGTTGATAAACAGCAATGTATGGCCGGATCGGTTTCTGTAGAATAGCTAGATAGGCAACATTCAAACCATACATTCATGTGTAGATAACGAAGATCCGGGATGTGCAGCACTTAACCCCTTAATGACCTGTGATTTTTTTGCCGTTAATGACCAAGCACTATTTTTAGTTTTTTCACCATCGCATTTCTCAAGACTCATAACTTTTTTTTTTTCGTCGACATAGCTGTATGAGGACTTGTTTTTTGCAGGACAAGTTGTATTTTAATTGCAGCATTTTTGGGTGCACATAGTATATTCGTTAACGTAACTTTTTTTGGGAGGGGATTGGAAAAAACCCACCAAAACCCAGCTATTCCAGCAGTGTTTTTCACGTTTTAAATTTACGCTGTTTAATATGTGCCATAAATAACAGGATACCTTTATGTATAGTTCGGCATGATTGTGGCGATAATTAATATGTATATTTTTTTATGTTTTACTAAGTTTGCAAACTAAAAACGTTTATTTTTCGGTCGATGAGGCCATTTAAACTTTCTTGGGGGGAATGAAGAAAAAAAATAGCCGGGCCGCAACTTCAATTAGGATAGACAACGGATTATATTTTAGCTAGGTTATAGGGCTGATTGCGGTTCATTAAAAACTAACTTCCGACGCGCGTATCAGCCCTATAACCTAGCTAAAATATAATCAGTAGTCTATTCTAATTGAAGTTGTGGCCCGGCTCTCACACAAGCCGCCAGGCCGCTTCCGCTCTGCTCACGAGCAGTGTCACTGGAGGGCAGGGCAGCAGCACTCCGTGCGTCCCACCGCCCCCACCCAGCCTGCTTTTTCCCATCGCTTTCACGCTTCCTCCGTTCAGCACACGAGCGGAGGAAGTTTAGTGCTGGTTATCAGTGGTTTCTCAGTGCTCTGGTATACAAGCAGAGCACTATTGGCAGAATACATTACAGGGAGATCGGCTCACTGACAGAACTGTCACTTAATTTGCCCTGTCTCATTCATACAAAGTCAGGGGAGAAATCAGAGTATCAGGTTCAAATTGTTGCCAGGTTTTATTACCACCACTCTTTGGGTTGTATATGTCAAGGCAGTATAGCACAGTGTCATCTTGTGACCACAATATTGGCACGGCACATGCAGAAACCTGAGTGCAATCAGGTGTTGACACAGAAGCTTCTGTCTCAACCCAGGTGTCTTTCTATGCCATTTTGATAATCCATCCCCACAGGCACCTTTCCCATGCATTGCCAATATCAACAGAGGACTACAGTACAGCAAGGTTGGGCATAGATCAGTAAGTGTGACTTTTTCGTGTATTTTTACTCCATTTTTGGTAGGTGAAGTGACCAAAACATTGTGATTCTGGTATGGTTTATTATTTTCTTTTACGGAGCTCACCTCGCAGGATAAATAATTAAATCCTTTTTTTGGTCAGGCCGTTACGGACGCGGCGATACCAATTACGTATAGTTTATTTATATTTGTTGTTTTTTTGTTAATGAAAAGGACTGAACAGGGAAAAAGGGGGATTTTTACTTTTATTACTTTAAAACGTTTATTTTTTTTACAACTTTATTTTTTAGTCCCGCTAGGGGACTTAAAAGAATAGCGATCAGGGCTGCATGCAAATACACTGCACTACATGCGTAGTGCAGTATATTAGAGCGGTCAGCTACTCACAGGCAGGACTCACTATGCTTGCTGTCATTGTCAGGACCTACTAGGCTTCCGTAGATGGCATAGCCGGAAACCATTGTTAGCCCCCTGATTGCCATAGCAACCATCGGCGCCCCGCAATCATGTCGCCGGACATCAATGGTGTTTTAACTCTTTAGAATACGCGATAGTCATCGAACGAGGCTTCTAAAGGGTTAAATCGGCAGGGACCACAGTGACCGGTCCCTGGGGAATGAGCTGTGACAGCTGCTGTACGTAACAGCAGTTGTCACAGCTCAGAAATGTGACGGGAGGGGGGCAGAATGGTGGTTATTCCCAGGACGTACTATTAGGTCACTGAGCGCGAACAATGCGCTCAGCATGACACAATAGTACCTCCTGGAGCAGGAAGGGGGTTAAAAAAATGCAGCCTCTATACCCCTGACGATGCCACGTTCAGTGGTGACTCGAGTAGAAGGAAGAAAAACTTAGCATTCGGGACACTGCACCAGGCAATTATAGAAGTGAAGTCTAAAAGTCTTCAGTATACATTCTTTATTAACACACTACGCATTTCAGGACCGAACAGGTCCCTTCATCAGGCTTATGTTAAGTGGTGAAACATGTTGGGGGTGGGGGGTTGGCCGTTCAGTTTTTAATGTGTTGCGGTACTCGAATAGCAGCAGCCGGCAAGTTAGTATTTGAGTATACAGTGGCAGTACCCACGAGATACGAGTGACTGATATATCTCTGTCATGATGCGGGAACTATATCTGTTGATTGTCATTGAGAAGTTAATTAGAACTAGTTGACTTTCAATCTATCAGATAACAGAAGCACTACAACTTGATCATTCAGTTGCAGAAACAGATCAATTTAGCGGTGAAAGAAATGTTACGATTGATCGCAATTAAAACTAAAAATGTATGAAAATAAAGCTAAAAAATTATACGATTAGCAATATAAAACAATGAAAATGTATTAACCCCTTAGTGACCACCAATACGACTTTTCACGGCAGTTACTAAGGGGGCCTTAGGCTAGGCCGCCGCCTTTTCACGGTGGCCCAGTCTAAGTCCTGCATGGGTATCCCGTGTAGGCTGGAGCCAGGGCTCGGCTGTCTGATGACAGCCGGGCTCCTGCTCCAACACCCGCGATCGAAGTTTAGCGACCGCGGCATTTAACTTGTTTACAGAGGGATGGAGCCCCTTCTGTCACCCATCCGATGGGGTGTCATGGCAGCCGGATACCTGATAAAAGCCCCCAGGTCTGCCCTGGACATATGCCTATTAGGACGCGCCGGAGGCACGTCCTAATAGATTGCCTGTCAGATTTACACTGACAGGCAATAATTCTCTGGTATACGAAGTATACCAAAGCATTATAGCAGTGATCTAAAGTCCCCTAGTAGGACAAAAAAAAAAAATAAGTAATGAAAGTGAAATAAAGATTAATAAAAATTACAGTAAAAAAATAAATAAAACCATTTTTTTCCATAAAAAAGTTTTATTTAGTAAAAGTGTAAAAAAAAAAGTACACATATATTGTATCGCCACGACCATAATGACTCAATTAATAAAGGTAATATGCATTTAAACTGCAAGGTGAACACCGTAAAAAAACCCGCAAAAAACAATGGCGAAATTGCAATTTTTTTCCATTGCCCCCCAAAAAAAGTTATAAATAAAAAAAATCAATAAGTCCCATGCACCCCAAACAGTACCAATCAAAACTACGTCTCGTCCCGCAGAAAACAAGCCCAAAAAATCACTACATTAACGGAAAAATAAAATTACGGCTCTTTGAAAGCAACGATGCAAAAACAAATAATTTTAGTTCAAAAGTGTTTTTATTCTACAAAAGTCGTAAAACATAAAAAACCTCTACATATGTGGTATCGCCGTAATCGTACCGACCCATAGAATAAAGGTAACATGTTATTTACGTCGCATAGTGAACGGCATCAATTTAAAACGCATAGAACAATGGTGGAATTTCAGGTTATATAATCCCCCCCAAAAAAGTTTATAAAAAAATTATATGTACCCTAAAATGGTGCTAAATACAACTAATACAACTAATACAACTAATCCCGCAAAACACAAGTCCTCATACAGCTAAGTCGACGGAAAATTAAAATAAGTTCGAGCTCTTTGAATGAGACTATAGAAAAAACAAATAAAATAGCTTGGTCATTAGGGCCTAAAATAGGCTGGTCACGAAGGGGTTAACACATTGGCATTCAGCATGGCATGCAATTTTTTAGTACGTGACTGTTACATTATGTTATAAATTACAGATAGGAAATCTAAAGACACAAATACAAAGACATATGTGGAACACGTTACCATCCATTTCGACTAAGAGTTGATTTAGTGTGTTTTCTTGCTCGTTTTGACCACCAAAGTTGCCACGTCCCCTCTTCCGTCCAACAGCATCAATCTCATCGATGAAGAGAATGCAAGGAGCATGCTTTCTGGCCATGCTAAACAAGTCTCGGACCTAGGATAGAAGGCATAGAAAAGATCTAACATAGTAAGCAGTTTGGATATTTATTAGATTTAAAACAGAAACTACAAATTTACATAGAATACTTAAAGAGGCTCTGTCACCAGATTTTGCAACCCCTATCTGCTATTGCAGCAGATCGGCGCTGCAATGTAGATTACAGTAACGTTTTTATTTTTAAAAAACGAGCATTTTTGGCCAAGTTATGACCATTTTTGTAGTTATGCAAATGAGGCTTGCAAAAGTACAACAGGGCGTGTTGAAAAGTAAAAGTCCAAGTGGGCGTGTATTATGTGCGTACATCGGGGCGTGTTTACTACTTTTACTAGCTGGGCGTTCTGATGAGAAGTATCATCCACTTCTCTTCACAACGCCCAGCTTCTGGCAGTGCAGATCTGTGACGTCACTCACAGGTCCTGCATCGTGTCGGCACCAGAGGCTACAGTTGATTCTGCAGCAGCATCAGCGTTTGCAGGTAAGTAGCTACATCGACTTACCTGCTAACGCCGATGCTGCTGCAGAATCAACTGAAGCCTCTGGTGCCGATGTGTCCTCGCTCGTCTGACACTATGCAGGACCTGGGGAAGTGACGTCACAGCGTGATCTGCCAGAAGCTGGGCGTTCTGAAGAGAAGTGGATGATACTTCTCGTCAGAGCGCCCAGCTAGTAAAAGTAGTAAAAGTAGTAAAAAAGCCCCGATGTACACACATAATACACGCCCACTTGGACTTTTACTTTTAAACACACCCACTTGGACTTTTGCAAGCCTCATTTGCATAACTACAAAAATGGTCATAACTTGGCCAAAAATGCTCGTTAACAAATAAAAACGTTACTGTAATCTACATTACAGCGCCGATCTGCTGCAATAGCAGATAGGGGTTGCAAAATCTGGTGACAGAGCCTCTTTAACATTCAGGTTTGGAATGACCCACCACAGTGGCCCAGGCTCTGGAACATTAATGGGTGCCAAAAAATTCAGCAGAAAACAACCCAATTGGAGCCAATCACTGGTCACTAAGTTTTATTTCTTATGGGTGGATTCATAAATAATCTTTTAGACCTAACTGATCACGCATTGCTTGTGCAAGAACTTTTACAATGCAATTTAAAGCGGATGTGAACGTGTTCTGAAAAGATGGTGGGTGGGCCCTCAGAATAACCTCTCATCCAGTAAAAACTATTTCATATCTATAGTACTAGCTCATCTACACACAGGAAAGCATTTCTACCCCTCTCCCAGCTCGTGACAAAAGGAGAATTGAACAGTGATGTATATTAGAATGTTGCACCCAGTCGTAATCATAAAAAAACACAACTTTGTCAGGGAGACCAATAATTCGCAGCCATTACAGCAACCACCCCCAATCAGGCTTTTCTAGAATAGTACGTGACCAGGACCGCACTGTCCACGATGCGAGAGGAGTTTCTCGCATCAGGAGACAGCCTGCCGGTAGCGCCACTGATACCTATAGGACGCAGATACAGTTACATGCATAAGTGCTGCATAAGAGCTAAACGGCAAGGCATGTTCCACGTCCTGCTATTCAGCGCCTTTCAATGATGCAAGCGGTACGATGACGTCATTGCATGCCGCAGGGCAAGGCACCCTGCCAATCAGCGCCTTTTAATGATACAAGTGGCGCGATCAGGCCACTTGCGGCGTTCAGCCCCAGCAAACCTGCTCAGAAGAGAGCAGGCCTGCATTGCAAGAGGACGGCATGGGAACAGGTTCAGTTCAGTACGTAAAGTTTTTTTTCCTCTTAGAAGTGCGAGTGTCATTGTCTACAGGGGCTACTATCCACAGGGGGCTCTATGGGGGTGCTGCTATCTACAGGAGGCTCTATGGGGGGCACTATCTACAGGGGGCACTGTGTGCATGAGACAGTGTATGGTGCTATTATAATCAGGGACACAGTGTATGGCACTATTAGAATTAGAGGTGCAATGTATGGCGCTATTATATTTAGGGGTGTAGTGTGTGGCACCATGAGAACTTTATCTTCATTTATAGGTGCAGAAATGTTGAAAAGTGCGAAGCTGAAGACATCTGAGCAGCAGACTGCAGAAATGGGCTGTGGCCGAGAGAAGTAGAGGTCTGGACCGGATGGAGAAGGAGAAAAAACAAAACAACTAGAATCTGAGAAGACGCCACCTGTGAGTCACTTAATGTAAATGTTTCTTCTGCCACTAATCAGTACTGTAGTCACTGTGATCTGCAGCGAGATTATGGGTCGAAGGAGATTTTTTTTTTTTGTGGAACAGCAACTCCCAGCATATCCTTACCATTGTTCGGGCCATGATGGGAGCTACGCCGTACAAACCTATATGGCAAGGGTTGCACTAAATTGAGCTGTATGTACGGAGCTTGGTTTGGTGGTTGTATTTATGTACTGAGCTGGGTTCTCTTGCTGTATTTATATACGGAGCTTGGTTCTGATACTGTATATATGTATGAGCTTGGTTCTGGAGCTGTAATTATATAGGATACATTTATAATAACAAAATTGCAGGACAGATGGAATGGTTTTCAATTCATAATATATACAATGGGCACATTTCAGGTAGTTTTAACCCCTTGAATCGCCACCATGCAGTAATAGATGACCTGACAATATTTCCAAACATTCCCTTGTATGTTTTGTCCAGATGCAACAAAATCTAGAATATCCACTTTTAAAACGACGCATACTATATGCTAATTACTCATTAAAGGGTTATGGGGCGGAGCCACTATCCTGAAAAGTCAAAGTCCTGTCTCCAAACCCACCTTTCCATGCTTGATGGACATCCCCCTGGCTGTTCTACATCACCAGCAGCCTCCTCCAGCTTTCTCGGATGCACCATTGCCTTGTACCACTTGGGCAGAGCACCGTGCAGTGAGGCGTACGCTGCACCGCGCATGCCAGGGGAGTACAAAGCAACGGGGCATCCATTGGAGGTGGCTGGTAGTGATGTAGAACAGCCAGTGGGATGTCAATCAAAATCTGGGAAGCGCCATTTAAATTTTCGCCTCAGGCAGCAGAAAACCTAGAATCGGCCCTGTATGTGAGCATGATTATCTTTACAGAGTAAAAGAGCCTGTTTATCTACACTGGAGTTTTCCTTTAAGTTTCTTCTAAATTGTGCACGTGATATGAATAAATACAAGAATGAAAACTTACTCTGGCGGGTCCAACACCAACAAACATCTCTAGGAACTCTGAGCCGTTGACTGTGATAAAAGGAACACTGGCTTCTCCAGCTGTGGCTTTTGCCAACAAAGTTTTCCCAGTGCCAGGAGGACCTGTGAGAATAGCGCCCTTAATAAAAAAAAAAAAAAAAAAAAAAAAAAGTGTATGTGAAACTACAATTCACTATGGTTTTAATATCAAAATATCATGCAAAAAGGACAGAAAACATTGGAATGTTCATATTAAAATGGAAAAAAGGCATTGATAAATATGTAGAAACTTTCTTTAGGCAGCTTTTTTTTTTTTTTTACACGATTTTTTGTTAAGCACTGTTTTTTCGAAATTGCAGCAAGGATTTGGTTTGATGTTTTTCCTAGAAGTGACTTTTTTTTTAAAAAAAACAAAAAAACAAACAAAAAACACACCTCTCAAATAAATAAATTGCATGTACGTAGCTTTTGTTTGTGCTTTTTCCCCCCAGAAAAATCATAGGTTGCAAAGAGTAATCACATGATTTACAACGTGAAAAATGGCACAAAAAAAATAAAATAAAAATATTGCAGGTAGTAAAATCTATCGTTTGCAACAAACGCCACACAAAAAACATGTTAGGAAGCAGAAAAGGAGCTTATAAGGGCTCCTAGTGGTCATACATTGTAATGCATTTGCCATTTTCTTGATTTGACTTTAGTCAAATCACCATCATTTTCTATTTTCATTGACATACAACAAACACATGACTTAAAAAGGAAGAAAAAAATGTAAATATCAATATACAACAATTCTGACAAACTGTCAATTGTATTAACAAGGAATATTAATACATATATACAGAATGGGCCATTTATATGGATACACCTAAATAAAATGGGAATGGTTGGTGATATTAACTTCCTGTTTGTGGCACATTAGTATATGGGAGGGGGGAAACTTTTCAAGCTGGGTGTTGACCATGGTGGCCATTTTGAAGTCGGCCATTTTGTATCCAACTTTAGTTTTTTCAATGGGAAGAGGGTCATGTGACACATCAAACTTATCGAGAATTTCACAAGAAAAACAATGGTGTGCTTGGTTTTAACGTTACTTTATTTTTTCATGAGTTATTTACACGTTTCTGACCACTTATAAAATGTGTTCAAAGCGCTGCCCATTGTGTTAGATTGTCAATGCAACCCTCTTCTCCCACTCTTCACACACTGATAGCAACACCGCAGAAGAAATGCTAGCACAGGCTTCCAGTATCCGTAGTTTCAGTTGCTGCACATCTCGTATCTTCACAGCATAGACAATTGCCTTCAGATGACCCCAAAGATAAAAGTCTAAGGGGGTCAGATTGGGAGAGCCAGGGGGCCATTCAACTGGCCCACGACGACCAATCCACTTTCCAGGAAACGGTTCATCTAGGAATGCTCGGACCTGACACCCATAATGTGGTGGTGCACCATCTTGCTGGAAAAACTCAGGGAACGTGCCAGTTTCAGTGCATAAAGAGGGAAACACATCATCATGTAGCAATTTCAGATATCCCGTGGCCTTGAGGTTTCCATTGATGAAGAATGGCCCTACTATCTTTGTACCCCATATACCACACCATACCATCAATTTTTGTGTTCCAACAGTCTTGGAGGGATCTATCCAATGTGGGTTAGTGTCAGACCAATAGCGGTGGTTTTGTTTGTTAACTTCACCATTCACATAAAAGTTTGCCTCATCACTGAACAAAATGTTCTGTGTAAACTGAGGGTCCTGTTCCAATTTTTGTTTTGCCGATTCTGCAAATTCAGAGCGCCGATATGGGTCATCCTCGTTGAGATGCTGCAGCAGCTGGAGTTTGTAAGGGTGCAATTTGTGAGTAGCTAATATCCGCCGAAGGGATGTTCGACTGATGCCACTCTCCAGCGACATGCGGCGAGTGCTACGCTGTGGGCTCTTGCGGAATAAAGCTAGGACAGCCACTGATGTTTCTTCATTAGTGACAGTTTTCATGCGTCCACATTTGGGCAAATCCAACACTGAACCAGTTTCACGAAACTTGGCAAGCAGTTTGAAAACTGTAGCATGGGAGATGGGTGGTCTCGTAGGGTGTCTTGCATTGAAATCTGCTGCAATGACCCGGGTACTGCGTTCACCAGACAACACAATTTCTATCCGCTCCTCACGTGTTAACCTCTGCGACATGTCAATGGCTGTAAACAAAAGAGAAGCTTGTAAATAACTCATGAAAGAATAAAGGAACGTTAAAACCAAGCACACCATTGTTTTTCTTGGGAAATTCTCGATAAGTTTGATGTCACATGACCCTCTTCCCATTGAAAAAACGAAAGTTGGATACAAAATGGCCGACTTCAAAATGGCCGCCATGGTCAACACCCAGCTTGAAAAGTTTCCCCCCTCCCATATACTAATGTGCCACAAACAGGAAGTTAATATCACCAACCATTCCCATTTTATTTAGGTGTATCCATATAAATGGCCAACCCTGTATATTACATGTACAATGGCAGATGACAAACAGCAAAAGTATAATGCATTACACAACACTATTAAAGTAGTACAACCGTAAGTATATATAATTACACGCAAACCACTTTCACTCAACCCTTTGGCTCCCATTGATAGAACATTTAGTCTATCAATTGGAAGTAATTTGGATGGTAAAACCAAGGCTCCCAAATTAATGGATAGCATTTCTCTTTTTATACATCCCCTTTCTCCAAGCGAATTTAACCCTTTAAATTAATTTTTTTCAATTCTTCAACAGTCGAAGAGATTGGCTATATAAAGTGGGATATAATCTATGCGATCTCCAAGGCCGAATGTGCATTTTTTTGGGATCTGCCTGTAGATCAATATTATACACTCTACTTACAAAGGCCAAAACACCCTTCCAATAGAAACCTATGTGCATCAAGTGTGCATCGTCCATTCCACACCTAGGACATGTTGAATCCGTACAAACCAATATTTTGTGTAAGCAACTTGGTGTCTTATACACGCTATAAATTGAGAACAGTGGAGACAACCTCTTAGCTACACATAATGACAATGTATGGGTAAGGTCTAAGATATCTCTTCACTGTTCAGTGGGGGTCTGTCTAGTGGCGCCACTGCCGATAAGCTCAATGAAAACCGTATACTGCTTTACTTACGGTTGTGACTGTGCCTGGGAGTGGCACCTCAGTCCCATTAACAGTATGTATGATGCTGAACCTAGGTAAAAGGTATAGAGACCATTGCCATTCGGGAATAATGTGCCCATGAAGGGGTGTACTTCGTCTGAAACAACGTTTAGGTAGCTGATGCGCGTCAAAGTAATATCTACATGAACGCCCGGACCCAAGATTTCCAAGCAGGACATTGCCCAGAGTCTCACACGGCCTCAGCTGGCATGCCCACTTCCCATATTGCATCCCGGTGCCATTGACATACAAGCACCTAGCCATCCACATGATGTAAAAGAAATTGTGATTCATCAGACCAGGCCACCTTCTTCCATGCTCCACGGTCACGTTCTGATGCTCACATGCCCTTTGTAGGTGCTTACGGTGGTGGACAGGAGTCAGCGTAGGTACACTGACCTGTCTGCGGCTATGCAGCCCTAAACTTAGCGAGCTGTGATGCACTAGGTTTTCTGACACCTTTCTAGCAAAGCCAGCAGTAACAAATTTTTTGTTGCAGCAGCAGATTGTGCTACAGTAGGTCTTCTGTGGGATCAGACCAAAATGGCTAGCCTTCACTATCCATGAGCATCAATGAGACTTGGGTGCCTATACCCTGTCGCCAGTTCAGAGATTGTCCTTCTTGGACCAATTATAGTAGTTACTAACCACTGTATACCGGGAACACTCCACAAGACCTGCCATTTTGCAGATCCGGTGACCTAGTCATCCAGCGATCACAATTTGGCACTGGTCATAGTTGCTCAGATCCTGGCACTTACCCATTTTTCCTGCTTCCAACACATCAACTTCAAGAACAGACTGTTGACTTGCTGCCTAATATACCCCAACTATTGGCAGGAGCCATTGTAATGAGATAGTTAATGTTATTCACCTCACCTACCAGTGGTTTTAAATAAAAAAAATAAAATAAAAAAAAAATAAAAAGCTTACATGGGTACAAAATAACAAAAGTAATAATATTCCTGTCTCTGGGAAGACACTTCCCTGGTCCCCCGGCGATCTGTTATTTTGGCTTCATCGATGGCGTGTCGACACAATATGTGACCGCTGTAGCCAATTCACGGATGTCACCACTGTAGGTGACCAGGGAAGCCTCAGCACAGTATTGGTAAGCATTACTTCTTTTGTCATTTTATACCCTTGTAAGCGGTTCGGTAAATATTTCATGGGGTCGCATAACCCCTTTAAATGTTATCGCTGATAGAGGTAGATAAAACACACTATGGACAAAAGTATTGGGACACCTAAAGAAGCCTTTAAGTCATTCCATTCTAAATTCATAGGCTTTAATATGGAGTTGGTCCCCCCTTTGAAGCTAAAACAGCTTATACTATTCTGGGAAAACTTACTAGAAGATTTTGGATGGTCTCTGGGACTTGTTGCAAACTCATCAAGGAGAGCATTTGTAAGGTGAAACACTGATGTTGGACGAGAGGGCCTGGCTCGCTATCTCCGTTCTAGTGCATCCCAAAGGCTTTTGATAGGGAGGAGGTCAGAGCTCTGTGCGGGCCAGTGAAGTTCTTCCACACCAAACTCACCCAACCATGTCTTTATGGACCTTGCTTTGTGAACTGGAGCAGTGTCATGGGCCTTCCACAAAATGTTCCCACAAAGTTGGAAGCATACAATTTCCAAAATGTCTTTGTATGCTAAAGCATTAAGATTTCCCTTCACTTGAACTAAGGAGGCTAGGCCAAACCCTGAAAAACAACCCCATAGAGTTATTCCTTCTCCACCAAACGTTACAGTTGGCACAAGCAGTCAGGCAGGTAATGCTCACCTGGGATTAGCTAAACCCAGACTCATCGATCAGACTGACAGAAAAGAGAATGGTTACTTGTCACTCCACAGAACACGTTTCCACTGCTCCAGAGTCCAGTGGTGGCACACTTTACACCACTCCATCCAACACTGGATCGAGTGGTCATGGAAACGCATGCCATGAAGCTCCCGATGCAGTTTTTCTGCTGATTTTAATGAAAGAGGAGGTTTGGAACTCTGCAGTTAAGTAGCAGCGTGCTGGCGACTTTTATGCACTATGCGCCTCATCACTCGGTGACTGCGCTCTGTAACTTTATGTGGTCTGCCACTTTATGGATGAGCTTCCTAAACGCTTCCACTTTGCAATACCACTCACGGTTGATCATGCAATATCTAGAAGGCAAGAAACTTCACAAACTGACTTGTTGGAACAGTGGCGTCCTATTACAGTACCACGCTGGAGTTCAGTCTGCTATTTAGAACGACCCATTCTTTCACAAAATGTTTGTAACGGCAGACTGCATGGCTAGGTGCTTTATGTTATACACCTGTGGCAAAACACCTGAATTCAAAGATAGATTAGATAGATAGAATAGATAGATCTCCCATAAACCCAGACTCACACCACACATGACAATGTTACCTTTGGAATTTTTGCTCCTAAATCTTGATATTGCTTTGGATTCTTTAGGAAGTTAACAAACTCCATAATCTCAAGTTTAGCCTCCTCACATCCAGCTACATCCTTGAACTTGACATCAATTTCATCCTTGAGTACCTTGGCAGTTGTCTCTCCGACACTGAAGAGCCCTCCCATACCCCGGCCCGTTCTGCCTCCAGTAGGACCCCTCCTCAGTGTGTATACAAGGAAGGCAAGAATAAGGAATGTTGGAAGGATGTTCAGAAAAAAGGAGCTATGAACAAGAATAATAAATAAAGGTTAGAACAAATAAATATACTATACAGTATTCTGTATGAGACATAACAGCAGAGGACCCCTGCATGCCCCACTTGGTTATTAAGGAGCACATCACCTACCCAAGATCATTAATTCACAAGACAACTATTAAAATCAAGAGGTAACACTACCCCTTCCTACCCCCCATTCCCGCTCCCGATCTTGGCTTTCCCTGGCTATTCAATTTGTTGGTTTATACTAGGACAATGGAAAAAATCTGTATGTCTCGCACTGTGAAAAAGTATTTGCCCCTCACGGGATTTCTTCCATATTTGCTATTTTTTCCACAATTAAAAATGTTTTATATCATACAAATAATTTCAATAGACAATAAAGAGAACACAAGTAAACACATAATGCAGCTAAACCTAATAACTGCTTGTGTCATCTTCGGCATTAAATGGTAACTAAACGCTTGACAAACGTCTGACATGTCATAGTGACATGTCAGAAGTTTTGATTGGTGGGGGGTCTGAGCACCTGAGACCCCCACTAATCGCTAAAGCGAAGCGGCAGAAGCGCTCAGCTGCTTCGTGTCTGTTCGGTTTTGGTGGGGCGACAGCTGTGGTGTATGGAGCGGGTCCAGCGTGAGCGTTTTAATTTTGTAACGTTTCCATATCTTTCATGGGAAAAATGGACGACAAGAGTGAGACAACCCATTTAATGACTACCTATAAGGCCAGGATCACACACTGTTTTGATGCCGTTTTTAGCTTTTTTTTTTTTTTAATCCAAACATAGAAGTGGACAAAAAGAAAGGGAGATGCATAAAAGGCACAAGCAACCTTGCCACCGTCACAAAAAAGAAAACATAATTTTGGATACTTTTTTGACATTGCAGGTGATTTAATCATGAATCACGGGCAATACCATGCCACTGTGGTGCCCTACCCCAAGGTACTGAATATCATTTATTACAAGTGAATGAGTTCGCATTTGCACATTATACGTTTTGATCCATATAAATAAAAAAAATAAATGAATTAACGGATCTGAGGGGTAGACACTTACGCAGGAATGCAATTGTTCTCCATACATTTTAATTTATCTAAAAAAAAGTTTGCTGCTTCAGTTTTTATAGTGACAATTTGCATTAACTCTAGATTGTTATGAAGTGTAATCAGCTGAATTGAAATTAATTGGAAAATCATTCCTTGCCATGAAAATTAACAAATGGCAAAAACCCCATTTCCACTGCATTTCAGCGCTGCCACAAAACCTGCTAACATAATTTCAGTGATCTTCTCGATAGCTCTGGACAAAGTGCAAACAAGGGCAAGGCAGCTGATATAATTCAATCAGCATGACCGAGTGATAAGATCAGACTGGTTGCTTTAAAAGAGGGATGGCGCTTGAAATCATTGTCTTCTTCTGTTAACCATGGTTACCTCCAAGGAAACACGTGCAGTCATCATTGCTTTGCATCAAAAGGACTTTACAGGCAAGGACACTGCTGCCTGTAAGTTTGCCCCTAAATCAAATATTTCTAGAATCATCAAGAAATTCAAGGAGAGAAGTTAAATTGCTGTGAAGAAGACCTTAGGGCGCCGAAGAATGTCCAGCAAGTGCCAGAACTGTCTCCTAAAGGTGATTCAGTTACGGGATCGGTTTAACACCAGTGCAGAGCTTGCTCGGGAATGGCAGCAGGCAGGTGCCGATGCATCTGCACGCAAAATGAGTCTAAGGCTTTTGTGGCCTGGTGTCAAGAAGAGCAGCATAGAAGCCACTTCTACCCAAGAAAAATATCAAGAACATTCTGCAGGAAGTACAGGGATTGGACTGCAGAGGACTGGTTAAAGTTATTTTCTCTGATGAAGCCAGCTGGTTTGGGACATCTGGAAGAATGAATGTCCAGAGAAGAAAAGTTGAGCACTACCTTGAGTCCTGTGTCATGCCAACAGTAAAGCATCCAGAGACCATTCATGTGTGGGGTTTCTTTACATCCAAGGGAGTGGGCTCACTCACAATTTTTCCTAAGAACACTTCCATGAATAAAGAATGATTTTTAAACATCCTCCAACTTCTCCCAACAACCTAGAAGCAATTTGGTGATGAGCAATGCTTTTTCCAGCATGATGGAGCACCACGTCACAAGGTAAAAGTGATAACGAATTGGCTCGGTGAACAAAACATTGAAATTTTGGGTCCATGGACAGGAAACTCCCCAGATCTCAATCCCTTTGAGAACCTGTGGTCAATCCTCAAAAAGCAGATGGACAAACAAAACACAGAAATTGTGATAAACTCAAAAGCACTGATTCGGCAAGAATGGGTGGCCATCAGTCAGGATCTGGCCAAGAAGCGGATGTCCAGAATTGCAGAAGTCTTGAAAAAGGAGGGTCAACACTGTAAATATGCCACAGGGCCTCCATAAAAGGGGAGGAAACAATAGTTATGTTCCTTATGTGGCATCGCTCACGTCAGATCATTTTCTTGGGAGAGCACCCGGTGAATTTGCCTTCCCCTGCCACACATTAGGTACATGAAGTGAACACTGATTAACTCTTTAATTTGACCTCCTGAGAGCTTAAAGTATGACAATTATAAAACTTACCCATCACCTTCAACTGTATACACCACAGGCACTCTATTCTCTGGCTCTATACCAAACTCCTGCTGTGACGTTTCCAAATTCCTCTCAAAAGTATCCACACTGCCAATATTAAACCAGACATATTTCTACATGTAAAAACAGAAAAAAAAATTACAGATCACAAACTGAACTGCTCAAGAAATTGTATTGAACAAACATAGCGGACGTCTTACATATTCCCCCAAAAATTCAGGGCACAGTAAAGCACATCCATTTTATGAGAACCTCTAATCACGTTTTGCCCTATGAAGGACACTGCTCTAGAGGACCTGTATATCCGGTTATGTTTATTTCTGTGTTTCTAAACGAAGTACCCCTAAACTAGAATAAACTATATCAAAGTACCCCCAATGCAGTGATCATACACTGTGCTGCATATTAAAAGCATCGGATTAGGAGCGAGCATGTACCCATCTTCGAGATCTGGCAAGTAGAACTCAAGAACATGGACTATAGGCAATGCAAGGAGCTACTTTCTATATCTTTTTTTTTATAAAATCCTGTATAGGGAGATTGAAAGGTTTTGTCCCGACGTTGTGCCGACCTTGGGGGCTCAGGTCTCTCCTATACAGCAAAATGTATAGCGTAAAGAGGTAACTCCTGGCATTGTCTTGATGGCCTGTAAACCCACCCAAAACGTTAACTTCATAGGAGGAAACAGGGTGACCGTTTCTCCCTCATAATTGTTTTTCCCCGTCCAATATGACCCGATTTACGGTCTTTGACTAAATGACTTTTGTGACGTATCCAGCTTTTCTGAATAGTACACAAGTTTCATTTCAATGGAAAACAGCACTTGTGCTATGGAAGTCGGGGACCTGTATTCATTTGTTCTTGAGGTCAACGTGGCCCCAACCAACCAGAGATAATACCCATGGTAGGAACGGATTTATTTTTATTTTTTTTTGCCAGTATTAGGGTCGACTTCAAGTCTTACTTTGAAGCAATCTTGGGAGTACATGCGACTTTTTGATCACATTTTTTTTTTTTAAAAAGGCAGGATGAACAGAAAACAGCAGTTCTGCCATTGTTTTTTAGTTTCTTTTTACAGCGTTCGCCGAGCGGGTAATATAACATAATAGCTTTATAGTTGGGGTCGCTACGGATGCGGTGATACCAAATAGGTGTACGTTTTTTCATAATAAAGCATTTTGTATGGGGAAAGAGTGGGTAGTTCATTTTTTTTTCCCACTTAATAACTTTATTAAACTTTTTTTTATTAGTCCCACTAGGGGACTTCACTGTGCGATCGTCCGATCACTTTTATAATACACTGCAATACTTCTGTATTGCAGTGTATCACTGCCTGTCCGTTTACAACGGACAGCCATCTGCTAGGCCATGCCAGAGGCATGACATAGCAGGCATCCACTGCAGGCAGACCTGGGGGCCTTTATTAGGCACCCGGCTGCTATAGAAGACACTAGCACTCTGCGATTTCATAGCAGGGTGCCAGTGGGATGAGAGAGAGCTCCCTCCCTCTCTCCAAAACCACTTGGATGCAGCGGCCATTCATCTGTATGCCTGCCGTGTAATACTACATTTTCTCTGCAAAGGTCGCTGAAGGTGAAATGTCTGCCTGGCTATGGCTTCCCTCGGATTTTGCAGAAGCAGCTCCAATCTGAAAGGGGTTGACTCCGATAAAACAACCCTTTTAACATGAAAGGGGATTGTCCAGGATTAGAAAAACATGGAAGGCTGTCCACATGTTGCATCAGGTATTGTAGCTCAGCCACATTCACGTCAATGGAGCCGAGCTGTATTACCATACAATACATGAACAGGTGTGGCCCTGTTTTTGGAAAAAATTATCCATGTTCTTCTAAATCTAGACAACCTATTTACAGGGGTAGGTATAGGAGTCACATGTCTACCATGTAACTTCCTCCATTGTTATAACCTAAATTTTGATGACTGTGTTAGATGAAACTTTCCCTGTTAGATCATCAAAATCTGGCTGTTTCAACAGCAGTTAGTTAATAAAAAAAATCTAGACTAAAAACTGGCTGTGATAATTGTAAAAGTATTTATACAAGAACATTGATGAGGACGGCAATTGGAATCCACACAAGGCCTCCGTGACCTATACCACACCAAGTCAGACGAGGTAACAACGTCTCACTAAGAAAGCCTCGGACTTCATGTATGGGTGCCATCGTATGTAAAAAAGATTGCTCATTTCAGACTAAATTTATTTTTTAATAAACACAAAAAAAAAAATCTTACCCCTTCCATACTTGACTTTCCAGGAATAAGCACAACTCTTACAAAACGTTTATTGACAACCTGCAGACGGTCCACCTAATAGAGAAAGTTCACACGAAATCAAGACATTCAATTTGGCTTTATTATCCAAGTAACAACGTATACAAGTTAGGGTACGTGCACACACAAAATCAAAAACGTCTGAAAATACGGAGCGGTTTTCAAGGGAAAACAGCTCCAGATATTCAGACATTTTTGAAGCCACTCGCGTTTTTCACGGCCGTTTTTGGAGCGGTTTTTCTATAGTCAATGAAAAACGGCTCAAGAAGGGACATTCACTTCTTTTTCGTGGGCGTTTTTTTACGAGGCCATTTTGTAAAGAAACACCCAGTCGGAAAAGAAAGCCGTATTTCCCATTGATATCAATGGGCAGATGTTTGTAGGCGTTCTGCTCCCGATTTTTCAGCCGTTTTTCAGGACGTTTACGGCCCGAAAAACGGCTGAAAACACTACGTGTGCACATACCCTTACAGAAACATTAAATAGGACCTGTCCGCTCTCCAGACATGTCAGTTTGTGTAAATACTCTACAATATGACGTGCCTCTGCTATGCATCTGGGAATTGCATGACTAAATTAACAACCGAGTTGAATACGATTTATTCATTCTTAGTGAAACTTTTATACGCTTGAAAAATATATATATTAAAAAAATTATAATAATGACCTAGATAAATCCAGATGGAAAGGCTTTTTTTTTTTTTTTTCAAAGACACCAATTGTACTTAGAAAGGGATGCCAGACACTCAGGAATTGTATAATATTACAATTGTTTTATCGTATCTCACATTTGCATGTATGCTTCTTTTTTTACATTAATAATGTTCGTTTAATCTACAAAAAAAAAAAAGGAAAAAGACATGACTTCAATCTTTTCAATGGCCAAAAAACGAATAAAACACCCACAAAATGTATCAAACGAATCTACTGGGTTTGTCATAAATATAAACACCAATCTCATAACAAAAATTGGTGCGAAATGCATAAGACGACAGAACTCTACAGCTATCTGAAGAGTACTGCACAGGCTGCATTTGTCTATTAAGATAAACTACGGGATGGTGACAAAGAGGGGAGGAGAAAAAAATATAAAAATCTGTCAGGCCCCATGCACGACTATCTTCATCCATCCATAAATACTTTCCGTAAATACGGACCTGTAGTCATCCGCATATACAGAACAGTATCTGCAAATACGGTCCATAGGGCATCGGTATATACGGATTTGCAAAAAGAAGAACACCGCAAATGATGTAACCTGGCATCGCCTAGCAACACTTCTGTAACTACGGACGCGCCTATTGACTTTTATGGGGTGTCCGTGCCGTAATTGCAGGCAAGAACAGGACATGTTCTATATTTTACGGAATATTTCTATGGAACAGACACCCATCTGCAAAAATACGGAAAGCTGCCCATAGAAATGAATGGGTCCGTAATTAAGGATGAAAAATACGGTTGTGTGCATGGGGCCCGAGTCTAGAGGAAAACTAAAATAAACCAACGTGTTGATCAGACAACATATACACAAAACATTCAAGCTCCATGTATCTATGTATACAGCAATGAAAGCATCTTTCTATAACAAGAACGACAAAACTTCCATGTCTGTAAGAGATACACGTCCTATTGTAATGCAAAGATCATGTGAATGAATCTCAGGAGGAGGAGGAGGATCTAATGCATTCTATGTACGATCCTTTGTACTTATTATTACATATACACTATATGGACAGACGTATTGGGAGTCAGTCATCCCATCCTAAATCCATAGGCATTCATATGCAGCTGGTCAGTCTTTGCAGCTAAAAGTTTCCACTCTTCTGGGAAGACTTTGGAGTGTGTCTGGGGGATTTTTTGCCCATTTAACCAGAAGAGCTTTTGAAAGATCAAACACTATTGGACGAGAGGCTCTGGCTCACAATATCAGGTTTGGTTCATCCCTGGAGTTTTCAATGAGGTTGGGGGTCAGGACTCTGTGTGGGTCAGTCAAGTTCTTCCACAACAAACCATGCCTTTAGGGACCTTGCTTTGTGAACTGGGGCACAGTCCTGCTGGAACAGAAAAGAGCCTTCCCTAAACTGTACCCACAAAGTCGGAAGCTACAATTGTCCAAGAGGACTTGGTATGCTGGAGCATTAAGATTTCCCTTCACTTGAACTAAGGGGCCTAGGCAAACCCCTAAAAAAAAAACAAAAAAAAAACCCCATAGCATTATCCCTCCACCAAACTTTACAGCTGGCCCAATGCAGTCAGACAGGTAACGTTCACCTGGGATTTGCCAAACCCAGACTCGTCCATTAGACTGCCAAATAGAGAAGCATGATTCATCACTCCCCAGAACACGTTTCCACTGCTGCAGAGTCAGCAGAGCGTTGGCAAATTTTATGAACTATGCGTCTCAGCACATGGCAATCCCACTCTGTTACTGTGTTCCCTAAACACTTCTACTTTGCAGCACCATTCTCAGTTGAGCGTGAAATATCGAGGAAATAAATTACATGAACAGACTTGCTGCAACAGTGGCATCCACTCTGGAACGCAGCGAGATCTTTAGAACGACCTATTCTTTGACAAATGTTTGTAAAAGGCGGACTGCATGGCGACGTGCTTGATTTTATACACCAGTGGCAATGGGACTGAATGAAATATCTGGGATTCAATGATTAAGAGGTGTGTCCCAATACTTTTGTCCATATAGTGTATATTTGCTAGCTTTCCATCATACAAGTCGTCTAGTAAACCTACATCCTTTTCAAATTGCTTGCGAAGATTTCCCGGAGTGTTTCATGTACAGTTTGTAAACTAGGAGATGTGTTCTGTCCAGTCCGACTCGCGCACACACCGCTGGAGCGCTTCCCACTTACCATGCCTTGGGATAAGTAGTTGTTCACAAAGTCTTTCCACGTGATCTCTACCGGGACCTTCCTGAAGAAGATGTAGTAAGTTGCAGCAGCCCAAAATCCTGTACATGCGAGGAAGTAGTATCTGAACTGGTTATCATCCCAAGGGAATTCTCCCTGTAAATCAGAGGTCACACACAAATCCCTAATTCAAATGGACTGAAAGCTTTACAACATAAATTCTAACATTATACTACAAACAAAATGCTTACTGAAATATTTCCATAAAAAGATACATGCGCAAAAGTGCAAAATACGAGTGTAATAATAAATAAGTGCATAACTTTACCCATAAAGATGTAGCCCCGCGCTGCCCTACAAGCATGTGGTCTAGTGATAGGCACAACATTCTAGGATGGCAATATTACTTTAAGGAAAACAGAATCTTTTTGTTTTTGCCTCCCCGCAGCCCGTCAACATAGCTTTGTGAGGCGTTTTGGTTTTGTTGTAAGACAAGTCGTCAATTATTGTTATGCATCAATTTTGGGTCCTTTACTATTAAATCACTCATCATTTTTAAATCTCTTATATACACACTGTCCTGAACATTGCAAGAGAGGGCTCTAATACACTGAAAGGTTGACCCAACTGGAATATGGACATCATGAGGGGTGTCCCCCACTCAGGACCCAGTCTTTAAAGCAGAGAGCAGATGAAAAGAGCACCTGCCTGTGTCAGACTTAGGCCTCATTTACACGAGCGTAATATACGCGCGTGCTTTTCACGCGTGTCGTACGCACCTATATTACTCTATGGGGCAGTGCAGACAATGCGTGATTTTTGCACAGCGCGAGTGCGTTGCGTAAAACTCACGACATGTTCTATAATCGTGCGTTTTTCGCGCATCACGCACCCATTGAAGTCAATGGGTGCGTGAAAACCACGAAGGTCGCACGGAAGCACTTCCGTGCGAACTGCGTGATTCGCGCAAGAGCTGTCAAACTGAATGTAAACAGAAAAGCACCACGTGCTTTTCCGTTTACAAACATCCGAACGGAGTGTCTTAGAGATGAGCGAACCGAACTTCACCGGGTTCGGCCGAACTCGTTTTGACCGAACCCGGCAGGAGACAGTCACTGTCCATGGTGCTGAAAGAGTTAAACTGGTTCAGCACCCTGGACAGTGACTTCCGATCCCAATATACGTGAACGTGTAAAAAAAAAAAAAAAAGTTCTGACTTACCGATAACTCCCGGCTTCTTCCTCCAGTCTGACCTCCCGGGATGACAATTCAGTCCAAGTGACAGCTGCAGCCAATCACAAGCCAAGCACAGGCTGCAGCGGTCACATGGACTGCCGCGTCATCCAGGGAGGTGGGGCCAGATGTCAAGAGAGGCGCATCACCAAGGCAACGGCCGGGAAGTTCTCGGTAAGTACGAACCTCTTTTTTTTTTAAACAGGTTACTCGATATGGTGATCGGAATTCACTGTCGAGGGTGCTGAAAGAGTTACTGCCGATCAGTTAACTCTTTCAGCACCCTGGACAGTAACTGACGTCGACTAGCCTCATCTCTATGATTTACGCTCGTGTAAATGAGGCCTAAGGCCGGGTTCACACGTATTGTAAATACTGCGGATTTTCCCCAACGGATTTTGTTGTGGAAAATCTGCAGCATAATGCAGTAGCAGATGATATTTGAACAAATCTCACCCACATGCTGCGTAAATGATAAGCGGGAAAAACAACTCAGAAATTGTATTTGCGTAATCACTGATTTTGTGTTGCGGGTTTCCCCCATTTAATTTAATGGGGAGATAAAACCCACAACAAATAGCAGATGTTGCTTTTTTTGAGGCGGAAAAGCTGCGATTCCACCACAAGAAACGCAACTCAGAAAAAAATAAATCTTATACTTAAAGAGGCTCTGTCACCACATTATAAGTGCCCTAACTTCTACATAATGCAAACTTGGAAAAAAACAGCTGCTCCTCTAAACGGGCGCTCAGGTGTGAATTTGAACTGATATTTTCACAAAAATCGTCGGAGTTTAAAACAACGATTTTATTCAATATACTGTTAAAATAATAAATATTCAATTGAATATTTATTATTTTAACAGTATATTGAATAAAATCGTTGTTTTAAACTCCGACGATTTTTGTGAAAATATCAGTTCAAATTCACACCTGAGCGCCCGTTTAGAGGAGCAGCTGTTTTTTCAAAGTTTGCATTACTTCAAAACCACGAGGAAACAAATTCCTGAGACGAATTCACCCCATGCGGTTATGGCTCCAGAGGCAAGCACAGTGTGACTGAGTGTGTACAAGCTACAAAGTGATGTTGTGCTGACGACACTGCACAACTTACTAAATTGAGCTCTATTCTTATCTACATCAATCTTCTATATACATCAGAACGATATCACCTTAGAGGAGCGCCGTTTTCTCTCTCTCAAGAACTAACTTCTACATAATGTGATCGGCGCTGTAATGTAGATTACAGCAGTGTTTTTTTATTTAGAAAAACAATAAATTTTGACCAAGTTATGACCTATTTTAGATTTATGCTAATGAGTTTCTTAAT
This sequence comes from Rhinoderma darwinii, assembly GCF_050947455.1. Taxonomy (NCBI): domain Eukaryota; kingdom Metazoa; phylum Chordata; class Amphibia; order Anura; family Rhinodermatidae; genus Rhinoderma; species Rhinoderma darwinii. The sequence goes on from NC_134691.1 coordinate 117,850,067, forward strand.
GCCCAACTGGGCGTGTTTTTACTTTTTGACCAAGTGGGCGTTGTGGAGAGAAGTGTGTGACGCTGACCAATCCGCGTCATACACTTCTCTCCATTCATGTATTCAGCACATAGTGATCTTGCTAGCTCATGATGTGCAGTCACATACTCACACATTAACGTTACTGAAGTGTCTTGAGAGTGAATACACATCGCTTCCAGCCAGGACACTATGTCTATTCACAATCCCGACACTTCGGTAACGTTTGTGTGGGACTTGCAGCACAGTAAGCGTAACGTCGCGAGATCACGCTGTAAACTGATCTACAGCGTGATCTTGCGAGATTACGCTTGCTGTGCTGCAAGTCCCACACAAACGTTACCAAAGTGTCGGGATTGTGAATAGACATCGCGTCCTGGCTGGAGGTGGTGTCTATTCACTCTCAAGACACTTCAGTAACGTTAATGTGGGAGTATGTGACTGCACATCATGAGCTAGCAAGATCACTATGTGCTGAATACATGAATGGAGAGAAGTGTATGACGCTGATTGGTCAGCGTCATACACTTCTCTCCACAATGCCCACTTGGTCTAAAGTAAAAACACGCCCATTTGGGCATTAAGAAAGTCATTAGCAAAAATCTAAAATAGGTCATAAACAACTTAAACGACTCAAATTAAACCCCACATGGCTTACACCTTCTGTGAAAGGGGCAATACACGACAAAAAAAGGGCATTTAAAAAATACAAATCTGAGGGTACATCTGCAGCCTTTGTAAAATATAAAGAGCTTAATAAAATCTGTAAAAAGGTAATAAAATTAGCAAAGATACAAAATGAAAGGCAGGTGGCCAAGGATAGTAAAACAAATCCCAAAAAATTCTTCAAGCATATAAATGCTAAAAAGCCAAGGTCTGAACATGTAGGACCCCTAGATAATGGTAATGGGGAGTTGATCACAGGGGATCAAGAGAAGGCAGAGTTACTAAATGGGTTCTTTAGCTCTGTATATACAACAGAAGAAAGAGCAGCTGATGTAGCCGGTGCCAGTGCTGTTAATATATCAGTTGATATACTGAATTGGATGAATGTAGAGATGGTCCAAGCTAAATTAAATAAAACAAATGTGCACAAGGCCCCGGGACCAGATGGGTTACACCCTAGAATTCTTAAAGAGCTTAGTTCAGTTATTTCTGTCCCCCTTTTCATAATATTCAGAGATTCTCTAGTGACTGGTATAGTGCCAAGGGACTGGCGCAGCGCAAATGTGGTGCCTATTTTCAAAAAGGGCTCTAGGTCTTCCCCAGGTAATTATAGACCAGTAAGCTTAACATCCATCGTGGGGAAAATGTTTGAGGGGCTATTGAGGGACTATATACAGGATTATGTGACAATAAATAGTATTATAAGTGACAGCCAGCACGGTTTTACTAAGGACAGAAGTTGTCAAACTAACCTAATCTGTTTTTATGAAGAGGTAAGCAGAAGCCTAGACAGAGGGGCCGCTGTGGATTTAGTGTTTTTGGACTTTGCAAAGGCATTTGACACTGTCCGCCATAGACGCCTAATGGGTAAATTAAGGACTATAGGTTTAGAAAATATAGTTTGTAATTGGATTGAGAATTGGCTCAAGGACCGTATCCAGAGGGTTGTGGTCAATGATTCCTTCTCTGAATGGTCTCCGGTTATAAGTGGTGTACCCCAGGGTTCAGTGCTGGGACCACTATTATTCAACTTATTTATTAATGATATAGAGGATGGGATTAATAGCACTATTTCTATTTTTGCAGATGACACCAAGCTATGTAATATAGTTCAGACTATGGAAGATGTTCATGAATTGCAGGCAGATTTAAACAAACTAAGTGTTTGGGCATCCACTTGGCAGATGAAGTTTAATGTAGATAAATGTAAAGTTATGCATCTGGGTACCAACAACCTGCATGCATCATATGTCCTAGGGGGAGCTACACTGGCGGATTCACTTGTTGAGAAGGATCTGGGTGTACTTGTAAATCAAACTCAATAACAGCATGCAGTGTCAATCAGCTGCTTCAAAGGCCAGCAGGATATTGTCGTGTATTAAAAGAGGCATGGACTCACGGGACAGGGATGTAATATTACCACTTTACAAAGCTTTAGTGAGGCCTCATCTAGAATATGCAGTTCAGTTCTGAGCTCCAGTTCATAGAAAGGATGCCCTGGAGTTGGAAAAAATACAAAGAAGAGCAACGAAGCTAATTAGGGGCATGGAGAATCTAAGTTATGAGGAAAGATTGAAAGAATTAAACCTATTTAGCCTTGAAAAAAGACGACTAAGGGGGGACATGATTAACTTATCTAAATATATTAATGGCACATACAAAAAATATGGTGAAATCCTGTTCCTTGTAAAACCCCCTCAAAAAACAAGGGGGCACTCCCTCCGTCTGGAGAAAGAAAGGTTCAACCTGCAGAGGCGACAAGCCTTCTTTACCGTAAGAACGGTGAATTTATGGAATAGTCTACCGCAGGAGCTGTCACAGCAGGGACAGTAGATGGCTTTAAAAAAGGCTTAGATAATTTCCTAGAACAAAAAAATATTAGCTCCTATGTGTAGAAATTTTTCCTTCCCTTTTCCCGTCCCTTGGTTGAACTTGATGGACATGTGTCTTTTTTCAGACGTACTAACTATGTAACTCTGTCAAAAGTGATAGTTTTTCTAAATAAAAAACACTAACGTAATCTACATTACAGCGCCGACCACATTATGTAGGAGATAGGGCACTTATAATGTGGTGACAGAGCCTCTTTAAAACAGAATTCTGTGTTTCTTCGTCCAGGGATTATGTTTTATCCCATGTGACCACTGCAGCCAATCACACGCTGAAGTGGTCACATAGGACGAAACATCATTCCAGGAGGCCGAGCTGCACGACAGCAGCGTGATGCGTAAGGGCTACAGGTTAGTAGGAAATATTTTTTTTTTACGTGCAGTTTACAGCAGTAGACATTCCGTCTGAAAAGCTGCGCCACAATTTGGTGCGGTTTTACAGCCGGAATGTGCTTTTACGCAGCATATCCGCCCTGTCTAAACATGCCCTTTATGTGGTCATGTATTACCTGTTCACCATGTAATAACATATTTCTGATGCAGGGAAAAATGAAAGAGTTATGGCCCTCGGAACGCAGTGATCAGAAGTTGAAAAAAAGATAGTCGCACCCTCAATGCTCAAAATAGCTTTGTTTATTGAAATTCTCATTGCCAAACGCAACCCCCCCATATTCACATATCCCAGCACCTGACAGACAGCAAGGGAAATGCATCAAAAACTAGCGGAGACCCCCACCATTGCTGAAACGAAGGTGCAGAAGTGCTCAGCTGAGTGCTTTGCTCCGTCGGCTGTGATGAGCGCTCATTGTCAGGCTGAAAACTGCCCTCATAGAACGTCTATGTGAACCGTCTTCAGCACGACGACAAGCGCTGATCACAGCAGAAGGTGCAGGGCATTCAGCCGAGTGCTTCTGCACCTTCGTTTTGGCAATGGTGGAGGTCTCAGCACACAGACAACCACCGATCCAAACTTATGAGATGTCTATTTGACATAGGGATGTCACGATACCAGAATTTGGACTTCGATACCGATACTTCGTTTAGTATTGCGATTTCGATACCAATTTCGATACTTTGCCAACAGTAATAAAAAAAATAAAAATTCTTCCGTTTTCTGATGTGAGGCGCGACGTGTAATGAATTTTGAACGCGCCTCACATTAATAGTAATTAACCCCATCATGTTTCTCAGTCATAATGGGTTAATGTGCGAGGTACATGATGGGGTTAAATTCATCGTCGCACCTCGTGCCTCACATTAAGTGATAGAAAGCAGTTTTTATTTCATTTTTTTACAGCGTACACATCATAAATGATGCAAAAACATTGTTGTCCGCGCCAATACTGAATGTGTGTATTTTATGTATTGAGACTTATTTTAATGTTTATTGTAAAAAAGGTGAAGGTGTATTTTTTTTTAATTTTAACAATACTTTGTTTTTACTTTATTTTTAAACTTTAATGTACTGACATATATCAGATATATGCCAGTACATTAGCCTGTGGACGGATAGCACACAGGCAGTTGTTAGGACATACCCAAGTATGTCCTAACAACATGAAATATGGTAAGACAGCCCTGGGGTCCGTCAATAGACCCTGGGCTGTATGCCCATATATGGCATGTCCCTCGATCGCGTCACAGGAATTCCCTGTGACGCAATCCAGGGTCATCCCCCCTTCTCATTTTCTCCTGAATGCTGCAGTCAGCTGTGATCGCAGCATTCAGGGGAATAACGGCGGAGATGAGAGGTTTCTCTGATCTCCGCCGTTATAGAGCGGGGCTGAGGCTGTGTAATACAGCCATTGCCCCGCTCCTGACAGGAAGTGCGCGCGCGGTCAGCATGAGGAGGTGCGGCCGGCGCTGCACTAATGAGCGGCGGTTCAGGCACTGGAGACAGAACATGGGGGTGTTTTGTAGAGCGCCCGCCATGTTCTGTCTTCAGTGCCGCCGCTCATTAGTGCAGCGCTGGCCGCATCGCATCATCCTGACAGCGCGCACTTGTTATCAGGACTCAGGAGCGGGGCTGTTAATGAATTACACATGTATTACACAGCCGCAGCCGCGCTCCCATACATTCATGTGTTACTATACTGAGCTGTGCGGCTGCGCAGCTCAGTATCGAAATACAGGAAATAGCGGTATCGAACCGTTTAGGGATGCACAGTATCGAAACAGTATCGAAGTTTCGATGCACCGTGCATCCCTAATTTGACATATCAAAAGTTTGATGAAAGTGTAGTTAGTCTTTAAGTAAAGTGATATGCACTCGAAAAGGCAGATATTTTACGGCTAGAACTTTATTTAAAATGAAGACTTAAGAGAACTGATGCTTTATTAGATTTGTAACTACTTTTCAACGTTGATAAAACTGACAAACCTCTCACCTTTTGCACTCTGGACCACCAATCATCTGATTTCCCCCCCTTCTTTCCACCTCCCCCTGACGCACCCCCTCCACCAGACGCACCCCCACCACCAGAGGAATTATTTTCATTCGGTTTAGAATCTAAAAAAAAAAAAGCAGAAAAAAAAATATATAATAATTATAAATAAAACAAACATTGTGTTAGAAAAACTAAACATCTTGATTATTAGGATATGTTCACACACAGTTTTTTGCAGAAATTCTGCCTCTCAAAATTCCGTCTGTAATTTTGAGGCAGATTTCATCTGCCTACAGGCCACTTGCTGCGTTTTTTTGCGGCGTTTTTCGCCCGCGGCCATTGAGCGCCACAATGCAAAAAACGCCACGAAATACACTTTCTCTGCCTCCCATTGATATCAATGGGAGGTCAGACACGGAAACGCCCGAAGAAAGGGCAGGTCGCTTCTTTTTACCGCAAGACTGTTTTCCCGCTCGCGGGGAAAAAAAAACGCCTCCACCTCCCATTGGAGGCATTTTCGGTGCGGTTTCCACGTAAAAAAAAAAAAACTCAGTATGAACTGGTCCTTAGAGCACACATGAACTGGAAATAAAGACCGACAGCGTTCGCCTCTGTTCACCTTGGCGTCATAGCTTCCACTTTTTCTGAACATTTTTAGTAGCATTTTGAAGTCTATATTAAAGAGGCTCTGTCACCAGATTTTGCAACCCCTATCTGCTATTGCAGCAGATCGGCGCTGCAATGTAGATTACAGTAACGTTTTTATTTTTAAAAAACGAGCATTTTTGGCCAAGTTATGACCATTTTTGTATTTATGCAAATGAGGCTTGCAAAAGTACAACTGGGCGTGTTGAAAAGTAAAAGTACAACTGGGCGTGTATTATGTGCGTACATCGGGGCGTGTTTACTACTTTTACTAGCTGGGCGTTCTGATGAGAAGTATCATCCACTTCTCTTCAGAACGCCCAGCTTCTGGCAGTGCACAGACACAGCGTGTTCTCCAGAGATCACGCTGTGACGTCACTCACAGGTCCTGCATCGTGTCGGACGAGCGAGGACACATCGACACCAGAGGCTTCAGATGATTCTGCAGCAGCATCGGCGTTTGCAGGTAAGTCGATGTAGCTACTTACCTGCAAACGCTGATGCTGCTGCAGAATCAACTGTAGCCTCTGGTGCCGATGTGTCCGACACGATGCAGGACCTGTGAGTGACGTCACAGATCTGCACTGCCAGAAGCTGGGCGTTCTGAAGAGAAGTGGATGATACTTCTCATCAGAACGCCCAGCTAGTAAAAGTAGTAAACACGCCCCGATGTACGCACATAATACACGCCCACTTGGACTTTTACTTTTCAACACGCCCAGTTGTACTTTTGCAAGCCTCATTTGCATAAATACGAAAATGGTCATAACTTGGCCAAAAATGCTCGTTTTTTAAAAATAAAAACGTTACTGTAATCTACATTGCAGCGCCTATCTGCTGCAATAGCAGATAGGGGCTGCAAAATCTGGTGACAGAGCCTCTTTAACTTGGATTCAGTTTACATTAACGTGGATTTCCGACAGAGTGGAGTTACTTTTAACTACAGGTGGTTTCTCATGATACTGTGCTTGTACCATTTGTATATCCATTACATTCTTATTTCAGATACTGGTATAACCCGTTGAAACAGAAAGGACATAAACACAATCAGCGCATTTACCTTTTGTATCATTTGCTTTCTTGCCATTTGGGAAATATTTTTCAAAACCTGAAAAAGTCAAATAAAAGTGAAGTCAAACATACACAAAATAATTTACCACATCCGAAGCATTCAATGCTATGTTCTCGCTGTAAGGCCCAGTTCACACAAAGTTCTTTTACGCTGATCTTGACGCAGAAACCTCGTCGAAATCAGCGGCAAGAACCGTCCAAAACCGCCTCCCATTGATTGGAAGGCGGTTCTGCCTCTGACCTCCCACTAAAACCAATGGGAGGCAGGGAAAGAGTTTGTTTGCGGCATTACTTGTCCGCGGCTAAAAACGCTGTGAAAATCGCGGCAAGAATTTTCAAGCAGGTCAAAAGCTACGGCAGCTTTTTCTGCCTGCAAAAAAACTCAATGTGAACAGGGCCTAACTGCTACTGGGTTGATGATTTTAAAAAAATTAATAATTTTTAGCAAAACAGTTAATTGACAATCATTAACCCCTTTATGCGAGAGAAATAGTATTTTTTTCCAGAACAGTTTGGGAGGTACAAAACTTGTTTCTGTGGCGTTAATATAGAAAAGGCTATTTTCCCACAGAATTAGAGTTTTTTTGCAAATGTATTAAAAATGAAAAAAAAACAAAACTTAAATTTCACATGGATTCAGACTTTTTGCTATGACACTTGAAAGTTATCTCTGGAGGCCTCCCATTTTTCTAAATCATCTTTGAATTGTTTCTACATTTTTATTGGAGTCCACCTGTGGTAAATTCATTTGATTGGACATGATTTGGAAAGATACACTCCTGTCTATATAAGGTCTCACAGCTGACAATGCATAATCAGAGCAAAAACCAAACCATGAGGAGGAAGGAACTGCCTGTAGAGCTCAGAGACAAGATTGTGTGGAGGCAAAGATCTGGAGAAGGGTACAAAACTTAAATGGGAAAAGTTTGGAACAACCAGGACACTTCCTAGAGCTGGCCGCCCCACCAATCTAAGTAATCAGAAGAGAAGGACCTTGGTAAGAGGTGACCAAGAACCCAATGGTCACTCTCGCTGAGCTCCAAAGATCCTGCGTGCTGATGGGAGAAACTTCCAGAATGCCAACCATCACTGCAGCACTCCACCAGTCTGGGCTTTATGGCAGAGTGGCCAGAAATAAGCCTCTCCTCAGTAAAAGACACATGAGACCCCGTCTGACGTTTGTAAAAAAAAAAAGGCACCCAAAAGGACTCTCAGACTGTGAGAAACAAGATTCTGTGGTCTGATGAAACCAAGATTGAACTTTTTGTCCTCAATTTTAAGCATCACGTCTGGAGGAAACCAGGCACTGCTCAGCGCTTGTCAAATGCCATCCCTACAATCTAAGGGGTCTGAATACTTATGTCAATGCAATATTTTCGTTTTTCCTTTTCAATAAATTAGCAAAGATTACTAACATTCTGTTTTCACTTTGTCATTATGGGGTATTGAGTGCAGAATGATGGGGAAAAACTTGCAATTTTTTGTTTTGTTTTAGCACAAGGCCCCAACATAACAAAATGTGAAAGGGTCTACAGACTTTCCGAATGCATTGTAGTGTGCTCTAACAGCAGGCATACTGAACAGACAGCCCTGGGGTCCTTTCTAGATCCCCAGGGCTGACTGCAGAGGGTTGCACAGTCACCGATTGCATCACTAGATTTCCGGTGAGGTGATCAAAGAGTGGACCACGGTGAGAAGAGTTTAACGACCGGAATCGGTGGCTCCTCCGATCCCAGCTGTATGCAGGAGACTGCTCTAAATACAGGAGCCGTTAGTAAAAGCTTCTGCTTAGAGTACGAGTGCTCACAAGCCTTTTCGACAGCGTTGTCAAAAGACATCGCTGTAGACTAGGGATCCGCACCACCCACTGTCAAAAAACAGGGGGCAGTCAGGAAGGGGTTAATACCGTCTAAGTAGAAAATTATGGTTTTTTTTGTAGCAGTAGTAAATGTGGTGCTCCCACCCACATGGGAAGAAACAAAACATACCTTTAGGGGGCTGAGAGCAGAGTCGTCTGTATGAAGCAATAACATTGGCCAGGAAGGTGTTCTTGCCCGCATCACTGCCTTGCGTCTGAATCTTAAAGAAAAAAACAGTTCACGTTAACCCACAGAGAGCATGCGGATGACTTTCTATGACAGATGGCAGGAGAGGCCTCGTTCACATCTGCATTGAAAGGCCCCATCGCAGATCGGGTCAAAATTACCAGAAACTATATAACAGCATGCTGCGCTACGGTTTCCGGTAAAACCACGGACACCGGATGGCTGCCGGTGGTTTTCGTGGTGCGACGGAACCAGTATCCCCGGTATTTTCATTGCTCTGCTCCTATGACGGAGCAGAGCAATCGAAATACCGAACACCGTTGTGAACATAACCTATAACATGTATGGTGTCCATAATCATACCAGAAGGGATGCCAATTTACTGCTGCATTACAATAAGTAACACACCAACTGTAGTGTACGCATCACATCCTTAAGGTTTTCTTTTTGCCGAACTCCCTCAACCTGAAATCTAGAGCTGCTTACACCTTTCCCTGTCCAAAGAGAGTATGGGCAGCGTAGCAGAACATAAACCTCTAGGGTATCAGGGTGCAAGCCTCCGGGGATGCGACTTGTAAATCCCCAAATGTAGATGAAATAGAAAGAAGAGGCAGCACTCCAAAGTTCGTATCAAAATGGAAAAGGTATTTATTCACCCATCAGTGCAAAAACATAGCAACGTTTCAGGTCCTCCATGCTTGACAAAGGCTGCATGGAGCAGCTGAAACGTTGGCATCTTTTTTGCACTGATGGGTGAATAAATACCTTTTCCATTTTGATACGAACTTTGGAGTGCTGCCTCTTCTTTCTATTTCATCTACACCTTTCCCTGACGCGCTTATATATATATATATATATATATATATATATAGCGTACAGGCAGAGTTCCTACCTAGTGTATGCCATAAACACGATTTCCATTTGTCTGTACCATACTGTCTTTTTGTAAGGGTATATTCACAAGGGGCAGTAATGGTTATCACCCTGTGTGAATGTACCCAGACATGTTTATTTCAGGAATTTGTGTACATTTCAGAAATGTGAATTGAATACAGTACAATACAAAGCAACAGTAGATTCATAATGGGTTAATGGAGAAGTGGATTACGTCCGCATCCCTTTCCCCCTGCTGGAGAATATTTATACTGCTTGCCGCACATATGTAACCAGTTCACAACATCTTACATAACAATAGGCTACCACTGAACACTATCAGCATAATATTCTATTCATGACCATGGCTGCAATCCACTAACATCCTGAATCTCTGTATATCACTCCATGTAGAGCAGATTTGCTGCGTATATTCTTTAAGGCAACTCAGTTATACAAAACGTACCACGGTCTAAAAACGTCATATATAAACAGACAAATTGTAGGTTTACCATAGAAAGGTTTAGGAGATTGACAGAAATGAGAAACATCTCTACTTAGGGGCTCTCTATCTTAGAGCACACAATATCAAGCATTTTTACTATGTACAATCCCATTACAGATTAAATCCCCCTGAAGAGTCATCTGCGGAGGAGGACAAATGGAAAGTTTCTGTTCATTTTGACAAAAGCAGAGAGCGACAAGACACGACACCGGAATCCAAGCATGTCAAAGACGACCACGGTTTACATTGGGCCTTGCTATGATCGCTCATGGACACGGCTCCTATAAAATGGTCTATTCCCTTTAAGACATTTTACAGCTCACATATAGAATTAAGCTACATAAAACGTTCAGTAACTACATTATAGATCTTGTACTGATCCAGAGTTACAGTTCGGCAAGCTACAGAGTTGAAATCTTGAGCATTCCATGCCGGTTTAGCGTCTGTTCAGGTGATGAGCATTCTGGATCTTCATTACAACACTGAATTTGAACAGTAATTTGATTAGATAAAAAAAAAAAGAAATAATCTTCCACTGCATTATAGAAACTCCTCTCAGCTGTTAGGGATATGACCAATAAGCTTGCTGACCGTTCCCAATAGCAACCAGCAGAATTGTGAATTTATCTCCAAGATTCTGGGTCTTCATACATTTGCTGACACCACAACAGAAATTCAGATCATGTAAGGCTAGATTCACACAGCATAATTGTTGCAGATTTTTGAGCCAAAGCCAGAAGTGGTTTCAAAAGGAATGGGAAATATAAACTTAGGCCCCATTCACATCGCGTTTGTGCCCTACGTTTATCGCGTATGTCGGGAAAGCTCCTAATGTAAGTGATAAACATGTTGAAAGGGATCCATTAGCCCCACAGAGACCAAAAGAGCGAGCTTTTAGTCTCCGTCAGGCTGGTATACGTCAGTATACCTGGTTTGTTTTTGTTTTTTTGTAGGGCACCGGAATTGGGCTTAGTCTCTGGGGAAGCTCTTGAGATCACTCTCCATATATGGGCAGGGACGTCAAGGAGTGCCCGGCCAGGGTGCTTGCGATGCTCTGGCCAGGAACTCAGGCATTTTAAAAGCTCCTGACACAACTATTCATATATGAACAATGAAGTCAGGAGCTTCCACAGCTCCAGAGTCTGCGGGGAATAGCGTTAGCAGATGCTCTGCCCAGAGACTCAAGCTCTAGGGAAGCTCCTGGCATTTGTCCATTTATGGACAGTGACTTCAGGAGTTTACCCAGAGCAGTCCCCAGCGGACGTATCCCACTGTATGCCATACAGCGGAATACGTTTTAGCCTTCCATCGGAGGTATATGTTGGGTGTCCTCCCAACAGATACGTCAAACAAACGGCCAAAACGCGATGTGAACGGGGCCTTATACTTCTCTTTCCTCCTGGATACACTTTTGTAAAACTTGAAAGCATTAGTGAACAGAGCCTTACCCGACAACTTTTTACAACAGACACTGGATACACTTGGAGAAAAAGGGGTTCCAGAATGTGGATCCCACAGTAGTGAGGCGATCATGTGAAGACCTACTGACAGCTGCATCGGAGGCTCTGTCACAGATTGCGTAATTTTTGCTGGACAAAATACTGCAGCATGCAGCGCTTTTTTAACTGGCAAACTTACGCAAACAAACCCATTAAAAAAAAAGTTAATAGATTACGCACTTCAGTTTTTCCCGTTATTCTGTTCCTTTGACAGGACAGAATAATGAAAATTCTTTAGATCAGATTACTTGCATTGGCATTGAACAAAAACCCATTCTGAACCGTTGCTGCCGTTCGGCTAAAGTGAAAAAAAAAAGTTTTAAGAGTTTACAGTCTTTTGCTGTTGCATAGGGCCTGTTTTTTTTTTTTTTATCTGTAAGAAAACATAAGATTCAAGGAATACATTCCCTTAAAGGGTCACTGTCCTTTTAGAAACCATTTGACATGTCAGAAGTAGTGATCCATAGGGATAAAGGCACAGACCCCCACTGATAACTAGAATGAAGGCGCTGCAGTACTCAGTCATGCCCCTTCAGCACCTCAATGAGCCAAGAACGGCCAATATACCATCTATGACTAACCAAGGAAAGCGGACAAAACTCGATAGGCCATGACGCTTAGTAGATCACGCAGTCATTTTATTCTAGCGGACAGTGGAGGTCCCAGACCATCCCACTGTTTACAACCTCTGACAAGTCTCTACGACATGTCCGAATTTTTTTTTCCCCCAATGACCGTGATCATGGGGAATCTCAGACCAGCTCTTATGGGGGTACAATGGCTGACAGTTATGGGGTCACTCTAGGTGCCATTTGTAGTGACAGTGTTTGAAACTTATGAGGGCTCAGGCGGGCACTTATGGGGCCACTCACAAAGGGCCATGTAAAAAATCTTCATGCACGTCTGTATATCGTTAAAAGGTTTGCGATTTACGCCACAAAGTTAACGTGAAGCTATTTTATTTATACACAACTGAAATCCCTTGAGAGGAAACGAGGCAGAAAAAGTCCATCACAAACACAATGACAGCTCTAAAGAGCACTTTCCACTAGGGGGCGCAACAACCATGCATCACACAAATCTCCCCTACAAAACATTTCCCGTACCCCTCCCACCAGGTGTGATAGAACTCACTCTTCTTAGGCAGCAGGCCCCTGCCCGCCGGCTGTGAGGTAGCACGGGAAGGAATGCCCCGGTGAGAGGTCGGCAGAGCCCATTCACCAGCAGGCAGCGGTGAGCCATGATGAGGCACGATCAGTCTGTAAACTCCTTGCAACCGTCACGTTATGCCAGAACCATCACACCTCCCACTAGAACTTCCAATTCGACCTCCACAGGCTCCCACTGGAGCTAACCGCTGATGTCACCGACGCCTACCAATCAGGGACCTGTTCGACATGTCGCGGCTTGATGACGTATTCAAACGTGGGCGTGCCATTTCGTGACAGCTCTGACCATGTGATAGTCTCTTTGCCGTGACGTCACGAATACTGTAAATAGTGGAAGACAGTCGTGCAGCGAGAGTATGTTACTGTAATGATCATTCGGCGCTATGTAGTAACGTTATGTAATGATCTGTCTGTATAGAAGGCGTGCTATGTAAGAGACTATATACTATACAAGGGACTGACTGCTACCGGCACAGAATGCTGTCAGACTCATAATGACCCTTCATAATGACCCTGCATAATGACTCTGCATAATGACTCTGCATAATGACTCTGCCTACTTCCTAGAGTGTTATGTATCAGCCGGGTGATGCCACAACTAATCTCTGGCAAGAAGAAGCAAATTCATTGGCCAATCAGTGATGAATTAATCACTGGCCAATCAGTGATGAATATAAAAGATACAAAGTCACCATGATGAAATAATTAAAGGGAACCACCACTTTTATGGCAGTTACTACAATTGTGGAGCGTACAAAATAAGGCAGTTGTTAAGTATAATGTTAAAGGGGTTTTCCCACCAAGGACTTTTATGACATATCCACAGGATGAAAAAGAAGGGGAGGAAACCTCCAGCTCACCAGTTTTGCGTTCCGCACTCAAACCTCGCCCAGATCTCCGCGACGGCCCACGGCAAGCAGCATAGAAAAAAAAAAAAGGATGTGATCCAGCGTGGTATGAAGGTAAAAAGGAATCGATCTTCCCACTTTTATTAGTATAGAAAGTAAATAGTAAAAAGAGAACGCAGTAACAAGGTGGTCTCAATGCGCCATTTGCCATGAATAAGACCACAGACAGTGTTCGAAACGCGTAGGCCTTTACATTATGCCACTCTGAGACCACCTTGTTACTGCGTTCTCTTTTTACTATTTACTTTCTATACTAATAAAAGTGGGAACATCGATTCCTTTTTACCTTCATACCACGCTGGATCACATGCTTTTTTTTTCCATATCCACAGGATATTTCATAAATGTCAGATAGATGCGGGTCCCACCTCTGGGACCCGCACCTATCTCCAGAATGGGGCCCCATTAAACCCGTTCTAGCTTTTTCTGCTCACACTGACTCCCGGCCACTTCCTGATTACATGGTAGGGACATGGTCGGGAGTTACGGAAACAGCATAACTCGCTGAGCTATGCTGTTTTCTCCTTCATGGTCGAAAATCACATGAGTCAGCCGGAGCACAAAAAGGTAGAACGGGCTTTAGGGGGCCCCGTTCTAGAGATAGGTGCGGGGTTCCAGAGGTGGGACCTGCATCTATCTGACATTTATGACATAGCCTGAGCTAAAAACCCTTTAATAGCTAAATGTCTTCGTTTTTGTGCTGACAGTACCTTTTGATCATGCTGGGACATAAACTGCTGGATTGTCCGCTGATCTACAATGATTTATGTAGCTTCTTAGAAACTGCTGCAAACCGCTTTTAAAGGTTTATTCCCAATTTCACTCAAAATTTTCATTAAATTTTTTACTTATTTAAAAATAATAATTTTCCCCTTCATAATTTTTTTGTAAGTAAAGTATTATTTTTTATTTCATTACTTTCAATATCAAATGTTCTTCTGTTTTTTTACTAAATATCTCTCTTTATATCACTGTAATATAATGACAAGGCTGTTTGCTGTATCTGCGCGCTCCATTTCAGGTAATTACAGAGCAAAGACAATGTGCTTGATCCAAAACGCAAAAAATTATCTTTATATTAGCATATGGAGACAGCATGGGTGGAGCAAGCGCAGTGTGTGGCGTCTGATAAATGTATGACTCAGTGCATAGCTGAAGACGTCTAGAAGCACTGTTGTGAAGAGCGGGGCGAGGACGAATTGCTGTCAAGTGCACAGGCGTAGGTTATGCACGCTCACGCTACAGAAGAGTAAGGAGAAAAAGGAGAGGTGCGCAGGCGCGACAGAATGAAGGAAACGCCGGCGGTGGTCGTTTCCATAGAAACAACCAGCACAACTAAATACATTAGATGCGATTCAGAGGAGGGAATATCTTACAAATGCTGCACTACAGAAAACAGAAGGGATTTAGAAAGATGTTTATTTTTATATTTCTAGGGCTTGGAACTTTATGTTGGGAATAACCCTTTAACCCATTAGTGACCGGCCCATAGTGTTTCTACGTCGGTCACTAACGGGCCTTATTCTGATGCATATGCCTTTTTACGTTGCTGCATCGGAATAAGTAAACAGAGCAGGGAACTGTCAAATCTCCCTGCTCTCAGCTGCTAGAGGCAGCTGAGTGCCGGGAGTGTCCCTGCTCTAACGTGTGAGATCGATATTAGTATCGATCTCACCCGTTTAACCCCTCAGATGCGGTGCACAATAGCGTGCACCGCATCTGAGTGGTTTTGGAGAGAAGGAGGGAGCTCCCTGTCATCCCACTGACACCCGGCGATACGATCGCCGAGTGTCTGTCTCTCCGATGGCAGCCGGGGGCCTAATAAAGGCTCCCAGGTCTGCCTGTAGTGAATGCCTGCTAGGTCATGCCAGAGGCATGTCCTAGCAGATGCCTGTCCGTTTTAAACGGACAGGCAGTACTACACTGCAATACAAAAGTATTGCAGTGTATTATAATAGCGATCAGAGAATCGCATATTAAAGTCCCCTAGTGGGACTAGTAAAAAAGTAAAAAAAAAGTTTTATAAAGTTAATTTAAAAAAGTGAAAAAATAAAATAAAAAACCCACTTTCCCCCTTACATAAAGTAAAAAAGTTACGCATATTTGGTATCGCAGCGTCCGTAACGACCCCCACTATAAATCTATCACATTATTTAACCCGCACGGTGAACGCCTTCAAAAATTAAAAAAAAACTATGGAAAAATTGCTGTTTTCTGTGAATCCTGACTTTAAAAAAATTTGATAAAAAGTGATCAAAAAGTCGCATCTACTCCAAAATGGCACCAATAAAAACTACAAGTCGTCTCGCAAAACAAAAGCCCTCATAAAACCGCATCGGCGGAACAATAAAAACGTTCCGGCTCTTCAAATATGGAGACACAAAAACAAATTTTTTTTTTTAAAAAAAGCGTTTTTACTGTGTAAAAGTATTAAAACATAAAAAACGATACAACTTTGGTATCGTTGTAATCGTAACAACCCGCTGCATAAAGTTATTGTGTTCTTTATACCACACGGTAAACGGCGTAGATTTAGGACGCGAAACAGTGTGGCGAAATTTCAGGGTTTTTTCTATTCCCCCCCCAAAAAAAAGTTAATAAAACTTAATCAATAAATAATACGTACCTCAAAATGGTGCTATTAAAAAATACAACTTGTCCCGCAAAAAACAAGACCTTATACAGCTATGTCGACGCAAAAATAAAAAAGTTATAGCTCTTGGAATGCGACGATGGAAAAACGTAAAAAATGGCTTGGTCATTAAGGTTTAAAATAGGCTGGTCACTAAGGGGTTAAAGGGAAGTGTTTTATATATTTCTATCTACACAGTAGGGAAGCTAGTGACCCTAATATAAAGGAGGTAGTAATAGTGGGTGACACAAGCCCAGTGAACCCCATTAAATACGACCCCTTTTACACCCCTCATTCTCTCAGCATCCTCTTCAGTGGGGTATTGTCAATGTTTCCAATGGATGTTTTTCTTGGTTGCGTATATAACAGCGTCACTTTGACAGTGATTCCCCAAATGATTGATAGTTAAAATCGCAAACAATTAAAAATCTATTAAAGGGGTTATTCCACCAAAAGTAATATGGATATTAAAGCATTTTACAAATGTATATGCTTTTTTAAAATAAAAAAAATTCTTGTGGCCAAAAATAACTGACATTGGCGTTTCTAGTGTCCCAGCAGTCTTTGTCCAAGTTCTGGACACGCACGTGAGGTCTAACGCCCGCCCCCCCCCCCCCCGCACTGATCCTCCAGTGTCTTCTCCTATTGCTCCTCTGCACTTGTTCTCGGGAATTGGAGCCAGGGTTGCCAAACTCCACTTCAGAAATTTCTGGACAACTGAGCTAGAATTCACGGACCGACCAGAATTTTTACCGACACATTAGAAAATCATTGCCTGTGCAGTGTGCAGGGTACTAGGAGAGACTCACCAATCACAACTCCGCTTGTAGCTTTCCCCCGCTAACTTAGATGATGTTTTTTCTGATAAGTTGTTCACTTTCCCTTTTTTTTCTCCATCTGGCCCAGACCACTGTGATGACTTATTCCAGCCACGACTCATCTCTGGAGAATTTGATGCACGGACATGTTGGTTTCTCGCTTTTCCAGCACCTTCCCCACCAATACCCAATCCTCTAAACAAACTCGTAATCCAGTGATCAAGATGGTAATAATGATCCCCCAGTGCTCGACACAATAAAAGTGCCCCATCAGTAACTGTGCCCCTTTTGTGCTCCCTGTAGATAGGGCCACACAGCCCCCCTTGTAAATTGCACCACACAGCCCCCCCTTTGTAAATAGCACTACACAGCTCCCCCCTTGTAGATATCGCCTCACACAGATTCTCCCTTGTAGATAGCGCCACACAGCCCCCTTGTAGATAGCGCCACACAGACCCCCTTGTGAATAGCACCACACAGCACACCCTTGTAAATAGTGCCACACAGCTTCCCCTTGTAGATAGCGCCACAGCCCCCCTTGTAAATAGCGCCACACAGCTCCAACCTTGTAGATAGCGCCACAGCTCTCCCCTTGTATATAGCGCAAGAGCTCCCCCTTGTAGTTAGCCCCACAGCACCTCTTGTAAATAGCACCACACAGCTCCCCCTTGTAAATAGCACCAATACCCCCCTTGCTCTTAGTGCCAAACACCCCCTTGCTTAGTGCCACCCCCTTTTCTATTAGTGCCACACTCCCCTTTCCCTTAGTGCCACACCCCCTTTCTCTTAGTGCCGCAATTGCGCCACACAGCTCCCCCCTTTGTAAATAGCACTACACAGCTCCCCCTTGTAGATATCGCCACACAGATTCTCCCTTGTAGATAGCGCCACACAGCCCCCCTTGTAGATAGCGCCACACAGACCCCCTTGTGCATAGCGCCACACAGCACACCCTTGTAAATAGCGCCACACAGCTTCCACTTGTAGATAGCGCCACAGCCCCCCTTGTAAATAGCGCCACACAGCTCCACCGTTGTAGATAGCGCCACAGCTCTCCTCCTGTAAATAGCGCAAGGGCTGCCCCCTTATAGATAGCGCCACAGCCCCCCCTTGTAAATCGCACCACACAGCCCCCCTCTTGTAAATAGCACCACAGCTCCCCCTTGTAAATAGCACCAATCCCCCCTTGCTCTTAGTGACAACCCCCCCTTGCTCTTAGTGCCAAACACCCTGTAAAGGATCTGCCAGGCACAGCTTCGGGGTTAACTCCCTTAATTAATCAGTCAGCACCTGAATCTACATCCCTGAGACTGACTCCAGCTTCCACCACTCAGGCTGGCAGGCTTAGGAGTGGGAGAGCCTATCGCAGCCTGGCCAGACTCAGCTAGCTCCCGCCCTCTGTCTATTTATACCTGCATTTCCTGTTCCTCCTTGCTTGTTATTCTTTTTCGTGTTGTTTCCTGGCCCAGCTACAGCTCCTTCTATTTTGTTCCTGCTCCATACAGACCCTGGCTTACTGACTACTCTTCTGCTCTTCGTTTGGTACCTCGCACACTCCTGGCTTGACTCGGCTCGTTCACCACTCTGGTTGCTCACGGTGTTGCCGTGGGCAACTGCCCCTTTCCCTTGCTTGTATTCCCTTGTATGTTTGTCGTGCACTTACTGAGTGCAGGGACCGCCGCCCAGTTGTACCCCGTCGCCTAGGGCGGGTCGTTGCAAGTAGGCAGGGACAGAGTGGCGGGTAGATTAGGGCTCACTCGTCCGTTTCCCTACCCCCCGGTCATTACATAATAACAAGCCCATACCTAGTCTACCCTGGTCCCTGACACCACTATGGACCCCCGTGAGACCCTGGCTCAGCAAATGCAGGGTCTCTCCCTACAGGTCCAGGCCCTGGCTCAGAGGGTCAACCAGCCTGATGCTACCTTTGTAGTTCCCCTCACCGCCACCGCACCTCTTGAACCCCACCTCAAGTTGCCCGACCGGTTCTCAGGGGACCGGAGGACTTTTCTCTCCTTTCGGGAGAGTTGTAGGCTTTACGTTCGTTTAAAGCCTCATTCCTCAGGTTCTGAGAGCCAGCGGGTGGGTATAATTATGTCCCGGCTCCAGGAAGGGCCCCAAGAGTGGGCCTTCTCCTTGGCTCCTGACGCCCCTGAACTTTCCTCCGTTGATTGTTTCTTTTCTGCTCTCGGACTTATTTATGACGAGACTGACAGGACTGCCTTTGCCGAGAGTCAGCTGGTGACCTTACGTCAGGGTAAGAGACCTGTTGAGGAGTATTGCTCTGACTTTAGGAAGTGGTGCGTAACTTCTCGGTGGAATGACCCTGCCTTAAGGTGCCAGTTTAGGTTGGGTCTGTCGAATGCCCTGAAAGACCTGCTAGTTAGCTATCCCTCTTCTGACTCCCTAGACCAGGCTATGGCTTTAGCGGTACGACTTGACCGACGTCTCAGGGAACGACAACATGAACGTTTATGTGTTTTCTCCTCCGACTCCCCCATGATGCCTCCCGAAGTTCCGTTGCTTCGTTCTTCCCCGAAAGACTCAGAGATACCTATGCAACTCGGTGCATCCGTGTCCCCCCAACAACGTAGAGAATTCCGCAGGAAGAATGGTCTCTGCTTCTACTGTGGGGATGACAAGCATCAAGTGAACAACTGTCCTAAGCGTAAGAATGAAGCCAGAGAACTTCCGCGCCTAAGTGATCATCGGGGAGGTCACTTGGGCGCACAGGTATTTCCAGTAAATAGGAAACGTACTACGATCTTGCTTCCCTTTCAGGTCTCTTTTGGTGGTAGGTCTGCTACCGGCAGTGCCTTCGTGGATTCAGGGTCCTCTACTAATATTATGTCTGTGGAATTTGCTATGTCTCTTGCTATGCCTCTGATTGATTTGCCTAAACTTATCCCGGTAGTGGGTATCGACTCCACTCCTCTTGCTAATGGTTATTTTACACAGCATACCCCTGTTTTTGAACTCCTTGTTGGCTCCATGCATTTGGAGCAATGCTCTGTACTGTTGATGCAGGGATTATCGTACGATTTGGTTCTAGGCCTTCCCTGGTTGCAGTTGCATAATCCCACGTTTGACTGGAATACTGGGGAGCTAACCAAATGGGGTAATGAATGTTGTACGTCATGTTTTTCTGTTAATTCTATTTCTCCCCCTGAGGAGGCGAATACGCTACCCGAGTTTGTTCAGGACTTCGCTGATGTTTTCTCTAGGGAGGCCTCCGAAGTGTTACCTCCTCATAGAGAATACGATTGCGCTATCGAATTGGTACCAGGAGCTAAGCTTCCTAAGGGTAGGATATTTAATCTTTCTTGTCCCGAACGTGAAGCCATGAGAGAGTATATCCAGGAATCTCTGGCCAAGGGTTACATTCGTCCCTCTTCTTCTCCGGTAGGTGCTGGCTTCTTCTTCGTGGGGAAGAAGGATGGTGGTCTTAGGCCATGCATTGACTACCCCAGCCTGAATAAGGTCACGGTAAGGAACCAGTATCCCCTTCCTTTGATTCCTGATCTCTTTAATCAGGTTCAGGGGGCCCAATGGTTCTCTAAATTGGATCTACGGGGGGCGTATAACCTTATTCGCATCAAAGAGGGGGATGAGTGGAAGACTGCGTTTAACACGCCCGAAGGCCATTTCGAATACCTCGTCATGCCCTTTGGGTTGTGTAATGCCCCTGCGGTCTTCCAGAATTTCATAAATGAGATTTTGAGAAATTACCTGGGGATATTTCTTGTAGTGTACCTTGATGACATACTGGTGTTTTCCAAGGACTGGTCCTCCCACATTGAGCATGTCAGGAAGGTGCTCCAGGTCCTTCGGGAAAACAAACTGTTTGCCAAAACCGAAAAATGTGTGTGGGGTACAGGAGATACCATTTTTGGGTCAAATCCTCACTCCTCATGAATTCCGCATGGACCCCGCCAAGGTTCAGGCTGTGGCGGAATGGGTCCAACCTGCCTCCCTGAAGGCGTTAGTGTTTTTTGGGGTTCGCTAATTATTACAGGAGATTTATTGCTAACTTCTCGGTCATCGCTAAGCCCCTTACGGACCTCACTCGCAAAGGTGCTGATCTCCTCCACTGGCCTCCTGAGGCTGTCCAGGCTTTTGAGGTCCTTAAGAAGTGCTTTATCTCGGCCCCGGTGCTGGTTCAGCCCAACCAAATGGAGCCATTTATCGTGGAAGTTGACGCATCTGAGGTGGGAGTGGGGGCTGTCTTGTCCCAGGGTACCAGGTCCCTCACCCATCTCCGCCCCTGTGCCTACTTCTCCAGGAAGTTTTCGCCAACTGAGAGTAACTATGATATTGGCAACCGCGAACTCTTAGCCATTAAATGGGCATTTGAAGAGTGGCGCCACTTCCTGGAGGGGGCTAGACACCAGGTAACGGTCCTTACCGACCACAAGAATCTGTTTTTCCTAGAATCTGCCCGGAGGCTAAACCCGAGACAAGCTCGATGGGCGTTATTTTTTACCAGATTAAATTTTTTGGTTACCTATAGGGCTGGGTCTAAAAATATTAAGGCTGATGCACTGTCGCGTAGCTTCATGGCCAGCCCTCCTTTGGAGGAAGATCCTGCTTGTATTTTGCCTCCAGGTATAATCATTTCCTCGATCGATTCTGATTTAGTCTCTGAAATTGCTGCTGATCAAGGTTCAGCTCCTGGGAACCTTCCTGAGAACAAGCTGTTTGTTCCCCTGCAATTCCAGCTAAGGGTACTTAGGGAAAATCATGACTCCGCACTATCTGGTCATCCAGGCATCCTGGGTACCAAACACCTCATTACCAGAAAATATTGGTGGCCTGGGTTGCCTAAAGACGTTAAGGCCTACGTCGCCGCTTGTGAGGTTTGTGCTAGGTCCAAGACTCCCAGGTCCCGACCAGCGGGCTTACTGCGTTCGTTGCCCATTCCCCAGAGACCTTGGACACATATCTCCATGGATTTTATCACCGATTTGCCTCCATCCCAAGGCAAGTCGGTGGTGTGGGTGGTGGTAGACCGCTTCAGTAAGATGTGCCACTTTGTGCCCCTCAAGAAACTACCCAACGCCAAGACGTTGGCTACCTTGTTTGTCAAACACATCCTGCGTCTCCATGGGGTCCCTGTCAATATTGTTTCGGACAGAGGGGTACAATTTGTTTCATTGTTTTGGAGAGCCTTCTGTATGAAGTTGGGGATTGATCTGTCCTTCTCCTCTGCCTTCCATCCTGAAACCAATGGTCAAACGGAGAGGACTAATCAATCTCTAGAACAATACTTAAGGTGTTTTGTCTCTGACTGTCAATATGATTGGGTCTCATTCATTCCCCTCGCCGAATTTTCCCTTAATAACCGGGTCAGTAACTCGTCAGGGGTCTCTCCCTTTTTCTGTAATTTTGGGTTTAATCCACGGTTCTCCTCCGTTTCACCTGGTAGTTCCAACAATCCTGAGGTAGAGGTCGTTCATCGGGAACTGTGCACAGTCTGGGCCCAGGTTCAGAAGAACCTAGAGGCGTCCCAGAGCGTACAAAAAACTCAGGCTGATAGAAAACGTTCTGCTAACCCCCTGTTTATGGTCGGGGATCTGGTGTGGTTGTCGTCTAGGAACTTGCGTCTCAAGGTTCCGTCCAAGAAGTTTGCTCCCCGGTTTATTGGGCCGTATAAGGTCATTGAGGTCCTCAATCCTGTCTCCTTCCGGCTGGAGTTACCCCCGTCTTTTCATATACACGACGTGTTTCATGCCTCCCTCCTTAAACGCTGCTCCCCGTCCTTGGCTCCATCGAGGAGACCTCCTGTTCCCGTCCTCACCCCTGAGGGGGTGGAATTCGAGGTGGCCAGGATTGTGGACAGCAAGATGGTCCAAGGCTCCCTCCAGTACCTGGTCCATTGGAGAGGTTATGGGCCCGAGGAGAGGACTTGGGTACCCGCCCGGGATGTTCACGCTGGGGTATTGGTCAGGAGGTTCCACCTGCGTTTCCCCAGTAAGCAAGGTCCACTTAGAAAGGGTTCGGTGGCCCCTCATAAAAGGGGGGGTACTGTAAAGGATCTGCCAGGCACAGCTTCGGGGTTAACTCCCTTAATTAATCAGCCAGCACCTGAATCTACATCCCTGAGACTGACTCCAGCTTCCACCACTCAGGCTGGCAGGCTTAGGAGTGGGAGAGCCTATCGCAGCCTGGCCAGACTCAGCTAGCTCCCGCCCTCTGTCTATTTATACCTGCATTTCCTGTTCCTCCTTGCTTGTTATTCTTTTTCGTGTGGTTTCCTGGCCCAGCTACAACTCCTTCTATTTTGTTCCTGCTCCATACAGACCCTGGCTTACTGACTACTCTTCTGCTCTTCGTTTGGTACCTCGCACACTCCTGGCTTGACTCGGCTCGTTCACCACTCTGGTTGCTCACGGTGTTGCCGTGGGCAACTGCCCCTTTCCCTTGCTTGTATTCCCTTGTATATTTGTCGTGTTTGTCGTGCACTTACTGAGTGCAGGGACCGCCGCCCAGTTGTACCCCGTCGCCTAGGGCGGGTCGTTGCAAGTAGGCAGGGACAGAGTGGCGGGTAGATTAGGGCTCACTCGTCCGTTTCCCTACCCCCCGGTCATTACACACCCCCTTGCTCTTAGTGCCACACTCCCCTTTCCCTTAGTGCCACACCCCCTTTCTCTTAGTGCCACTCCCCACATTCTCTTAGTGCCATACTCCCCCCTTGCTCTTAGTGCAACTCTCCCCCCCTTGCTCTTAGTGCCACTCCCCCCCCTTGCTCTTAGTACCACACCACCTCTTGCTCTTAGTGCCGCACTGCAAATAGAGCAGAGAGCGGTAGCCTACTGCTCTCCACTCTCCGGTTTGCCTAACGTGACTCACCGTAGGAGGAGACGAGGTCATGCGTCGCAGCGGTGGAGGTAACAGGTCCACTTCTGACTGGGGTCGGTGACGGCCAGGGAGTTGACCAGTCCGGTCACCTGACT
Organism: Rhinoderma darwinii; assembly: GCF_050947455.1. Classification (NCBI taxonomy): domain Eukaryota; kingdom Metazoa; phylum Chordata; class Amphibia; order Anura; family Rhinodermatidae; genus Rhinoderma; species Rhinoderma darwinii. Next base: position 117,874,145 of record NC_134691.1, read on the forward strand.
TAAGTCACCTTACCTCATGACGCTGACGTGAGGTCAGATGACAGGTCAGGTGACTGGATTGGTCCACTCCCGGGCCGTCACCGACCTCACTTGGCAGCGGCCTGAATATTTTCAGATTCCGCAGAAGTCAAGCGGAGTCTGAAAATATGCCCGGCCGCGGCCTATTGTTCCTTTGCACTGCGCATGTACATTTCAGCGCATGCGCAGTGCAAAGTTCCGAAGAATGAGGGAAAAATCCCAGACGGGTTTTTTTTCTACCGGACGCTACGGACAGCAGAAAAAAACACCCATTTTTGCGGACTGTCCATAAATTTACGGACGGTTGGCAACCCTGATCTGAGCATGCGTAATGCAGCTCCATTCTCCTGACAAGCAGAAAAAAAAGTTGTCAGCAGCGCAGGGAGGATGGATTATAGCAGCGCTGTGTGTGGGCCTGTCATTTTGCTCACTGGGGCTGAGATGTCTGAGATGAGAACGCCCCTTTAATATAGTTAACCCCAAGGACATGGTTAATCTACGTTTTTTCCTTTTTGTTTTTTCCTCCCCGCTATCCATAAACCATAAAAATTAAATTTTTTCGTTAACATAGCCGTGTGTGGGCTTGTTTTTTGCGTGACAAGTTGTAGTTTTTCATGGCATCATTTATTGTACCACATAATGTACTGGGAAGCTGAAAAAAATGATTACGCCATATTTGGGGGGTCTTGTTTTTACGGCGTCCATAAGACAGTAAAAACTACATCTTCACATTATTCTACAGGTTGATACAATTAAGGCGATACCAAATGTATATGTTTTTTTTCTATGTTTTACCACTTTTAGAAAAAAAAACGATCTGCTAAAAAAAAAGTGTTTTGTGTCGCCATATTCTGAGAGCCATAACTTTTTTACTTTTCCGTCAATTTAGTGATGAGGGCTTATTTTTTTACGGGGCTAGCTGTATTTACATATACCATTTTGGGGTACATGCAACTTTTTGATCACTTTTTATTCTATTTTTTTGGAGAGCTACGGTGACCAAAAAACAGCAATTTGCGTGTTTTTTTATATATTTTTTTACGGCGTTTACCCAGTGGGTTAAACAATGCTACATTGTTATAGTTTGGACTTTTACGGACGTGGCAATACCAGTTATGTCAACGTTAATTGTTTTGAAAGGTTTTTTGAACTTTTAATATTTCTTTTTTTGGAACATTAAAAAAAACTTTATTTAACTGTTTTTTGTACTTTTTTTATTAGTCCCCCTAGGGGAATTGAACCAGCGATTGTTGGATCGCTTGCATGATATACTGCAATACTAATGTATTGCAGTATATCGCTATACTGACAGTCTCCTTTGAAGCCCTGCCAGAGGCAGGGCTTCAAAGGAGTACAAAGATGGCAGACCTGGGAGCCTTCAATAGGCCCCCAGGCTGCCATGACGACCATCGGCACCCCCTGATCGCGTTGTGGGGGAGCCGATGGAGTGAGCCGCCACCCTGATTCTAACAATTTAAATGCAGCGGTCGCGATTGACCGCGGCATTTAAATTGTTAAAGGGGCGGAATCAAAGTGATGTTTAATTCCACCCGTTGCAGTGAGGTGTCTGCTGTATTACACAGCCGACATCATATGAGTATGGAGCATGCTCAGTCCGTGAGCCCGCACCATACTTCCCCTTAACAGATACCACATACATGTACGTGTTATGTCGTTAAGGGGTTAATGGAGAAACATAGAAGTAGTAGACAGATTTTGCCTACTTGGATAAATTATTATCAACAAGGGATCCAGCCGAGAAATAAGACATAGAATGGCTATTGCAAGGTTGAAAAAGTATATAGGATACTATCACTGGAGTTATGAACATGACGCTGAAAAGACTGAAGACTCAAACAGAAGACTGGACATTATGGAGAAACACTATCCATACGGTCATCAGGAGTCAAAAACAACTAGACAGCGCTTAAATGGTCACCAACTTTTCAAAAAACAGCACGAATCTATACGCGAATATAAGAAACTTTGTAATATACAGTTAGAATTATTTGGACAGTGACACAAGTTTTGGCATTTTAGCTGTTTACCAAAACATATTGAATATACAGTTATATAATCAATATGGACTTAACCCCTTCCCTCCGCAGCCATATTTCGGATTTTCACTTTTGTTTTTTCCTCCCCACCTTCCAAAAGCCATAACTCTTTTATTTTTCCATCAATATTGCCGTATGAGGGCTTGTTTTTTGCGGAACGACTTGTAGATTTTCACAGCACCATTTTTTGCACCATATAATGTAGTGGGAAATGAGAAAAAAAATATATGTGGGGTGGAACAGGAAAAAAACTGTGATTCCTCAATATTTTGGGTGGTTTTGTTTTTACGGCGTTCACCGTACAGTAAAAACGACATGTTAACTTTATTCTGTGGGTTAATACGATTACAGCGATACCAAATTTATATTGCTTTCTTTATGTTTTACTACTTTTACAAGGAAAAAACTGATTGTTAAAAATAAAATTTCAGTTGTCGCCACATTCTGAGCCAGAACTTTTTTTGTGTCGATTTAGTGGTGTGAGGGCTTATTTTTTACGGGGCGAGCTGTAGTTTATATTGGTACCATTTTCGGGTACGTGAGATATTTTGATCACTTGTTATTTCATTTTTTGTGGGAGATGAAGGAACCAAAAAACAGCAATTCTGATGTTTTTAATTTTTTATGGCGTTCACCATGCGGACTAAATAATGATATTTTGTAATATTTCAGACTTTTACGGACGCGTCAATACCAGTTATGTAAGCTTTTTATTTTTTTTTATATTGTGCTTGAGGGAAAATGGGAAAAGTTTTTTTTTTTGGAGCTTTTAAAGGGAAGGTGTCATGATTTTTTTTCATATTGCTTTTAGGGGGGATTCACACGAACGTGTATTCGGTCCGTGTGGGCCGCGTGGTTTTCATGCGCCACGCACAGACCAATACAAGTCTATGGGGCAGTACAGACAGTCCGTGCTTTTTGCGCAGCGTTTGTCAGCTGCGCAAAAAACGCGACATGTTCAATATCTCCGCGTATTTCGCGCATCACGCACCCATTGAAGTCAATGGGTGCGTGAAAACCACGCAGGTCGCACGGAAGCACTTCCGTGCGAACCGACTGAAACAGCGCACCAGCTGTCAAAAGGATGAATGTAAACAGAAAAGTACCACGTGCTTTTCTGTTTCCAAACATCCAAACGGAGTGTCTTTTTAGATGAGCGAACCCGGACAACCGAACCGAACTTCACCGGGTTCGGCCGAACTCGTTTTGGCCGAACCCGGCAAAAAAATTTTCCGGTATGCGACGTCAGGAGATAGTCACTGTCCAGGGTGCTGAAAGAGTTAAACTGTTTCAGCACCATGGACAGTGACTTCCGATCCCAATATACATGAACCTGTAAAAAAAAAAACGAAGTTCTGACTTACCGAGAACTCCCGGCTTCTTCCTCCAGTCTGACCTCCCGGGATGACAATTCAGTCCAAGTGACAGCTCCAGCCAATCACAGGCCAAGCACAGGCTGCAGCGGTCACATGGACTGCCGCGTCATCCAGGGAGGTGGGGCCCGATGTCAAGAGAGGCGCGTCACCAAGGACGCGTCACCAAGGCAACGGCCGGAAGGGAAGTTCTCGGTAAGTACGAACGTTTTCTTTTTTTTTAACAGGTTGCTGTATATTGTGTTCGGCATTCACTGTCGAGGGTGCTGAAAGAGTTACTGCCGATCAGTTAGCTCTTTCAGCACCTTGGACAGTGACGGGCGTCGACTAGCCTCATCTCTATGATGGCAGCTGCGCGAAAATCACGCAGCCGCGCATCATACAAGGGTGACACACGCAGCTGTCAAATGGTTTTTGCGCGCAAAACGCCGCGTGGTTTGCACGCGCAAAAACGCAACGTTCGTCTGAATCTGCCCTTAATATAATATTTTCAAAAATGTTATTTAATTGTGTTCTCATGTTTTACTTTTTAATGTATTCTTACTTTTACTTCTCTATGGGGACTGCCATTTTTTTTCATCTCTGTATGTGTCGATTAACGACACATACAGAGATGCTAAACGGCACATACAACCCCATAGAGAATGCGAACGGGAGCCGTTCCATTCTCAGTTGCGTGCACCGTCTGTGTGGGAACGGCACATACGCCGCTCTCACACAGACCAAAACGAAGCTCGTTCGTAGAGCGAAATCCGGCGCCATTTTCATGTGGACCGGAAGCCGCTGCCGGACAGTAAGATGACGACTTCCGGCCGCAGCTTCCGGCCATATGTTCAACGAACCGAAGGCGCAAGGAAAAGGAGCGTAGACCAGCGGAGGCGGCGGGAGGAGCAGGTAATTTATGTTCGTGTATGATGTGTGTATTATGTTTGTGTATGTTCGTGTCATACTGTCTGCTGAGCCCTGTATCTAATCCTCCTACACTGTGCAGTCACTCAGAAAATGGCGGCACACAGTGTAGGCGGTTTGAAGACATTGAAACCCTTCCTTCTCCTGGCACTAGCTAGAAGGGAGGGGGGATTGTGTGAGGACACTAGAGGAGACTGTGTCCACCCCAAATTTGCAGCATAAATCAATGAGGTTGCTTTACCACAGTTACCATGCTTCAATTTTGGGAACTACTCCATCTAGTGGCCAGCACATGGAAATGTTATAAATTAGAATCTAATTAATAATATTTCCTGACTTGTGAAAAAATTAAAACAATGTGTAATCATTTAAATACTAATTGTTTAACTGAAAAAAAAATAAAAAAATCTAGCGAAACATTCCCTTTAATGTTTTAATTTTTTTTATTTGTTAAAAAAACTTTATTTTACTGTTTTTTCTTGTCCCCCTAGGGGACTTTAACCAGCGACTGTTAGATCGCTTGCACGATATACTGCAATACTAATGTATTGCAGTATATCGTGATTCTGACAGTCTCCTATGAAGCTCAGCCTGATGCAGGGCTTCATAGGAGAACAAAGATGGCGGACCTGGGGAACTTCGTCATGCTGTCATGCCAACCAACGTCACCCCACGATCTCGCTGTGGGGGGGGCGTTGGGACGTTACAGGGGGTCACCCCCCTGTTCTTAGTCATTTAAATGCAACGATCGCTATTGAAAGCGGCATTTAATGGGTTAAACAAGCGGGATGGTGCTCGAACGGGATCCCGCTCGTTACCCGGACATGTCGGCTGTAACACACAGCCGACACACTCGCTCTATGGAGCGGGCGCAGCCCGTGAGCCCGCTCCATATTCCTCCACACAGGCGTGTGCCGTATATATACGGCGGATGTTGGGAAGGGGTTAAAGTGCAAACTCTCAGCTTTAATTTGAGAGTATTCCATCCTAATTTGAGGAAGGGTTTAGGAATTACAGGTCTTTAATATGTAGCTGGCTCTTTTTCAAGGGACCAAAGGTAATTGGACAATTATCTCAAAAGCCATTTAATGGGCTGCATGGGCTATTCCCTCATTAATCCATCATCAATTAAGCAGTTAAAAGGTCTGGAGTTGATTCCAGGTGTGGCATTTGCATTTGGAAGCTGTTGCCGTGAACCCACAACATGAGGTCAAAGGAGCTCTCAATGCAAGTGAAACAGACCATCGTTAGGCTGAAAAAAATGAAGAAATCCATCAGAGAGATAGCACAAATGTTAGGAGTGGCCATATCAACGGTTTGGTACATTCTTGAAAAAAAAGAGCGCACTGGTGACCTCCTGAACTCCATAAAGCCTGGACGTCCACAGAAGACAACACTGGTGGATGATCGCAGAATCCTTTCCATGGTGAAGAAAAACCCCTTCACAACATCTACCCAAGTGAAGAATACTCTCCTGGAAGTACGTGTATCAGTATCTAAGTCTACTATAAGGAGAAGACTTCATGAGAGCAAATACAGAGGGTTCACCACAAGGTGCAAACCATTAATCAGCCTCAAAAATAGAAAGGCCAGATTAGACTTTGCCAAACATCTAAAGAAGCCAGCCCAGTTCTGGAAAAGCATGAAACTAAGATCAACCTGTACCAAAATGATGGGAGGAAGAAAGTATGGAGAAGTCTTGGAACGGCTCATGATCCAAAGCACACCACACCATCTGAAAAACATAGTGGAGGCAGTGTGATGGCATGGGCATGCATGGCTGCCAAAGGCACTGGGTCACTGGCGTTTATTGATGATGTGACTGAAGACAGAAGCAGCCGGATGAATTCTGAAGTGTTCAGGGATTTACTTTCTGTTCAGATTCAACCAAATGCAGCAAGGTTGATTGGACGCCGCTTCACATTACAGATAGACAATGACCCAAAACATACTGCGAAAGCAACCGAGGAGTTTTTTAAGGCAAAGAAGTGGAATATTCTGCAATGGCCAAGTCAATCACCAGATCTCAACCCGATAGTGCATGCATTTCACTTGCTTAAGACAAAACTTAAAGGGGTTGTCCGAGATATATTTTTATTTAAAAGTTAAACACACAATACACACATTAACTATTCCCTAATATACTTACCTGTGCAATCTTGCTTCTGTTCTCCGTTCTGGCAGCTCTTTTCTGCCGATCACATGTCTTCTGACGTCACGTTTTCTTCCTCCTCCACTGTCGTGTCGTGTCCCGATCACATGGTCTCGCCCCAGCGAGACCTCGGATGGGACACGACACGTCACTGGAGATGTGTCGTTTCTGCGGGTGCCCGCCCAGCCTATGCAGCTTTTTTTCACTGTGAGCGCGCCTATGCGTGTTCACAGTGAAAAAAGTGAAGAGGGACGGCACCCGCGGACTAGAGAGGTACAGTGACCTCTGTACTTTTAGTTCTTCCCCTATCAAAGCCTACACATAGTAGGCTTTGATAGGGGATCAGACAACTCGATGCAGTACACGGGTCGCATGCAGCCCTTGAGGCTGTTATCTGCGGCCCGCGGGACACCGTTGCGCCGTAGCACCGAGCAGGCCCAAGGAGGAGCCGCACTACGCTATTATAGGCTCTGCTACGATGTCAGGAGTCCCGGAGCAGAGCGTATAATATTAAACTGTAAAAGATCTTCTGGGGTCCTGTATCTAAGCCTACATTGTTAGGCTTAGATACAGTGGCTAAAAAAAATTGTCACACATGGAGCCTGTATCTAAGCCTAACACAATGTATGCTTAGATACAGGACCCCAGATGACATTCTTTTTATTCCTGTATAAGATTTGTGTTTTGGGGCCCTGTATCTAAGCCTAACATGTATTCTTAGATACATGGCCCATGTGTGACACTGTCTGCTTGGGTAATGTATCTAAGGCTACCTTGTGGTAGGCTTAGATACATGGTCAAACAGACAGTATCACACATGAGCAGTGTATCTAAGCATCACTTTTTTTTTCTTAGTTATGTGTTTTTTACAGTTCAAGGACTACTTCAATGACACCCTTTTTTATTTTTAATAAAATCGTTAACCAGTGTTGTGTGTGTTATTTCATTACAATATTTTTTCTATGTCCTCATTTATTTTAAAATGTATTACTAGTTCATTACTGTCTAACAGCGTCCATTAGTAAGGCTTCATGCACACGAGCGTGTGTATTTTACACGCGTGAAAAACTTGCGTCAATCATGTCTGTGTGTGTGCGTTACGGCGGATTTACACGAACGTGCTATACGTCCGTGCAACCCGCGTGGTTTTCACGCGGGTCGCACGGACCTATGCAAGTCTACGGGGGCATGCAGACTGTCCGTGAGTTTTGCCCAGCGTAAGTACGCTGCGTAAAACTCGCGACATGTTCTATATTTCTGCGTTTTTCGAGCATCACGCACCCATTGAAGTCAATGGGTGCGTAAAAATCACGCGCACCACACAGAAGCACTTCCGTGGGACGTGCGTGATTCGCGCAACAGCAGTAAAAAGTATGAATGTAAACAGGAAAGCACCACATGCTTTTCTGTTTACAAACATCCAAACGTAGTGTCATAATGATGGTGGCTGCGCGGAAAGCACGCAGCTGCGCACCATATGAACATGACACGGAGCTGTCAAGTGCATTTTGTGCACGCAAAACGCCACTGTATTTGCGTGCGCAAAACGCACACGCTCGTGTAAATCCGCCCTTATGCATCAGTGTGCTTTTCGATTGTCATGTGTTATTCACGCACTCACAAAGCCAGCACATTTTTTTCATCTAACAAATTGTGTAAATCACGCACCAAACACGTGTGTGCGGTGCGTGGTTTTCACGCATGCATTGACTTCAATGTGAGTGTAGGTGCAGGATAACGCACCAATAGAGGACATGCAGTATGTTTCACGCAGCGGACTCTCGCTGCGTGAAAAGTCACGCATGTGTCAACGGCCCCATTGAAATAAATGGGTCGCGTGTGTTGTGCGTTTTTTCAAAGCACAGCACACGGACGTGATTCACGCTTGTGTAAATCGTGCCTAAGGCCCCATTCTCAACAGGGTGAATCTCGCCCGTGTGCTGATTGTGAAAACCACGCACAGCACACGTGACCCATTATTTTAAATTGGCCTGTTTTCATATGCGTTTCTCACGGGCGTCAATCTTACACGCAAGTGTGCATGAGGCATAAGACGGGGCTGGACGAACGCAAAAAAAGCCGCAAACAACGCCGCAAAAAACAATAAAAAAACAACGCCAAAAAGGCTACGATAAACGCGGGGAAAAACATTAAAAAAAAAACGTGAAAAAAACAGCAAACAAAGAGGCAAAGAACGCCACGAAAAACGACAGGGAAAACGCCACGAAAGACGCAACGAAAAACGCAGAAATAAAAAACCCCCCAAAAATACGCGAAAAGCGTAGAAAAAAAGGCTATGATAAACGACACGCAAAACGACGAAAAAAATATAGTGGAAAATGACGCGAAAAAAGCCGCAAACAAAGAGGCAAAGAAGGCTGCGAAAAAAAACGGGGAAAACCACACGAAAGACGCAACGAAAAACGCATAAAAAATTTCCGACAACAACGACGCAAAAAAAGAAACGATAAACGACGCGAAAAAAAGGATACGATAAACGAAACGGAAAACACATTCAAAAACATCGCAAAAAAAGACGCAAACAAACAAGCAAAAAACGCCAAGATAAAGTAAGCGAACAACGCCCCGAAAAAAATCGGCAAAGAAAAACGCAAACAGCGCACAAAAAACGCCGGGAAAAACGACGCAAAAAACAGCGTGCAGGGAGAGGTAAATCTGCCGCAATCTTCAAGACGGAATTTTGAGGCAGATATTGTTCCTGCCAAAAAACTCTGTGTGAACATAGCCTTAGTGGAGAGAGACATGAGATAGAGGAGGGCGGACAAGGGTTAGGGTATGTTCACACGAGGGCGTCCGTAACGGCTGAAATTACGGGGATGTTTCAGCCTGAAAACATCCCCGTAATTTCAGCCATAACGGCATGTGCAGGCGCTTGAACGCCGCGTCCATTAGGGGCGTAATTGGCGCTGCTATTCATTGGAGTCAATGAGTAATGGCTCCAATTATGCCCAAAGAAGTGACAGGTCACTTCTTTGACGCGGGCGTCTATTTACGCGCCGTCATTTGACAGCGGCGCATAAATATACGCCTCGTGTGAACAGACAAACGTCTGCCCATTGCTTTCAATGGGCAGATGTTTGTCAACGCTATTGAGGCGCTATTTTCGGACGTAATTCGGGGCAAAAACGCCCGAATTATGTCCGTAATTAGTGCGTGTGAACATACCCTTAGGGTAGATACGAAGAGGTGAAAAGAGAAATAAAACATAAATGTGAAAAACATAATGGGGGGGAGAACATTTGCTCATCATCCTTCAAGAATGTCATCAAGAAGACAAGTGCAGTGAAGGAGGTCAGCGGGAGGAGCAAGGACAGCTCACATGAACTCTTGGAAGGTACGTGCACGCTCATTGCAGCCTGCAATGAGCGTGCACGTGAAAAAAGTTTCATCACAAGGAAAGATCAACAAACCAGAGCTGAACTGCATGTAAACAAACTGTGCTGAATTCAAAGAAGAAATGTGTTAAGTAGAATTTTTTTTAAAAATAATGCTTTATTTAGGTTGTCTGTATAAGGGGTAATGTATGACACAGTTTTTGAAAAAATGTTGGGATCTCGGACAACCCCTTTAAGGCAGAAAGACCCACAAACAAGCAACAATTGAAGACAGCTGCAGTAAAAGCCTGGCAAAGCATCACAAAGGAGGAAACCCAGCGTTTGGTGATGTCCATGGGTTCCAGACTTTAGGCAGTCATTGCCTGCAAAGGTTTTTCTACAAAGTATTAAAAAAAAACACATTTTATTTATGGTAAAGTTAATTTGTCCAAAGACTTTTGAGCCCCTGAAATGAGGAGGCTGTGTAGAAAAATGGTTGCAATTCCTAAACGTTTCACAGGATATTTTTGTTCAAGCCCTTGAATTAAACCTGAAAGTCTACACTTCAATTGCATCTCAGTTGTTTCATTTCAAATCGAATGTGGTGGCATGCAGAGTCCAAATCATGAAGATTGCGTCACTGTCCAAATAAATCTGGACCTAACTGTATCTTAATAGAAAAAAAATTGCTCTTTCTCCACTTATCATCTCCTTTCCCCCCTCCCACAATTAGCCAAGGGGTATGTTCACGCGCCATGTTTTCAGCCATTTTCGGGGCATAAATGCCTCGAAAAACGCCTGAAAAAAATGGAAGCTGAATGCCTCCAAACATCTGCCCATTGATTTCAATGGGAAAAACCGCGTTTCGTTCAAATGGGGCGTTTTTCTATGCGACCGTTTGAAAAAACGGCACGTAAAAAAACACCCCGTAAAAAGAAGTGCATGGCTGTTATTCATTGTGTCAATAGAAAAACCGTTCCAAAAACGGCTCCAAAAAACGCATCAAAAGAAGTTTGATGCTTTAAAAACGGCTTAAAACCAGAGGCTTCCATTGAAAACAGCTACGTATTTTACAGCCGTTTTTAATTTAGCATGTGAACATAGCCTAACTGTCCACACAATCTGAATTGACTGATTTGATAGTCCATCTCATCTTAACCCCTTCCCGCTCCTTGACGTACTATTACGTCATGGCAGCTGTATCGTTCGCGCTCCATGCCGTAATAGTACGTCTCGGGAGTAACGGCCGTTTCGGCCGTCCTCCCGACACATACAGGAGCTGTGACGCTGCTGTCTTGTTCAGCAGCTGTCACAGCTCCTACAGCGGGGACCGATCGCTGTGTCCCCGCTGATTAACCCCTTAAAAGCCGCGTTCTATAGAGATCGCGGCTATTTAGGGGTTAAGCTGCCATCGCCGGCCTGCTACGCGATAGCGGCCGGCGATGGTGACTATGGCAACCGGACACCAAACAATGGCGTCCGGCTATGCCATAGACGGAAGCCTAGTGGGTCCTGACAACGTCAGGACCCACTATGCTTGCTGTCAGTGAGTAGCTGACAGCTCTAATACACTGCACTACGCATGTAGTGCAGTGTATTAGAATAGCGATCAGGGCCTCCTGCCCTCATGTCCCCTAGTGGGACAAAGTAATAAAGTAAAAAAAAAGTTAAAAAAAGATGTGTAAAAATAAGAAAATAAAAGATTTAAAAGTATTAAAAGTAAAAATCCCCCTTTTTCCCTTATCAGTCCTTTATTATTAATAAAAATATATAAACAAACAAATAAACTATACATAATTGGTATCGCCGCGTCCGTAACGGCCTGAGCTACAAAATTATTTCATTATTTATCCCGCACGGTGAACGCCGGAAAATAAAATAATAATAAACCGAACCACAATCACAATTGTTTGGTCACTTCACCTCCCAAAAAATGGAATAAAAAGAGATCAAAAAGTCGCATGTACCGAAAAATGGTACTGATCGAAACTACAGTTCGTTACGCAAAAAATAAGTCCTCGCACGGCTTTATTGATTGAAAAATAAAAACTTTATGGCTCTTAGAATAAGGTAACACCAAAAGTGAGTGATTGTTTACAAAACGTATTTTATTGTGCAAACGCCATAAGACATAAAAAAAAACTATAAACATCTGGTATCGCCGTAATCGTATCGCCACGCAGAATAAAGTGAATATGTCATTTATAGCGCACGGTGAACGCTGTAAAAAAAAAAGAAAAAAAAACAATCGTAAAATTGCTGTTTTTTAGTCACCACGCCACCTAAAAATAGAATAAAAACTGATCAAAAAGCCGCATGCACCCCAAGAAAACTACAATGGATTCCTCAAGGGGTCTAGTTTCCAAAATGGGGTCACTTTTGGGGTGTTCCCAATGTTTTGGCACCACAAGACCTCTTCAAACCGGACATGGTGCCTAATAAAAAAGAGGCTTCAAAATCCACTAGGTGCTCCTTTGCTTCGGAGATCGGTGCTTCAGTCCATTACCGCCCGAGGGCCACATGTGGGATATTTCTCAAAACTGCAGAATCTGGGCAATACGTATTAAGTTGCGTTTCACTGATAAATCCTTTTGTGTTATAAAAAAAATGGTATAAAGAGGATTTTCTGACAAAAAAAAAATGTAAATTTCACCTCTACTTTGCTCTAAATTTTTGTGAAACACCTAAAGGGTTCATAAACTTTCTAAATGCTGTTGTGAATACTTTGAGGGGTCTAGTTTCTAAAATGGGGTATTTGATAGGGGTTTCTAATATATGGGCCCCTCAAAGCAACTTCAGAACTGAACCGGAACCTAAAAAAATAAATAAATGAGGCAATACTTCGCTTCTTACATTATAGTGATAATGAGCCGTGCCCACCCCGAGATTACCCCAGTTTTGACCGTTTGTATAAACGGAGACCCCTATTAGACCGTCTCAGTGCCCGGTTTTCCCAAGCATTCACCCCCGAGACGTGTATTTCTATTGATGAGTCCTTGGTACATTTTAAAGGGAGGGTTCAATTCCGCCAGTACCTGCCGGGTAAGAGGGCAAGGTATGGCGTGAAGATGTATAAGCTGTGAGAGTGCATCAGGGTATACCTACAGGTTTAGGATATATGAAGGAAAGGCCACCCCAAACCAGACTGCATCCTGGACTACAATAGGTACATGGGAGGGATGGACTTGTAAGATCAAGCCCTGAAGCCCTACAGCGCCATGCGGTGTGGTATAAGAAGCTGGCCGGGCACATCATACAGATGGCATTGTACAATGCGTACGTGCCACGTCGATGTGCAGGCCAGACGGGAACTTTCCTGGAATTTCAAGAGGTGATTATCAAGAACCTAATCTTTAGGGACCAAGAAGGGGGGGCACCCAGTACTTCTGGAAGCGGGGCCACACGCATCGTACCAGGGCGGCAACACTTTCCAGGAGAAGTTCCCCAAACTGGCAAGAAGGGAAAAAGTCAAAAGAGGTGCAAAGTCTGCTATAAGAGGGCGATAATGGATGACACAATATATCAATGTGACACGTGTCCCGAATAACCAGAGCTCTGTATGAAAGTGTTTTAAAATTTATCATACATCCCTTGGTTTATAATTTACCCCAATTTTACTTACCCTGATGCACTCCACACAGCTTATCCCCCCTCGTCTTTCCCCTCTGGGCCCTGCTGTGTGTCCAGGCAGCTGATAACAGCCACATGTAGGGTATTGCCATACCCGGGAGAACCCACATTACAGTTTATGGGGTGTAGGTCTCCGGTCAAAATGCTCACTACACCTCTAGATGAATGCCTTAAGGGTGTAGTTTTTAAAACGGGGTCACTTCTTGCGGGTTTCAACTGTACTGGTACCTCAGGAGCTTCTGCATACATGACTTCGCACTAGAAAATCCCCAGTAGGCCAAATGGTGGTCCTTTCCTTCAGAGCCCTCCCATGGGCCCAAACGGCAGTTTATCACAACAAATGGGGTATTGCGGCACTCAGAACAAATTGCGCAACAGAATGGGGTACTTTGTTTCTTGTGAAAATAAGAAATTTTCAGCCAAAACTACATATTATTTGAAAAAATTAATTTTGTTTTCATTCCCAGCCCAATTCAAATAAGTTCTGTGAAAAAACTATGGGGTCAAAATGGTCACAACACCCATAAATGAATTCCTTGAGGGGTGTAGTTTCCAAAATGGGGTCATTTGTGGTGGGTTTCTATTGCTTTGATACCTCTGGGGCTCTGCAAATGCGACATGGCACCCGAAAACCAAACCAGCAAAATCTGTACTCCAAAGAACACACAGCGCTCCTTCCCTTCTGAGGCCTCCCATGGGCCCAAACGGGAGTTTATTGCCACAAATGGGGTATTGATGCACTCAGGAAAAATTGGGCAACAAAATTGAGTATTTTGTTCCCTGTGAAAATAAGAAATTTTGGTAAAAAATTACATCTTATTGGAAAAAATGTCATTTTTTTAATGTCACAGCCCAATTGAAATAGGTGCTGTGAAAAAACTGTGTGGTCAAAATGCTAACAACAACCATAAATGAATTCCTTGAGGGGTGTAGTTTCCAAAATGGGGTCACTTTTGGTGGGTTTCCATTGCTTTGATACCTTTGAGGCTCTGCAAATGCGACATGGCACCCGAAAACCAATCCAACAAAATCTGGACTCCAACAAACATATAGCGCTCCTTTCCTTCTGAGCCCTCCCATGGGCCCAAACGGCAGTTTATCACCACAAATGGGGTATTGCCACACTAAGGACAAATTGGGCAACAAAATTGGGTATTTTGTTCCCTGTGAAAATAAGAAATTTTGATCACAAATGACATTTTATTGGAAAAAATGAAATTTTTTTCATTTCAGAGCCCAATTCAAATACGTGCTGTGAAAAAACTGTGCGGTCAAAATGGTAACAACAACCCTAAATGAATTCCTTGAGGGGTGTAGTTTCCAAAATGGGGTCACTATTGGGGGATTCCTACTGTTTTGACACCTCAACACCTCTTCAAACCTGGCATGCTGCCTAAAATATATTCTAATAAAAAAGAGGACTCAAAATGCACTAGGTGCTTCTTTGCTTCTAGGGCTTGTGTTTTAGTCCACGAGCGCAGTAGGGCCACATGTGGGACATTTCTAAAAACTGCAGAATCTGGACAATACATATTTAGTAGTGTTTCTCTGGTAAAACCTTCTTTGTTACAGAAAAAAAAATGAATAAAATTTAAATTCAGCAAGAAAAATGAAATTTGCAAATTTCACCTCCACTTTGCTTTAATTCCTGTGAAATGCCTGAAGGGTTAACAAACTTTCTAAATGCTGTTTTGAATACTTTGAGGGGTCTAGTTTTTAAAATGGGGTGTTTTATCAGGGTTTCTAATACATAGGCCCCACAAAGCCACTTCAGAACTCAAGAGGTACCTTAAAAAAAGGCTTTTGAAATGTTCTTAAAAATATGAGAAATTGCTGTTTATGTTCTAAGCCTTGTAACGTCCAAGAAAAATAAAAGAATGTTCAAAAAACGATGCCAATCTAAAGTAGACATATGGGAAATGTGAACTAGTAACTATTTTGGGTGGTATAACCGTCTGTTTTACAAGCAGATGCATTTAAATTCTGAAAAATGCAATTTTTTCAAAATTTTCTCTACATTTTGCACATTTTCACCAATAAACACTGAATATATCGACCAAATTTTACCACGAACATGAAGCCCAATGTGTCACGAGAAAACAATCTCAGAATCGCTTGGGTAGGTTTAAGCATTCCGACGTTATTACCACATAAAGTGAAATATGTCAGATTTGAAAAATGGGCTCTGAGCCTTAAGGCCAAAACTAGGCTGCGTCCTTAAGGGGTTAAGGAGATGGAAAAAGCATTGAGGCATCAGGTTACAGCTGCCCATAGAAGTCTATGGATAGAGGATGTGGAAGCAGGAGCAGGAGTAAGGGGGGATTCACACGAACGTGATTTGCGTCCGTGCAGTCCGCATGGTTTTCACGCGGGTCGCACGGACCTATGCAAGTCTATGGGGCAGTGCAAACTGTCCGTGACTTTTGCGCAGCGTTGGTCCGCTGCGTAAAACTCACGAGATGTTCTCTATTTCTGCGTTTTCCACGCATCACGCACCCATTGATGTCAATGGGTGCGTGAAAATCACGTGTGCCCCACGGAAGCACTTCCCTGGGACAAGCGTTATTCGCGCAACAGCAGTAAAAGAATAAATGTAAACAGAACAGCACCACGTGCTTTTCTGTTTACAAACATCCAAACGGAATGTCATATTGATGGCGGCTGCGTGAATAGCACGCAGCCGCGCATCCATATGAACAGGGCACACGGAGCTGTCAAGTGCCTTTTGCGCACGCAAAACGCAGCGTATTTTGCGCGCGCAAAAACGTCACATTCGTCTGAATCAGCCCTAAGAGAGACAGAGGAGAGAGACACAGAGATGCTGCTGCAGTTTCTAGTAAGAGTTGTATGTAAGCCCAGTGCAGGATTCACATCTACACTGCTCATTACTGCTGTATAATCTCCTCCATTCTGATGCTGTTTCTATGTACTAGTATATGTGATAGACAGATATAGGAGAGCAGTGTATAGAAGACATGTGTGCAGTGTATAGAAAACATGATAGCAGTTAGGCTCCGCCCACGAGCTCAGAGACAACTGCGAATTAGAGATAGAGCCTGCAGAGTGGAAAACTGCTAAATAATGCAGAATACAAGTCATATAATGGCCTGAAATTGTGTTATTCCTCATGTACATACATATGACATCTTAGTCTGAAAAGTCACTTGAAAAGTAAGTTACGTTTTCCAGGGCGTAGCTAAATCTCATGGGCCCTGTTGCAAGAATTCAGCTTGGGCCCCCCTCCCCTTACCCAACACCATCAGACCCCTGCGCACACCTATGTCCATCAGCCTTGTCCGATAGACCCCCTTAGTATAATGCCCCCCATAGCTGCCCCCACAGTATAATGCCCCCCATAGCTGCCCCCACTGTATAATACTCCCCATAGCTGCCCCCACACAGTATAATGCTCCCCATAGCTGCCCCCACACATGATAATGCCCCCATAGCTGACCACCACAGTATAATGCCCCCATAGCAGCTCCCATAGCTGTCCCCACAGTATATTGCCCCCATAGCTGACCCACACACAGTATAATGCCCCCCATAGCTGCCCCCACACAGTATAATGCTCCCCATAGCTGCCCCACACAGTATAATGCTCCCCATAGCTGCCCCCACACATGATAATGCCCCCATAGCTGACCACCACAGTATAATCCCCCATAGCTGCCCCCACAGTATAATGCCCTATAGCTGACCCCACAGTATATTGCCACCCATAGCTGCCCCATACAATATAATGCCCCATACAGTATAATGCCCTCCTTAGCTGTCCCATACAGTATAATGCCCCATACAGTATAATGCCCACTCAGCAGCTGCCATATGAGCCCCCGTGCCATACCCAGTATAATGCCCCCATATGTATGTACCTAATAGAAAAATAATAACATAATTACCTATCCCCGTTCCCACGACGGGTGGGGGTATATCCTTCTCCTCTGCACTGTGCTATGCTGGCACTAGATCACTCCTGCCTTCGCGGACCCGCTCGCGGCACAGTGAATACTGGAGCAAGGCTCCAGCATTGATCCCACCTGAGTGTGCGTCCTGGGGATGCAGATTTAGTTGGAAGCATGACCAGCACGGTCAGTGCTGTGTTGCGACCGTTGCGATCCCTATAGCTACACCACTGTACGCTTTAATAATAATTTTCACCCACTTGTCATTGTCAGGCTCCAATATCTGCCTGAAAATAATGTGAAAAAGTCTAGTTGGGAGATGACTACTGATATTGAGATCCTCTATACTTCTGACTTATTGTCCATGTAACACTATAAAATATTTATGCATCCATGGAAAAATCTCACACCCTTTGCACTGTCCTGGGAGATTTCTGTTACCAAAGGATTGCAGAGTAACAGAAACACGAGACTGTGCCTTCTGCCCCCAGTGTATTATCCCTATAGGAACCTGGCTGTTACATGCTTATTGTGCCCGGACATTGCTGGTTTTATTATAGCCAGATTCCTATTATATTGAAGCATAGACATATAGTAACTATAGCATACCAGATACCACAATGCTTCTTACTTTGAGAGTTGCACAACGCCAGATTTGGGGGCAGGACTACTTTTAAAAAGTGCAGCGTATTCTATAGATACATTTGCATGTCACAGTTCTATGTATAGCAATGATATCCTTAGGCCTTATTCACACGAACGTGTCCGTTTTGCGCGAGTAAAAAACGCAGCGCTTTTCCTGCGTTGCAGTTCCATGTGACATCAGTGTATGGTGCGTGTCCATGTTTTTTTGTGTGGTTTCTCAGAAGGGGTGGGCCACTCATGTCTAAACTGATTTACTGTCATTTACGCCAGCATCTTTGTGTTGCATGGACAGCCCAAGAAGCAACAAATTCATTAAAGAGGAGTCCAACTTTTAGGCCCCATTCACACGACCGTAGATTTTGGACATTGATGTCAGGAGGAGAGGAGGGGAGTCCCAGGCAGAGCGCTAGAAGCGGCTTTGCTCCGGGACTCCGTCTCTGGAGAAGCCCCTGACATCACTGTCCATATATGGACAGTGTTGTCAGGAGCAGAGCAGTATCCCAGGCAGAGTGCTAGTAGCACTCTGCCCGGGACTTTGGCTCTGGGTTTGCCCCTGACATCACTATCCGTATATGGACAGTGTTATCAGGAGCAGAGCAGTGTCCCAGGCAGAGTGCTAGTAGCGCTCTTCTTGGGACTTTGGCTCTGGGGTTGCCCCTGACATCACTAGCCGTATATGGACAGTGATGTCAGGGGCTTCCCCAGAGCCGATGTAATGAATCGGGGCAGGGAGATGGACAGGTGAGCCCTAATCTACCCGCAACTCAGTTCCTGCCTACTTGGTGTACAACTGGGCGACGGTCCCTACGCTCAGTAAGTGCAAGACAGGCAATACAAGACAAGGGCACACAGAAGCAAAGGGGGAAGTAGGGGCACATTACGTGAGCAACAGGCAGTGGTGAACGAGCCAAATCAAACCAGGGGAGTACATAGTAGCAAAATCAGAGCAGGAGAATAGTCAGGCAAGTCAGGGTCAATAAGTAACAGCGGTCAATCGGGTAAATAGCAGGAATCGCAGAGCCAGGAAACCAGACAATCACAGGCAAGGAACATGTTGCAAGTGAGGGTATAAATAGACCAAGGGCGGGAGCTAGATCCGTTAGGCCAGGCTGTGATAGGTTCTCCCTCTCCTCAGCCTGCAAGACTGAGTGGTAACAGATCGCGTCACTCTAGCAGACCTTGGAGCTGATGAGGGCTGATTAACCCCGGGCGTCGACACAGAACCTGTGTCTGGCAAACCCTTTGCAGCCGGAGTACCGGATCAGAGCCTTTACTAGCGCCCTTCCCGGGACTTCAGCTCTGCTCCGGACATCACTAACCATATTTGGACAGTGATGTCAGGAGAAGAGCAGGTGTCCCAAGCAGAGTCCTAGTAGTGCTCTGCCCGGGACTATGGCTCTGGGTTTGCCCCTGACAACGCTGTTCATATATGGATAGTGACGTCAGGGGCTTCTCCTGAAGTGGAATCCCCAGCCAGAGCGTCGGCAATGCTCTGGCTGGGGATTCCACTCCTAGAGGGAACCCCAATGGCGCTGCCTACAGAGAGGGTGGCTGGGTAGCACTACCAGGGAGGGTGGCTGTGAGGCACTACCAGGGAGGGTGGCTGTGTGGCACTACCAGGGAGGGGGGCTGTGAGGCACTACCTGGGAGGAGGGGGCTGTTGTATGGCACTACCTGGGAGATGGGGGCTGTGTGGCACTACCTGGGAGATGGGGGCTGTGTGGCACTAACTGGGAAGGGGGCTTTGTGGCACTACCTTGGGGGGGCTGTGTCGCACTACCCGGAAGGGGGGCTGTGTGGCACTACCTGGGAGGGGGGCTGTGTGGCACTATCTACAGAGGGCACTAAATTTATGGGGGTACAAACTATATAAGTGCATAAACAGAGCCGAACGTCTATATGGGGGCACAAAGTGATATTTTCTGCTATTTTACTGCCACCGTGAGTTCTCCCGCAAAGGGACCTACTAAGTCTGTGTCGTCCGAGGGCCCACATAAACTAGGAGCCGGCTGTAATGACAGGGATAGGGAAACAGACAAGTGAGCCCTAATCTACCCGCCACTCAGTCCCTGCCTACTTGCAACGACCCGCCCTAGGCGACGGGGTACAACTGGGCGACGGTCCCTACACTCAGTAAGTGCACGACAGACAACCAGACAAGGAAACACAGAACAAAGGGAAGAGGGGCAGTTGCCCACGGCAACACCGTGAGCAACAAGAGTAGTAAACGAGCCGAGTCAAACCAGGAGTGTACGAGGTGCCAAACGTAGAGCAGGAGAGTAGTGAACAAGCCGAGTCAAACCAGGAGTGTACGAGGTACCAAACGCAGAGCAGAAGAGTAGTCAGTAAGCCAGGGTCAATACGAAGCAGGGACAAGTAGTTCAAGAAGCTGCAGCAGGGCCAGGAAACCAACAGAGAAGAATCACAAGCAAGGAGGAACAGGAAAGGCAGGTATAAATAGACAGAGGGCGGGAGCTAGCTCCGTCTGGCCAGGCTGTGATAGGCTCTCCCACTCCTAAGCCTGCCATCCTGAGTGGTGGAAGATGGAGTCAGTCTCACAGACATAGAAGCAGGTGCAGACTGATTACCTATGGGCGTGGATACAGAAGCTGTGCCTGGCAGATCCTTAACAGTACCCCCCCTTTTATGAGGGGCCACCGAACCCTTTCTAGATGGACCTGGTTTATTGGGGAAACGAAGGTGGAACCTTCTGACCAATACCCCAGCGTGAACATCCCGGGCGGGTACCCAAGTCCTCTCCTCAGGCCCGTATCCTCTCCAATGGACCAGGTACTGGAGGGAGCCTTGGACCATCTTGCTGTCCACAATCTTGGCCACCTTGAATTCTATCCCCTCAGGGGTGAGAACGGGGACAGGAGATTTCCTCGAGGGAGCCAAGGACGGGGAGCAGCGTTTAAGGAGGGAGGCATGAAACACGTCGTGTACTCGAAAAGATGGGGCAACTCCAGTCGGAAGGAGACAGGATTGAGGACTTCAATGACCTTGTACGGCCCTATAAACCGGGGAGCAAATTTCTTGGACGGGACTTTAAGGCGCAAGTTCTTTGACGATAGCCACACCAGATCCCCGACCATAAACAAGGGGTTAGCAGAACGTCTTCTATCTGCCTGAGTTTTTTGTATGCTCTGGGACGCCTCTAGGTTCTCCTGAACCTGGGCCCAGACTGTGCACAGTTCCCGATGAACGACCTCTACCTCGGGATTGTTGGAACTACCAGGTTAAACGGAGGAGAACCGTGGATTAAACCCAAAATTACAGAAAAAGGGGGAGACCCCTGACGAGTTACTGACCCGGTTATTAAGGGAAAATTCGGCGAGGGGAATGAATGAGACCCAATCATATTGACAGTCAGAGATAAAACACCTTAAATATTGTTCTAGAGACTGATTAGTCCTCTCGGTTTGGCCATTAGTTTCAGGATGGAAGGCAGAGGAGAAGGACAGATCAATCTCCAATCTTTTACAGAAGGCTCTCCAAAACAAAGACACAAATTGTACCCCTCTGTCAGAAACAATATTGACAGGGAACCCATGGAGACGCAGGATGTGTTTGACAAACAAGGTAGCTAACGTCTTAGCATTGGGTCGTTTTTTGAGGGGCACAAAGTGGCACATTTTACTGAAGCGGTGTACTACAACCCACACCACCGACTTGCCTTGAGATGGAGGCAAATCGGTGATAAAATCCATGGAGATATGGGTCCAAGGTCTCTGGGGAATGGGCAAAGAACGTAGTAAGCCCGCTGGTCGGGACCTGGGAGTCTTGGACCTAGCACAAACCTCACAAGCGGCGACGTAGGCCTTAATGTCTTTAGGCAACCCAGGCCACCAATAGTTTCTGGCAATGAGGTGCTTGGTACCCAGGATGCCTGGATGACCAGATAGTGCGGAGTCATGATTTTCCCTAAGTACCTTTAGCCGGAATTGCAGGGGAACAAACAGCTTGTTCTCAGGAAGGTTACCGGGAGCTGAACCTTGATCAGCAGCAATTTCAGAGACTAAATCAGACTCAATAGAGGAAATAATTATACCTGGAGGCAAAATACAAGCAGGATCTTCCTCCGAAGGAGGGCTGGCCATGAAGCTACGCGACAGTGCATCAGCCTTAATATTTTTAGACCCAGCCCTATAGGTAACCAAAAAATTTAATCTGGTAAAAAATAACGCCCATCGAGCTTGTCTCGGGTTTAGCCTCCGGGCCGATTCTAGGAAAACCAGATTCTTGTGGTCGGTAAGGACCGTTACCTGGTGCCTAGCCCCCTCCAGGAAGTGGCGCCACTCCTCAAATGCCCATTTAATGGCTAAGAGTTCGCGGTTACCAATATCATAGTTACTCTCAGTGGGCGAAAACTTCCTGGAGAAGTAGGCACAGGGACGGAGATGGGTGAGGGACCTGGTACCCTGGGACAAGACAGCCCCCACTCCCACCTCGGACGCGCCAACCTCCACGATAAATGGCTCCATTTGGTTGGGCTAAACCAACACCGGGGCCGAGATAAAGCACTTCTTAAGGACCTCAAAAGCCTGGACAGCCTCAGGAGGCCAGCGGAGGAGATCAGCACCCTTGCGAGTGAGGTCCGTAAGAGGCTTAGCGATGACCGAGAAGTTAGCAATAAATCTCCTGTAATAATTAGCGAACCCCAAGAAACACTGTAATGCCTTCAGGGAGGCAGGTTGGACCCATTCCGCCACAGCCTGGACCTTGGCGGGGTCCATGCGGAATTCATGAGGAGTGAGGATTTGACCCAAAAATGGTATCTCCTGCACCCCAAACACACATTTTTCGGTCTTCGCAAACAGTTTGTTTTCCCGAAGGACCTGGAGCACCTTCCTGACATGCTCAATGTGGGAGGACCAGTCCTTGGAAAACACAAGTATGTCATCAAGGTACACTACAAGAAATACCCCCAGGTAATCTATTAAAATCTCATTTATGAAATTCTGGAAGACCGCGGGAGCATTACACAACCCAAAGGGCATGACGAGGTATTCAAAATGACCTTCGGGCGTGTTAAACACAGTCTTCCACTCATCCCCCTCTTTGATGCGGATAAGGTTATAAGCCCCCCGTAGATCAAACTTAGAGAACCATTGGGCCCCCTGAACCTGATTAAAGAGATCAGGAATCAAAGGAAGGGGATACTGGTTCCTTACAGTGACCTTATTCAAGTTACGGTAGTCAATGCATGGCCTAAGACCACCATCCTTCTTCCCTACGAAGAAGAAGCCAGCACCTACCGGAGAAGTAGAGGGGCGAATGTAACCCTTGGCTAGGCATTCCTGGATATACTCTCTCATGGCTTCACGTTCGGGACAAGAGAGATTAAATATCCTACCCTTAGGGAGCTTAGCTCCTGGTACCAAATCGATAGCGCAATCGTATTCTCTATGAGGAGGTAACACTTCGGAGACCTCCTTAGAGAAAACATCAGCGAAGTCCTGAACAAACTCAGGTAGTGTGTTCACCTCCTCAGGGGGAGAAATAGAATTAACAGAAAAACATGACGTCAAGCATTCATTACCCCATTTGGTAAGATCCCCAGTATTCCAGTCAAACGTGGGATTATGCAACTGCAACCAGGGAAGGCCTAAAACCAAATCGGACGATAATCCCTGCATCAACAGTACAGAGCACTGCTCCAAATGCATGGAGCCAACAAGGAGTTCAAAAACAGGGGTATGCTGTGTAAAATAACCATTAGCAAGAGGAGTGGAGTCGATACCCACTACCGGGACAGGTTTAGGCAAATCAATCAAAGGCATAGCTAGAGACATAGCAAATTCCACAGACATGATATTAGCAGACGACCCTGAATCCACGAAGGCACTGCCGGTAGCAGACCTACCACCAAAAGAGACCTGAAAGGGAAGCAAGATTTTATTACGTTTCATATTTACGGGAAATACCTGTGCGCCCAAGTGACCTCCCCGATGATCACTTAGGCGCGGAAGTTTTCCGGCTGCTTATTCTTACGCCTAGGACAGGTGTTCACTTGATGCTTGTCATCCCCACAATAGAAGCAGAGACCATTCTTCCTGCGGAACTCTCTACGTTGTAGGGGGGACACGTTGGCCCCGAGTTGCATAGGTACCTCCGAGTCTTCCGTGGAAGAACGAAGCAACGGAACCTCGGGAGGCATCATGGGGGAGTCAGAGGAGAAAACACATAAACGTTCACGTTTTCGTTCCCTGAGACGTCGGTCAAGTCGTACCGCTAAAGCCATAACCTGGTCTAGGGAGTCAGAAGAGGGATAGCCAACTAGCAGGTCTTTCAGGGCGTTCGACAGACCCAACCTAAACTGGCACCTTAAGCCAGGGTCATTCCACCGAGAAGCTACGCACCACTTCCTAAAGTCAAAGCAATACTCCTCAACAGGTCTCTTACCCTGACGTAAGGTCACCAGCTGACTCCCGGCAAAGGCAGTCCTGTCAGTCTCGTCATAAATGAGTCCGAGAGCAGAAAAGAAAAGATCAACGGAGGAAAGTTCAGGGGCGTCAGGAGCCAAGGAGAAGGCCCATTCTTGGGGCCCTTCCTGGTGCCGGGACATAATTATACCCACCCGCTGGCTCTCAGAACCTGAGTAGTGGGGCTTTAAACGAAAATAGAGCCTACAACTCTCCCGAAAGGAGAGAAAAGTCTTCCGGTCCCCTGAGAACCAGTCAGGCAACTTGAGGTGGGGTTCAAGAGGTGAGGTGAGGGGCACTACCATGGTAGCATCAGGCTGGTTGACCCTCTGAGCCAGGGCCTGGACCTGTAGGGAGAGACCCTGCATTTGCTGAACCAGGGTCTCAAGGGGGTCCATAGTGGTGTGAGGGACCAGGGTAGAGTAGGTATATGGGCTTGTGATTATGTAATGACAGGGATAGGGAAACAGACAAGTGAGCCCTAATCTACCCGCCACTCAGTCCCTACCTACTTGCAACGACCCGCCCTAGGCGACGGGGTACAACTGGGCGACGGTCCCTACACTCAGTAAGTGCACGACAGACAACCAGACAAGGAAACACAGAACAAAGGGAAGCGGGGCAGTTGCCCACGGCAACACCGTGAGCAACAAGAGTAGTAAACGAGCCGAGTCAAACCAGGAGTGTACGAGGTGCCAAACGTAGAGCAGGAGAGTAGTGAACAAACCGAGTCAAACCAGGAGTGTACGAGGTACCAAACGCAGAGCAGAAGAGTAGTCAGTAAGCCAGGGTCAATACGAAGCAGGGACAAGTAGTTCAAGAAGCTGCAGCAGGGCCAGGAAACCAACAGAGAAGAATCACAAGCAAGGAGGAACAGGAAAGGCAGGTATAAATAGACAGAGAGCGGGAGCTAGCTCCGTCTGGCCAGGCTGTGATAGGCTCTCCCACTCCTAAGCCTGCCATCCTGAGTGGTGGAAGATGGAGTCAGTCTCACAGACATAGAAGCAGGTGCAGACTGATTACCTATGGCCGTGGATACAGAAGCTGTGCCTTGCAGATCCTTAACATGCAGATATTAACCAGCGTATGGACACGTATGTCCTAGAGTGTTGACATATACATAAGACATACACCGTGTTCCAAAGTATTATGCACATTGGAATTAAGTGTCATAAACATTTAATTATTAGTTTTTCAATTAAACTCATGGATGGTATTGTGTCTTAGGGCTCTTTGGATCATTGTAATCAATCTCAGACACTTGTGATAATTAGTTTGCCAGGTGTGCCCAATCAAAGGAAAACTACTTAAGAAGGACGTTCCACATTATTAAGCAGGCCACAGGTTTCAAGCAATATGGGAAAGAAAAAGGATCTCTCTGCTGCCGAAAAGTGTGAAATAGTGCAATACCTTGGACAAGGTATGAAAACATTGGATATTTCAAGAAAACTTAGGCGTGATCATCGTGCTGTGAAAAGATTTGTGGCTGATTCAGAGCACAGACGGGTTCATTCAGATAAAGGCATAATGAGGAAGGTTTCTGCCAGACAAATGAATAGGATTAGGAGAGCAGCTGCTAAAATGCCATTGAAAGCAGCAAACAGGTATTTGAAGCCGCTGGTGCCTCTGGAGTCCCGCGAACCTCAAGGTGTAGGTTCCTCCAGAGGTTTGCAAGTGTGCATAAAGCTATTATTCGGCCACCCCTAAACAATGCTCACAAGCAGAAATGGTTGCAGTGGGCTCAGAAATACATGAAGACTAATTTTCAAACCGTGTTGTTTACTGATGAGTGCTGTGCAACCCTGGATGGTCCAGATGGATGGAGCAGTGGATGGTTGGTGAATGGCCACCATGTCCCAACAAGGCTGCGACGTCAGCAAGGAGGTGGCAGAGTCATGTTTTGGGCTGGAATCATGGGGAGAGAGCTGGTAGGCCCCTTTAGGGTCCCTGACGGTGTGAAAATGACCTCTGCAAAGTACGTAGAGTTTATGACTGACCACTTTCTTCTGTGGTACAAAAAGAAGAACCGTGCCTTCCGTAGCAAAATTATCTTCATGCATGACAATGCACCATCTCATGATGCAAAAAATACCTCTGCGTCATTGGCTGCTATGGGCATAAAAGGAGAGAAACTCATGGTGTGGCCCCCATGTTCCCCTGACCTCAACCCTATTGAGAACCTTTGGAGCATCCTCAAGCAAAATATCTATGAGGGTGGGAGGCAGTTCACATCAAAACAGAAGCTATGGGAGGCTATTCTGACATCCTGCAAAGATATTCAAGCAGAAACTGTCCAAATACTCACAAATTCAATAGATGCAAGAATTGTGAAGGTGATATCAGAGAAGGGGTCCTATGTTAACATGTAACTTGGCCTGCTAAGTTTTTTTTTGATTGAAAGAGCTTTTGATTTCTGTAAATATGACCTCCTGATGCTGCAAATTCAACAAATTACCATTTTAGTTCTCTTTACAACCTTTAAAATGTTTTGATCTCTGTTGTGCATAATAATTTGAAACAGTGCATTTTGAGTTTTTTACTTCTAAAAAAAAATCTGTTATTATTAGGAGATTTGTTCAATAAAATTTGCATTATACTCCAACAGTTGATGGCTTGAAGATTATACTGACTGCCATTTGCATCGACTATTTAGGAAAATCAGCGAAAAATAACATTTGCATAATAATTTGGAACGCGTGTATGTCTG
This sequence comes from Rhinoderma darwinii, assembly GCF_050947455.1. NCBI lineage: Eukaryota > Metazoa > Chordata > Amphibia > Anura > Rhinodermatidae > Rhinoderma > Rhinoderma darwinii. The sequence goes on from NC_134691.1 coordinate 117,901,301, forward strand.
CCCCAACAACCCCATAAATATGTGTGTTCAAATTTGCTGAGCGTGCATGTTAACTGCTATATAAACGTTGGCAGTTCTTGGAAGTAATCTAAAATATATGGGGCAGCTTGACTATCTTCACGTTAAACAAGGTTCAGGCAATCTGGATTTCTACATGCCATAAGCCGTTACTAGGCACCTTAGACAGTGGCTTATTTCCAAGGAGAACAAAGGATCTGGCATGTAGAAATCCAGATTGCCTGAACCTTGTTTAACGTGAAGATAGTCAGGCTGCCCCATATATTTTAGATTACTTCCAAGAACTGCCAACGTTTATATAATGTTTATGGCCTGCTTTATGTATCGAGCCTTAAAGGGAACCGGTCACCAGCAATTTACTGATTAAACCAGCAATACCTGATGGTAGTGGGTGAAATATAATTTCTATTTAACCTAAAATTGTCTTCTTAGTCGGCTCTGTACCTTTAGTATTCAGCTTTTTAGTGTTCCACACCGTATGCAAATGAGCATAAAAGAGGCATATCTTTGTTTGAAAAGAGTCATATCTTCATTCCTCAAGTATTTCCGAGTTTACCCGCCTCCTTACTTTTGATTGACAGCTCCTCGCCTTCCCCTAGCACACAAAATCCTGCACTTGTGCATTGAGGTCCTCTTCTGGGGTGTGCGCACAAAGGGACACCGGATTATTACGATAAAAGGCGAAAAAATATTATATATAATAATATACAGTCGGAGGAAAAGTTTAGGAGAGGGGATAACGGCAATGAACTTTTAATAGCAGCAGTGAGAGATAAGTAAAGTTCAATAGGTGAAATGCTGGTGACGGGTTCCCTTTAACCTCTTCCCGACATCCGCCGTATATATACAGTGGAGGTTGAGTGGAGGAGCATGAAGTGAGCTCACGGGCTGAGCCCACTTCATAGAACAAGCGTGTCGGCTGTAAGGGTAGGAACACACACAACGTAAACACTGCAGATTTTCCGCAACAAATTAATTGTGGAAAATCCACAGCGTATTGCAGTAGTAGCAGTGTGGGCGAGATTTCAACAAATCTCAACCGTTCACAGCAGAAAAATGCAGCCGAAAAAAACGCACAAAAATTTCTTCAACCGTAGCATGTCAATTAATGTTGCAGAATCGCAGCTCTTCCGTTGCAGGTTTTCCCATTGAATTCAATGGGGTGCTTAAACCTGAAACAAAGTGGTGTGTGTTGCGATATTTGCGGCGGAATCACAGTGAGTCCACCGCAAAAATCGCAAGTAAGAAAAAATAAAATTAAGTTATACTAAGGGCGGATTTACACGAGCGTGTGCGTTTTGCGCGCGCAAAAGGAAGCACTTAACAGCTCCGTGTGTCATCACCATATGATGCGCGGCTGCGTGATTTTCACGCAGCCGCCATCATTATGACACTCTGTATGTTTGTAAACAGAAAAGCATGTTTCAATGGGTGCGTGATGCGCAAAAAAAGCTCAAGTATAGGACATGCAGTGAGTTTCACGCAGCGGACACACACTGCGTGAAAAACAGGGAATGTCTGAATGGCCCCATTCACTTGTATAGGTCCGTGCGACGTGCGTGACTTTCACGCACGTATCACGGACGTGAAATACGCTCGTGCAAATAAGGCCTAATGATCAGGATCCCGCTCGTTTAACCCGATAGATGCTGCGATCAAACGCGACCGCGGCATTTAAGTGGTTTCGGCGAGGCTTCATAGGATATACTATATAGAATATACTTCATTAGTACTGCAGTATTTAATGCAAGAAATCTAGCGATCACTGGTTCAAGTCCCCTAGGGGGACTAGTAAAAAAAAAAAAAACTTTAATATATTAAAAGTTGTTTTTTTTTAAAAAAAAATTCCCATTTCTAAGGCCCTGTTTACACAGAGTTTTTTTGGTGCGTTTTTTGACGCGGAAACAGCGTTGCAAACTGCACAATAAACGTCCGAAAACGCCTCATATTGATTTCAATGGGAGGCAGAGGCGGTTTTTGCTGCTCGCGGGAGAAAAAAAAGCGACATGACCTATCTTTACCGCTTCATAAAACCCCATACAAATCAATGTGAAATAGAAAAAAACGCCGCGAACGACCGCGACGTTTATTGATGTTTTTTTTAAAGAAACGCTCGCTGTTATTTCCTTTGTTAAAAAAACGCGTGTGGTGCAAAACCACTTAAAACAAAAACGAAGCTGATTTTTCCAAGCAGAAATTTCTGCCTGCAAAGAACTCTGCGTGAACTAGGCCTTAGTGCAATGTAAAAAAAAACTAAAAATTATCATAACTGGTATCGCCGCGTCCGTAAACATCCGACCTATTACAATATAACATTATTTAACCTGCACGGTGAAAACTGTAAAAAAGAAAAGTGTAAACGCCAGAATTGCTGGTTTTTGGTCACTTTATCTCCCATAAAAAATATAATAAAAAGTGATCAAAAAGTCTCACGTACCCCAAAATTATACCAAGAAAAACTACAGCCCACCCTGCAAAAAATCAGCTCTCATACCGCTCAATCGATTAAAAAAAGAAAGTTATGGCTCTCAGAATATGGCGATAATACACAAATTTTATTTTTAACAATAAATAAACAGACCCTAGTGCCACATGAAAGAACAGAGATCCCAGGGCCACATAAAAGAACAGAGACCCCAGGGCCACATTAAAGAATAGATACCCTGGGGCCACATAAAAGAACAGAGACCCCAAGGCCACATAAAAGAACAGAGACCCCAGGGCCACATAAAAGAACAGAGACCCCAGGGCCACATAAAAGAATAGATACCCTGGGGCCACATAAAAGAACAAAGACCCCACGGCCACATAAATGAATAGATACACTAGGGCCACATAAAAGAACAAAGACCCTAGGGCCACATAAAAGAACAAAGACCCTAGGGCCACATAAATGAATAGATACACTAGGGCCACATAAAAGAACAAAGACCCCAGGGCCACATAAATGAATAGATACACTAGGGCCACATAAAAGAACAAAGACCCCACGGCCACATAAATGAATAGATACACTAGGGCCACATAAAAGAACAAAGACCCTAGGGCCACATAAAAGAATATTATACTATTATGTATGTATCCCATAGAGTTCAGTGTCATGACATATAGTGGATGGATGGTAAATTCAGTCTTCCTTTTCATTATTGGTCACTGACCACATGAACCCCATCACTAGATGACCTGTGCTCAGAATGGTGAAGGCACGGACTGATGTCCAGCAATATCCTATGATAATGGCAATGCCATCTCATTGTCAGGCCATCTACCCCTCTTAATAGCTGGTGGGCACTTCGTATTTCTGCTCATCCTCAGTACTAGAGTCTACACAGAAGACAATGGACTGGTCCAGCCCCCGATGTAGTGACTATAGCGGCCGTAGTCACGTGTTGTGCAGCTGATGCGGCACGTTGGAGGGAGGGAGCATCCTCAGCAGCCGGTACCCAGGAAAGCAGCAGCAGAGCCGGGATACACTAGCTCAACTCACACACCCACTGCCTGCACGGGTGACCGCTGCCCCGACCCATCCCCCGTCCATGCAGACATGCAGCGCGCTCTGCACTCATCAACAGGGCTGAGGACCCCATCCCCACTGATACGCGACTCCATGCGGCACTGATACCTCATCTTCTCCGCACAGAACACAGGCAGGAAGGAAGACATGAAGATCTGGAGCTCAGAGCACGTGTTCAGGTACCTGTGCTGTGCATTGTCCTAGGCTTCAGCATCCTACTATGCTCTGCACCTGACTGCCCACTATTCATACTAAGCTGGTGATATAGATGACTATGCACACGACTGCCCACTATTCATACTAAGCTGGTGATATAGGTGACTATGCACCTGACTGCCCACTATTCATACTAAGCTGGTGATATAGATGACTGTGCACCTGACTGCCCACCATTCATACTAAGCTGGTGATATAGATGACTGTGCACCTGACTGCCCACTATTCATACTAAACTGGTGATATAGGTGACTATGCACGTGACTGCCCACTATTCATACTAAGCTGGTGATATAGATGACTATGCATCCGACTGCCCACTATTCATACTAAGCTGGTGATATAGATGACTATGCACGCGACTGCCCACTATTCATACTAAGTTGGTGATATAGATGACTATGCGCCTGACTGCCCACCATTCATACTAAGCTGGTGATACGGGTGACTGTATGCACGTGACTGCCCACCATTCATACTAAGCTGGTGATATAGGTGACTATGCGCCTGACTGTCCACCATTCATACTAAGCTTGTGATATAGGTGACTGTATGCACCTGACTGCCCACCATTCATACTAAGCTGGTGATATGGGTGACTGTATGCACCTGACTGCCCACCATTCATACTAAGCTGGTGATATAGGTGACTATGCGCCTGACTGCCCACCATTCATACTAAGCTGGTGATATAGGTGACTGTGCACCTGACTGTCCACTATTCATACTAAGATGGTGATATAGATGACTATGCACCCGACTGCCCACTATTCATACTAAGCTGATGATATATATGACTATGCACGTGACTGCCCACCATTCATACTAAGCTGGTGATATGGGTGACTGTATGCACGTGACTGCCCACCATTCATACTAAGCTGGTGATATAGGTGACTATGCGCCTGACTGCCCACCATTCATACTAAGCTTGTGATATAGGTGACTGTATGCACCTGACTGCCCACCATTCATACTAAGCTGGTGATATGGGTGACTGTATGCACCTGACTGCCCACCATTCATACTAAGCTGGTGATATAGGTGACTATGCGCCTGACTGCCCACCATTCATACTAAGCTTGTGATATAGGTGACTGTATGCACCTGACTGCCCACCATTCATACTAAGCTGGTGATATAGGTGACTGTTTGCACCTGACTGTCCACTATTCATACTAAGCTGCTAATATACGTGACTATGCACCTGACTGCCCACCATTCATACTAAGCTGGTGATATAGGTGACTGTGCACCTGACTGTCCACTATTCATACTAAGCTGCTAATATACGTGACTATGCACCTGACTGCCCACCATTCATACTAAGCTGGTGATATAGGTGACTGTAAGCACCCGACTGCCCATCATTCATACTAAGCTGCTAATATACGTGACTATGCACCTGACTGCCCACCATTCATACTAAGCTGGTGATATAAGTGAATGTGCACCTGACTGTCCACTATTCATACTAAGCTGCTAATATACGTGACTATGCACCTGACTGCCCACCATTCATACTAAGCTGGTGATATAGGTGACTGTAAGAACCTGAATGTCCACTATTCATACTAAGCTGGTGCTATAGATGGCTATGCACCTGACTGCCCACCATTCATACTAAGCTGCTGATATAGATGACTGTAAGCACCTGACCGCCCACCATTCATGCTAAGCTGGTGATATATGTGACTGTATGCACCTGACTGCCCACCATTCATACTAAGCTGGTGATATAGGTGACTATGCACCTGACTGCCCACCATTCATACTAAGCTGGTGATATAGGTGACTATGCACCTGACTGCCCACTATTCATACTAAGCTGGTGATATAGATGACTATGCACCTGACTGCCCACCATTCATACTAAGCTGGTGATATAGGTGACTATGCACCTGACTGCCCACCATTCATACTAAGCTGATGATATAGGTGACTATGCCCCTGACTGCCCACCATTCATACTAAGCTGGTGATATAGGTGACTATGTACCTGACTGCCCACCATTCATACTAAGCTGGTGATATAGATGACTATGCACCTGACTGCCCACCATTCATACTAAGCTGGTGATATAGGTGACTGTATGCACCTGACTGCCCACCATTCATACTAAGCTGGTGATATAAGTGACTGTATGCACCTGACTGCCCACCATTCATACTAAGCTGGTGATATAGGTGACTATGCACCTGACTGCCCACCATTCATACTAAGCTGGTGATATAGGTGACTGCACCTGACTGCCCACCATTCATACTAAGCTGGTGATATAGGTGACTGTATGCACCTGACTGCCCACCATTCATACTAAGCAGGTGATATAGTTGACTGTATGCACCTGACTGCCCACCATTCATACTAAGCTGCTGATATAGGTGACTGTATGCACCTGACTGCCCACCATTCATACTAAGCTGCTGATATAGGTGACTGTATGCACCTGACTGCCCACCATTCATACTAAGCTTCTGATATAGGTGACTGTATGCACCTGACTGTCCACTATTCATACTAAGCTGCTGATATAGGTGACTGTATGCACCTGAATGTCCACTATTCATACTAAGCTGGTGATATAGATGACTGTAAGCACCCGACTGGCCACTATTCATACTAAGCTGGTAATTATAGGGTACTGTATGCACCTGACTGTCCACTATTCATACTAAGCTGCTGATATAGGTGACTGTATGCACCTGACTGCCCACCATTCATACTAAGTTGGTGATATAAGTGACTATGCACCTGACTGCCCACTATTCATACTAAGCTGCTGATATAGGTGTCTGTTTGCACCTGACTGCCCACCATTCATACTAAGCTTGTGATATAGGTGACTGTATGCACCTAACTGTCCACTATTCATACTAAGCTGCTGATATAGGTGACTCAATGCACCTTACTTCACATTATTTATAATACGTTGTTGTCTGGTTATATAGGTGACTACTGTATGCACTTGGTAGCCCACCATTCATACGAAGTTGGTAATATAGATGACTATATACACCTGATTGCCCACTATTAATATGAAGCTCGTGATATACACTACCGTTCAAAAGTTTGGGGTCACCCAGACAATTTTGTGTTTTTCATGAAAACTCACACTTATATTTTTATTTGAAATAATAATTTTCTCCTTCAAACTTTGCTTTCGTGAAAGAATGCTCCATTTGCAGCAATTACAGCATTGCAGACCTTTGGCATTCTAGCTGTTAATTTGCTGAAGTAAACGGGAGAAATTTCACCCCATGCTTCCAGAAGCCCCTCCCACAAGTTGGATTGGCTTGATGGGCACTTCTTGCGTACCATACGGTCAAGCTGCTCCCACAACAGCTCTATGGGGTTGAGATCTGATGACTGCGCTGGCCACTCCATTACAGATAGAATACCAGCTTCCTGCTTCTTCCCTAAATAGTTCTTGCATAATTTGGAGGTGTGCTTTGGGTCATTGTCCTGTTGTAGGATGAAATTGGCTCCAATCAAGCGCTGTCCACAGGGTATGGCATGGCGTTGCAAAATGGAGTTATAGCCTTCCTTATTCAAAATCCCTTTTACCTTGTACAAATCTCCCACTTTACCAGCACCAAATCAACCCCAGACCATGACATTACCTCCGCCATGCTTGACAGATGGCGTCAGGCACTCTTCCAGCATCTTTTCAGTTGTTCTGCGTCTCACAAATGTTCTTCTGTTTGATCCAAACACCTCAAACTTCAATTCGTCTGTCCATAACACTTTTTTCCAATCTTCCTCTGTCCAATGTCTGTGTGCTTTTGCCCATATTAATCTCTTCCTTTTATTAGCCAGTCTCAGATATGGCTTTTTGTTTGCCACTCTGCCCTGAAGGCCAGCATCCCGGAGTCTCCTCTTCACTGTAGACGTTGACACTGGCGTTTTGCGGGTACTATTTAATGAAGCTGCCAGTTGAGGACCTGTGAGGCATCTATTTCTCAAACTAGAGACTCTATTGTACTTGTCTTGTTGCTCAGTTGTGCAGCGGGGCCTCCCACTTCTCTTTCTATTCTGGTTAGAGCCTGTGTGTGCTGTCCTCTGAAGGGAGTAATACACACCGTTGTAGGAAATCTTCAGTTTCTTGGCAATTTCTCGCATGGAATAGCCTTCATTTCTAAGAACAAGAATAGACTGTCGAGTTTCACATGAAAGCTCTCTTTTTCTAGCCATTTTGAGAGTATAATCGAACCCACAAATGTAATGCTCCAGATTCTCAACTAGCTTAAAGGAAGGCCAGTTTTATAGCTCCTCTAAACAGCAAAACTGTTTACAGCGGTGCTAACATAATTGCACAAGGGTTTTCAAGTGTTTTCTAATCATCCATTAGTCTTGTAACACAGCAAACACAATATACCATTAGAACACTGGAGTGATGGTTGCTGGAAATGGGCCTCTATACACCTATGTAGATATTGCATTAAAAACCAGACGTTTGCAGCTAGAATAGTCATTTAGCACATTAACAATGTATAGAGTGTATTTCTGATTAATTTAATGTTATCTTCATTGAAAAAAACTGCTTTTCTTGCAAAAATAAGGAAATTTCTAAGTGACCCTAAACTTTTGAACGGTAGTGTACATTTCAGCGCATGCGCAGTGCAAAGTTCCGAAGAATGAGGGAAAAATCCCAGACTGATTTTTTTTTCTACCGGATGCTACGGATGGCAGAAAAAAACACCCATTTTTGCGGACTGTCCATAAATTTACGGACGGTTGGCAACCCTGATCTGAGCATGCGTAGTGCAGCTCCATTCTCTTGAAAAGCAGAAAAAAAAGCTGTCAGCAGCGCAGGGAGGATGGATTATAGCAGCGCTGTGTGTGGGCCTGTCATTTTGCTCACTGGGGCTGAGATGTCTGAGATGAGAACGCCCCTTTAAAGAACAGAGTGAATTGATGGGCATGCAGCTAAGTACGAAGAAAACAAATGTTATGTTGACAGGCAGCACAGCTAACTTTATAGTTAACCCCAAGGACATGGTTAATCTACTTTTTTTTTTTTTTTTTTTTCCTCCCCGCTATCCATAAACCATAACATTTTTATTTTTTCGTCAACATAGCCGTATGAGGGCTTGTTTTTTTGCGGGACAAGTTGCAGTTTTTCATGGCATCATTTATTGTACCACATAATGTACTGGGAAGCTGAAAAAAAATTATTACGCCATGTTTGGGGGGGGTTTTGTTTTTACGGCGTCCATAAGACACTAAAAACTACATCTTCACATTATTCTACAGGTTGATACAATTAAGGCGATACCAAATTTATATGTTTTTTTTTCTATGTTTTACCACTTTTAGAAAAAAAACTATTCTAAAAAAAAGTGTTTTGTGTCGCCATATTCTGAGAGCCATAACTTTTTTACTTTTCCGTCAATTTAGTGATGTGAGGGCTTATTTATTTACGGGGCTAGCTGTATTTAACATACCATTTTTGGGTACATGCAACTTTTTGATCATTTTTTATTCTATTTTTTTTAAGCGACCCTAAACTTTTCAATGGTAGTGTAGGTGACTGTATACATCTGACAGCCCACTATTCATACTAAGCTGGTGATATAGGCGACTGTAAGCACTTGAATGTCCACTATTCATACTAAGCTGGTGATATAGATGACTATGCACCTGACTGCCCACCATTCATACTAAGCTGGTGATATAGGTGACTATATGCACCTGACTGTCCACTATCCACACTAAGCTGGTGTCTGGTGATATAGGTGAATTTATGCACCAGACTGCACACTATTTATACTAAGCTGGTGATATTGTTTACTGTATGTACCTGCCACCCCATCATGCAAACTAAGCTGGTGATGTAGGTTACTGTATGCATCTGAATGCCCACCATTCTTATTAACCTGGCAATATAGGTGACTGTATGTACCTCAATTCCCAATTTTCATATCAAGCTGGTATCTGATGATGTAGGTAACTGTATGTATCTGTCTTTCCACCATTCATACTAAGCTGGTGATATAGGTGACTGTATATACCTGTATTACCACTATTTATACTAAGCTGGTGATATAGGTGACTGTATATACTGGATTTTCCACCATTCATAATAAGCATGTGATATAGGTGACTGTATATGCATGTCTTTCCACCATTCATACTAAGCTGGGTATATAGGTGACTGTATATACGTGTCTTTTTATACCTGTGTACCCACCATTCATACTAAGCTGGCAATATGGGTGACTTATGCACCTGCACAGTAAACATTCTTTATTCTCTATTTTTTTCTTTCTATATGATTTTTCAATAAATAAACAGCATGCAATTAGCAAAAGTTCATTTCATTATCTCCCAGTTGTGAAGACAATGTCCAAGTGTAATAAACCACTATTCTGTGGTTCCATATGATTCAACTCCATGTGGAGACGCTGCTAGGAAAAGAATAGGCGTAGCAGCAATCAAGTGCGATGTTTCGGGGGAACTTCGCCCTTTCTAAGGTTATTAAAAAGCAACATAATTCCATACTTTGGCTACGGCTCTGATTTTCTTATAATATGGCAATTTGTACAATTTGATGTGTGCACTTTTGCAACCATCTTTTTTTTTATATAAAAGAATTAAGCAAATTTGCAAACGGTCGTCATCCAAAAAATAAATATCATACTGTGTTTTGTATACAGCTTCTAAGCAGACCTATGTGTCTCTATGGTTACTATAATCAAATCCTAGATGTAGTCTAATCCTACAGTGATCTATTCCATCTGCCCCCTCTTCTTGCTAATTTATTGTCTTTAGGTTAGCCAGAAGAGATGACGGAGAGAGCAGAGTAAGGCCTCATTCACACGACAGGGTCCGGGTGTCGGCCGGGAAAATCGGCCGTTTTTCCCGGCCAGTTTGCATCCGTTCCGGGCCGAGTTGCCGTTTTTACCGGCCGATTTGGACCCGATTTGCATCCGTTTTTTTCCCTGTCCGTTTTAAAATCGGATGAATTTCATTTAAATTTGTTGCCACACACAGCCCTTTGTAGATAATGCCACCCAGCCCCCTGTAGGTGATGCCACCCAGCCCCCTGTTGGTGATGCCACACAGCCCCCTGTAGGTGATGCCACACAGCCCCCTGTAGGTGATGCCACACAGCCCCCTGTAGGCGATGCCACACAGCCCCCTGCAGGCGATGCCACCCTGCCCCCTGTAGGCGATGCCACCCAGTCCCCTGTAGGAATACCACCCTGTCCCCTGTAGGTAATGCCACCTAGCCCCCTGTAGGTGATGCCACCCTGCGCCTGTAGGTGATGCCACCCTGCCCCCTGTAGGTGATGCCACCCAGCCCTCTGTAGGTGATGCCACCCAGCCCCCTGTAGGTTGCACCCATCCCCCCCCCTTCCAGGAGAAGTCACTGACTTCAATGTCCATATATGGACAGTGTAGTCACTGACTTCTCCTGAAGAGGAATTCCCTGCCACAGGTCGGGAATTCCGCTTCAGAAGTGAGTGACCTCACTGTGTCCATATATGGACAGTGTAGTAACTCACTTCTCCTGTAGCGGAATCCCCGGCCATAGAGTCGGGGATTCCGCTGCAGAAGTGCGTGACTTCGCTGTGTCCATATATGGACAGTGTAGGCACTCACTTCTCCTGTAGCGGCATCCCCGGCCATAGAGTCGGGGATTCCGCTCCAGAAGTGCGTGACTTCGCTGTGTCCATATATGGACAGTGTAGTCACTCACTTCTGTAGCGGAATCCCCGGCCATAGAGTCGGGGATTCCGCTGCAGAAGTGAGTGACTTCGCACTGTCCATATATGGACAGTGTAGTCACTCACTTCTCCTGTAGCGGAATCCCCGGCCATAGAGTCGGGGATTCCGCTGCAGAAGTGAGTGACTTCGCTGTGTCCATATATGGACAGTGTAGTCACGCACTTCTCCTGTAGCGGAATCCCCAATCCCCGGCCGGGGATTGGAGATTCCGACTCCTACAGGGAGCAAAAAAAGACCCTCCTCCTCCTCACATGCACTCTGCACTGTGAGGAGGAGGACAGAGAGTGCGCGAGCGACGGTAGACCCGGCCATCACTCGGGACACATTCCGGTGATGGCCGTGTATTACCCGGCCCCATAGACTTCTATGGGGGCCGGGCGGACGGGCACCCGGCCGAAAATAGGGCATGTCCCATCTTTTGACGGCCGGTTTTCCCGGCCGTCAGAAAATCGGTCGTGTGAATAGCCCCATTAGGGGTCTATTATTCCTAATGCAGCCGGGTGCCGGCCGATTTATGAACGGCCGGCACCCGGCCGGGAAACCCTGTCGTGTGAATCCCGCCTTAGGGTATGTTCACACGGCCTATTTTCAGACGAAATTTGGGCGTTTTATGCCTCGAATTACGCCTGAAAAAACGCCCCTAATACGCCTACAAACATCTGCCCATTGCTTTCAATGGGAATTACGATGTTCTGTTCCCACGAGCCTTTATTTTACGCGTCGCTGTCAAAATATGGCGCGTAAAATGACAGCCTGTCAAAAGAAGTGCAGGACACTTCTTGGGACGTTTTTGGAGGTGTTTTTCATTGACTCCATTGAAAAACAGCTCCAAAAACGTCCGTAAAAAACGCCGCAATAAGCGTGAGTTGTTACAAAAACTTCTGAAAATCAGGAGCTGTTTTCGCCTGAAAACAGCTCTGTATTTTCAGATGTTTTTGCTCACAGCGTGTGAACATACCCTAACATAACTGCAGGATCAGACTATATAAGGTGTTTGTAGTCTGGATCCATGGAGACACATAGGGCTGCGTCTGAACTGTAGACACAGAAGGGTGGGATACTTTTAATCAAGTCTATTTGCAAAATTGCTATATTGTTTTATTGTAAGATACCCTTTACGTATTTGACAGTGTGTTCCGCCTTTCCCTTTGCCTGCATTTCCGAGCTTTATACCAGGGATGCAGCATGGATCTTACATGACACAAGTTTTTATTAGCACTGGGGGTACACTTTAGGGCGGGTTCACACATAGCGGAATTTCACTTAAATTCCGCTGCGGACACTCCGCAGCGTTAATCCGCAGCGGAGCCGTTTCTCCATTGACTTTCACTTTAATTTAGCAGTGTTCGTTTACACGATGCGTACAATTCCGCTGCGGAGCATAGGCTGCGGAGCGGAATTTGGTGTCCGCAGCATGCTCTGTCTGTTGCGGAGCAGTGGCGGACTGGTTGCGGACTCATGGCGGAATTTCTCCATTGACTTCAATGGAGAGTCAAAATTCCGCAATGAAGTCCGCAGATCTTATGTGTGCTGCGGAGCGTATTGTTTTTACTACCATGACATTTCTTCATTCTGGCTGGACCTATGTATTTCTAGGTCTACAGCCAGACTGAGGAAGTCAATGGGGCTCCCGTAATGACGGGAGCGTTGCTAGGAGACGTCTGTAAATAGTCACTGTCCAGGGTGCTGAAAGAGTTACGCGATCGGCAGTAACTGTTTCTGCACCCGGGACAGTGACTACCGATCTCAATATACATGTATCTGTAAAAAAAAATATAAGTTCATACTTACCGAGAACTCCCTGCGTCTGTCTCCAGTCCGGCCTCCCAGGATGACGTTTCAGTGTAAGTGACGGCTGCAGCCAAGCACAGGCTGCAGCGGTCACATGGACTGGAGCGTCATCCAGGGAGGTCGGGCCGGATGCCGAAAGAGGGACGCGTCACCAAGACAACGGCCGGTAAGTATGAATTTCTTTGACTTTCACTAGGGAAAGTGCTGTCCCTTCTCTCTATCCTGCACTGAATAGGGAGAAGAGAAGCACTTTTCCTGCAGTCCGCAGCGGCCAGTCCGCATCAATTTTCTGCACATTTTGTGCAGATCCGCTGCAGAATCTGCAACGCAGATTCTGTGCGGCATTGATGCGGACAGTTGCGGAGGAATTCCGCCATGTGTGGTCATGCCCTTAAAGAGGCTCTGTCACCAGATTTTGCAACCCCTATCTGCTATTGCAGCAGATAGGCGCTGCAATGTAGATTACAGTAACGTTTTTATTTTTAAAAAACAAGCATTTTTGGCCAAGTTATGACCATTTTTGTATTTATGCAAATGAGGCTTGCAAAAGTCCAACTGGGCGTGTTTAAAGTAAAAGTCCAACTGGGCGTGTATTATGTGCGTACATCGGGGCGTTTTTACTACTTTTACTAGCTGGGCGTTCTGACGAGAAGTATCATCCACTTCTCTTCAGAACGCCCAGCTTCTGGCAGTGCAGACACACAGCGTGTTCTCGAGAGATCACGCTGTGTCGTCACTCACTTCCTGCCCCAGGTCCTGCATCGTGTCGGATGAGCGGGGACACATCGGCACCAGAGGCTACAGTTGATTCTGCAGCAGCATCGGCATTTGCAGGTAAGTCGATGTAGCTACTTACCTGCAAACGCTGATGCTGCTGCAGAATCAACTGTAGCCTCTGGTGCCGATGTGGCCGACACGATGCAGGACCTGGGGCAGGAAGTGAGTGACGTCACAGCGTGATCTCTCGAGAACACGCTGTGTCTGCACTGCTAGAAGCTGGGCGTTCTGGATGATACTAGTAAAAGTAGTAAAAACGCCCAGATGTAACACACATAATACACGCCCAGTTGGACTTTTACTTTAAACACGCCCACTTGGACTTTTGCAAGCCTCATTTGCATAAATACAAAAATGGTCATAACTTGGCCAGAAATGCTCGTTTTTAAAAAATAAAAACGTTACTGTAATCTACATTGCAGCGCCTATCTGCTGCAATAGCAGATAGAGGTTGCAAAATCTGGTGACAGAGCCTCTTTAATGATGGGGCTAGGGCCTAATCACGGGTGATACATCAATATTCATTGTGAATTACTCCCTGCCAAGTAGGGATGCACGATGCCTCGAAACTTCAATACTGTTTCGATACTCTGCATCCCCAAACGGTTCGATACCGTTATTTCATGTATTTCGATACATAGCTGCGCAGCCGCACAGATAAGTATAGTAACACATGAATGTCTGAGAGCAGGGCTGCGGCTGTGTGATACAGTCATTGCCGCGCTCCTGAGTCCTGACAACAAGTGCGCGGTCAGGATGATGAGCGGCAGCACTGAAGACAGAACATGGCGGGCGCTCTGCAAAACACCCCCATGTTCTGTCCTCTGTGCCTGAACCGCCGCTCATTAGTGCAGCGCCGGCCGCATCTCCTCATGCTGACCACGCACGCACTTCCTGTCAGGAGCGGGGCAATGGCTGTATTACATAACCGCAGCCCTACTCTATAACGGCGGAGATCAGAGAAACCTCTCATCTCTGCCGCTATTCCTGTGAATGCTGCGATCAAAGCGGACTGCAGCATTCAAGAGGAAAGTGAGAAGGGGGGATGCCCTTTGGATCGTGTCACAGGGAATGCTTTGACGCGATTGAGGGCCATACCATATATGGGCAAACAGCCCAGGGTCCATTGAAGGACCCCAGGGCTGTCTGACCATATTTCCTGTTAGGGCATACTTAGGTATGTCCTAACAACTGCCTGTGTACTATCTGTACACAGGCTAATGTACTGTAATATAGATATATGCCAGTACATTAAAGTTTAAAAAATAAAGTAATAACAAAGTAATGTTAAATTAAAAAAAATACACATTCACCTTTTTTACAATAAACATTAAAATAAGTCTCAATACATAAAATATACATATTCGGTATTGGCGCGGCCGTAATAACCTGCACAATTTTTTTTTGCATCATTTATGATGTGTACGCTGTAAAAAAATACAATAAAAACTGCTTTCTATCTATGGGGCACAAGGTGTGATGAATTTAACCTCCATGTGCCTCACATTAATAGTAATTAACCCCATCATGTACCTTACATATTAGCCCATTATAACTGAGAAATATGGTGGGGTTAATTACTATTAATGTGAGGCACGTGGAGGTTAAATTCATCATCACCACGTGCCTCACTTTAGAAAATGGAAGAACTTTTTTTTTTTATTACTGTTAGCAAAGTATCGAATTGGTATCGAAATCGCATTACTAAACGAAGTATCGGTATCGAAGTCCAAATTCTGGTATCGTGACGTCCCTACTGCCAAGCCACCTCACATAAAATGTTGCCAGATGTTTATAGTGAGTCTGATGTACTACATGCAGGCATGCAAAGAAAATGATTCTTTAAATTTAAAGCAAACTTTTCATGAATTTTTATTACAAAAGATCTACTTTATTAATGTGTTATATCGTGTAACAATAACTGCACGGAGGTCTCTGGTCATCTCATACATTTTTCTACAGGTTTGTCATTTTACTTTCTAGTTGTGTTTCATCTCTTACCTACATATCCTATCTTTCCATGTTTTTTCTCTTTATAAATAGTTTATAGCTTGTAGAGCACTTGAATGTATCTGGTCAGACCGTTCCTCCTAGTGATTTGGGATTACAAGCAGTAATTGTGCGTCTATTTCATCTCATCAGCTTCTCTGGATCGTCCAGTGAGACGGATGTTACTGCCTTGGATCAGTTTCCTACATTGTTCCTGTACTGACATGAACCTTTTCTTTTTCTTCCACATTTTGTGTTCTAATTAAAAATTAATACCTGTGGTCTAGTTGAATGTTTTTTTTGTTCCATATTTTATAGTCTGTCTGTAATGGCTGGTAGTGAGAGAGACAGACATAGAAGGCATACACGGTAATATAAAGGGTGAGAAGCACAAGTAGTATATGGATTTTTTCTTTTATCATTCTTTGTTTATTTCAGTTTTTCCTATAAACAAGAAACAGAGAAAACAACACATAATCATGGCATTGCAAGAAAAGTATTAATTTCAGAAGAATTGTCATCATTGTGCTAGGGTTGTCACGATACCAGAATTTGGACTTCGATACCTATACTGTAGTATTGCGATTCTCGATACCAAAATGATACTTTGCCAAAAATAATAATAATAATAATAATTTTAAAAAGAAAAGTCCTTCCATTTTTTGATGTGAGGCACATGGTGTGATGAATTTTGAACCTCCATTTGCCTCACATTAATAGTAATTAACCCCATCATGTTTCTCATAGTCATAATGGACAACATTGTGTTAATGTGTGAGGTACATGATGGGGTTAATTACTACTAATGTGAGGCACATGGAGGTTCAAAATTCATAATACCATTTGCCTCACATTAAAAAGTGAAAGAAAGCCGGTTTTTTACATTTATTTTTTACAGTGTTACACTTAAATGACGCTATAAATTTGTTATTATGGTCGCGACGATACCAAATATGTGAATATTTTATGTATTGAGACTTTTATTTTAATGTTTATTGTAAAAAGTGTATGCGTATTTTTTTTTTACAGTTGTTTTTTTAGAATTTAACATTACTTTAATTTTTTTACTTTTCTATTTTTAAACTTTAATGCACTGGCATAAATCATTATGCCAGTACATTAGTCTGTGCACTGATACACCTAAGTATGCCCTAACAACAGGAAATATGGTCAGAGAGTCCTGGGGTCCTTTAATTGAACCTTGGGCGGTCTGCCGATATGTGGTATGTCCCTCGATCAGTCACAGAAATTCCCTATGACACAATCCAAGGGGTATTTTCCCATTAAATGATGCGGTCAGCTTTGATCACGGCAATCAAGAGAATAGTGGTGGAGATCAGAGGTTTCTCTGATCTCCACCATTAGAGGCGGCTGCAGCTGCGTAATACAGCCATTGCCCCGCTTCTGATCGCACGCGCACACTTCTTGTGCCTGCGCGGTCAGCATGATGTGATGAGGCCGGCGCTGCGGTAATGAGCGGCGGCGCTGGCACTGAAGACAGAGAACATGGGGGTGTTTTGCAGTGCACCCGGCATGTACTCTGTCTACAAGGCCGGCGTCACCGCTCATTAGTGCGGCGCCGGCATTATCACATCTTCCTACTGTCTACATTCATGTGTTACAATACTACGCTGTACGTCCTTCGTATCGAAATACATGAATTAACGGTATTGAACCGTTTGAGGGTGCACAGCATCGAAATAGTATCAATATTTTGATGCATTGTGCAACCCTACATTGTGCAAACATATACGTAGAAGTACAAAAATATTGGGGCACACCTCTTAGGGCCTGTTCACATCAGCGTTCGTGTTCCGTTCATCGGTTCCATTCAACCTTTCCGTCAGAGGACCTGATGAACGGAAACTATCGCTTCCGTTTGCATTACCATGGATTTCAATGGTAATGCTTACGTTTCAGTATGTTTCCGTTTGTTACCGTTCAGTAAAGTTTCCGTTTATTTCACGGAAACAATAGCGCAGTCGACATCACTATTGTTTCTGTGAAAAAATAGAATGAAGTGTAGGAAGAGAAATATTGACTTGGAGCCCCATGTGCCCAACCATATATGAGTCAATCATGATATATAAAAAGTAAAAACAAAGCTCAACCATATTTCTGATAATATCTAAGGTGGTCCAATCAACCCAACAGTAGGTTAACGGACACGTATGGAAAAGAGAGTGGAGCAGAGAATGAGAAGGAAGGGTAATTTGATATATTCTCAGACTATGTCTGTCTCCCTGGGTAAGTTAGCCCAAAGTGCTTCTTCATAGCGAGTGGAGCGCATGATCTCTAGTAGAACATTTTGCGGTTGCACTGTTCAGATCACCCAAACGCAGAGTGAAAAAGATCTTCTATTTGATGAATCTAGTATGATAGTGTTTCATTTAAAATCAACTTGGTTTTTAGCGCAAATTATAGTCTGGTAACCATTCACCGCATACAGGATGTAAAAGACACATAAGTAATAATATCCAATGCTATTATGGGTTACAAAAAAACATTGGACCTAGGATCTTAGAACCTTATTAGCTGCATGGTTAAATATGTATTCTGTGGGGGCGTGGCCAGCGGCAGATGTGAGAGGACGTGTGTGGCGGTAGCTCCGGGCCAGCATCCTGTCTAACATCCGCCTGACGGTGCTGTAATCACTGAAAACAGCCAAAATTCCTTACCTGCTGCGTCGGAAGGGAAGGACATCTTCCAGGAAAAAGATGAGCCCGCCTAAAGCAATGGACGTGGCTGAAAAGTTGAAATCTTATGCCCTTGTGATCCAAGATGGCGCCGGCGGGAGCTCCGCGGCGCAGGCGTCTGCTGCGGCTGTGGCTGGGACTTCAACACCTGCTCCCTCGGTGCAGGATGCGGGGATCACACTTCAGGAGGCCTCGGATAAGCTGCTGACAGCCATCCTGGAGACGCGCACGTCGCTAACTGCCAAGATTGATGAGGTGAGAGTGGATGTGGGCCTACTGAGGCAGGATCTGCAAAACGTGCGGGAGAGAGTCACGGAGGCAGAGGATTTCAGCCTTGGAGGATCTCACTGCAAGCATGCCTGCGGCTATCCAGGATCTGCACCCTAAAGTGGATTTGTGGCGCCAGAAAGCCGACGATTTAGATAACAGATCGCGCCGCAATAACCTCCACATTGTGGGATTGCCGGAGAGGGCGGAAGGGTAGAGGCCTGGGGAATTCGTGGAAAAATGGCTCCGGGATACCTTTCCAGCTGCCTCCTTCTCGTTGGCGTACGCTGTGGAGAGGGCGCACAGGGTCCCAGCGCGGCAACCCGTTCCGGGTGCTCCCCCAAGACTTCTGCTTGTTCGGATGTTAAATTGTAAAGACCGGGACACGGTTCTGCTGGAAGCTCGGAAGGCCTGAGGAATACGCTTTGAAAATGCCTCGGTGTCCATCTATCCGGATTTTTCTCCTGATTTGCAGTGTCAGAGGGCGTCATATGTTCCTATCAAGCGCCGACTTAGGGACTTGCAGATTCCGTACTCGATGGCCTATCCAGCTAGATTGCGGGTTGTGGATGGAGATCGTGCAATATTCTTTACAGATAAAGCAGAGGTGGATGAATGGCTTACGAAAAAGCACAGGCGCTCTCCTCGTCGCTGATCGACTTGGCTATGCAGGCTGGGTGATTATTGCCGTTGTATGGAACTCATGGATACCCCATATTGTTCGAACTGACGATGTCTCCTGTTAAATATATCCTTTTGTGATAATGTTACGACGCTGTACCTTGTTATTTGCATGCCGCCATGTGGGGCATAAGGTCTGTGGTACGTTTTGGGATGTTTATTCCCCTTAATCTCGTACTTAAGTGTACTGAATATGAGGTATGCAGGGCATTCAATGCAAGTCAGGTTTTAATATGTCTCTATCCTATTTTGTGGAAGGGGTGCTGGCCGGGAGGGGAGATGCCACACTTTAAATATACTGTGTGTTTGTGCGGCAGAAATACGCTAGCCGTAGAAACTACCCCCTAGATTATTGGCTACTAAAGTTTGCTCCTGTTGAGCAATGTATGTTTCTAGTTTTGTTCTGAAAGTTTATGAGTCAACTCACAATGCAGCAGAAATATTCATATATATTGTACACATATGGGACATAGTGGGAACCGTACGAGGGTCCGGGATGGTTGATACTCTGGGGTTCGTGGGTAGGGCTCTGGAATATGACTATCCAATATGTGTTGACAGTATGAAATGGGGTGATTGCGGTTAATGTCCTGGAATGTCCGGGGAATGGGCTCTCCTGGAAAGCGGCATATGATATTCGCTGCTGTTCGGTAACAGGGACCTAATTTGACGTGTCTACAAGAAACACACATGACACCTGATACTATGGGGAGTTTGAGTAAGCCATGGGTACAGTGGGTGGGACATGCTTCCCACACGTCATACTCTAGGGGGGTAGCTATCTTGGTACATTTTGAGCTCCGATGGAAATTGTTACACTCCAACATGGATCCTGATGGGTGGTACATTTTTCTACATGCGGTTATTGATGAATGTCCCTATGTGATCTTGGGGGTGTACAATCCTCCACCTGCCTCCTTGGCAATACTTCAGCAGGCCGTGCGATTTGTGTCTTCCTATCCGGGCTCCCGGGTGGTCATGATGGGGGATTTTAACTTGGTTATGGATCCTGGCATAGACCGCTTTCAGGGAAACGGGGGTAGAGGACCTGGAGGCTTATCTCAGCTAGGCCTTCTTGTGCAAGAGATAGGCTGGATTGATTTGTGGAGAGCGACGCACAAGGGGATTAGAGAGTATACGTGTCATACCCCACAATATAATGCGCTGTCCAGAATCGATTATATCTTTGGCTCACCTGCTGTTTTCCAGGAGGTAGACTCTGTAGCTCATTTACCGAGGGAGATCTCGGATCATAGCCCAATATTGCTGATATTGAAAAAGACACAGACAGGTAGACGGGGAATGGGTAAGATTCATCCCTTTTGGCTGCAGCTCATTCAGCAAAATGATCGCATACTGGATCAGTTGGCAATTTTTATAGAGGCGCATGCTCAGACAGAGAACCGCTCGCTGGTGTCGGACACCCTCAAGGCCTATTTGAGGGGATGTCTCCGATCTTCCATATCATATGTTAAACGCGCTTCAGCCCTTCAGGAGGAGGATTTGGCATGTAGATGTTCACAGGCGGAAAGGGTGTTCGTCCTGGATCCCTCACAGGCGAACCGGAATACATGGCTGGATTTGGGTAGAGAGTACTTGCAGGTCTTGAGGGATAAGACTTCTCGTAGTCTATTTTTTAGTAAACAGTCTCATTTTGAATTGGGCAATCAATCGGGTAAAATTCTTGCTCATGTGGTCAGGAACAGTTCTAGATCCCCTCCGGTGATGTGTATAGCGGGGCCAGGCGATAGACTCTGCACTTCCCCGGGGGATATTCTCACGCAATTCACACACTTTTATGATCAGCTGTATTCTTCGCGGGTTGATTATGCGCTGGATGAGTTGGAGTTGTATTTGGATGGAATAGCGTTTCCTACTTTGACAGCTGAGCAGGTGGCAATGCTAGATGCTCCTTTTACTGTGGAAGAAATTTTGGAAGGGATGGCGTCTATGTCTAAGGGGAAGGCTTCAGGGCCGGATGGTATTCTCCTTGAGGTATATTTACAATATGGGGAGCTGCTGGCCCCCCAATTGTTGGCCCTGTTTGAACATAGCTATGAACATAGCTATGGGAGCTCTGCTCTTCCGGATTCCATGTGTGATGCCACCATAATTGTGTTGTTAAAACTCAGGTAAAAACCCTGATGAATGTGGTTCATATAGACCGATTTCACTGCTGACAGTAGATTACAAAATCCTGACAAAGATGCTGTGATAAAGGAGATTATCCATCCAGATCAGTGTGGCTTTATACCGGGCAAGTCCACCTCGGAAAATATAAGACGGGTGTAGGTAGTGGCACAGATTGGCTGGGGGGAACAGCAGGACTGGGCTTTGGCGTCTCTGGCATATATGGGGATTAGAATAGAGCCCAAAGAGGACCGCATAGGGTTATATGCGGACGACATGGCGCTTTTTATGGCTAACCCCAATGCCACTCTTCCTAGGGCCATTTCCCTTATTAATGACTTTGGGAGGTATTCTGGGTTGCTGATTAACTGGTCCAAATCGTATCTGATGCCTTTGAGGCAGGATGACTGTGGTTGGGGCACTCAGTTCTGTGGTTTATAAGTTAATTCAGAATTCAAATACCTGGGGATTAATATTGCTAGGGATAGCTCTCGATCGTATGGGTTAAATGTAGCACCTCTTGTGACGTACCTAAGGGATAAACTACAGGTGTGGAAAAGCCTGCCTCTGTCGTTGGCAGGTCGCGTTAATATACTAAAGATGATTGTCTTGCCAAAGCTTTTGTATGTGCTGGAACTTATTGATGTATTGGTGCCTAAACGTTTCTTCAAAATAATAAACTCGCTGTTCAAGCCATTTGTATGGGGGGGGGGGGGAGATCTAAACTCAAGCTTTCTACTCTTCAGAGACCTAAAGATGAGGCGGGGGCTGCGTTACCAGATGTTTTTTTATATTATCTGGCGGGTCAGCTCAGGTATTTGATATCTTGGGTCTCCCCCCCCCCCCCCCCTAACGACTAATGCTGAGTGTCATATGGCTCGGGTCCTGGGCTTGAAAAGCCTGTGGCCGGTATTGGAACCGCATGATTGTAGACATCGCGCTCTGTTACCCTTGCATAAGTTGGCCAGACGAGTATGGCAACAGGTTAGAGATCTACTGGGGTTTGTTGGGGTGGTGGCGGAGAGTCCGCTGTGGGATAATCCGAGTTTTTCTCATCTACATGGGCTATTGGGGAAGAACTATTGGTCCTCTAGAGATGTAAATACCCTATCACAACTACTAACGGGGGATGGTTCGGTCATGGCGGTGAGTGAGATTCGGGCGGCTTTTAATATACCACCGGGGGATGAGTTATACTGTATGCAGCTTCACCGTGCTCTACTAGCACAATTCCCACTGAACTCCACAAACATCTCTAGATATGACTTGGTGGTGAGGTTGGGTACTTCGTTTACGCGTGGAGTCGTGTCCCAAATGTATTCCTTTCTACTAGATGCTAAATTGCGAATGGAGCCCCTGGCGGCTGAGGATAGGTGGCGAGAACTTATTCCACAACTTACAGCTGAGGACTGGAGGGAGGCTCAGGGGTCCCACTTGCTGGTTTCACCCGCTGCTAATAATAAACTGGTGCAACTGTTCATCATCCACCAATGTTATTTAACGTCCATAAGATTATACCGTATGGGACGGATGGCATCCTCACAATGTCATAGGTGTGGGGAGGATAGGGCTGATTTTATTCATTTGATGTGGGGATGTCACTGGATCCTTAGCTTTTGGGAAGAGGTGGTCGCACTATTGACGGCAGTGATGGGGAAGACGATACCTCGCAGGCCGGAGGTGTGTTTGTTGGGACTGCTTTCAGAGGAGCAGTGGTCGATATATGAGAGGACCTTTCTAGCACCTGGTCCAGCTTTCCTGTATGGGGTTGTGCTATGAAGAAGCAGTGGCCCCTCTTCTCTATATCTGCCCTTTCTTAGCGGTCACCGCCACTTGGGCTACATGTATGTGAAATCGACAAGTAGCTGAGTAAGTACATGGTAAAAAAGGGTGAAGTTCCAATCCCCTGAATAGATGATTGATTGATAAAGCACAACATAGAATATGTTGTCATTCTCCTTTGTAGTAGAGAATACTCATTCTCCTAAGAATAGGATTTTTCTGTCTTTCACAAATTACAACTGTTGTCTAAATGTTCTCACCTGCTTGGTCGTAGTATGATAGCTTAGATAATCACTTATATTTCCCTTCAGTATTTACTGTTTAACCCAGTGACGTGAAGTGGAGGTTTTATTCGATGAACAATCTTGTTGCTGTTGGGATTATAGACGTCACTGGTTGTCTACTTTACCCTTTATTCTCAGAGATATAACCTTTGTCATGTACTTACTCCTTTATGTTCATGTCTGTCACCCACCAGTGTATAAATTCTTATTGAACAGTATTGTCTGGACTGAATGTCACTGTGTCCTGAATATAAAACAGCTTAGGCTAGAACTTCTTTTATGCGTTACGCATGGCTTTGCACTGACGTAATGAGAAAGGTTTTTATCCAATTTAAATGGCAGTACCAGGGTTACTGAAAAGAAATCTCTAAGATTTATATTTGTTACCTTTTTTATAACATTTTTTAAAACTTTCATGCAAATGACGGGATACTTGTAACAGCGGAGTTTCAACAATCCACCCTTTTTACATACACCAGTGTAAAAGTAATAACATTTAAGAGGCTTAATTAACCAAAAGGACTGGGATTGATAAACTTCAGTCTGTCTAAGCCTCATTTTTCCTTGACTACAGACCTCATGGAATAGTTGGGTTGCCCCAATACACATTGGCCAGCTTAACATATGAACAGTGTTACCATTAGAGATGCTAATTAAAAAGTGAGAGCCAAAACGACTGCATACAGAGTGAATGGGGCGTGTCATATGACACAAAACCCTGCAGTCATCCTGTGTGCCACCCTATTAGGCACCGTATCCTGGAAATCTTGGCAGGAGATTTTAACACTGCGGTCAAAGATGGAGGTAAGGGCACTATAAATACTGCCAATAAGACCTCGAAACGCTGAAGCACCTATGTTTATGAAATAATTTCTTAAATATTAGACAAGAGAAAATGTGAGTAGTTGATCAAGTTGGGAAATGGTCACCGCTAATATGTAGTTCGTGAAAAGTGACCTCTTAAATAAATTGCGTGCATACATTATGGGCTGAATGAGCGGAAAGAATTGGTGTGCCTTAGGCTATAGTCAGTAATACTATTAGGGTATGTGCACACGATAACGACAATTACGGCTGAAATTACGGAGCTGTTTTCAGGAGAAAACAGCTCCTGCATTTCAGACGTAATTGCTCGTACTCGCGTTTTGTGTCAATTACAGCCGTAATTTGGAGCTTTTCTTCATTGAAGTCATTGAAAAACGGCTCAAATTACGTCCCAAGAAGTGTCCTGCACTTCTTTGACGAAGCTGTTATTTTATGCGCCGTCTTTTGACAGCGACGCGTAAAATTACAGGCCGTCGGCACAGTACGTCGGCAAACCCATTGAAATGAATGGGCAGATGTTTGCCGACGTATTTGAGACGTGTTTTCAGGCGTAATTCGAGGCGTAAAACGCCTCGTTTACGCCTGAAAATAGGTTGTGTGAACCCAGCCTTACAGTTACTTATTGCATGGCATCTTTTGTTGACAGATGACCATGGAAGTCCTTATTCTTAGCACCCAATAAGATCCTTGCACCACAATTACAAGACTGCAAAACTAATGATTTTAATATATTGTATACCTGTACTTACAGTCACCCATGGGATACAGTAATAAAGGCAGCCATGAGGAAATACCCTAATCCCATGAATCCTTGTGTAGTAGGTGTGGATGTGGTTGATCGGAGTCTGGATAACCAAGGAAGATTACACAGTTATCGCCTTCTCAGCACTGAGTGGAGGCTGCCAGGTCTTGTGAGGGCAGTAAGTACAATTTTGTAAAGATTAATTTACCAAAACAATTTGAAAACCACAATGTCACTTTGCTAAGAAGTTCTTTTGTTACTCGTCCAAGATTTCTCCTCACATACAATGTTGCACAAATATTTGGCCTTAATACGTCATGTATATAAAACCCCTAACAGGCATTACACTTTTCAAAATTGAATGTTTTTATATATTGCTATATCTACAATTAATATGTTAAATCTAAGCTGATGTGAATTATAGTGTATAACCGTGTTAGGCCCCCCCTTACATCATGTTAACTGATTTCTGTCAGAAGTATATGTCGGGAGGACTCCCGACGTATGCCTCTGACGGAAGGCTGCATTGTATCCCACTATGCATAAGGTGGGATACGTTGCCCAAGCAGCCCTGTCCCTTTTCCGAGTGCTCGAGGACAACGGCCCTGGGGAAGGTCCTGACATCACTATTTCTACCGCGAGATCCCTCTGGATGAAATTGCGTAGTCTACTACGCTATTTCAGCTTTAAAAAAAAAGGTATTCTAATGTAAACCAGCCCGACTAAGGCAAAAGTACACTCTTTTGGCCTGTGTCAGAGCAAAAGGGGCCCTATTCACAGTGCAGATCTGAAGGGGGCTTTACCAACATGCTTTACAACTACCAAAGTAAATTTGAGGCTACATACTCACCCTAGCTTCACTACCCCAGCCCCTCCAGGTGATCTTGGTTCAGGCATAAAGGACCCATAGAGGTGAGTCTTGTGGAACTTTTACAAAAGAACAGGTGCCCTTAACTTTATAATTTTCTCTATGTATGAAGTAGAGCGGTTACAAACCCACACCCACAAAAATATAAATTCCTTTATCGAGCAATCTTGTTGTCAGTCAACTCACTTCAGAACTAAAGTAATAACGCTTATGCATTTTAAAGCCATGAAAGTGCTAATTATCATGAAATCCTAGAGTGCGTAGGCAAAGGGTTACATTTACTTCAGCCCTAATTGGACAGAGAATAGGTTAAATAGCAATAATTTTTAAACAATTATTAGCAACTGCAATGCTCTCTACAAAACCTGATCACACAACAAACTAAACGTGAAGTATGCAGCAATACATTTAATAGGGTGGTAATGTACTGCCTACGGACTCCAGGAAGCTATAATTTCAGGTAGGTACATTTTCATGAACCTGGTCCTCCTACGGCAGCACAGCAATGGAACATAAGAAGCAATACAAGGGAGGGAAAATTAAACAGCCTCATTCTCCAAGGCCACTTTCTGTGGCAGCAACATCCAGCCTGTAGCTGCGGAAAAGCTGTTGACGAGACTTATGTTTTATTTTCCGGAAGTCACAGAGGATAGTCATCTACAAAAAAGAAGATGGCATGAGAAACAGCAAAATATAATGCAGATGGACCACTCCACAGTGCCCGCACCAAGACTGGTAGTCACCTATACCGTAGAAGAGCCTAAAAGGCAACAAAAAAAGAGCAGCAAGGTAAGCTTAACGGACGCTAACCATACAGAAACCTAATAACGGAGCGCTAAGACACCTCAGCAATAGTATCAGCCAGAACAATAACTGCCAGCAAAGACTCACAGGTGGAGGTTTACAAAGCTAATTGCGCCAGAATTCTGGCTCAATTTGCTTCATAAAACTGGCGTATAGGCCATGCGCCATGTTTATTATGTGTTTTAGACACTTTTTGCAGCTCATTAGACAGTCTTGAAGAGGGTCTAGAAAGGGAGACGTGGCCTAAAGTATGACAAATAGCAACCAAAATATTGGTCTAAAGTAAGCCAACCAAGAGGTGGCATAAAAAATAGAAAAGAGCCTTACATGTTTAGAAAGATGCGGCAAATTTATTATACAGTGTGCACAACCGTGACAGACCTGGTGCATATTCTATCTGCTTGGTCTAGTTTTAATCTAAGTTTAAGGCCTAGTTCACACAGAGTTCTTTGCAGGCAGAAAAAAATCTGCCTCAAAATTCCTTCAGGAATTTTAAAGCAGATTTTGACCTGCCTACACTTTATTGCTGCGTTTTTCGGTCACAGCCATTGAGCACCGCGGGCACAAAACACCACGAAAAACGCTTTTTCTGCCTCCCATTGATTTCAAAGAGAGGTCAGAGGTGGCAAGAAAGGACATGCAGCTTTTTTCCCCCGTGCTGAGTCTGAGGCGGTTTCAGCGTCAAAGTCAGCGCCAAAAAACTCTGTGAACTGGGCCTTCGACAGTAATAATAAATCTGCCCCACAGTGCCTAAGTAAAAGAATGAAGTCTTCAGCATTTATACTGGGGAGCTAAGGATATAATCCCACTCACCTCATATTAGCCCACGCACATCATCCCTACAACTAGCAGGATACTCGAAGTCTGTAACCTCAGATATAACAGGCAACGGGTGAAAAACACCTGAGCGACTACAATAGTATGCATATACCGGAAGGCAAGGACCACTCCTAGCACTAGATAGAGGACTCCCAATACATTGTGAAGCTAAGGCATCCAATTTACCTCACAAAAAAAACGCCCTAGTCTCCATGGTAGGCAGAATTTCCAAATCAACTCTGAGCCACCTTAGAGATTTAAACAGAAGAGTGGGATTGAAAGCTGAGACCATTTACTGTTTTAGTGATGACGAAAACAACAGAATATCACTCCCTCAATAGAGCCACCTCTACCAGGGAGGAAGGGAGCACAACCTAACTGTCCATACCTCAGAAGAAACAAACACATTTGGTTTGTTGTGGGATCAGGTTTTGTAGGGAGCACTCACTAAATATTGCTAATAAACTTGTCCTCTGTCCAATTAGGGCAGCTTAACCCATTGCTGTGATGCCTTTGGACGACCGGGAAAGCAAGTTTTCTGCAGCCTACATGTGCAATTAAAAGAAAAATTATTCCAATCCGCATAAGAAACATGTACATCGAATCTTAAACACATTTTGAACAAATGCGCATAGAATGATAAACAGCATACCTGAACTCAAAGTATAATGTTTCTTCCCTGTTCTTTCATACCTACATTACTAAAGGTGCTAGCATTATCCCCCTGGACTTATAGGGAATATCTGGAAATGGTTGAAAGGTTTTTAGTTTCTTAGTGGACAGCATCCATAAATATTCTAAAATACTAAATTGTAGATTACCGGTGGTGCAGTCAATGCATTATATTATGTTATGTATTCGTTTTACGGACTGTCACTAAATTTGGTAAGAAAAGATTCTAGTTGGAACATGCTCTCCTATGATTAATTTCAGATTCTCGGAACCAGCAGAACTTTGACATATATTAAGGAGCATTCCGTAGTGGATCCAGTAGAAAAGAAAATGGTATTATGTTCAACAAATGTGAGTATCATTTTGATAATTTGCTGCCTATTTTGAGCTTCAGGATGTGGTGATTTTTGTTTTGTTTTTTCATCGTTGCATTGTAAGGGCCATAACAATTATTTTTCCATTGAGATAACTGTTTTAGGGTTTATTTTTTGCGGGATGAGTTGTATGTTTAATGGCACTATTTTGGGGTTATTTTGTCTAACTTTTAAAATAATTTTTTTAAGGGGGGGGTTCGAAAAAGACAGCAATTCTATCATTGTTTTTGGGGTTTTCTTTTTTTACAGGGTTTACCATACAGTATAAATTACATGTTAACTTTATTCTGTGGGTCAATACGTTTTCGAAGATACCAAATTTATCTAGTTTATTTTGTTTTGCTATTTTTGTACAATAAGAACACTTTTTTAAAAATATAATAGTTTTTGTGTTGCTGCATTCCAAAACCCATAAAAAATATTTTTTTTACTACCATAAAAACATTTTTATTAAAAAAAATAAATCATTTGTTTTGCTGTGGCCATACTGAGAGCCAGTGCTTTTATATTTTTCTGTGGACAAAGCTGTGTGAGGGCTAGTTTTTTTGCATGATGAGTTGACATTTTGGTTGGTACCATTTTGGGGTACATACAAGTTTGTGATCACTTTTTGTTCAGTTTTTCGTAAGGTGAGAAAAAAAAGCAGCAAATCTGGCTTTGTTTAAAATAAATACATTTTTATTAGTTTTTTTCCTTTCATTAATATATTATTTTTTTACCATTTTTTGGTCTGACTAGGGGACTAGACTTTGCAATTGTTGGATTGCTAATTGAATATACTGCAATACTTCTGTATTGCAGTGTATTATGCCTGTCATCCCCGTGCTGACAAGCATCTTATTAGGCCCTGGCATCCTAGATGGCTATGACAATGGCCCCCCAGCTGCCATGGTAACTCATCGGCAACCTGCAATCGATTTTGGGAAGGGCGATGGGCTGGCAGAGGTGCGATTACAGCCGTTAGAGCAAGGTGTCAGCTGTATAACACACCTGGCACATGAAAGTGGGGACGCAGGCACAGCTCCTGTGCCCGCTCCATCTTTATGACGTACATTTATGTCAATTTGCGGTAACTGTATAGTTATAGTTAAATGAACATCATACTTCAGGAAGAGGTAATATCCAACACTAATCACATGGGCCAGGAAACATGAAAGAAGACTTTTGTTTTAACTACGGTATGTCCTCTGGGACTCTCCAGTTTTATCTTTTGTTCATATATGTATATCATACATACACTTCTCAAATATTACCTGGAACATCATGTAAAAAAACATTTGTTAAAAAGGAACAGCTATTTATGGATATCCATTGTGGAACTCACCCTCCCAACTGGAATTGTACTTTATACGTTTTAAATAAAAACCTCGCCAGCTGGATTTCTACCCCTCCCCCCCAACCTCACCTCCATCACAATGCAATTTTTTTTTCATTTAAGACATGTATAAATTATTTATTTGAATGTTCTAAACCAACTTATAGCTACTATGTTGCTTCCAGAAACCACACCTACTTTACTACAGGAATCATATTCACAGCTGTTAGGGGAGAGAGATAGATGACTGTATGGCAATAGCTATACATCATCTACAGAGCACAGGAAGCGCCCGCGAGGATCTCTCATTGGCAACGGCAGTTTCCACAGGATGATTGATATCTTTGGTTGCCACCCTATGCATGCATAGACTGTTGCTATGCGATTGTGTAGGCAAGTAGTGCAGACAAAAAATAGTAACCAATCAGATTAGAACTATGAAAATTCTAAGGATGGGTGACAAAAAGTAAAGGAGTGACGTTGTTGGCTATATAACTTTTTTTTTCTCATTTATAACTTTTTTTGTTAACTTTTTTAAAAAGTTGCATTTCATAAATGTGTTTATATCCTGCCAAGCCCAATTCTAGCGCAAATGATTAATAAATATGTCGCACAGCAGATTAGACACTTACAATTTATTT
The DNA here is from genome assembly GCF_050947455.1 of Rhinoderma darwinii. NCBI lineage: Eukaryota > Metazoa > Chordata > Amphibia > Anura > Rhinodermatidae > Rhinoderma > Rhinoderma darwinii. The sequence continues at coordinate 117,932,241 of NC_134691.1, forward strand.
TTTTTCACAAAAAAAATAACAGCAAAAATACATTTATAAGAGTGGGCCTGAGTGTCCCATTTGCCCAATTTAAAAAGCAATACAATAATATTATTAGGAGTTTATATTGAAGTAAAATTTTATTTTTCCATTTAAGATCTCACTTACAAATTTGGTGTCTGTTGATGAAAGGTTGGTTTACACCCCCCATTCGGAAAATCCAGAAGAGTAAGTGGACTAAAATACAAAATTATTTTTGATTGTTTTTTATGTTTGATCAATTTCAATGTTAAATTTTATGTTACAAACAATGGTTTCTTTTCACCTCACAGTGCATGTAACAACATAATAGCTTGCTGTAAGGGCACTAAACTTCTGTTGACAGATCCTGTAAATTTCAGTGGGATCTTACAAGTCTAATGACTGTTGGCTGCTACCACACACATTCCCCCAACATCTGCCCTCTGGAACATAAGGATCAAACACCGGTCCGATCACAGGACATATCCAATAATGTTATGGCATAAATAATACTATCTCAACAAATAATCAGTGGCAGCCCCTTAACCCCCTAAAGAGGCTCTGTCACCACATTATAAGTGGCCTATATTGTACATGATGTGATCGGCGCTGTAATGTAGATTACAGCAGTGTTTTTTATAGCTATATCGTTATTTGCAGTCACATAAACACACTATAACGCTACTCATGTGTTATAAATATGAATATACATTACCCCCAGCCAGGGCGTCATGTGTATTCATTCTCCTGACCACTTCTGTAGCTTCTCTGTGATTTACAGCATAGCAAGATTACGCTGTAAACTGTCATTCACAGCAAGATCGAGCTGTGCTGTGCTGTAAATCACACAGACGCTACAGAACTGGTCAGGAGAATGAATACACGACGTCCTAGCTGGAGGCAATGTATATTCATTGTCATGACACATGCGTAGCGTTATAGTGTGTTTATGTGACTGCAAATAGCGATATAGCTATATCGCTATCTGCAGTGTAAATGAATGGAGAGAAGTGTATGACGCTGATTGGTCACTGATTGGTCAGCATCATACACTCCTCTGTACAACGCCCACTTGGTTATATAGTAAAACACGCCCAGTTGTCCATTGAGAAACTTATTAGCATAAAGCTAATATAGGTCATAACTCCTTCAAAAATGATCATTTTTCTAAATAAAAAACACTGCTGTAATCTACATTACAGCGCCGATCACATCATGTACAATATAGGCCACTTATAATGTGGTGACAGAGCCTCTTTAAGGACGCAGCCTAGTTTGGACCTTAAGGCCGGATTCACACGAGCGTGTGCGTTTTGCGCGCGCAAAAGGTCTGCAAAAGGTCCGTGTGTCATCAGCATATGATGCGTGGCTGCGTGATTTTCGCGCAGCCGGCATCATTATGACACTCTGTTTTTATGTTTGTAAACAGAAAAGCACGTGGTGCTTTTCCGTTTTCATTCATTCATTTTACTGCAGTTGCGCGAATCACGCGCGGCACCCAGAAGTGCTTCCGTGTGCCGAGCGCGATTTGCACGCACCCATTGACTTCAATGGGTGCGTGCTGCGCGAAGCACGGCCAAATATAGGACATGTCGTGCGTTTCACGCAGCGGACATACGCTGCGTGAAATTCACTGACAGTCTGAACGGCCCCATTCATTAACATAGATCCGTGCGACGCGCATTAAAATCACGCGCGTAGCACGGACGTATTATACGTTCGTCTGAATAAGCCCTAAGGCTCAGAGCCCATTTTTCAAATCGGACATATTTCACTTTATATGGTAATAACTTGGGAATACAAGTGATTCTGAAATTGTTTTCTCGTGACACATTCGGTTTCATATTAGTGGTAAAATTTGGTCGATATATTCAGTGTTTATTTGTGAAAAATAGGAAAATTTAGAAAAAATTAAATTTTTCTGAATTTAAATGCATCTGCTTGTAAAACAGATGGTTATACCACCCAAAATAGTTACTAGTTCACATTTCCCATATGCCTACTTTAGATTTGCATCGTTTTTTGAACATTCTTTTATTTTTCTTCGACGTTACAAGGTTTAGAACATAAGCAGCAATTTCTCATATTTTTAAGAAAATGTCAAAAGTTGTTTTTTTTTAAGGTACCTTTTCGGTTTTGAAGTGGCTTTGACGGGCCTATGTATTAGAAACCCCCCATAAACACCCCATTTTAAAAACTAGACCCCTCAAAGTATTCAAAACAGCATTTAGAAAGGTTTTTTTTTAACCCTATAGGCATTTCACAGGAATTAAAGCAAAGTGGAGGTAAAATTTGCAAATTTCATTTTTCTTGCTGAATTTCAAATTATTATTTTTTCTGTAACACAGAAGGTTTTACCAGAGAAACACTACTAAATATTTATTGTCCAGATTCTGCAGTTTTTAGAAATGACCCATGCGTGGCTCTAGTGTGCTCGTGGACTAAAACACAGGCCTCAGAAGTAAAGAAGCACCTAGTGCATTTTGGGGCCTCTTTTTTATTAGAATATATTTGAGGGTCTTACATACTGGGAGTACTACTTCTGGGGTTATCTCACACATTTATCAGTTGTTGCTCAGTAAATTTTTGGATAAGTACCCCTTGATGGCTTCTCGAAAATGGGAAAGGGATATGGGTCCCATCTCTGAAGAACAATGGTCAGATATCATGGAAGCAGTTCCGAATATTTCTCTTAGTGAGGCTGGGCGCCTCTCCCAATTATATATTATCCATAGAGTATATAAGACTCCTAAAAAATTTTTCCACATTGGTGTACGGAGTGATTCTACTTGTCTCAGATGCTCGGAAGATGGGGCTGATCATATGCATATGTTGTGGTCATGTCCACAGTTAACTACATATTGAACAGACGTACTGAAGCTGATTCAGGATGCTTATGGGCTTACACTTCAGGGGACTCCTATGGAGTGTGTTTTGGGGTGTGTTACGCATATTCCGACTTCTGTCCTGGGGCGGCTGGCTATTGCAAGGCTGCTATACATAGCTAGAAAACGTATTGCATTACACTGGATACAAGGCGCCCCGCCGACTAGGAGCGAATTCATTGCTAAAGTGAATAAAATGATTGTGTAAGGCTTCATGCACACAACCGTGCTCGTAATTACGACTCGTAATTACGAGCACGGCCGGCCGCGGGCAGCCGGCTGCTTTTGCGAGCCGTGCTGTCATTATAAAGTATAGCAGCACGGCCCGTAAAATAGAAAAATAGAACATGTTCTATTTTTTTAACGGCACGGGCACCTTCTCGTGAGAAAACGAGAAGGTACCCGTGGCTAACAAAAGTCTATGAGCCCGTTATTGCGGGTCGTAATTACGACCCGCAATAACGGGTGTTTTTACGGTCGTGTGCATGAGGCCTTAGAAAAAGCTGTGTATGTAAAGCGCTTAAAAAATTTGATTCCATATGGGGACCATGGCTAGGTGTATCGGAATCTGTATCATAAACTGTGCCCGTGGATTCTCTCTGGCTGTCAGCTTCTGTACTGTACTTGGATTACATTTATATGCTGGAAGTGAGGAGAGGGGGGGATTAAGAGAATCCTATGTCTGTTTTACATTTGTATTGTACTTGTTTACAGGTGAATTACTTATTCGACATTTGGAATATGTCTCACCTCATATGTCTTTTATTTCTGTAATTTTTGATGGTGCCTGGGGGGAGGGTTAGGGAAAGGGTTTGTATGGTGTGTTTTGTATTGTCTAATTTTAAAATTTCAATAAAAAATATCTGATTTAAAAAATGAATATATTTGAGGCAGCATGTCAGGTTTGGAGAGGTTTTGAGGTGCCAAAACAGTAGGAATCCACCAAAATTGACCCCATTTTGGAAACTACACCCCTCAAGGAATTCATTTATGGTTGTTGTTATCATTTTGACCCAACAGTTTTTTCAGAGCACGTATTTGAATTGGGCTGTGAAATTAAAAAAATTTAATTTTTTCCAATAAGATGTCATTTTTTATCAATTTCTTATTTTCATAGGGAATAAAATACACCATTTTGTTTCCCAATTTGTCCTGAGTGCGGCAATACCCCATTTGTGGTGATAAACTGCCATTTGGGCCCATGGTAGGGCTCCGAAGGAAAGGAGCGCTAATTGTTCTTTGGAGTTCAGATTTTGCTGGATTGGTTTTCGAGTGCCATGTCGCATTTGCAGAGCCCCAGAGGTATCAAAGCAATGGAAACCCACCAGAAGTGACCCCAATTTGGAAACTACACACCTGAAGGTATTAATTTTATGGGTGTTGTGACCATTTAGACCACACATTTTTTTCACAGAACTTATTTGAATTGGGTTGTGAATTAAAAATAATTTTATTTTTTCCAATAATATGTCGTTTTGGCTCAAAATTTCTTATTTTCACAAGAAATAAAATACCCCAATTTGTAGCCCAATTTGTCCTGAGTGCGGCAATACCCCATTCGTGGTGATAAACTGCAGTTTGGGCCCATGGGAGGGCTCAGAATGAAAGGAGCGCTATGTGTTCTTTGGAGTCCAGATTTTGCTGGATTGGTTTTCGTGCGCCACGTTGCATTTGTGGAGCCCCAGAGGTATGAAAAAGCAATGGAATCCCCCAAGAAGCGACCACATTTTAAAATCTAGACCCCCTAAGGCATTCATCTAGAGGTGTAGTGAGCATTTTGACCCCACAGGTATTGTCTAAAAGGTAATGCGCAGCAGATGGTGCAGTGTGAGATTTGCAATTTTCTATATATGTATTCCATTTCAGTGTCCAATATATTGTGCGCATGCGCCACCAGAGACATACACCCTATAAATTGTAATGTGGGTTCTCCTGGGTACGGCAATACCCTACATGTGGCTGTTATCTGCTGCCTGGGCACACGGCAGGACTTAGAAGGGAAGGACCACTATTTGGCCTACTGGGGATTTTCTGGTGCTAATTCGTGAATGCAGAAGCCCCTGAGGTACCAGTTCAGTTGAAACCCCAAGAAGTGACCCTGTTTTAAAAACTACACCCCTTAAGGCATTCATCCAGAGGTGTAGTGAGCATTTTCACCGGAGACATACAACTAATAAACTGTAATGTGGGTTCTCCCGGGTACAGCAATACCCTACATGTGGCTGTTATCAGCTGCCTGGGCACACGGCGGGGCTCAGAAGGGAAAGATGAGGGGGATAAGCTGTGCGGAGTGCATCAGGGTAAGTAAAACTGGGGTAGATTAAAAATCAAGGGATGTATGATAAATTTTAAAACCCTTTCATACAGAGCCCTGGTTTTTCGGGACACGTGTCACATTGATATATTGTGTCCTTCCTTATGCCCCTCTTATAGCAGACCTTGCACCTCTTTTGACTTTTTCCCTTCTTTGCAAGTTTGAGGAACTTCTCCTGGAAAGTGTTGCCCTGGTACGATGCGTGTGGCCTCGCTTACAGAAGTACTGGGTGCCCCCTTCCTGGTCCCTAAAGATTAGGTTCTTGATAACCACCTCTTGAAATTCCAGGAAAGTTCCCCTCTGGCCTGCACATCGACGTAGCACGTACACATTGTACAATGCCATCGGCCTGCTTCTTATACCACACCGCATGGCGCTGTAGTGCTTCAGGACTTGATCTGACAAGTCCACCCCTCTCATGTACCTATTGTAGTCCAGGATGCAGTCTGGTTTGGGGGTTTCTGTACTGGTACCACGTACAGGTACATGTACGTGTGGCCATGTATTGTTGTCAATACAAGGACATCTCTCTTGTCCTTGTACTTGACACACAATATGTTGCTGCTAGAATGTGCCCTGCTCTCACCCCTTCTGAGTGTTTGCCCAAACAGTGTCTTAGGGAGGACTCTCAGATTTCTTCTAGCAGTGCCGCATGCCGCAGTACTTCTGGGAGTGAGGCAGTTGAAGAGTGGGACGCTGGTATAAAAATTATCCAGGTAGAGGTGGTAACCCTGGTCCAGCAGTGGGTGCACCAAATCCCACACAATTTTTGCATTAACTCCCAGTAAGGGGGGCATTCTGGGGGCTGAATACTGGTGTCCTTCCCTTCATATATCCTAAATTTGTACATATACCCTGATGCTCTCTCACACAGCTTATACAACTTCACGCCATATACCTTGCCCGCTCATACTGGCAGAAGTGAAGCCTCCCTTTAAATTGTACCAGGGATTCATCAACAGAAATACACGTCTCGGGGGTGTATGCTTGGGAAAACCGGGCACTGGAATGGTCTAATAGGGGTCTCCGTTTATACAAACGGTCAAAACTGGGGTCATCTCGGGGTGGGCGCTGCTTATTATCAGTATAATGTAAGAAGCAAAGTATTGCCTCTTTTTCTTTTTTTAGGTTACAGTTCAGTTCTGAAGTTGCTTTGAGGGGCCTATAAATTAGAAACGCCCATAAAACACCCCATTTTAGAAACTAGACCCCTCAAAGTATTCACAACAGCATTTAGAAAGTTTATTAACCCTTTAGGTGTTTCACAGGAATTTAAAGCAATGTTACATAGTTACATAGTTACATAGTTAGTACGGCTGAAAAAAGACACATGTCCATCAAGTTCAACCAAGGGAAGGGAAAAGGGAAGGAAAAATTTCTACACATAGGAGCTAATATTTTTTTGTTCTAGGAAATTATCTAACCCTTTTTTAAAGCCATCTACTGTCCCTGCTGTGACCAGCTCCTGCGGTAGACTATTCCATAAATTCACAGTTCTCACTGTAAAGAAGCCTTGTCGCCTCTGCAGCTTGAACCTTTTTTTCTCCAGACGGAGGGAGTGCCCCCTTGTTTTTTGAGGGGGTTTTACAAGGAACAGGATTTCACCATATTTTTTGTATGTGCCATTAATATATTTATATAAGTTAATCATGTCCCCCCTTAGTCTTCTTTTTTCAAGGCTAAATAGGTTTAATTCTTTCAATCTTTCCTCATAACTTAAATTCTCCATGCCCCTTATTAGCTTCGTTGCTCTTCTTTGTATTTTTTCCAACTCCAGGGCATCCTTTCTATGAACTGGAGCCCAGAACTGAACTGCATATTCTAGATGAGGCCTCACTAATGCTTTGTAAAGTGGCATTATTACATCCCTGTCCCGCGAGTCCATGCCTCTTTTAATACACGACAATATCCTGCTGGCCTTTGAAGCAGCTGATTGACACTGCATGCTGTTATTGAGTTTATGATTTACAAGAACACCCAGATCCTTCTCAACAAGTGAATCCGCCAGTGTAGCTCCCCCTAGGACATATGATGCATGCAGGTTGTTGGTACCAAGATGCATAACTTTACATTTATCTACATTAAACTTCATTTGCCAAGTGGACGCCCAAACACTTAGTTTGTTTAAATCTGCCTGTAATTCATGAACATCTTCCATAGTCTGAACTATATTACATAGCTTGGTGTCATCTGCAAAAATAGAAATAGTGCTATTAATCCCTTCCTCTATATCATTAATAAATAAGTTGAATAATAGTGGTCCCAGCACTGAACCCTGGGGTACACCACTTATAACCGGGGACCATTCAGAGAAGGAATCATTGACCACAACCCTCTGGATACGGTCCTTGAGCCAATTCTCAATCCAATTACAAACTATATTTTCTAAACCTATAGTCCTTAATTTACCCATTAGGCGTCTATGGGGGACAGTGTCAAATGCCTTTGCAAAGTCCAAAAACACTAAATCCACAGCGGCCCCTCTGTCTAGACTTCTGCTCACCTCTTCATAAAAACAGATTAGGTTAGTTTGACAACTTCTGTCCTTAGTAAAACCGTGCTGGCTGTCACTTATAATGCTATTTATTGTCACATAATCCTGTATATAGTCCCTCAATAGCCCCTCAAACATTTTCCCCACGATGGATGTTAAGCTTACTGGTCTATAATTACCCGGGGAAGACCTAGAGCCCTTTTTGAAAATAGGCACCACATTTGCCCTGCGCCAGTCCCTTGGCACTATACCAGTCACTAGAGATTCTCTGAATATTATGAAAAGGGGGACAGAAATAACTGAACTAAGCTCTTTAAGAACTCTAGGGTGTAACCCATCTGGTCCCGGAGCCTTGTGCACATTTATTTTATTTAATTTAGCTTGGACCATCTCTACATTCATCCAATTCAGTATATCAACTGATATATTAACAGCACTGGCACCGGCTACATCAGCTGCTCTTTCTTCTGTTGTATACACAGAGCTAAAGAACCCATTTAGTAACTCTGCCTTCTCTTGATCCCCTGTGATCAACTCCCCATTACCATTATTTAGGGGTCCTACATGTTCAGACCTTGGCTTTTTTGCATTTATATGCTTGAAGAATTTTTTAGGATTTGTTTTACTATCCTTGGCCACCTGCCTTTCATTTTGTATTTTTGCTAATTTTATTACATTTTTACAGATTTTATTAAGCTCTTTATATTTTACAAAGGCTACAGCTGTACCCTCAGATTTGTATTTTTTAAATGCCCTTTTTTTGTCATGTATTGCCCCTTTCACAGAAGGTGTAAGCCATGTGGGGTTTAATTTGAGTCGTTTATACTTATTACCTGTAGGAATAAATTTTGCACTATAATAACTCAAAGTAGATTTGAAAATCTCCCATTTATCATTTGTTCCATTATTTGACATTAGTTCTTCCCAGTCTATATCCTGAATTGCAGCCCTCATCCTGGGGAAATTGGCTTTCTTAAAATTAAATGTTTTTGCCCTCCCAGCCTGCGTTTGTTTTTTACAGTATAGGTAAAATGTAACTATATTGTGATCACTGTTACCGAGGTTTTCACGAACATTGACATTCCCAACAAGATCTGCATTATTAGAAATGACCAGATCCAACAGAGCTTCACCTCTAGTCGGGTCTTCCACAAACTGGCCCATAAAATTTTCCTGCAACAGGTTGAGGAAATGTCTCCCCTTTGCAGTTGAAGCCGAACCATGACACCAATTAATATCCCGGAAATTAAAATCTCCCATTATCACTACAGTACCCGCCTGTGCAGCCCGCTCCATCTGTTTATATATCTGACCTTCCATCTCCTCAGTTATATTGGGGGGTCTATAGATTACACCAAAAGTAATTTTTTCAGTGTTTACCTCCCTTTCTAGTTCCACCCACAAGGTTTCAACCTCCTCACAGTCTTCACCCACTATTGTCTCTTTCACACTCGCCTTCATATCACTTCTCACATACAGACATACACCACCACCTTTCCTATTTGTCCTGTCTTTACGAAAAAGTGTAAAACCCTGTAGATTTACAGCCCAGTCATGTGAAGAGTCCAGCCATGTTTCAGCAACACCAACTATATCTATATCTTCTTCCAGTATTAAGGCCTCCAGCTCCCCCATTTTGCTTGCTAGACTTCTGGCATTTGTGAACATACACTTTAACTTGCCTGTCAGTTTTTCACTTTTATTATCAGAAATGTGATTTGACATTAATCGGTCCTTTTTATTTACACTGATGTTTTGTAACGAAAGGATCTCCTTATCTTGTTGTCTAGTCCTCTCCCCACATTCTGTTTCTCCCCCCACCAATATAGTCTGACCCCTCTCTAACCTGGCTACCCCTTTTTTTTCTACATTGACCTCCCTCCTCAGCCCTAGTTTAAATACTCCGCCACCCCAGCTAGAATTCTCTCCCCCAGCACAGCGGACCCCCTTCCATTTAGGTGCAAATCATCTGCAGAATACAGTTTGTACCCCAATGAAAAGTCAGCCCAGTGCTCTAGGAACCCAAATCCTTCTCCTCTACACCAAGACTTCAGCCATGCATTTAACTCCCTAAGCTCCCGCTGTCTTTCCTGTGATGCGCATGGCACAGGCAGTATTCCTGAGAATACAACCTTGGAGGTCCTTCCCTTCAGCTTGTAGCCTAGTTCTTTAAAATTATTCTTAAGGCTCCTCCACCTACCATTTATTCTGTCGTTGGTACCGACATGGACCACGACAGCTGGATCATCACCAGCCCCTCCCAGCAATTTGTCCACCCGTTCCACCACATGCCGAACCCTGGCACCAGGGAGACAGCAAACCATTCGGTTGAGGCGGTCATGGCGACAAATTATTCTATCCGTCTTCCTGATTATAGAATCCCCAACAACTATCAATTGTCTTGGCTTGCCTGCATTACCATCCCACCGACTACTAGCTGGGCTGTTCTCCCGGCTGTTAGGGAGATCAGTATCCACTAGGGCTGCCTTTTCTGAGACTGACACCCTCGCATCATCACCCAACCTGGCAATTTTGCTTGGAATGCCAGAAACCGGATCGGCCTTCCTTGTCTTTGACCCCTTTCTACTGCCCCTAACTACATTAACCCAGCTACTTACCTGATCCTGCTCACCCATGTCTTCACCCTCCAGTTCTAACCCACTAACTGCATGCTCCGTGAGCAGCAAGCTCAGCTCAAGATTGTCTATCCTCCTCAGTGTTGCATTCTGCTCCTCCAGATCTCTAATACGAGCTTCCAGGTGAACAACATGCTCACATCTGCCACAGAGATATTCACCCTGGAACTCCGGCTCCAGTCGTGTATACATATGACAAACTGTGCACTGAAGAAAACCTCCAATCTTGCTATCCATTATCCAAGTTACACCAAAACAGCGAACAATTGTCAAAGAAAAAGAAGAGTACTTACTGGGGCTTCAACTCCTCTTTTCAACTCCGGTTTTAGAACTCCACTTAGTTCACAAGCCACTTAAACCACCAAGCTCAGAAAGAGCAAGCTCAAAATGAGGTCTGCTGACTAATTTATACCACCTGTGTCCAGTTAACCCCTTCCCCCTCGTCAGCTGTTCAGCTGGAACGAATCTGTGTCCAGTTAACCCCTTCCCCCTCGTCAGCTGTTCAGCTGGAACGAATACAGAAATACAGCAACACAATACAGAAGTACAGCAACACAATCCGGTTTTAGAACTCCACTTAGTTCACAAGCCACTTAAACCACCAAGCTCAGAAAGAGCAAGCTCAAAATGAGGTCTGCTGACTAATTTATACCACCTGTGTCCAGTTAACCCCTTCCCCCTCGTCAGCTGTTCAGCTGGAACGAATCTGTGTCCAGTTAACCCCTTCCCCCTCGTCAGCTGTTCAGCTGGAACGAATACAGAAATACAGCAACACAATACAGAAGTACAGCAACACAATCCGGTTTTAGAACTCCACTTAGTTCACAAGCCACTTAAACCACCAAGCTCAGAAAGAGCAAGCTCAAAATGAGGTCTGCTGACTAATTTATACCACCTGTGTCCAGTTAACCCCTTCCCCCTCGTCAGCTGTTCAGCTGGAACGAATCTGTGTCCAGTTAACCCCTTCCCCCTCGTCAGCTGTTCAGCTGGAACGAATACAGAAATACAGCAACACAATACAGAAGTACAGCAACACAATCCGGTTTTAGAACTCCACTTAGTTCATAAGCCACTTAAACCACCAAGCTCAGAAAGAGCAAGCTCAAAATGAGGTCTGCTGACTAATTTATACCACCTGTGTCCAGTTAACCCCTTCCCCCTCGTCAGCTGTTCAGCTGGAACGAATCTGTGTCCAGTTAACCCCTTCCCCCTCGTCAGCTGTTCAGCTGGAACGAATACAGAAATACAGCAACACAATACAGAAGTACAGCAACACAATCCGGTTTTAGAACTCCACTTAGTTCACAAGCCACTTAAACCACCAAGCTCAGAAAGAGCAAGCTCAAAATGAGGTCTGCTGACTAATTTATACCACCTGTGTCCAGTTAACCCCTTCCCCCTCGTCAGCTGTTCAGCTGGAACGAATCTGTGTCCAGTTAACCCCTTCCCCCTCGTCAGCTGTTCAGCTGGAACGAATACAGAAATACAGCAACACAATACAGAAGTACAGCAACACAATCCGGTTTTAGAACTCCACTTAGTTCACAAGCCACTTAAACCACCAAGCTCAGAAAGAGCAAGCTCAAAATGAGGTCTGCTGACTAATTTATACCACCTGTGTCCAGTTAACCCCTTCCCCCTCGTCAGCTGTTCAGCTGGAACGAATCTGTGTCCAGTTAACCCCTTCCCCCTCGTCAGCTGTTCAGCTGGAACGAATACAGAAATACAGCAACACAATACAGAAGTACAGCAACACAATCCGGTTTTAGAACTCCACTTAGTTCACAAGCCACTTAAACCACCAAGCTCAGAAAGAGCAAGCTCACAATGAGGTCTGCTGACTAATTTATACCACCTGTGTCCAGTTAACCCCTTCCCCCTCGTCAGCTGTTCAGCTGGAACGAATCTGTGTCCAGTTAACCCCTTCCCCCTCGTCAGCTGTTCAGCTGGAACGAATACAGAAATACAGCAACACAATACAGAAGTACAGCAACACAATCCGGTTTTAGAACTCCACTTAGTTCACAAGCCACTTAAACCACCAAGCTCAGAAAGAGCAAGCTCAAAATGAGGTCTGCTGACTAATTTATACCACCTGTGTCCAGTTAACCCCTTCCCCCTCGTCAGCTGTTCAGCTGGAACGAATCTGTGTCCAGTTAACCCCTTCCCCCTCGTCAGCTGTTCAGCTGGAACGAATACAGAAATACAGCAACACAATACAGAAGTACAGCAACACAATCCGGTTTTAGAACTCCACTTAGTTCACAAGCCACTTAAACCACCAAGCTCAGAAAGAGCAAGCTCAAAATGAGGTCTGCTGACTAATTTATACCACCTGTGTCCAGTTAACCCCTTCCCCCTCGTCAGCTGTTCAGCTGGAACGAATCTGTGTCCAGTTAACCCCTTCCCCCTCGTCAGCTGTTCAGCTGGAACGAATACAGAAATACAGCAACACAATACAGAAGTACAGCAACACAATCCGGTTTTAGAACTCCACTTAGTTCACAAGCCACTTAAACCACCAAGCTCAGAAAGAGCAAGCTCAAAATGAGGTCTGCTGACTAATTTATACCACCTGTGTCCAGTTAACCCCTTCCCCCTCGTCAGCTGTTCAGCTGGAACGAATCTGTGTCCAGTTAACCCCTTCCCCCTCGTCAGCTGTTCAGCTGGAACGAATACAGAAATACAGCAACACAATACAGAAGTACAGCAACACAATCCGGTTTTAGAACTCCACTTAGTTCACAAGCCACTTAAACCACCAAGCTCAGAAAGAGCAAGCTCAAAATGAGGTCTGCTGACTAATTTATACCACCTGTGTCCAGTTAACCCCTTCCCCCTCGTCAGCTGTTCAGCTGGAACGAATCTGTGTCCAGTTAACCCCTTCCCCCTCGTCAGCTGTTCAGCTGGAACGAATACAGAAATACAGCAACACAATACAGAAGTACAGCAACACAATCCGGTTTTAGAACTCCACTTAGTTCACAAGCCACTTAAACCACCAAGCTCAGAAAGAGCAAGCTCAAAATGAGGTCTGCTGACTAATTTATACCACCTGTGTCCAGTTAACCCCTTCCCCCTCGTCAGCTGTTCAGCTGGAACGAATCTGTGTCCAGTTAACCCCTTCCCCCTCGTCAGCTGTTCAGCTGGAACGAATACAGAAATACAGCAACACAATACAGAAGTACAGCAACACAATCCGGTTTTAGAACTCCACTTAGTTCACAAGCCACTTAAACCACCAAGCTCAGAAAGAGCAAGCTCAAAATGAGGTCTGCTGACTAATTTATACCACCTGTGTCCAGTTAACCCCTTCCCCCTCGTCAGCTGTTCAGCTGGAACGAATCTGTGTCCAGTTAACCCCTTCCCCCTCGTCAGCTGTTCAGCTGGAACGAATACAGAAATACAGCAACACAATACAGAAGTACAGCAACACAATCCGGTTTTAGAACTCCACTTAGTTCACAAGCCACTTAAACCACCAAGCTCAGAAAGAGCAAGCTCAAAATGAGGTCTGCTGACTAATTTATACCACCTGTGTCCAGTTAACCCCTTCCCCCTCGTCAGCTGTTCAGCTGGAACGAATCTGTGTCCAGTTAACCCCTTCCCCCTCGTCAGCTGTTCAGCTGGAACGAATACAGAAATACAGCAACACAATACAGAAGTACAGCAACACAATCCGGTTTTAGAACTCCACTTAGTTCACAAGCCACTTAAACCACCAAGCTCAGAAAGAGCAAGCTCAAAATGAGGTCTGCTGACTAATTTATACCACCTGTGTCCAGTTAACCCCTTCCCCCTCGTCAGCTGTTCAGCTGGAACGAATCTGTGTCCAGTTAACCCCTTCCCCCTCGTCAGCTGTTCAGCTGGAACGAATACAGAAATACAGCAACACAATACAGAAGTACAGCAACACAATCCGGTTTTAGAACTCCACTTAGTTCACAAGCCACTTAAACCACCAAGCTCAGAAAGAGCAAGCTCAAAATGAGGTCTGCTGACTAATTTATACCACCTGTGTCCAGTTAACCCCTTCCCCCTCGTCAGCTGTTCAGCTGGAACGAATCTGTGTCCAGTTAACCCCTTCCCCCTCGTCAGCTGTTCAGCTGGAACGAATACAGAAATACAGCAACACAATACAGAAGTACAGCAACACAATCCGGTTTTAGAACTCCACTTAGTTCACAAGCCACTTAAACCACCAAGCTCAGAAAGAGCAAGCTCAAAATGAGGTCTGCTGACTAATTTATACCACCTGTGTCCAGTTAACCCCTTCCCCCTCGTCAGCTGTTCAGCTGGAACGAATCTGTGTCCAGTTAACCCCTTCCCCCTCGTCAGCTGTTCAGCTGGAACGAATACAGAAATACAGCAACACAATACAGAAGTACAGCAACACAATCCGGTTTTAGAACTCCACTTAGTTCACAAGCCACTTAAACCACCAAGCTCAGAAAGAGCAAGCTCAAAATGAGGTCTGCTGACTAATTTATACCACCTGTGTCCAGTTAACCCCTTCCCCCTCGTCAGCTGTTCAGCTGGAACGAATCTGTGTCCAGTTAACCCCTTCCCCCTCGTCAGCTGTTCAGCTGGAACGAATACAGAAATACAGCAACACAATACAGAAGTACAGCAACACAATCCGGTTTTAGAACTCCACTTAGTTCACAAGCCACTTAAACCACCAAGCTCAGAAAGAGCAAGCTCAAAATGAGGTCTGCTGACTAATTTATACCACCTGTGTCCAGTTAACCCCTTCCCCCTCGTCAGCTGTTCAGCTGGAACGAATCTGTGTCCAGTTAACCCCTTCCCCCTCGTCAGCTGTTCAGCTGGAACGAATACAGAAATACAGCAACACAATACAGAAGTACAGCAACACAATCCGGTTTTAGAACTCCACTTAGTTCACAAGCCACTTAAACCACCAAGCTCAGAAAGAGCAAGCTCACAATGAGGTCTGCTGACTAATTTATACCACCTGTGTCCAGTTAACCCCTTCCCCCTCGTCAGCTGTTCAGCTGGAACGAATCTGTGTCCAGTTAACCCCTTCCCCCTCGTCAGCTGTTCAGCTGGAACGAATACAGAAATACAGCAACACAATACAGAAGTACAGCAACACAATCCGGTTTTAGAACTCCACTTAGTTCACAAGCCACTTAAACCACCAAGCTCAGAAAGAGCAAGCTCAAAATGAGGTCTGCTGACTAATTTATACCACCTGTGTCCAGTTAACCCCTTCCCCCTCGTCAGCTGTTCAGCTGGAACGAATCTGTGTCCAGTTAACCCCTTCCCCCTCGTCAGCTGTTCAGCTGGAACGAATACAGAAATACAGCAACACAATACAGAAGTACAGCAACACAATCCGGTTTTAGAACTCCACTTAGTTCACAAGCCACTTAAACCACCAAGCTCAGAAAGAGCAAGCTCAAAATGAGGTCTGCTGACTAATTTATACCACCTGTGTCCAGTTAACCCCTTCCCCCTCGTCAGCTGTTCAGCTGGAACGAATCTGTGTCCAGTTAACCCCTTCCCCCTCGTCAGCTGTTCAGCTGGAACGAATACAGAAATACAGCAACACAATACAGAAGTACAGCAACACAATCCGGTTTTAGAACTCCACTTAGTTCACAAGCCACTTAAACCACCAAGCTCAGAAAGAGCAAGCTCAAAATGAGGTCTGCTGACTAATTTATACCACCTGTGTCCAGTTAACCCCTTCCCCCTCGTCAGCTGTTCAGCTGGAACGAATCTGTGTCCAGTTAACCCCTTCCCCCTCGTCAGCTGTTCAGCTGGAACGAATACAGAAATACAGCAACACAATACAGAAGTACAGCAACACAATCCGGTTTTAGAACTCCACTTAGTTCACAAGCCACTTAAACCACCAAGCTCAGAAAGAGCAAGCTCAAAATGAGGTCTGCTGACTAATTTATACCACCTGTGTCCAGTTAACCCCTTCCCCCTCGTCAGCTGTTCAGCTGGAACGAATCTGTGTCCAGTTAACCCCTTCCCCCTCGTCAGCTGTTCAGCTGGAACGAATACAGAAATACAGCAACACAATACAGAAGTACAGCAACACAATCCGGTTTTAGAACTCCACTTAGTTCACAAGCCACTTAAACCACCAAGCTCAGAAAGAGCAAGCTCAAAATGAGGTCTGCTGACTAATTTATACCACCTGTGTCCAGTTAACCCCTTCCCCCTCGTCAGCTGTTCAGCTGGAACGAATCTGTGTCCAGTTAACCCCTTCCCCCTCGTCAGCTGTTCAGCTGGAACGAATACAGAAATACAGCAACACAATACAGAAGTACAGCAACACAATCCGGTTTTAGAACTCCACTTAGTTCACAAGCCACTTAAACCACCAAGCTCAGAAAGAGCAAGCTCAAAATGAGGTCTGCTGACTAATTTATACCACCTGTGTCCAGTTAACCCCTTCCCCCTCGTCAGCTGTTCAGCTGGAACGAATCTGTGTCCAGTTAACCCCTTCCCCCTCGTCAGCTGTTCAGCTGGAACGAATACAGAAATACAGCAACACAATACAGAAGTACAGCAACACAATCCGGTTTTAGAACTCCACTTAGTTCACAAGCCACTTAAACCACCAAGCTCAGAAAGAGCAAGCTCAAAATGAGGTCTGCTGACTAATTTATACCACCTGTGTCCAGTTAACCCCTTCCCCCTCGTCAGCTGTTCAGCTGGAACGAATCTGTGTCCAGTTAACCCCTTCCCCCTCGTCAGCTGTTCAGCTGGAACGAATACAGAAATACAGCAACACAATACAGAAGTACAGCAACACAATCCGGTTTTAGAACTCCACTTAGTTCACAAGCCACTTAAACCACCAAGCTCAGAAAGAGCAAGCTCAAAATGAGGTCTGCTGACTAATTTATACCACCTGTGTCCAGTTAACCCCTTCCCCCTCGTCAGCTGTTCAGCTGGAACGAATCTGTGTCCAGTTAACCCCTTCCCCCTCGTCAGCTGTTCAGCTGGAACGAATACAGAAATACAGCAACACAATACAGAAGTACAGCAACACAATCCGGTTTTAGAACTCCACTTAGTTCACAAGCCACTTAAACCACCAAGCTCAGAAAGAGCAAGCTCAAAATGAGGTCTGCTGACTAATTTATACCACCTGTGTCCAGTTAACCCCTTCCCCCTCGTCAGCTGTTCAGCTGGAACGAATCTGTGTCCAGTTAACCCCTTCCCCCTCGTCAGCTGTTCAGCTGGAACGAATACAGAAATACAGCAACACAATACAGAAGTACAGCAACACAATCCGGTTTTAGAACTCCACTTAGTTCACAAGCCACTTAAACCACCAAGCTCAGAAAGAGCAAGCTCAAAATGAGGTCTGCTGACTAATTTATACCACCTGTGTCCAGTTAACCCCTTCCCCCTCGTCAGCTGTTCAGCTGGAACGAATCTGTGTCCAGTTAACCCCTTCCCCCTCGTCAGCTGTTCAGCTGGAACGAATACAGAAATACAGCAACACAATACAGAAGTACAGCAACACAATCCGGTTTTAGAACTCCACTTAGTTCACAAGCCACTTAAACCACCAAGCTCAGAAAGAGCAAGCTCAAAATGAGGTCTGCTGACTAATTTATACCACCTGTGTCCAGTTAACCCCTTCCCCCTCGTCAGCTGTTCAGCTGGAACGAATCTGTGTCCAGTTAACCCCTTCCCCCTCGTCAGCTGTTCAGCTGGAACGAATACAGAAATACAGCAACACAATACAGAAGTACAGCAACACAATCCGGTTTTAGAACTCCACTTAGTTCACAAGCCACTTAAACCACCAAGCTCAGAAAGAGCAAGCTCAAAATGAGGTCTGCTGACTAATTTATACCACCTGTGTCCAGTTAACCCCTTCCCCCTCGTCAGCTGTTCAGCTGGAACGAATCTGTGTCCAGTTAACCCCTTCCCCCTCGTCAGCTGTTCAGCTGGAACGAATACAGAAATACAGCAACACAATACAGAAGTACAGCAACACAATCCGGTTTTAGAACTCCACTTAGTTCACAAGCCACTTAAACCACCAAGCTCAGAAAGAGCAAGCTCAAAATGAGGTCTGCTGACTAATTTATACCACCTGTGTCCAGTTAACCCCTTCCCCCTCGTCAGCTGTTCAGCTGGAACGAATCTGTGTCCAGTTAACCCCTTCCCCCTCGTCAGCTGTTCAGCTGGAACGAATACAGAAATACAGCAACACAATACAGAAGTACAGCAACACAATCCGGTTTTAGAACTCCACTTAGTTCACAAGCCACTTAAACCACCAAGCTCAGAAAGAGCAAGCTCAAAATGAGGTCTGCTGACTAATTTATACCACCTGTGTCCAGTTAACCCCTTCCCCCTCGTCAGCTGTTCAGCTGGAACGAATCTGTGTCCAGTTAACCCCTTCCCCCTCGTCAGCTGTTCAGCTGGAACGAATACAGAAATACAGCAACACAATACAGAAGTACAGCAACACAATCCGGTTTTAGAACTCCACTTAGTTCACAAGCCACTTAAACCACCAAGCTCAGAAAGAGCAAGCTCAAAATGAGGTCTGCTGACTAATTTATACCACCTGTGTCCAGTTAACCCCTTCCCCCTCGTCAGCTGTTCAGCTGGAACGAATCTGTGTCCAGTTAACCCCTTCCCCCTCGTCAGCTGTTCAGCTGGAACGAATACAGAAATACAGCAACACAATACAGAAGTACAGCAACACAATCCGGTTTTAGAACTCCACTTAGTTCACAAGCCACTTAAACCACCAAGCTCAGAAAGAGGTGAAATTTACATATTTGTTTTTTTGAGCAGAAAATCCTTTTTTTTCCTTTTGTTTTGTAAAACAGAAGGTTTTACCAGGGAAACACAACTCAATATTTATTGCCCAGACTCTTCAGTTTTGAGAAATATCCCACATGTGGCCCTAGTGCCATAATGGACTGACGCACCGGCCTCAGAAGCAAAAGGAGTAGCTAGAGGATTTTGAGGCCTCCTTTTTATTAAGCGCCATGTTGAAGAGGTCTTGTGGTGCCAAAACAGTGGAAACCCCCCAAAAGTGACTATTTTGGAAACTAGACCCCTTGAGGAATTAATTGTAGTTTTCATGGGCTGCATGCGACTTTTTGATCAGTTTTTATTCTATTTTTAAGAGGCGTGGTGACTAAAAAACAGCAATTCTGCTATTGTTTTTTATTCTATTATTTTTTTTACATCGTTCACCGTGCGCTATAAATTGGTTTCAACTGTGTTTTTATTGAAAATTTTTCAAAAATATACATATAACTTAGAGCAGCATGAAGGGCCATGCAATTCACATAGTAAGACAGTAACTTTCAATAGACAGACAAAACATCTGGGAAAAAACACAGGGGTTTAAGGGGGTGAGGGGGGGGGGGATAGTCGGAGCTCCACCTACCACCTAATCTTGAGTTCCCTGTATCCAATACTTGTCCCACGGGTCCCACACCACTTTGAACCTGTCCAGTTCATTGTCAATAGAGGCCGTCATATGCTCCATTGTACGTATTTCCCTAATTCTAGTTACTAAGTCGATGTGGGAGGGAGGGGTTGTCTGTCTCCATTTCCACGCTATCAACGTCTTAGCGGCTGTGAGAAAGTGTCGAAAGAGTCGAGCTGGTGATTTCCCCAAAGACCTAGGGGGAACATTTAGGAGGTAATGAAGAGGGTCTAAGGGAATATCCTGCTGCAACACCGCCAATGCCAAGTTCTTAACTTCCAACCAATACTGTTGTACCAGTGAACAGCTCCAGAAAATATGGAACAGATCACCTCTCTGACCTCTACATCGCCAGCAATCCGACGGAATACCCGGATTGAAGCTATGCAAAAAGGCAGGGGTATGGTACCAAAACATAAGGATTTTATATTGGTTTTCCTTATATGCAGTGCAGATGGAGGTTTTAGCTGCTTGCGACCAAATAATCTGCCACAATGAGAGCGGGATGGATTTATTCAGTAAGGCCTCCCACTTCAACATGTATCTATGCCGTGCGCTATAAATTGCATATTCACTTTATTCTGCGTAGCGATACGATTGCGGCGATAGTTTTTTTTATGTCTTATGACGTTTGCACAATAAAATACTTTTTGTAAAAAATAATTAACTTTTTGTGTTACCATATTCCAAGAGCCATAACTTTCTTATTTTTCCATCAAGAAAGCCGTGCGAGGACTCGTTTTTTCGATCAATACCACTTTTAGGTACATGCGACTTTTTTATCTTTTTATTCCATTTTTTGCGAGGTGAAGTGGCCAAACAATTGTGATTCTGGTATGGTTTATTATTAATTTCATTTATGGCATTCACCGAGTGGGATAAAGAACGAAATCATTTTGTAGTTCAGGCCGTTACGGACGCGGCGATACCAATTATGTATAGTTTATTTGTTTATTTATTTATGTTTATTAATAATAAAGAACTGATAAGGGAAAAGTGGGGATTTTAACTTTTATTACTTTTAAAACTTTTTTTTTCTTATTTCGACACAACTTTTTTTTACTGTATTACTTTGTCCCACTAGGGGACTTGAGGGCAGGAGGCTCTGATCGCTATTCTAATACACTGCACTACATGCGTAGTGCAGTGTATTAGAACTGTCAGCTACTCACTGACAGCAAGCATAGTGGGTCCTGACTTAGTCAGGACCCACTAGGCTTCCGTAGATTGCCGGACGCCATTGTTAGGCGAAGCTGCGATCGCTATTAAACGCGGCTTTGAGTGGGTTAATCAGCGATTGGTCCCCGCTATAGAGCTGCGGCAACCGCTGTACGAGACAGCAGCTGTCACAGCTCCTGTGTGTGTCGGGAAGACGGACAAAATGGCTGTTCCTCCCGTGACATACTATTAGGTAATGGAGCGCGAACGATACAGTTACCATGACCTAATAGTACGTCCAGGAGCGGGAAGGGGTTAATATTGTGGAAGGAGATTGTGGAAGCCACAACATGAGCCAACTAAGTGAACGTGATTTGCCGAAAGGACTCAGGCCGTCAAATCAGTTCATTACAGAGCATTGAGTCTTGTCTTTTCAATTCAAGGTATAAGATAAAGCTTGGTTGCAGCCTTGTAAATTTTGTACATTTAACTAATTGCAGCCATTGAAGCTAATGCAAAGACCGCAGGCAAAAAACGCTCGGAAACAAACGCCGTGGGTCTTTTCTGCCTTTCATTGATTTCATTGGCAAGAAAGGACATGCCGCAGTTTTTCCCCGCGATCGGCTAAAAGCCACACCCAGGAAAAAACGTCTCTGCCTCCCATTGAAATCAATGGGAGGTGATTTACGCCATTTTTTCGCGCTAAGTCCGACGCGGTTTCTGTGTCACAAAACTGTGTGTGAACAGGGCCTAATAGTTCTCACATCTGAGAGGTGGACACAGTTATTTCACATTTAGGCAATTCTTTGTACACTAAGGCCGGATTCACACGAGCGCGTACGTTTTGCGAGCGCAAAAAACGTGCCGTTTTGCGCGCGCAAAAGGTAATTAAGAGCTCCGTGTGTCACTCTCGTATGATGCGTGGCTGCGTGATTTTCGCGCAGCCGCCATCATTATGACACTCTGTTTGTATGTTTGTAAACAGAAAAGCACGTGGTGCTTTTCGGTTTTCATTCATACTTTTTACTGCTGTTGCGCGAATCACGCGCGTCTCACGGAAGTGCTTCCGTGTGCTGCGCGGGATTTTCACGCAACCATTGACGTCAATGGGTGCGTGATGCGCGAACAACACACAAATAGAGGAGATGTCATCAGTTTTACGCAGCGGACACACTGCGTGAAACTCACTGACTGTCTGAACGGCCCCATTGACTAACATAGGCCCGTGCGAGGCGCTTGAAAATCACGCGCATTGCACGGACGTATAACACATTCGTCTGAATAAGCCCTAATACTAGCATTCAGCAGAATCACACATCTATCTTCTGTCCTCATAGTTGGCTACAAGTATCGATGTAAGTTTAATTCATCAGCCTATAGTTCGGCCTGGTTTAGCTCGCAGAGGATGGCCTAGACAAAAAAAAAACTCTAGGAAGCTGTCAATTTGTACCGTTTTCAGCCTCTGGATGTACATTAGTATGTTTAACTTACAGCAATAAGAGATCTTGATAAGCAATTATAACTTTTCATTAAACAATGAGCATACTTTACTTATTATAACTGAAAAATATTTTAGGATGTATTTAGAAGAGATATTTTCAATGCTTTTTTAGCGGCAGTTTTCATATTTGCAGCAAAATTGCACTGGTGTCTACAAAAAAACGTTGCAGTTTGTAGATGTTATGTAAGAATTAGTTAGGCTGGGTTCACACAGAGTTTTTTGCAGGTGGAAAATCTGCCTCAAAATTCCATTTGGAATTTTGAGGCAGATTTTGCTCTGCCTGCACGCCGATTTTCGCCATGTTTTTTCGCCTGCAGCCATTGAGCACCGCGGACAAAAAAACGCTGCGAAAAACACTTTCCCTGCCTCCCATTGATTTCAATGGGAGGTCAGAGGCGTGAACGCCCGAAGATAGGGCATGTCGCTTCTTTTTCCCGCGAGACGGTTTTTCCACTCGCAGGAAAATAACGCCTCCAACTCCCATTGAAATCAATGGGAGGCATTTTCAGCAGTTTTTTGGCGCGTTTTCCGACGTGGTTTCCGCGTAAAAAAACTATGTGTGGACTACCCCTTATAGCGACAAAACAATTGGCAAAAACTGTCATGTAAATACACACTTACAATTATTTTAAAGAGAACCTATCATCCATAATTTGCTGCCATCATTGAGGGCAGTATAATGTAGTGACAGACGCTGATTTCAGAGGTCTATCATTCATGTGCTAATGTGAACAGTTTTATGAGAACTTATATCCAGAGCTTGGGCAGCAGAGATGAGTTTGGTGTACTCATGAGATGGAGTTAGCTCTGACCACTTTCCACTTTCTCTGCGCAATCAGTAGAAAGTGAGCAAAGCTAGCGGAGAGTGGCCAGTGCTAGCGGCAGCTCATGAATACGCCAAACCCATCTTTGACGGTGCTGCCCAAGCTCTGAATGTAAGTTCTCATAAAAGGGTTCACATTGGCACATAAGTGACAGACCTCTGAAATCAGCGTGTCTGTCACTACATTTTGTTGCTCTCAATGACAGCAGAATAATGTGGATGTGTAAAGGATCTGCCAGGTCCAGCTTCGGGGTTAACTTCCAGAGGTAATCAGTCTTCACCTGAGTCTATCTCTCTGAGACTGACTCCAGCTTCCACCACTCAGGCTGGCAGGCTTAGGAGTGGGAGAGCCTATCGCAGCCTGGCCAGACTCAGCTAGCTCCCGCCCTCTGTCTATTTATACCTGCCTTTCCTGTTCCTCCTTGCTTGTGATTCTTTCCGTGTGGTTTCCTGGCCCAGCTACAGCTCCTAACTATTTGATCCTGCTCCATTCTGACCCTGGCTTTCTGACTACTCTTCTGCTCAGCGTTTGGTACCTCGTGCTCTCCTGGTTTTGACTTGGCTCGTTCACCACTCTGTTGCTCACGGTGTTGCCGTGGGCAACTGCCCCTTTCCCTTTGCTTTATATTCCCTTGTATGTTTGTCTCGTGCACTTACTGAGTGTAGGGACCGCCGCCCAGTTGTACCCCGTCGCCTAGGGTGGGTCGTTGCAAGTAGGCAGGGACAGAGTGGCGGGTAGATTAGGGCTCACTTGTCCGTTTCCCTACCCCTATCATTACAGGATGACCGCTTCCCTTTATCCCCTTCCCGTCATTTGCTGTATGGATACGTCATGGAAAGCTAGTACTTCCCGCATTTTGCCGTATCCATACGACAAATGCATGGCACCGGCTCAGAAGCTTAGTCGGCACTATCATCGCGGGATGTCAGCGGTGTATTACAGCTGGCATCCGGCGGTAATGGCGGGGGACCAAAATTAGCTTCAATCCCCATGAACTCCTTAAATGCAGCGGTCAAGAGCGATTGTTGTTTGCAGCTTATCGGCACCCCAGCTATGAAATTGCAGGGGTTCCGGTGGCTGCAATGGCAACCGGAGGCCTAATACTGGCCTCCCAGTCTGCCGAGCACGGAAGCCTTCCAGGATCCACCCGGAGGCGTCATCAGCGGTGGATGTCAGCTGGATGTTACAGCTGGGAGGCGAAGGCTAATCGGCTTGCTGTCAGTGAATGACTGACAGATCTAATACATTGCACTACATAGGTAGTGCAATGTATTAGAGAAAAAAAACAGACAGTTGGACCTTCAAGTCCCCTAGTGGGACTTCAAAAAAAGTTTAAAAAAAAGTTTTAAAACATATAATAAAAGTTTCAAGTAATAAAATAAAACACAATCGCCCTTTTCACTTATCAAGTCCTTTATTATTGAAAAAAATAAATCAACCATACGTATTTGGTATCGCCGCATCCGTAACGGCCTGAGCTATAAAAATATTATATTTATTGCACGCGGTGAACAGCGTTAAAAAAGCCATAAAAAAACTATACCAGAATTTCTGTTTTTTGGTCACTTTGCCCTACAAATATTGGAATAAAAAGTGATCAAAAAGTCTCATGTATCCAAAAATGGTATGTATATAAACTATAGCTCGTCTCGCAAAAAACAACCCCTCATACAGCTTTGTCGACAAAAAACTTAAAAAGTTATGGTTCTCACAACTTGGCGACAGAAAAAATACATTATTTTTACAAAAGTAATTTTATTGTGCAAAAAGTTGTAAAACATAAAAAAGTGCTATAAATTAGGTATCGCCGGAATCGGACTGACCCGCAGAATAAAGTTAACATGTAGTTTATTATGCATGATGAACGCTGTATAAAAATTTTAAAAAACTATGCCAGAATTGCGGTTTTTTGGTCACATTGCCTCCCAAAAAAAGGATAAAAAGTGATCAAAAAGTTGCATGTACCCCAATATGGTACCAATAATAACTACAGCTCGTCCCACAAAAAAACAGCCCTCATACCACTACGTCTATGAAAAAATAAATTATTATATCAGGACAACACTTCCCAGCAAAATTCCCCAAACTGCAAAGGTGCACCCAAAGGGGGATAAGAAAGGACACCATTTACCAGTGCGACACTGACCTGTGCATAAAGGATTGCTTCACAGCGTAACGCATATCTATGGATTATTTCACTGGTTTTTTTAACCCAATTATTATACCACCTGACTATGCCCCTGATGTACTCTACCCAGCTTACATATGCCCCCACATTATAAACGGAAACATCAGCAATACTCAAACAAAACTACTACCAAGCAAATCCACGCTCCAAACGCCAAATGGTGCTCCCTCCCCTCTGAACCCTACAGCGTGCCCAAACAGCTATTTACTTCCACATATATGGCATCGCCACATCCGGGAGAACCTTTTTAGGATGTGTCTCCAGTGGCACAAACTGGGCACGACATATTTGCCACTGAAATATCATATCTAGGGAAAAATGTAAATTTTTACTTTGCACTATCCGCAGCGCAATCATTTATGGAAAAGTCCTGAAGGGGGAAAATACTTACTACACCCCTTAATAAATGCCTTGAGGGGTGCAGTTTCCAAAATGAGGTCACTTCTCAGGGGTTTCTTTTATTTCACATCAGAGCCCCTGTAATTGTGAACCAATACTTTGTAAATCACCAAATTAGGCCTCAATTTTACATGGTACTCTTTCACTCCTGAGCCCTGTCTAATGTCCAGGCAAAAGATTAGGGCCCCATGTAGGGTGATTCTAAAACCGGGAAACACAGCATAATAATTAGAGAGCTGTCTTGTTATGGTGGCACAAGCTGGACACCACATATTGGCATAGCTATGGAAAAAAATCACATTTTCACTCTGCAACATCGACTGCACACTAATTTCTGCAAAACACCTGCGGAGTTAACATGCTCACTACACCCCTAGGTAAATACCTTGAGGGTGTAGTTTCCAAATTGTGGTCACTTCTGGTGGGTTTCCACTATTTTGGTCCCACAAGGGCTTTGCAAATGTGACATAGCGCCCAGAAACCAATGCAGCAAAATCTGCACTCCAATTGCCGCTCCTTCTCTTCTGAGCACTGCCGTGTGCCCAAACAGTAGTTTATGACCACATATGGTGTATTGCCGTACAAATGTTGGGGTGCTTTTTCTCCTTTATTTGATGAGAAAATTAAAAATTTTGAGCTAAAACTACGTCTTATTGAAGAAAAGGGATTGTTTTTATTTTCACTGCCCAATTCTAATAAATTCTATGAAACACCTGTGGGGTCAAAATACTCACTACACCCATAGATTAATTCCTCAAAGGGTGTAGTTTGCTAAATGGTGTAACTTTTTGGGCGTTTTCATTGTTTTGTCGCCTCAGGGGCTTTGCAAATGCGACATGGCCTCCGCAAACCATTCCTGCTAAATGTGATCTCTAAAAGCCAAATAGCGCTCTTTCCCTTCTAAGCCCTGCCGTGTGTCCAAATAGCCATTTATGACCACATGTGGGGTATTGTTTTACTCTGGGGAAAATGCTTTACAAATTTTGCCCCTTTAGTCCTTGTGGAAATGAAAAAAAAATAGCTAAACCTACATTTCCTTTTAAAAAAATGTAGATTTTTAATTTTTATGGCCTACTTCCAATAATTTCTGCAATAAACCTGTGGGGTCAAAATGCTTACTATACACCTAGATAATTTCCTTGAGGTGTGTAGTTTCCCAAATCGGGTCACTTTTGGGGGATTTACATTGTTTTGGCACCTCAAGAGCCCTTCAAACCTAACATGGTGCCTAAAATATATTCTAATAAAAAGAAGGCCCCAAAATCCTCTAGGTGCTCAATTTCTTCTGAGGCCGGTGCTTCAGTACATTACCACACTAGGGCCACATGTGGGATATTTCCTAAATCTGCAGAACCTGGGCAATAAATATTGAGTTGCATTTCTCTGGTAAAACTTTCTGTGTTACAAAAAAAAGGGATTAAAAATGAATTTCCTCAAAAAAAAGAAATTTGGAAATTTCACCTCTATTTTGCTTTAATTCCTGTGAAACGTTTAAAGGGTTAAGAAACTTTCTAAATGCTGTTTTGAATACTTTGAGGGGTGAAATTTTTAAAACGGGGTGACTTATTGGGGGTTTCTAATATATAAGGCACCCAAAGCCACTTCACAACTGAACTGGCCCCTGTAAAAACAGCCTTTTGACATTTTCTTGAAAATGTGAGAAATTGCTGCTAAAGTTCTAAGCCTTGTAACGTCCTAGAAAAATAAAGGGATATTCAAAAAACAATGGCAATCTCAAGTAGACATATGGGGGATGTTAATTAGCAACAATTTTGTGTGGTATTACTGCCTGTCTAAGGCTTGATTCACACGAGCATGTTCGGTCCGTAAAGGACGGAACGTATTTCGGCCGCAAGTCCCGGACCGAACACACTGCAGGGAGCCGGGCTCCTAGTATCATAGTTATGTACGACGCTAGGAGACCCTGCCTCGCTGCGGGACAACTGTCCTGTACTGTAATCATGTAATCGCTATGTGCAGAGTAAATGAATGGAGAGAAGTGTATGACACTGATTGGTCAGCGTCATACACTTCTCTCCACAACGCCCACTTGGTCAAAAAGTAAAACACGCCCAGTTGTCCATTGAGAAAGTCATTAGCATAAAGCTAAAATAGGTCATAACTCTGTCAAAAATGATCGTTTTTCTAAATAAAAACCACTGCTGTAATCTACATTACAGCGCCGATCACATCATGTACAATATAGGCCACTTATAATGTAGTGACAGAGCCTCTTTAAAGAGAACCTTTCACCCGCCCATACATGTGCAGCTGAGTGCAGCATGTAACAGGCAGGACTTCACAAACTGTCTCACTTTACATATTTTTCCTATATTCCTACGTTATTTACATATCGGTGCCATTATATTTGCCGCCCGATATGTAAATAAGCCCCTGGACTGTCATTGGGGTGTTTCTATCTAACTAAATGGCAAGGGGGCTTGATGTTTTCTCTTTGACACTGTCCCATCAACTACGTTACATGCCTATTACATGCTGCACATGTATAGGCAGGTGAAAGGTTCCGTTTAATCCATACTGTGAGACTAGCAGTCTAAACACAATCTTACTGAATATTAACATATTTTTCCAATAAGAATTTAATAATGCAGCAGTGTCTCTTTTTTAAATATATACAATATTTCTGGTTTAATAACTGAGTTTTTTTTAGACGTTGTTCTATATGTGGTTTCTCATTTTAGGACAGTACTGACCCAAGAAGCCATAATTACTGTAAAAGGAGTCAGCTTAAGCAGTTATCTGGAAGGACTAATGGCCAGCACCATCTCATCAAATGCAAGAAAGGTACGAACAATGCATTTACGTCAGAGGAAATACTGAAGAACCATACTGATGCATAGAGAGTGATATGTAATTAACGATGACCTGTCAGCTCTCCTGACATGTCTGTGTTAGTAAATACTTGCATTCCCCGCAATATAACAATTTTGGAGCATCTTTTCTTACAGCTCTGCGTTCTACCGTTCCTCTGTTATTCCTACTAGAAATTTATGAATAAAAAGACAACTGGGTGTAACCAGTTGGGAGGGGGGTGTCCCTACACAGACTGACACTGACCAATCAGTGCTGACAGAGTGAGACAAATTATCCGCACTCCGGTTGTTTTAAAACTTCTGTTGGCTGCACTGTTTTATCAGCGCTTTCCGTACAAGGTCGCTGGCTCCCAAGTCACTGCTGTGCAGGTTTGAACGTGTTATGTCTGTTTTTTTGTGACTGTGGTGTGAGAAACAATGGCTGCACACTTGTGATTTGCACGAAAGAAGAGCACAGTTAAAAAAAAAGTACAGTGATTGTTTTGTTTTTTTGTGGTCTGAGGGTGTGTCTGTTGCCCATATTTATTGAAGGCTTTGTGCCACATATGGATGAAGTGTTTTGTCGCAAAGAAGTGTGTATGAATTCACTGCTTTATTTAAATATCTTTGTTAGTTTTCCCCAGAATATGTTAAATATTATATTGGGCTTAATACTGGGTAACTGGTACGAGATATTAGCCCTTATTAGGGCTCCTACGGCAACTGCACTATCAAGTGTGCTGTAGGAAACTCCTTCCAGACAGAGAGTTCTTCAGCACAACAACCTTGAAATCACACCACCGACCGTGCTATACAGCAAATATCAATTCACCTGCAATAAATGCAGCACGGCTATCTGGGGTTGCTGAATGAACACATTTGCTCAGTTTTCAGGTTATAAATTACTTATAAACGAGGGGGTGAAATTTGGAAACAAAAGTGCCTAAACATATTTGATGTGGATAATGAAATAATAAAATATCATATTTATTAAAAATAGTTTACATAAAAAAATATATAAAATAAAAATACAAACAATAAATAAAAATAACAAAAACAATATAAAATAATACCACACCAGATATCACTACTATATAGAGACTAGAGCAATAATAGGCAGACTCTGTACATATATCTCGACCATTATATTACCGAGGTGATAGTGACAATGTAAGTAACAAATATTATCACATCTGCATCATCTATCAATACATGCAGAGATTACTTACTAACCAATATACAGTAACATCGATATTTGAAAAACACAATATCCCTAAAAGATCGCAATCAGTGATAAAAAGAAGTGTGTATGAATGGATAGAGAAGTTCAAGGAAGGTCACACCAGTGTCAGGCATGAAGATGGAGCCGGACACCTGTCCACGTCCACGACTGATGACTACATTGAGCGTGCACGTGAACTGATTCCATTGGATAGACTATGACCTATTTGGTCCCCCTGAAAGAAGCCCTACGAGGACAAAGATTCATGTCTAATGAAGAGGTGAAGACATCAGTGCATTCGTGGCTTGCAGTTCAGCCTAAAACATTTTTTAATGTGGTAATTCAAAAGTTTAACAGCTGGACAAAGTGTATTGAAAAGCAGGGAGATTATGTTGAAAACTTATGTATTTGTCTTTTCTTAAAGTTTGTGATAAACCTGTCTTTGGGGGGATGTAATATTCTTAATTTTCAGGTTGTGAATCAATCTCCCATGCCATCTATAAAAGGGACAGGTGTCATGAGTTATGTTTTAAAGCCCATGCATCAGATAACGCTCCCTAACTGTGGGGGATAATCAGGATGTACATAATCAAATTAGTTTGCATGTCAACACAAGGACCAACTTTGTCTCTGTGGGGCTCCCATCACACCTGGGTGCTAATATAATCAATACTTTGGAGGCCAGACAACGAGTCTCCAGTACCCACATGTCTACAGAAATGGCTGTATGGGACAAAAGAAATATAATCCTTCAAAGCCTCCCCTGTCATAATTCATATTGTATATAACCCAGCTAGGTGGATATGATCCAGGAACTCAGACGCTCCTTGGGTCTCAAGCGCAGGGATTCTCGGCCATGAGAAACCCCAGAACTGAATGTTGGTTACAATTATTAATATTTCATTGTCATGTTTGGTATGCCAAGGTTGGTTAATATATGCCCGGGAAGTTGTCGGACATAGTATCTCGCTACGAGATTCATATAAGGAGTTATGACCGATTAGAATTGTGTCTGGCAACTTTCCCTGTTTTGCATGTAATTAGCCATCCTCCTTCCACCTGACCAGGAGGAGGGGTGAGGGGTCTTGTTTGGACCCTTTATAATGACATACCAAGAAATACACAGTGTCAGACCACAGGAGATGCGACCACATTGCAGTTCTGTCCACCTTCAAGCTGTTCTCAGCGGGATCTCTAATCTATCAAATACGTAAGAGGTCTGTTATTCTTTGCTTTATTCCTTTTATTTTGTAACTGTTTTGCTTATATGTATGTCATTTTATTTACATCATTTTTGTAACCTTTTTTGTAAGCACTGTACTTTCGTATATTAAACCTTAAAATTAATAAGTTTGTTCCTTGCTGCTCTAAACCTACCCACAACCTCGAAGAGGAAGAGCATAACCTGTTGAATGCTATTTAGATTCAGTGTGTGCCTGTGTGAACGTGTGCGTTACCAGGAGGAGGTGACTCTTGTCGGCCTAATACGGCAAGTGGTGGCTGCGTTTTGTGTGGATGTGTGAACTGGTTTTGGGGTGCGCTTTAACTCATTGTTAGCCTGTTGCGATAGGTGTGTGTGTAATAGTGAGAGTGGACAAGCGGAGTTCCCCTTTACAGTAGCATCCAAGTCACGTGTGTCGGGAGTGGTGTTCGTGACAGAGTGGTGGCAGCGGTGGGATAATTTTATTTTTATTAGAGCATTAGGTGCCTGGATTAAGTAATTAACCCTTGCACTTAAGGACTGGCAGAATTCTTGCGAGGAGCTCGCCGGTCTACAAGGACAAACTCAGTGCTTATTTATTTTTTATTAATTAAGACATACTTGCAAACAGTTTCTCTCCCTTCTTGTTTTTCTTTTCTATTTTTATTTGGCAAGTAACTGCTGAGATGGCAGCTACTTACAAGAAGCAAGACAAAGCCGTTTTGATCAGCCTTTGTGAGCAGAGAGGTCTGGATGGGACTGACAAAACAAAAGAAATGCTGATCCGGGCGTTCGTAGAGGATGATGCCAAGCACCAACGCCGTGTGGTACCTGAGCCAGGGACCTATACAGCACATGGGGATCAAGCGAAGGATATGGCTCCGGAACTGGCAGACCCAGAGGGTACCAGCAGCAGCAGTTCACAGAGTGGAATGGACTCTTGTTTGCCACTAATTCTTCAACAGATGAGTGAGTGTGACCCCCAAATGCGTATGCAGCTTATTTTACAAGAACGCCAAGCAGAGCGAGAGTTTGCAGAGCGCCAGGCAGAGCGAGAGGCGCGCCAGGCAGATCGAGAGGCGCGCCAGGCAGAGCGAGAGCACCAGCTGGAGTTAGCACGACTCCAATGGCACACTTCTACACCACAGAACCGAGAGTCCAGGGATACAAAAACCACCTTTAAACCCCGTCGGGAGCACTTTCCTGTTATGGAAAAGGATGGGGACCTGGAAACTTTCTTAAGAGAATTTGAAAAGACTTGCAGACAGTACCAGTTACCCAGTGAGCAATGGGCCAGGTACCTAACCCCATTGTTAAGAGGCAAAGCCTTGGAAGTGTTTGCAGCTCTTCCCCTAGACCAGGATGGGGATTATGATGCCATCAAACAAGCTTTGATCCGGAAATATAACCTCACCCCAGAGGTGTATCGCAAAAGATTCCGGACTTTACAACGTGGACCTAATGACAGCTACTCGGATGTGGTAGATGGCCTGAGAATCAACCTCCAGCAGTGGATCCGAGGGTTTTCCATCACTACCTTTGAGGGCCTGGAGGATCTGATTATTAAAGATCAATTGTTGCACATTTGCCCTGTGGAAGTGCGACAGTTTGTATTGGATAGGGAGCCCAAGGATGCGGCCCAGGCAGCACACATTGCGGATACCTATGTTGCCAACCGGGAACCAGCAGTGCCGAAACCTTCCTTTGCCAACTGGAAAGGGGGTAAGCCAACTAAAAACAAATTTTCTTTTGCCAACCGACCGTCCGGGGGTCCTGGCCCTGTTCACCCCACCAGGCCTGCATTTGATTCCCGCAGGTGTTTTGTGTGTAACAAATTGGGCCACCTCAGCACTACCTGCCCTGAGAAAAAGAAGAATGCCCCCCTGCCCAAGCCACCTGGTTCCTCTCCAAATGTTTTGTGTGTGGGTGGGATTCAGGGGAAACCCAGTGACAATCTACAGTCGGTTACTGTAGCAATACAGTCACTGTGGGGCTGAGAGACACCGGCACTGAGATGACCCTGGTCCATCCCGAACTTGTGTCTTCGGAGGACATTATTCCCGGAAAAAACCTGACTGTCAAAGGGATTGGGGGAGTCCACCCCGCTTCGCCCATGGCACGGGTGTACCTTGATTGGGGTACAGGGAGGGGGTTAAAAGAAGTGGGGGT
Organism: Rhinoderma darwinii; assembly: GCF_050947455.1. NCBI lineage: Eukaryota > Metazoa > Chordata > Amphibia > Anura > Rhinodermatidae > Rhinoderma > Rhinoderma darwinii. The sequence continues at coordinate 117,965,499 of NC_134691.1, forward strand.
GTCTGAAAATATTCCCACGAATGTCTTATTAGGTACTGACCTGGGACGGTTAGTATCTCAGTATGTTGCTTCAGATGTTGCTGATGACCCCCCAAGCTCTGTTGAAATGTGTGATGTTGATGATAAGGTAATATGTTACCCTCTTGATCTCTCTGAACCCTGTCATGTAAAACTGTCTAATGATGTTAATGTGCTATGTGACCATGTGGAACCATGTAATGCCATACTATTGGGGGATGCTACTAAGGTAATCGTCATATAACCAGTGATGCTCTAGAGATATGTCCTGATATTGGTAATATGGTATATACTCAGAGTGACCCCCCAGACCCTAGTTAGCCAGAAGCGGACTTATATATCAGCCGTGACCCGCAGTCAAAATAGCCATAACTTAGATATTTGTCTGCCAACTAACAGCCCAGAAAGTGCCACAGAAGAGCCCAGCGAGGCTGTCGCTTTTACTTCCCTCCTAGCCACCCAGAGCCAAGAGTTCCAGGCCGCTTTACATGATGCCAGCTTAGGCAAGCTAAGGGACCTTGCTGGAAAAACACCTGATGAATCTGAAAAGGAGAGGATATTCTGGGATCAAGGCAGGCTGTATAGGGAGACTATTCCCTGTGATCACCAACAGGCATGGTTAAAAGAGCAACAGCTCATAGTACCCCAACAGTTTCGTGAGCAATTAATGAGGGTTGCCCATGAGATCCCCTTAGCTGGACATTTAGGGGTACAAAAGACAAAAGCTAGGCTTGCTCATAACTTTTGTTGGCCTAAAATGGGAACGCACATAGCAAACTACTGCCGTTCTTGTGTGACATGCCAAAGGGTGGGAAAGTCGGGACATATCCCGAAAGCCTCATTAGCCCCTTTGCCAATTATTGATGAGCCCTTCCAGAGAATCGCTGTGGATATCATTGGGCCTCTGGCCATACCCAGCAGTTCCAGGAAACGGTTCATCTTAACGGCGGTATATTATGCTACTCGGTACCCTGAAGCCATAGTATTATCCTCCATTCGGGCTGACAAGGTGGCTGATGCCCTTATAAGTGTATTTGTTCAAGTAGGATTTCCCAGGGTGATGCCCTTTGGCATGAAAAACGCACCTGCCATTTTCCAGCTTGGTGAATCAGCTTCTTGAGGCACTTGAAGGGTTTGCAGTAGCTTACCTGGATGACATTGCCGTGTTCAGCTCCACCATGGAAGAACACCTGTCGCACCTGAAGCAGGTGCTCAGGCGGGTCCAAACCGCAGGCCTGACCATCAAGCCTGGAAAGTGTCAGATAGGCGTGACGGAGGTGCAATACCTAGGACACAGAGTGGGTGGGGGGACTCTGAAACCAGAGCCCGGGAAGGTAGATGCAATCACAGCCTGGCCCACCCCAACCACGAAAAAACAAGTTATGTCCTTTTTGGGTACCGCTGGGTACTACCGTAAGTTTGTTCCTAACTATAGTGCCCTAGCGAGGCCCCTGACTGAACTAACCAAGAAGAAGCTGCCTCAGATAGTGAATTGGACAGCCGTTTGTGAGAACTCTCTGGCCAACTGAAAGCTGCCCTTGCCAGTTCTCCAGTGTTGCAAGCCCCAGATTTCAACCGAAGGTTCGTGGTCCAGACTGATGCCAGTGCCTATGGCCTGGGTGCGGTTCTCAGCCAGATAAATTCAAGGGGGAAGAACATCCAGTTATCTATTTAAGCAGGAAGCGTCTGCCCAGGGAGGTGGCATATGCCACCGTAGAGAAAGAGTGCTTAGCCATAGTGTGGGCCCTGCAGAAGTTGCAACCCTACCTTTTATGAGCGTAATTTCACTGTAGTGACCGATCACAACCCTCTTAGCTGGTGATCATGGCAAATTACTGCGGTGGAACCTAGCTCTACAGCAGTGTGACTTTACGATCCAGCATAAGAAGGGAAGTGAACATGAGAACGCCGACGGGTTATCCCGCCAAGGGGATGTACTTGGGAAATGACCTGTAAGTCAGTTTCCCAGGGCACATCATAAAGGAGGAGGTGTGATAAACCAGTCTTTGGGGGATGTAATATTCTTTTCAGGTTGTGAATCAATCTCCCAGGCCATCTATAAAAGGGACAGGTGTCATGAGTTATGTTTTAAAGCCCATGCATCAGGTAAATGTCCCTGACTGTGGGGGATAATCAGGATGTACATAATCAAATTAGTTTGCATGTCAACACAAGGACCAACTTTGTCTCTGTGGGGCTCCCATCACACCTGGGTGCTAATATAATCAATACTTTGGAGGCCAGACAACGAGTCTCCAGTACCCACATGTCTACAGAAATGGCTGTATGGGACAAAAGAAATATAATCTTTCAAAGCCTCCCCTGTCATAATTCATATTGTATATAACCCAGCTAGGTGGATATGATCCAGGAACTCAGACGCTCCTTGGGTCTCAAGCGCAGGGATTCTCGGCCATGAGAATCCCCAGAACTAAATGTTGATTACAATTATTAATATTTCATTGTCATGTTTGGTATGCCAAGGTTGGTTAATATATGCCCGGGAACTTGTCGGACATAGTAACTCGCTACGAGATTCCTATAAGGAGTTATGACCGATTAGAATTGTGTCTGGCAACTTTCCCTGTTTGCATGTAATTGACCATCCTCCTTCCACCTGTTCTTCTTTGCTTTATTCCTTTTATTTTGTAACTGTTTTGCTTATATGTATGTCATTTTATTTACATAATTTTTGTAACCTTTTTTGTAAGCACTGTACTTTCGTATATTAAACCTTAAAATTAATACGTTTGTTCCTTGCTGCTCTAAACCTACCCACAACCTCGAAGAGGAAGAGCATAACCTGTTTTAATTCTATTTAGATTCAGTGTGTGCCTGTGTAAGCGTGTGCGTTACCAGGAGGAGGCTCTTATACGGCAAGTGGTGGCAGCGTTTTGTGTGGCTGTGCGAACTGGTTTTGGGGTGCGGTTTAACTCATTGTTAGCCTGTTGCGATAGGTGTGTGTAATAGTGAGAGTGGACAAGCGGAGTTTCCCTTTACAATAGCATCAAAAGTCACGTGTGCCGGTAGTGGTGTTTGTGAAAAAGTTCATTAAAATAAATTCTACAGACAGTGCGGATAATTTTTGAATCACCCTTGTATATGTAGTGAGTGCACGTGTGTGCATGTATGTAGTGAGCATGTATCTATGTGTAACTGCAGGTACATAGTATACATACAGTGTACATATGTATGTAAGCATTTATATAACTGCTCATGTGTGAGTACGTGTATTTAGAGAGTATGTATATGAATCTCTTAAAAAGTGACTATGCATATGTGTTCCTGTATGAAGTGAGCGTGTGTATATATGTACTAGCTTTATGTTTATGCTCTGTTAATGTTCGCAAGGCACTATATGGTGTTATTATTTGAACTCTGTATGGCAGTATTATTTGGGCACTGGGTGGATAGATTAAGATAGCATATGTTACCTGACCTGGTAGTTGATCTGGGGGTAGGGCGGCTTTTAAAAGTTTGCTATGGGGTTCAGGATTTTCTAGTTACATCCCTGTCTCTGTTGTTAGGATCCTGCAAATTACCTTCCCATAGCTTGGCTTTCTTAACTCTCTGAGTGGATCATGAGAGATTGATATTGGAGTTAACAGGTTTTGAGTGAAGTAGGACTTTAAAGGGGTTGGCCAGTCTTAAGAATTGAATGGCCTATCTTCAGGATAGGGATAAAGAGAAAAAGTGTAGGACCCCACAGCGGCGCTGCTAATCGATAAAATGTTTAGACGTGATATATATTAATAAGGAGTGCTACGAGTATCGACGATGGACAAGCATCTTCGTCAGGCCATATGATTACAATAAAAGAGACATCTTAAATACACTGGGATATTGCAAACAAACATAGAAAAAAAACGCCATAAGGACAGGTCATGTCTAAAAATTATTATCACGTCTAAACATTGTATGGATTAGCAGCGCTGCTGTGGGGTCCTACACTTTTTCTCTTTATTTCTGTACATTTTTGTGGCAACATTTATTGTTGCGAGCATTAGACCGTGGCTTCATCTATACTTACCTGATTTTTTTCATGCCGTTTCCAGAGTTGTGCCTGTCGCACAACTACATAAGGTGAGCAAAATCATTGTTCTCTTCCTACCCTCATTTCTCCTTGGATAATCAGCACCATGCGGCGGCCATGAATATTTGATCGGTGGGGGTCCAACTCCTGTCACCCCCACCGATCAGCTGTTTTGAAGGGGCCGCGGCGCTGCTTCCCCTTCATTACTGTCACTGCTCGTACTGTGAATCGCCAACACATTTGTAGCCACGGTTCACAGTATTACAGCATTCTCCCTTTCAGTTGAATGGGAGAAGGCTGTAATACTGTACTGTGAACCGCCGATACAAGTATGTTGGCGATTCACAGTACTAGCAGATAAGGAATGAAGGGGAAGCAGCGCTCGTTTGAATGCTGCGGCGCCCTCAAATCAGCTGATCGGCATGGGTTCCGGGAGTCAGACCCCCACTAATCAGAGGTTGCTGACCAATGATGAGTATGCTTGTCATGTGCGGCATACTCATGCATCATCATGCTTATTACATGGGCGTGCAATGTTAGGGTATGTGCACAAGATATCGACAATTACGTCTGAAATTACGGAGCTGTTTTCAGGAGAAAACAGCTCCGTTATTTCAGACGTAATTGCTCGTACTCGCATTTTGCGAGGCGTCTTTGACGGCTCTAATTTGGAGCTGTTCTTCATTGGATTCAATGAAAAACGGCTCAAATTACGTCCAAAGAAGTGTCCTGCACTTCTTTGACGAGGCAGTCATTTTACGCGACGTCTTTTGACAGCGACGCGTAAAATGACAGGTCGTCGGCACACCCATTCAAATGAATGGGCAGATGTTTGCCGACGTATTGGAGCCGTATTTTCAGGCATAAATCGAGGCATAATACACCTCGTTTACGCCTGAAAATAGGTTGTGTGAACCCAGCCTTACTGTGCCTGTGTGATCAGGAGCGGTACAACCTCTGTAACACATAGCCGCAGCCCAGCTCTAACTGCGGAGAAGAGAAAACTCTGATCTATGTCATTTAATACTTTACATGCTGATACGCTGACCCTGGCATATAAAGGGAGAGACTGAGGGAGAGGTAGTTCTCTTGTATGGACAGACAGCCCAGGGTCCATTGAAGGAGCCCAGCGCTGCCTGACCATATTCCCTGTTGTGACTTTATGGGTATGTTCACACGAGGTCATTACGCCGCAAGTACCGGACCGAACACAGTGCAGGGAGCCGGGCTCCTAGCATCATACTTATATACGACACTAGGAGTCCCTGCCTCGCTGCCGGACAACTGTCTCGTACTGAAAACACGATTACAGAACGGGACAGTTGTCCGGCAGCGAGGCAGGGACTCCTAGCGTCGTACAGAACTATGATGCTAGGAGTCCGGCTTCCTGCACTGTGTTCGGTCCGGGATTTGCGGCCGAAATACGTCCGTCAATTACGGACGTAATGACCTCGTGTGAACATACCCTATGAGTTCACAGGCTAACGTACTGGCATATGGATGTATGACAAATCTAAATGAAAAATCCTATGGGAAAATGTTTTTGAAGTCCCAATACTTAATAATATAGACTTGTTTTGTATCCTCACGACTAACAACTTTTACAATAAATGTATAAGGGGCTGTTCACATCTGCTTTGGGTCCTCTGTCACAGATCTGGTTCAAAATGCTGGAAGCAATAGCGCATCCAACAACCGAACTGGTTCTTTCGTTGTTCTTCTCCTCTGACTGAGCAGAGCAACGGAAACAGTGTTATATAACAGTGTTATATGTAAAAAAAAAAAAAACTGCAGCGGAATTGCTTATTTCCATCATTTTTGCCAAAATAAAAATTAATATAAATGAAATGGTAACGCATATATACTAAGAAATATCACATTATCTAAGTACAACTCATCTTAGAAAACAACAAAGCCTTATACAGCTATGTCTATGCAAAAAATAAAAAAGTTATGGAAATGTTTAAAAAAAGAGTAAGAATGCAAAGAGGAAAAAAATTGTTCTTGTCCTCCGCCAAAAGTGGCCCGGCCCTAACGGTGTATTCAGACTTTGCAGTTGAGGTGCGGTTAAAAAACGCAACTACATTGAAAAATGCGTCAAAGCATGGCAAAAATGCATGCAATTTTTTTATGTAGTTTTAACCGTTTTGTATTGTAAACACTAATTTAGTTTCTAGATTACTCTATAGGTCAGCAAAATCATTAAAAAGTATGCCCCGTGCTGTCTTTTATTTGTATACTGAATTATTTTTTGTGTTACCCTAGGGGTGGGATGCAATTGAATGGATCATTCAAAATTCTGAGAGCACAGTAAGCTAACAGTGTCTTTCTCCACTGCTTACACTAACAACGGGTAATTATACAACTCTTCTGTACATTATACCTGCATGGCCTGTACATGTACATCTGTAAATAGTCATCGCCATGATTTGTATTATTAATGCTCTGAGATTTTAAGTGTACCTCCACTTCTGATCTCCTGCCTGACCTGAAATCGGGCATGGAGAGACGTTCCTATACGCTGGGTGGTACAGTGACTGTGGCAACCGTACTGCGCCCGGGGAGTAATGTGCACACATCCTATTAGTTAGAATAGAACACATGCACAATACTCTTCAGGTGTCGTATGGTACTTACAGTAACTATACCACCCACCCTGGAGAGTATCTCAATATCCGATGTTTGTTCAGAAGCGTGATCACAACTGAATGGACACTTTAACTGGCCCTTACGGCTTATTTTTTACCCCAAGAATATCCACCTGTTTGATGGCTCCAAGTTTGTTTGTAGATCTCAAAATCAATTAAATCCACTAATGGCATTCTAATGTGTGTGTTTGCGGGTGGGGGTTGTGTTCCTGTCTAAATGAGGTTATACATTTGTATACTATTTATATCGTTTGTGGCACTCTCCACTAATATGAAAGGTGAAGTCTAACGCCTCATGCACACGACCGTGTGCGCTGGCCGAGTCCCGTCAGTGATCCGAGGAAAGATGGAACATGTCCTATCTTTCCTCTGATCGGAGACTCTGATCATCTTTCACGGACCCGATTCACCGGCTAAAGTTAATGGGTCCGTGAAGACTATCGGGTTCCACTCGGATGTCGTCAAAAACGGCCCGAGTGGCACAACGGTCGTGTGCATGAGGCGTAAAACTGCTGCCCAGTATTTCTAGCTGGCAGGTAGTTCATTTAAAAACTAGTAACGCCTGGCTATATATTATTCAGTGTGTGCTTTTACTGCTGATATGTATTATTTATGCGTATGTATTTAACAGTTTATATGTCAACTTTACCTTTAAAGAGGCTCTGTCACCACATTATAAGTGCCCTATCTCTTACTTAAGGAGATGGGCGCTATAATGTAGGTGACAGTAATGCTTTTTATTTTAAAAAAAACGATCTATTTTTACCACTTTATTAGGGATTTTAGATTTATGCTAATGAGTGTCTTAATGCCCAAGTGGGCGTATTTTTACCTTATACCAAGTGGGCGTTGTACTGGGGAGTCTATGACGCTGACCAATCAGCATCATGCACTCCTCTCCATTCATTTACTCAGCGCATAGGGATCCTGCTAGATCCTTATGTGCTGTCTTATACTACCACACTAACAAAACTGAGGTGTTTAGACAGTGAATAGACATTCCATGGGATGTCTATTCACAATCCCTGCACTTCGTTACTCTGTCTGTGGTAGTTACAGCAGGGGAAGCGTAATCCCGCGAGATTACGCTGTAAATCACAGGTTACAACGAGATCACGCTTCCTCTGCTGTAACTACCATAGAAACAGTAACGAAGTGCAGGGATTGTGAATAGACATCCCGTGGAATGTGAGATAGGGCACTTATAATGTGGTGACAGAGCCTCTTTAATGTGTTAGTATAAAACAGCACATAAAGATCTAGCAGGCTCCCTATGCGCTGAGTAAATGAATGGAGAGGAGTGCATGATGCTGATTGGTCAGCGTCATACACTCCCCTGTACAACGCCCACTTGGTCTAAAGTAAAAATACGCCAACTTGGGCATTAAGACACTCATTAGCATAAATCTAAAATCGCTAATAAAGTGGTAAAAATAGATCGTTTTTTTTAAATAAAAAGCACTGCTGTCACCTACATTATAGCGCCCATCTCCTTATGTAGGAGATAGGGCACTTATAATGTGGTGACAGAGCCTCTTTAACCCCTAGGCGCACGAGGACGCAAGTGTACGTCCATGTGGCCAGTGTCTTAAGGCACAGGGACGTACAGTTACTGCGAAGTTCCCGGTGCACACTGTCGGCACCGGGAGGCCAGCTGTCCCTGACAGCTGACACTCCACTGTATGCCGATCAGCGGCTTATTTCCTCTGATATCGTCAATTAACCCCTTGATTGTGGTGATTGATTGCAATCACCGCATTCAGGGGTTTCTAGCTCATTGGCAGACCACGATGAAATCGTGAGGTTTGCAGAAGGCTAGCATGGCGATCGGAGGCCAAGTAATGGCCTCCGTGTCTGCCATGTATGGAGGCCTATCAGGATCAGCCTCCTGATAGACTTCCTGTCAGAGTGACAGGACGTCACTGCCGTTCGCGATGCACACTGTCGATGACAGTGTCTGTGACACTGTCGGCGACAGTGTGCATCGGGAACCGGGAGGTCAGCTGTCCCTGACAGCTGATACTCCACTAGTTGCCGATCAGCGGCTCATTGCCGCTGATTTCGGCAATTAACCCGTTACATTCGGGGCTCGATTGCGATCTCCGCCTGTAGGGGGTTTGTAGCACATCAGCAGCCCCCATGCAATTGTGGGGGCTGCTGATGCTTGTGATGGCACAGACAACGACCTTCGGGTCTGCCATGTATGTCAGCCTATGAGGATCAGCCTCTGCTGATCCTCATAGACCAACTGTCAGAGTGACTGACGTCACACTGACAGTTGGAATACGTTACACTACCTAAGTAGTGTAATATATTTTAGCAGCGATCAGAGCTGCAGGTAAAAACAGAAAGTGTAAAAAGTAAAGAAAAAAAAAAGTTAATAAAAATGTTTTACAAAAGTGTAAAAATAAAATATTTTTTTTTCCTATAATAAGTCTCTTATTATAGGAAAAAAATGAAACAGTTAAAAAACAGTACACATTTTTGGTATCACCGCGTTCGTAACGACCCAATCTAGAACACTATAATGTTATTTTTACCGCACGGTGAACGCCGCAAAAAAAACAAACTAAAAACAATGCCAAAATCACTATTTTTTGGTCACCATCCCTCCCAAAAGATAGAATAAAAAGTGATCAAAAAGTCGCATGTACCCGAAAATAGTACCAATAAAAACTACAACCCGTCCCGCAAAAAACAAGCCCTTACCCCGCTTTTTTGACTGAAAAACCAAAAAGTTACGGCTCTCAGAATATGGTGACACAAAAAAATTTTTTTTTATAAAGATGTGATTTTATTGTGCAAACACTGCAAAACATTAAAAAAACCATATACATATGGTATTGCCGTAATCGTACCGACCCGCAGAATAAAGTACAATTGTCATTTATAGCGCATTCTGAACGCCGTAAGAAATAAAGAATTTAAAACGCCAAAATCACTGTTTTTGGCCACCAAAGCTCTAAATAAAAGTAATAAAAAGTGATCAAAAATTTGCATCTACCAAAAAATGGTACCAATAAAAACTACAGCTCGTCCTGCCAAAAATAAGCCCTCACACCGCTAAATTCATGGAAAAATAAGTTATGACGTTTGGAAGGCGGGGAGTGAAAAACTAGAATGGAAAAGCAAAATGCTTTACAAATGTTGGGGTGAATTTTCTTCTTTATTCCTTGTAAATATTTAAATTTTCTATGTTATTTCAGAAAAAAAGTAGATTTTCATTTTCACAGACTAACTCCAATAAATATAGGAAAACACCTGTGGGGTCAAAGTGCTAACTATACCCCTAGATAAATTCCTTGAGGGGTCTAGTTTCCAAAATGGGGTCACTTTTGGGGAGTTTCCACTGTTTTGGCCCCACAAGACCTCTTCAAACTCGACATGCCTAAAATATATTCTAAAATATATTCTAAAAATAAGCAGGCCCCAAAATCCACTAGGTGCTCCTTTGCTTCTGAGGCCTGTGTTTCAGTCCATTAGCACACTAGGGCCACATGTGGGATATTCCTAAAAACTGCAGGACCTGGGCAATAAATATTCAGTTGTATTTCTCTGGTACTCTTTTAATAGAAAAATATAAAACATTACAAAATAAAAGGTACATACAAAGAAAACAAAACAAAACTTATGTACATTTCTGTGCATCACGTTTTACCCAGCCTGGCACTTTTTACATAAATCCCCATGCATACATAACTATAATCCCATACTCATTCATACACACACCTATACCCCCTAACCCCAAGAAAACATAAATATAACATTATATACAACATACTTATTTTTTTATTTTTTTTTAGAACATACTCTTAAAAACCATGTGCCAACCAATGGCCCCCTAAAACAAAACACCACATATATAAAACAAAATAAATAATAATCACAATAATATTATAAACAAAATAATAATAATAATAATAATAAACTCTAAAAATAAAAGTTACCATCCCATGGTGCACTTACTTCAGTGCACCATGTAAATGAAAAGAAAAAAAAACAAAACACAAAAAAAACAAAACAAACCCAAAATATTTTTTTTTTTCCCATCTTTAAATTTTTTTGAATACATTTTTTTTTACTTTTTTTTTTATATATTTTTTTACATTTTTTTTATTTTATTAACTTATCCACATTCATACCTAACCTTGTACACACTAACTTATCCATCACCACCCATCACCTCCCCCAACACATCACCCACCCAGCCCGATCCCACGTCTCATGTCCTCCTCACGTCCACGTAGTCCAGAATCGGCCTGGGCACACCCCCAGGCCCCCCACCCCACCTATCTACTGCCCATCTTACCTAAACATTCACACAAATCCATGCATACACCTAAACACCATATAATCTTACTGACACATAACTATAACCAAATACCATACTATATACATAAACCCGAAAACCTAAGTTTGGCTGCTTGTAAGCCCTTTTTCTGTCTCCAAAAAGCTCAAAACAAAAACCTACTTGTGCTTACTCAGCCCATCACCAGAGGAGAGAGTGAGGAAAGCCACCCTAGAGCACCAGCCCAGAGGCCTAAGCCACCCCCAACCACCACCCCGGTCCCTATCGTTAAACCTATCCTGCTTGCCCTATCTCTTTCCCTTATTACTTTATAAACTAATCTGTCCCTCCTGCTGACTCTCATTCTGTCCCTATCGCTATTTCCCGGTGTCATGGCCAGGTGCAGACCCCCACCTCCAGTCTAATACCCAGGGGCACCCCCTCCCCTCCCCCTGAAGGTTGGTTCGACCTAGGGCACCCTAAAATTAAAGCCCCTCCAAAGTCGAGAGGCCTTGGATGCACCCAGTTTCTCAACCTCCAGAGACCGGACCTTCACCAGGTCACCCATGATATTCCTACACACCTCGTCCTCCAGGAGGATTTTACACTGAGTCGATACTAAACACCTTGCGTTCCACGTGAAATACCTGATCACTAAACTAACTAAAAAAGAAGTGCAATGATCCCTTCCACCCAGGTCTCCGAATGCCCCATAGGCCCAACCAGCGTAGGAGAGGTTGGTCAGACCGGGCCAACCGATGGAGGAACCACCCGTTTGTAAACCTCTGCATTGAAGGGACACTGAAGCAAGAAATGGTCCATGCTTTCCAGCGTGTCATCGCACTCCTCCCATGGAAGCAGCGCCAAGCCAGATCCCAAAACTTCTGGGGAATCCTCACAGAGTTTAAAAGTTTTAATCCCACCCCGAGGTCGCTACTTGGGCAGTCCCTGAGCGCCAGGGGCTTCTGGAAGCAGGTCAACAAGACCTTTCTGTCAAGAAATTTTCTCGACATGGTCTTGATCTCCCTCGCCTCCAGACCCCACCGACGAACAACCTTCAGAACCGGGGCGGCATAAGCCGGGAGGTGCCCATGGGGTGCACGCAGGTCTTTCGCTTGGCCTCCTGTCTCCCATTCCTGGAAGAAAGGCCGAAACCATCCCCTGCAGGAGGATATCCACAGAGGAGCCCTTTCTCTTTCAAAGAGGTTCGCCAAATTAATTTTAATGAAAGTGTTTACTAGAAACACCACTGGGTTAACCATACCTAACCCACCTAGTTTCCTCGGTAGGTAAGTAACCTCCCTCTTGATTAGGTTAAGCCTGTTTCCCCATAACAGTTGGAAGAACAGGCTATAGACCAGAGTCCAGAGAGGTTCTGGCAACACGCACACGCTGCCAAGGTAGAGCAACATGGGCATCAGGTAAGCCTTGGCCAGGTGAACCCTTTCCCTAAGGGACAAAGACCATCCCTTCCATTGGCCAACCTTCTGGGCAGCTATTGATAGCCTACCTTCCCAGTTTTTCATGGGGTAATCACCCGGGCCAAATTCAACGCCTAAGATTTTAGCAGACCCTTTGGGCTCTGGGAGGGTGCCCGGGAGATCAAAACTGGGATCCCCCCCCCCCCAGCCAGAGACTTTCACACTTGTCCCGGTTGATCCTGGACCCAGATGCCCGTGAGTAGCGCTCAACTTCTGACATCACCCACTGTGCCTGCCCTCTCGAGGAGACAAAGATAGTGACTTTCATCCGCGTACGCAACCACCCTCTGAGTGGCTTCCGGCTCCTCCAAGTCCATCCCCACCCCCGCCAATGGCCCACGATCGAGCCGCCTAAGAAAGGGGTCGATCGCGAAAACATACAGCAAGGGGCTTAAGGGACAACCCTGGCGGACACCAGACCCAACCTCAAAGGGGGTTCCAGTCCAACCGTTCACCAGTGCAAAAGACTCAGCCCCAGCGTATAGGGTCTGGAGCCAATTAACGAACTCACCCGGTAGGCCATACCTCAGAAGGACTGACCAAAGGTACTTGTGATTCACCCGGTCAAAAGCTTTGGCCTGATCCAAGGACAGCATGTACCCCTCCCATCGGCCAGAATGTCCCTGCTCCACTGCCTCTCTGACACTGAGGACAGCATTAAAGGTGCTGCGGCCTGGAACAGAGCAATGCTGGGCTGACGAAAGGAGCCGGGGTGCAAACTTCACCAGCCGATTAAACAGTACTTTTGCGAGAACCTTTCTGTCCATATTGAGGAGCGCTATGGGACGCCAGTTCTCAATACGAGTCGAATCCTTACCCTTTGACAGAATGATCAAGGCCGACTTGCCCATTGACTTTGGCAGAGTGCCCGAGGAGAGACACTCATTAAAAACCGCAGTCAAGAGGGGAACTAAGGTTCCCTTAAAAGCCTTATAAAACTCAGATGTTAAGCCATCTGGGCCTGGCGACTTTTTGATGGCCAACCCATCAATCGCCAGCATCACTTCCTCTTCCTTGATCGACTCTGTCAAAACACCAAGCGAGGGGTCTGCTCAGGGATGCTTTCAGCCAGGAAAGCCGACATTTCGTCTCGGTTTAGATCCTGCTCACCCAAAAGCTGCGAATAAAAGGATCTGATGACCTCCAGGATCCCTGATTTGGATCTCATCAGGGAGCCTGTACTATCTACCAGTCCTGTCACCACCTTACGACTCAATGACATCTTGCAGTTCCTGTAAGGGTCGGGTCGAGCGGTACCTCCCGAAATCCCGTTCAAGAACCAAAGACGTGTGCCTATCATATTGGCAACTTTTGAGCAGAGCTTTCACCACGGAGATTTCCTCACGGCTACCTCCGGTTGAGACTAGATGTTCGAGTTTCCTCCTCATGTCTTGATACAGGCGATACTTGCTCATGGACCTGAGGCACGAGATCTGGCGGAAAAACTCTGCCACCCGTTCTTTGAACACCTCCCACCACTCAGACTTAGTACCACCTAGATCCAATAAAGGTACCTGGCTCTGAAGAAAATCCTCGAAGGCCTGTCTTATCTCTGCTTCTTCCAGGAGAGTAGAATTCAGCCTCCATATACCTCGTCCCATCTGGAGGGACTCTGCAACATTCAAAGAAAACATAATCATACAGTGATCGGAGAACTCCACCTCAACAACGGACACTGCCGAAGAGATGGCGTCCTCCTTTAAAAAAAACCTGTCTATTCTGGACCTACGACTACCACTGTGATAGGTGAACCCCGAGTGGCCTGGGGTATACCGAATGTGGATGTCCTCCAGGCGAGCATCACTAGCTATTCTATTCATCTCGACACTATCATAGGCCAGTACCTTTCTGGAACCTCCTCTGTCTTGGGGCCTAACGACAGTGTTAAAGTCCCCTCCAAAAATGACTTGTCGGCCTGTAAAAAGGAAGGGCTTAATCCTCATGAAGACACTTTTCCGGTCCCACTTTGTCTGGGGACTGTAGATGTTGATGAGTCTTAGTTCTTGTCCCCTCATGAGGACATCTAAGATCAAGCACCGCCCCATTTCTAACTCGATCATCCGCCGGCATGTGACCGGTGCGGTAAAAAGTACCGCCACCCCGCTATATGGCTCAGCCGCAAGAGACCAGTAGGAGGGCCCGCGTCGCCACTCCCTCCTAGCTTTCACGACCTCTGCCAAAAGTGACAGTCTGGTCTCCTGCAAAAACAAAATGTCAGCTTCAACCCGGCCGAGAAAATCAAAGGCTGCAAATCTAGCCATATTCGACTTAATGCTGGCAACGTTAATCGATGCCAGCGTCAAAGGAGTGGGTGCCGCCATCATAAATGATTGAATTAGACGGTTTTCTTCTTCCCACCCCTTGCTTTCTCCTCTGAGGAGGACCCCTCACCCTCTTTACCTCTTTTTTGTTGTTGTTGAGGAGTCCATAACCTCCACCACCCCCCTCCCATTCTCATCTCCTGGGTCCGGGCCGACCCCCTCCCCCGGGGACAGTGGCCCCCGCAGAAGAGGAGGCTCAACGACTCCTAGACTCCCTACCGTGCTCTCTCCCCCAGCCTGGGGGTCTGGAATATCCATGAGAACACGGTATCGGTTGGGGGAGCACACCAGGGGGGGTGCAGGTTTTGCCTTCCTTGGCCGGGGCAGGGCCAGATGTTTTTAGCCCTGTTTTGATGTTACCCGGTGTCCCCTGTTTTGTTTTAGGCTGTGACCTCCCTTCCTCTTCCACACTTTCATAGTGGGAGGACTGGGAGTCCTCAGCCCTCTGCTCTCTCTCTATCCTCCTTATCTCCTCGTCCAGTACGGCCTCCCCAAGAGCATCAGTATCCTGGGGGGCATCCAGGTCCGAGCCAGAGGAGTCCCCAGTTTCCTGGGTCCTCCTCAGCTCTCGTTCCCTTCTGCGTTTTTCCGCCCTTCTCTGACGAGAAGGGGGACCCTCCTGGCGTTCGTCCTTTGCTCTTGGGCTCTATCGTCTCTGTCCACCCCCTCGCCCACGGAGACCTCCCTCCTTACATTCTCCGTAGGGTTGGAACAGACATTGACGACTGAGCGCGGACACCGACTGAAAGGGTGACCTAGGTCACCACACAGGTTACACCTAATCTGCTCACACGATGCAGCCAGATGGCCTACCCCCCCCCCCCACAATGAGCGCACTTCTGCACAGTGCAGCTTGCGATCAAGTGTGAGGGGTCGCCACACCGGTGACACAGCTTCGGCTGCCCCTGGTAGAAGACAAGGATTCGATCTCTTCCCAAGAAAGCAGATGATGGTATGTGGGACACCGTCTGCCCCAGACGCTTAAGTTTTACCATAAACGTCCAGGCTCCCGACCAGATGCCAAACTCATCGCAGTTCTTCCGTGGCATCTCTGCTACCTCACCGTATCTTCCCAACCAGGTCATGATGTCCACACAGGAAAGCGACTCGTTACGGGTAAGAACGGTCACTTTCCTGAGACCATTCTGGCGAGAGATTGCTTGCGCAGCAAACCCTCGCCAGCCGGGCTTGCTCTTCACCAGCTCATAGTTCCCCCAGAAGACCTCAAGGCCCCCCGGCTGAACAAAGCTGATGTCAAACTCAGCCGTACCATGAGGATGTATCAAGGCGTAGATGTCACTCGCCTTGAAGCCCATCTCCAGCAGCAGCTCCACCACCCTCTTACGAGGAGGGCACGCATCATTGCCACGCCACTGGAGACGGACCACATTCCTCCTGGCCACGGCCGGCCCGGTTGTTGGGAGCGACCACTGATCTCCCCGTCTCTCTCGGAAGGCATCCAGACCATACCTATTTATCCAAAAGGATAGGTCCTTCTGCACTCCCCCTACTGTTATTGTTTGCTTCCCCTCCCTTAAGGCTTCTAGGAGGCGCTGTTGCAAACTGCCGTCCCCGGGCCCAGAAGATGAGGATGGGTGGGCCGGCGGTCCCCCCACCACAACGCCCGCATACAACCTGCCGGGCGCTCTGGCAGAAGGAGCAGCCGGCCCGCCACTGGTTGACACTCGCCCCACAATATTACAACCCACATTAACATCCATAACATTAATATCCACAACATTACCACCACCAACAATATTACCAACACTACTAACATTACCATTAATATTTACATTTCCACTTACATTCCTCTCCACAACTTTCATACCGGCCAGGCTGGTTACGGAGTTCTTCCTCTTGTCCATAGGCTTTTTATATGTTGTTTTTGTCGTTTTTGGGGTCTCCACATCATCAGGTGCCGCTACTTCTGGGGCGCCGCCGGATATCTCGGGCGGCAATCCCTCAGCACCCTCCGCTTCACCGACCTCCATATCTATTGCGCCACCAATACAATGTTTGGGAGGAGGGGTGCCGTCACCCCCCGTGCCCGCTAAACCCCTCCCACCTCCTTGCGGCGATGCAGATGGAGGGGCCGCAGGCACCGCTAGAGCTGCTCCCGGCACCAAACCACCCCCCCCTCCCGTCTGGGGATGGCCAGCAGTGCCGAAGCCTCTCCTACCGCCACCACTTGCTCTCGCAACACTTTCTGGTGCGTCCGCTGGCCGAGTCACATGGCCAGCAGACTTCCGGTTTTCCAGCGCCACATCCGGTTTCCGGTTCCCCTGTCCCCCGGCCTCCGGCTTGCGCCAGAGACCGGCTTCTGAGGTTCCCCATCCGCCGGACACAGGGGACACGCCCCCTAGCGCCACGTGGCCATCGACACCACCTCCTTTACAGGAGACGGCATCTGGCGCCATCTTGGCCACATTGCTCAAAACCAGCACCATGTTTTTCTGCCCACATACCCGCCAGGACCCCACTGCAGAGGCCGGAGCTGGGGGATTTGTGGGGTTTGCGTCCCGAACCGAGCTCTCACCCGGTCCGGAACGCAAGGAAGACAGGTAGGAATATTTGTAAGATACTCCACCTGTCTTCCCCTTTGCCTTTTTCCGCCTCAACTTCCATAATTTTTTCTTTTTTGTTTTCTCCTCCTCCGGTGGCAACTCATCTCCAAAAGTAAAGTTCTGGAGGGACACTGGGGACTCCTGCAGCCGTATTTGCGTGAGCAACCCCGGGGGGTGCCCACTGCCTGATTCAATGTCATGCACACTTTGGCTGCAGGAAAGTTCCCCACTTGTCCCTCCATTACTGCCTTCCCAGGGGGGCTCCGAGCCCGTCTCCGTCTCCTCCCGGGTTGGCGTCCTCTCCACCTCCACGCTTTCCTCCGCTTGTGCAGCCTCCACTTTTGCGGCCTCCACTTTTGCGGCCTCCTTCTCTGCAGCTTCCGCTGCCACTGTACTTTTAGCAGCCAATGCTTTTACTCCCCTTTTGCAGGGGGTTTCATTACTTTGCGTGGGGGACGCCATCAGGGAAAACCTTTCATCATTCTCCAATTTCTCCCCGAAGGCTCCCCCACCGACCACAATCTCCATCTTCCTCTCCTCCACCATATTAATTTCTTCAAGTAGTTCCTTTACCTGTAGACTATACCGGGACCTCTTGGCGCCTGATGTTTTCGCGGCTCGTCCCCTTGCGACCGCCAGATCTTCCCGCAGCCGCCGCAGGGACTTACCGAGGTCCCGGTATTCTTCCAGCCGGGCAGCTAGGCGGGAGCTGAAGGTCTCCACAGACTCTCCCGACCGCAGTAGCCCCCATTCCTCTACCGTGCTCTGTTCGTCAGGTCGGGTGTCTTGCCTTGCTGGGCCTTCTGGTCCTCCACCTGGGTGATCCTCCATGTCTCTCCTCCTGGCTCCTTCCAGAGCCCCAGCATCAGGGGGGGCCGCACAGATCTTTCCACGGGATGACCTTCTCACCCCTGATGCTGGCTGCACGTTCCCAGCAGGTTGGGAAGACCCTCTACCCACCGCCTGCATGCTCCAGGGGGTAGAGGTCTGAGGCTCCATGTATGAATGGAGCCTCCTTCAGGGAAGCTTCCTTAGCCCAGGCAGGTGATAGGAACCTGGGCTGGTGAAAAAAAGGAAACTCCCTGGATCCCGGGTGTGGGCCACACAGCACACAAACAGCACACACTCAGCAGCTCTCTCACACACAACCTCCCTCCTTGCTAGTCACTGCTGGTGTGGCGTTTCTCTGGTAAAACCTTCTGTGTTACACAAATTTTTTTATTACAAATGAATTTCGGCAACAAAAGGAGAAATTTGTAAATTTCCCCTCTACTTTGCTTTATTTCCTGTGAAACGCCTAAAGGGTTAAAATACTTTCTGAATGCTGTTTTGAATACTTTGAGGGGTGCAGTTTTTAAAATGGGGTAATTTATTGGGGTATTCTAATATATAAGGCCCTCAAAACCACTTCAGAACTGAACTGGCCCCTGTAAAAATAGCCTTTTGAAATTTTCTTGAAAATGTGAGAAATTGCTGCTAAAGTTCTAAGCCTCGTAACGTCCTAGAAAAATAAAAGGATGTTCAAAAAACGATGCAAATATAAAGTACACATATGGGAAATGGTAACTAGTGACTATTTTGTGTGGTATTACTATCGGTTTTACAAGCAGATACATTTAAATTTAGAAAAATGCTAATTTTGGCACATTTTCTCTAAATTTTGGTGTTTATCGACCAAGTTTTTCCACTATCAAGTACAATACGTCACGAGAAAACAATCTCTGAATCGCTTGGATAGGTAAAAGCATTCCGGAGTTATTACCACATAAAGTGACACGTCAGATTTGAAAAAATCGGCTGTGCCACAAGGCCAAAACAGGCTGCGTCCTAAAGGGGTTAATATCAGTGATCTGCAACCCCTTGCTCTTAAACCATTGTAAGGGTATGTTCACACGTAGTCAACAAAAACGTCTGAAAATCCAGAGCTGTTTTCAAGGGAAAACAGACCCTGCTTTTCAGACGTTTTTTGACCAACGCGCATTTTTCGCGGCGTTTTCGCGGCGTTTTTTACGTCCGTTTTTGGAGCTGTTTTCATTGGAGTCTATGAGAAAACAGCTCCAAAAACGTCCAAAGAAGTGTCCTGCACTTCTTTTGACGAGGCTGTATTTTTACGCGTCGTCGTTTGACAGCTGTCAAACGACGACGCGTAAATAACAGGTCGTCTGCACAGTACGTCGGCAAACCCATTCAAATGAATGGGCAGATGTTTGCCGACGTATTGGAGCCGTATTTCCAGACGTAAAACGAGGCAAAATACGCCTCGTATACGTCTGAAATTTGGCCGTGTGAACATACCCTATGGGTATGTGCACACACACTAATTACGTCCGTAGTTGACGGACGTATTTCGGCCGCAAGTCCCGGACCGAACACAGTGCAGAGAGCCGGGCTCCTAGCATCATAGTTATGTACGACGCTAGGAGTCCCTGCCTCTCTGCAGGACAACTGTCCCGTACTGTAATCATGTTTACAGTACGGGACAGTAGTTCCACGGAGAGGCAGGGACTCCTAGCATCGTACATAAGTATGATGCTAGGAGCCCGGCTCCCTGCACTGAGTTCGGTCCACTACTTGCGGCCGAAATACGTCCGTCAATTACGGACGTAATTAGTGTGTGTGCACATACCCTAAGACTTCCCCAACATTCCATGACAGTCTTCTCTGCAGCTTTCTTCTCCTGTATTCCCTATGAAATAACAATTCTGGAATTCTGGAGCATATTTTCTTAGAATTCAGTGTTATGCTGTACCTCTGTTATTCCACTTGGAAATGTATAAATAAAATTGACAGCTGGGTGTTACCATTTCCCTTGTCAAAGGGACATGTTCTTGCAGTCTGACACAGTCTAATTAATGCTGACAGTGTCAGACTGTGCAAGGACAGACCCTGTGGACAAGGTGAATGGTAATAACTAGTTGTCAATTTATTCATACAGGAATAAGGGTAAGGCCACACGGAGCGGCACTAATATGGTCGCGACACGGCCGGCACCATGTTCGGCGTGGCTATCAAATACCCTGTTAATGGCAGCGCGTTATTGCAGGAAAAACGGCTCTTTACCTGCAAAGTCGTGCAGCCATAAAGGAAGTATTCATTTTAATGGCCGCACGACTTTGCAAGTAAAGGGCTGTTTTATAAGCAATAACGCGCGTCCATTAATAGGGTATTTGACATCCGCGACGAACATGGTTCCGCCACATTTGTTAGCCGCACTGTGTCAGGGCCGCTCCGTGTGGCCTTACCCTAATAGAGAAGCAGCACAACACAGACTTGTAAGAATAGATGCTCCAGAATTGTTGTTTTATGTAGAATAAAAATATTTTGTAATGGCAGGAAGGAGGTGAAGGGAACAAGTGAGCCCTAATCTACCCACCGCCCTGTCCCTGCCTACTTGCAACGACCCGCCCTAGGCGACGGGGTACAACTTGGCGGCGGTCCCTACGCTGTCTAAGTGCAAGGGAGACAAACAGGGAACACGCAAGGGAATACAGTAGCCCACGGAACGCCGCGAGGAAACGGAGCGGGGAATGAGCCAGTCAGGATCAGGAAGTAGTGGAGTATACAAACGGGAGCACGGAGCAGAAGCAAGCCAGGGGTAGAGCAACGCAGGATAAACGGAACTGAAGCAAGGCAGAAGCACGGCAGAAGCAGGCTGGAGCAAGGCAGCAGTGGGGCCAGGAATCCAAGAAGAATAACAAGCAAGGAGGAAGAGAAAACGGCAGGTATAAATGGACAGGGGGCGGAGCTAACTGACTGACCAGGCCGCGATAGGCTCTCCCACTCCTGAGCCTGCCACCCTGATTGGTGGGAGCAGGTGTCAGTCTCAGAGGTCTGG
The DNA here is from genome assembly GCF_050947455.1 of Rhinoderma darwinii. Lineage (NCBI taxonomy): Eukaryota > Metazoa > Chordata > Amphibia > Anura > Rhinodermatidae > Rhinoderma > Rhinoderma darwinii. The sequence continues at coordinate 117,986,687 of NC_134691.1, forward strand.
CCTCAGGTGTCGACTGATTAATCCTGGGAGTATACCCAGACGTAGTGCCTGGCAGATCCTTTACATATTTACTAAAACAGACAGGAGACTATAGTCAGCAGAGATGACAAGTCCTCTTAACCCCTTTTCATTTTCTCCTACCCGCCTTCCAAAAGCCATAACTTTTCTATTCCTTCGTCGACATAGTCGTATGGGGGCTTGTTTTGTGCGAGACAATTTGTAGTTTTTCATGGCACCATTTATTGTACTGCATATCGTACTGGAAATCTGAAAAAAAAATTATTTGTTGTGTGAAATGGGCAAAAAAACAGTTATTACACAATTTTTGGAGGGGTTTTGTTTTTACGGCGTCCATCAGGAGGTGAAACCTACATATTCACCTTATTCTACAGGTTGATACGATTACGGCAATACCAAATGTAGAAGTTTTGCTTTATGTTACACAACTTTTAAAAAAACTAAAACTAGTTGCTGGAAAAAAAAAAAATGTCTCGCCATATTCTGAGAGCCATAACTTTTTTTATTATTCCAACAATTTAGAGGTGTGAGGGCTTAAATTTTGCGGGGCGAGCTGTAGTGTTCACCAATACCATTTTGGGGTGCATGCAGCTTTTTGATCACTTTACTCCTTTTTTTGGGGGGGGCTAAGGTGACCAGAAAACAGCAATTTGCATGTTTTAAGAACAAACGAGATGTAGGAGCTGCACCGTAGCATAAAGATATGGGTGCTATCCCCTGAGGAATCTTGACAAAAAACCTCAACAATGTTCAACCACAATCCAAAAGAAAAGGCAGCACTCCAATAGTGTATAAAAATCCAAAAATGTATTTACCCAACATACAGGCAATGTTTCACCTTCCCATTGAAGGCATTTTCAAGCAATGAATGTGTGTGCTCAAAGCATTTATATAGTGTGCAAAAATACAAACAGGCAATATACGATAATCAAAAATGCTTAATGTTAAAGTGCATAGTGCAATACAATAATATAAAGTGTAAATGCTGTAATTCATACAGCCATCATGTGGAAGACGTGAATCAATATTTCAAATAAAAAATAAACATATCACAATAGTAACATAAAATACATCAATGTACAATAACGTATCAATCGTATTAATATGAGTTACAGCCGTCACACACGCCAAGTCGTCACAAACAACGCAACTGTTCTAATTTAAGGATTAAGATAATATATTACCATTAATCCTTAGAAGGTTTGCAATGAATTCCAAATCATATATTAGGGACACCTCAGACTTTCTGACCAGAGGTGATAGTTCCCCCTAATGTAATCCTTGTGTCTTTCGACTTAACAAGCCTCTATACATATATCAACCATGATAGAGGGTTGGCTAGTGTCAAGAAAGCTCTTGACTCAACACCCTATTCTGACATTTGTAGGGAGTTTATTTTAGCTCTTCTAATTGTCCTAACGAATAATAATTTCTTGTTTGACGACAAATTTTATTAACTGTTGAGAGGTACAGCCATGCGGGCCAACATGGCACCCACATACGCTAATATTGTTATGGCAGACCTTGAGGAGACGTTCATCTATGTGACCCACCACTTCTCTAATATATTGAGGTGGTGGCGATACATAGATGACGTCTTTGCTATCTGGACAGGTGACCTCTTATTGTTGGAAGAGGTTTTTTTTCCTCAATGGCATTGACCTAGATATAAAATTCACAATGGTCCAGTCTGCTAAAGCCATTCAATTTTTAGACACCACTGTCAATGTGTCAGGGGATAAATTAAACATGGGCCTATATGTTAAGTGATCTTTGATTCCGCCCGTTGCAGTGAGGTGTCGGCTGTGTAACACAGCCGTCACCTGCTTTGTATGGAGCGAGCTCAGCCCTTGAGCCTGCTCCATGTCGTTAAGTGGTTAAACAAGGACCTTTTACTGCTATGCAGCTGCATAGCAGTAAATGTTTTGCCTACCAGAGGTGAAATGAGAAATTTGTGAATTTTCCTCAGGCATGTCTCTGCACAGTGAAAGGCATAATGGGGTTAGAGTTGCCTCACAGTGATAGGTTGTCAGAGTGAGCGGATAAGAGGGAGGGGAAGAGTCTAAAAAGTGTTGTCCAGAATAAGAAAAATTGAGTTAGCTTTTATTCATCCCAGAAACAGCGCCACTGTCGTCCATGCGCTGTGTCTGGTATTGCGCTTCATCCAAGTGGCAAACCTTTTAAGATGGCCCTACAAACTAGATAAAAGTCGGCCGAACAGGTCCATTTGCATGCTTACGATGAATTCAGGTGAAATAGCGGTCTGTATCAGACAACAGGTATTACATATGTATGACCATGTTTAGAATATATTAGCACGCAGCAGTTTTGGTGCATTGTGTGCTGCTGAGGTACAATAAATACTGAAAATAACAGTTATATAAACCCTGCTGGGAAAATGAAGAGTTAACAATAAAAAAAATATATGAATAATACAATTAACAGCCCTTGTCTTTCTCCTCTACTTAGATTCAAGAACGCTCATTGACGCACTACTGACATCGCGAATGTAGCTTCAAGGAAAAAAAATCACGTCTGCTATATCATCACTATTATGGACCAATGACTCTCCCTTCATCAAAAATATCTTCTAATAAATATTTTGTATAAATATTTTTTAAATGATCAGAACTCATTTGGATGCAATAAACTAACATTAATTCATTACTATTTACACTTTCATATTCATGATTCCGTTGTATATTGGTTAGTTTCTCGTATTTACGTGGTAACATTTAATTTTAAAGATCAAGGTTGCAAACCGCTATAGTTACCAACACACTCTCCCAGCTAAAAGACTTTTCAACCTGAACATTTATGGCATATCTATCGGATATAACATAAAACGTCTAATAGATACGGGTCCCAGCTCTGGCTTCACCAAGCCAAATGGGGTTTGGGTGACCCCAGTTCTATAGATAGGTACGGGTCTCAGAGCTGGGACCCGCGTTTATCAGACATTTATAGAATATTTTGTGGTTATGCCATTAATGTTTACTGTAAGTTAGGAATACCCCATTATTACATTACATCCGTGGATAGGTTGACAGCACAATAATTTATGTGTTTGTTCTCTGTCTAACACTGGGTATATATACCTTTGAACATCTACTGATGTGTCATTGAGAAGTCAGAAGATATTATCTGTAAGGGTATGTTCACACGGCAAACCAAAAACGGGCATAAAATACAGAGCTGTTTTCAAGCGAAAACAGCCCCTGATTTTCAGCCGCTTTTTAAGCAACCAGCGTGTTTTGCGGAGTTTTTGGAACTGTTTTTCTATTGAGTCAATGAAAAACGTCTCAAGAAGTGACATGCACTTCTTTTTACGAGGTGTTTTTTTACGCGGCCGTTTTTGAAAACGGACGAGTAAAAAAAACGCCCCGTGGGAACAGAACGCCATTTTTCCCATTGAAACCAATGGGCAGATGTTTGGAGGCGTTCAGCCCCCGCATTTTTAGCAGTTTTTTGGGGCGTTTATGGCCTGAAAAACAGCTGAAAATAGCCCGTCTGAACATACCCTAAGAGTTCTTGAATGGACACCTCCGCAACCACCAGACCAAAGGGACTGTGGTGCTCTTTATCTTTAGTCTGTATCACTTTGAGATTTTGGGACACTGCAGTGCCATTTATTTCATTCACTGTAGTGAAGCCCCTGAGAGCAACTCATCTTGTCAGAGCACCTCAGATCTTTTTTTCTAGAGATTTATTAGAGTCTTAAAGAGGCTCTGTCACCAGATTTTCAAACCCCTATCTCCTATTGCAGCAGATCGGCGCTGCAATGTAGATAACAGTAACGTGTTTTTTTTTTCAAAAACGAGCATTTTTGGCCAAGTTATGACCATTTTTATATTTATGCAAATGAGCCTTTCTTAAGTACAACTGGGCGTGTTTAAAGTTAAGTCCAAGTGGGCGTGTATTGTGTGTGCACATCTGGGTGTGTTTACTTGCTTTACTAGCTGGGCGTTGTGAATGGAAGTGTATGATGCTGACGAATCAGCATCATCCACTTCTCTTCGTTAACACCCAGCTTCTGGCAGTTCACAGACACACAGCGTCCGACGCGATGAAGTTCCTGTGGGAGGAAGTGAGTGACGTCACAGCGTGATCTCGCGAGGACACGCTGTGTGTCTGTGCACTGCCAGAATCTGGGTGGTAACGAAGAGAAGTGGATGATGCTGATTCGTCAGCATCATACACTTCCATTCACAACGCCCAGCTAGTAAAACAAGTAAAAACGCCCAGATGTACACACACAATACACGCCCACTTGGACTTAACTTTAAACACGCCCAGTTGTACTTAAAGAGGCTCTGTCACCAGATTTTGCAACCCCTATCTGCTATTGCAGCAGATCGGCGCTGCAATGTAGATAAGAGTAACGTTTTTATTTTTAAAAAACGAGCATTTTTGGCCAAGTTATGACCATTTTTGTATTTATGCAAATGAGGCTTGCAAAAGTACAACTGGGCGTGTTTACAGTAAAAGTCCAACTGGGCGTGTATTGTGTGTGTTACATCGGGGTGTGTTTACTTCTTTTACTAGCTGGGCGTTCTGACGAGAAGTATCATCCACTTCTCTTCACAACGCCCAGCTTCTGGCAGTGCAGACACACAGCGTGTTCTCGAGAGATCACGCTGTGACGTCACTCACTTCCTGCCCCAGGTCCTGCATCGTGTCGGACGAGCGAGGACACATCGGCACCAGAGGCTACAGTTGATTCTGCAGCAGCATCGGCGTTTGCAGGTAAGTCGATGTAGCTACCCACCTGAAAACGCTGATGCTGCTGCAGAATCAACTGTAGCCTCTGGTGCCGATGTGGCCGACACGATGCAGGACCTGGGGCAGGAAGTGAGTGACGTCACAGCGTGATTTGTTTTAAAAAAAACTTTTATTATTTTAAAAGTTATGATAATTTTTCTAAATGTAGAACTAATAGCCAAATAGGAGGTGACTCTTTCTTTTCACTCTGGGCGGTGTGATGTTTTCTGTATGACGCTGTCCAATCAGCATACAGCTTCTCCCCCTTCCCTGCTCAGCAACACAGTGTGATCATATAGTATACAGCTTCCATTCCCGACTGTGTATTCAACTGGCGATATCCGGTTGTGTCACCACTAGAACTATGATCCAGGTGTGATATGAAAGATCAGAATCTCCTCTTTCATATGCCACCTGTCATGAACAAATACACAGTAAACAGTGAGGTCCCTGTTCTTCCCAAACCTCTGTCCCTACCTACTTGTACGACGCGACCTAAACGACGGCGCACAACTGGGTGGCGTTCCCTATACTGGTACAAGTGAAACTGACAAACTGATAAGACAGACAGTACGAAATAACAAAGGGTCACCTGGGAAGTACACGGAAGGAGAGGCAGGGCAATTGCGCCGCGGACAAGTCCGGGCGCAAAAGGCGGAGTTAGGCAGGGTCAAACCGGGAGAGTGCGGAAAAAACAAAAGTCACAATGCAAAGAAAAGTCATGAGTCCAGCCGAGGTCAGGTCACAAGAATTCAAAATGCAAGTCACTCAGGGGAGTCTAAAACAAGGGAAAGCACCAGGCAAGGAAACTCTAATTACAGACAAAGGCCAGCTATCCCAGGCTGAATTAAAAAGGGAGAGGGCGGGAGCTCAGGAACATCAGCCAGGCTTTGATTGGCCTGACGTTCCTGAGCTCCTACTGGCTGCAGACTGCCTCACTCTGCCAGGCTGGGCGATGCCCGAGCGAGTAACTCTCGATGTCCTGGAGACCGAGGGAGCCGCAGGCAGAGAGTACGTGATACCACCAGAACTAGATATGGCTGTTTGAAGTGATCCCCCTTCCCTCTAGAATGTGTCTCACACTGTGTGAAGCAGCTTCATTCTGCTAGGACAGCGTCAGAGGCTGTGAGGAAGCTCCACCTAAAGAGAATCGCCGCTGTTACCTCCCAGTTGTCTAATAAAGGCTCATTTACATATTTAGAAAAAAGCTCATAACTTTTAAAATAATAAGCGTTGTGGGACACAATTTTAACTAGCATTATCAGTGTGACAGCGCCTATTAGATTAGCTAGGAGATAGGGCATTACTAAACTAGTGACTGAGCCTCTTTAAGGGTATGTGCACACACACTAATTACGTCCGTAAATGACGGACGTATTTCGGCCGCAAGTACCGGACCGAACACAGTGCAGGGAGCCGGGCTCCTAGCATACTTATGTACGATGCTAGGAGTCCCTGCCTCGCTGCAGGACAACTGTCCCGTACTGAAAACATGATTACAGTACGGGACAGTTGTCCTGCAGCGAGGCAGGGACTCCTAGCATCGTACATAAGTATGATGCTAGGAGCCCGGCTCCCTGCACTGTTCGGTCCAGTACTTGCGGCCGAAATACGTCCGTCAATTACGGACGTAATTAGTGTGTGTGCACATACCCTAAGAGTAACTTCTTCAAACATATTTGATTTAGGGAACTGTTTAATGATATTTCTGATACCTTATCTTAACCATGGCCCATTCTTTTGTGGAAATCCTCTTTAAAGTGGTATTCCCATCTTATAAAGTGATGGCATATCGCTAGGATATGCCATCACTTTGTGATCAGTGGGGGCTGTGCTCTGGAACCCTTGCTAATCCTTTGAAGGGGCCGCAGCACAGATCTGGTGCTGTGTCCCCTTCACTGTTTTTTCCTGCACAGTTGCAACCCATTTTGCAAGGAACTGCAGCACGGCCCAGGGAAAACTTAGAAGGGGATGTTTCATTCTAAGGATTGGTGGGGGTGACAGAGGTCGGACCCATACTGATCATAAAGTGATGTCTTAGAAAGGGGTTTGCCAGTACTTTAAAAGATGGGAATAACCCTTCAATAGGACTCTCAATCGCTAAAAAAAAATGTTTGAAAAACCTCTGATCTAGATCCTTTATACATTGCATTATTTCAATTTGCTTCTTCCTCTTCTGGCAATCCCAGTCAGCTACACTTTAGGCATGTGTCTGGGATCATGGATTTGCTGCATCCTGCATTTACTGGTATTGTGTAATGTATGAGAACCTGGTTCTATTTTTTGGCATTGAGAATTCCATCCTTTCGTGATGAAGCCACAGCTCCAACAGTGGGATGATCACCTTGTAGGCTGGACCTCCGGGGGATGAACTGTTATAGCTGGGGGAGGTGGTTAGTGCATCAACATTGATGCAGGACAAAAACAGTATTACATGCCACCTGTTGAAGTCACTCTTTGCAGAAGCCCTCTGCTGATGCTAATGGGAGGGCACATCTATTATCCCCATACGCACTAATGCTATCTAATTCACAATAGCTACTCTTCTTCCTCTTCTGTCAAGTTGTCCCTAGATTATACAGCGGTGTTATTGGTTTCCAGCGGACTTCATGCGTTCAGTACTGATAGTAGTACTTCTTACGTTTTTGAAGGGACATCAGTTTAATGTATCAATTAAATGATAAACTATTAATGGTTGGTATTGTTTGGAAAAGGCTACTTCTTGAGCCAGCCAAAAGCACTCTATGCTGAAAGTTTCCTTGGCCTACCACTGTGATTGTCATTGTCAGCTGTATAATGATATAATAATGCACCGCAACCAAGACAACCAAAAAGACTTGTGTACATTGGGCTACATGTACATTTGTACCTCTTAATGTCTTCATCATCTTATTTTAGGATATTTAAAAAAAAGGGAATGAGTAACATCAGATGGAGGAACATTAGCCTTGCAAGAATACGTATGCATAAAGGCTGAATTTAGACTTATAAAATTACATTCTATACATTGCTTTGTTGGAGACATAAAAACAAATTATTTAATTGTTAATAAGTATGTTAAATTAAAAATACAACGGCATATAAAATTGCTTTTTCATTCATTGTATTTCAGTCCCTAGTTAACGACTTTAATGGCTAGCCTATTTTGTCCCTTAACCCCTAGGTGCACCAGGACACAACTGTACATCCCAGCGGGAGGTTACTTCCCGCACCAGGATGTACAGTTACAGATTTTGCTGGAATGGTTTTCGGTGCCATGTCGTGTTTGCAAAGCCATGGAGGGACCATAACAGTGGAAACTCCCCAAAAGTGACACCATTTTGGAAACTACACCCCTCAAGGAATTTTTCTAGGGGTATAGGTAGCATTTTGACCCTATACGTTTTTTCTGAATTTATGGGAATTATGCCGTGAAATTGAAAATCTAAATTTTTTTCTAATAAAATGTAGTTTTAGCTCAAATTTTTTTAATTTTTACAATAGATAAAGGAAAAAAAACACCCCAATATATGTAAAGCAAACTCTTCGGAGCACATCAACCCCATATGTGGTAATAAACTGCTGTTTGGACACATGGCGGAAGTTAGAAAGGACGGAGCGCGATTTGACTTTTGGAGCTCAAGTTTTGCTGGAATGGTTTGCGGCCCCATGTCACATTTGCAAAGCCACTGAGGGGCCAAAATAGTGCAAACACGGATTTTTTTTACTGAATTATTGGGATTATGCAGTGAAAATGAAAATCGACATTCTTTCCACTAAAATGTTGAATTTGTTTCATTTTCACAAGGAATAAAAGGAGAAAAAGCGCCCCAACAATTGTAAACCAATTTCTCCCGAGTACGGCAATACCCCATATGTGGTCATAAACTGCTGCTTGTATACACTGCAGGGCTCAGAATGGCAGGAGTGCTATTGTAGATTTTGGTTGATTGTTTTTTGGGCGCCATGTCGCATTTGCAGAGCCCCTGAGGTACCCGTACAGTAGAAACCCCTGAGAAGTGACTCCATTTTGGAAACTTTACCCTTCAGGGTAATCATCTAGGGGTGTACGGAGCATTTTGATTCCACTAGTGTTTCATAGATTGTATTAGAATGAGGCAGTGAAAATGAAAAATTATTTTTTTTTCCCAAAAATATGTAGTTTTGCACCCAATTTTTTTTTCCACAAGGGGTAATAGGAGAAAAAACAACATATAATTTGTTACCCAATTTCTCCCGAGTATGGCAATACCCCATGTGTGTCCCTAAACTGCTGTTTGGGCACATGGCAGAGCTCAAAATGGAAGGAGTGCCTTTTAGAGCACAGATTTTGCTGGACTGGTGTATGGGCGCCATGTCGCATTTGCAGAGCGCTCTTAGATACCAGAGTAGAGTGTAAAACCCTTAGAAGTGACCCCATTTTGTAAACTACACCCCTCAAGGCATTTATCATTTGCCTGGACATATGACAGGGCTTAGGAGTGAAAGGCGCATGTGAGACCTATTTTGGTGATTTTCGCAGCATTAGCCCACAATGGCAGGGCTCTGGGGTCTAATAGTAAAACTAACCCCCAAGTAGTGACCCCCATTTTGGAAACTGCACCCCTGAAAGCATTTTATTAAGGGGTGTAGTGAGCATTTTGACCACACAGGGTTTTTTTTTCTATTAGAAATGAATGCTCAGTGGATGGTGAAAATTGCAAATTTCCTCAGGTTTTAGTGCACAATATTTTGTGCCCAGTTTGTGACACTGAAGACAAATACCTCAAAATGTTAAGCGGGTTCTCCCGGGTATGGCGATGCCATATATGTGGACGTAAACTGCTGCTTGGGCACGCTGCAGGGCTCAGAAGGGAGGTAGCGCCATTTGGCTTTTGGAGCGCAGATTTTGCTTAGTGGTAATTTTTTTGGGGTTTTTGCTGGTATTTCAGTTTATGATGTGGGGGGGGGGCATATGTAAGCTGTGCGGAGTATATCAGGGCATAATAAGAGGGTATAATAATTGGGTAAATAAATAATAATTCATAGATATGTGGCCGGTGTCGCACTGAGAAATGGTGCCAGATCTTATCCGCTTTTGGACACTCTGCACATTTTGCGTCGCCATATTCTGAGAGCCAGAACTTCTTTATTTTTTTCTCCACCGGAGCTGGGTGAGGGCTTATTTGTTGCGGGACAATCTGTAGATTTCATTAGTACCATTTTGGGGTACATGTGATTTTTTGATCACTTTGTATTTCATTTTTTTGGCAAGCAAGGTGACCAAAAACCTGCAATTCTGATGTGTTTTATTATTTATTTTTTTTTACGGCATTCGCCATGCGCTATGAATGACAATTTTACTTTATTCTGCGGGTTGGTACGATTACGGCGATACCATATGTATATAGTTTCTCTTATGCTTTGCAGCGTTTACACGATAAAATCACTTTTGTTTCAAATAATAAATTTTTTGTGTCACCATATTCTGAGAGCCATAACTTTTTTATTTTAGACAAAACAGATAAAAACAAGGACATTTATTCAAAAACACCGAAAAAGGCCATACTTACAAATGGACACAGCCAGGTCTGAAACGCTGATGAAGGCGAGTGAGCAGGTGCTTTAAATAATAATAGCCACTCCCACTAGTCTTGAGGGGAGTGGTATGTGGTGCATGGGATGTGTAGTAAGAAATAATAAATGAATAGTGTATGTGCAAGTGTAATAATGTGAGTGAAATATAGGGGGCAGTAATGAGTGAAGTGCCTAAAAAATAAATGAATAATGGGATGCAAGTGTGTGAAACATGGAGGAATAGTGTGTAAGTCATGAGGCGCAACGTGACTAGCCAGGTAGAAGCCTATTTGTGACGCCTTGATAATTCATAGAGCGGGCTACCCTGCTTGCTAGGCCAAACAACAACACACCATGCTCTCCCAGCATCAAAGACCTGGCTGTGTCCAAAAGAAGCGAATATAAGTAATAATGAAAAATACCTGGGGTATTAGTGATCATTTTGGCCAAAAGGACGCAAGCTCGCAATCCACGACAAGGATCCCCAGACTTGCGAGTCCCTAACTGGAGCGAAAAGCTCCTGATGTACAGACAAAACAGATAAAAACAAGGACATTTATTCAAAAACACCGAAAAAGGCCATACTTACAAATGGACACAGCCAGGTCTGAAACGCTGATGAAGGCGAGTGAGCAGGTGCTTTAAATAATAATAGCCACTCCCACTAGTCTTGAGGGGAGTGGTATGTGGTGCATGGGATGTGTAGTAAGAAATAATAAATGAATAGTGTATGTGCAAGTGTAATAATGTGAGTGAAATATAGGGGGCAGTAATGAGTGAAGTGCCTAAAAAATAAATGAATAATGGGATGCAAGTGTGTGAAACATGGAGGAATAGTGTGTAAGTCATGAGGCGCAACGTGACTAGCCAGGTAGAAGCCTATTTGTGACGCCTTGATAATTCATAGAGCGGGCTACCCTGCTTGCTAGGCCAAACAACAACACACCATGCTCTCCCAGCATCAAAGACCTGGCTGTGTCCAAAAGAAGCGAATATAAGTAATAATGAAAAATACCTGGGGTATTAGTGATCATTTTGGCCAAAAGGACGCAAGCTCGCAATCCACGACAAGGATCCCCAGACTTGCGAGTCCCTAACTGGAGCGAAAAGCTCCTGATGTACAGACAAAACAGATAAAAACAAGGACATTTATTCAAAAACACCGAAAAAGGCCATACTTACAAATGGACACAGCCAGGTCTGAAACGCTGATGAAGGCGAGTGAGCAGGTGCTTTAAATAATAATAGCCACTCCCACTAGTCTTGAGGGGAGTGGTATGTGGTGCATGGGATGTGTAGTAAGAAATAATAAATGAATAGTGTATGTGCAAGTGTAATAATGTGAGTGAAATATAGGGGGCAGTAATGAGTGAAGTGCCTAAAAAATAAATGAATAATGGGATGCAAGTGTGTGAAACATGGAGGAATAGTGTGTAAGTCATGAGGCGCAACGTGACTAGCCAGGTAGAAGCCTATTTGTGACGCCTTGATAATTCATAGAGCGGGCTACCCTGCTTGCTAGGCCAAACAACAACACACCATGCTCTCCCAGCATCAAAGACCTGGCTGTGTCCAAAAGAAGCGAATATAAGTAATAATGAAAAATACCTGGGGTATTAGTGATCATTTTGGCCAAAAGGACGCAAGCTCGCAATCCACGACAAGGATCCCCAGACTTGCGAGTCCCTAACTGGAGCGAAAAGCTCCTGATGTACAGACAAAACAGATAAAAACAAGGACATTTATTCAAAAACACCGAAAAAGGCCATACTTACAAATGGACACAGCCAGGTCTGAAACGCTGATGAAGGCGAGTGAGCAGGTGCTTTAAATAATAATAGCCACTCCCACTAGTCTTGAGGGGAGTGGTATGTGGTGCATGGGATGTGTAGTAAGAAATAATAAATGAATAGTGTATGTGCAAGTGTAATAATGTGAGTGAAATATAGGGGGCAGTAATGAGTGAAGTGCCTAAAAAATAAATGAATAATGGGATGCAAGTGTGTGAAACATGGAGGAATAGTGTGTAAGTCATGAGGCGCAACGTGACTAGCCAGGTAGAAGCCTATTTGTGACGCCTTGATAATTCATAGAGCGGGCTACCCTGCTTGCTAGGCCAAACAACAACATACCATGCTCTCCCAGCATCAAAGACCTGGCTGTGTCCAAAAGAAGCGAACTTTTTTATTTTCCGTCAAAAAAGCTGTGGGCGGGCTTGTTTTTTGCGGGACGGGCTGCAGTTTTTAATGGTATAATTTTGGGGTACATGCAACTTTTAGATCCATCTTTTTATTCCGTTTTGCAAGGGGTTGTGACTTACAAACAGCGATTCTGGAATAGTTTTTTTTTTTTTTTTTACGGTGTTCACCATACGGGTAAAATAGCGTGATATTTTTATAGTTTAGGTCGTTACGGACGCGGGGATACCACATATGTGTACTTTTTTTATGTTTTTTCCTATAGTAAAAGACTTATTATAGGAAAAAAGGCTGTTATAGTGTTTTTTAACATGAAACTTATTTTTTTTTACTTTTTTACAACATTTTTATTAACTTGTTTTAACTTTTTTTGTGTCCCACTAGGGAACTTGAAGACAAGAAGCCCTGATCGCTATTCTAATACACTGCACTACCTACATAGTGCAGTGTATTAGAGCTGTCAGCTATTCACTGGCAGCAAGCCTATTAGGTTTCGCCTCCCGGCGGGGCCTAATAGGCTTCCGTACTAGGAAGCGATTGTTAGGCTACGGTTGCCATAGCAACCATCGGAACACCCGCGGGTGCCGATGGTTGTCATTAGCAACCATAGGGTGCGATCTAATCGCTTAGATGCAGCGATAGCTCCGGTCCTGGCCGTTAGGGCACGATGTCAGCTGTGATAAACAGCTGACACCAGTGCCCGTGGCAACCATCATGGTTGCCGACAGGCTACAAGACACTTCGATGCATCGATCGCGTTGATCGATGCATCGAAGGGGTTAATCGGCCGGATTGGAGCCTAGCTTCGATCCTGGCCGTTACAGAGGGGCGTCGGACCGCTAATTACAGGAGGTGATAGCTTCTGAGCCAGCGCCATCTCTTACACACGTCATGGAGCTGCGATTGGTCAATCTGCTTTGACTGACCAATCACAGCGATCGCCGGCAGGAGACCGATGTGAATGGTCCCCTGCCGTCTTATTGTGCCGGTCAACTGTCATAAACAGTTGACGGCACAGTTCTGTCACCTTGTCCTTTGACAGGGTGACAGTTTTTAGCCAGGACGCACTGGTACGTCCCTGTGCCTTAAAGCACTTCAATGCAGGACGTACCGGTGCGTCCTGGTGCGTTAAGGGGTTAAGAATAAAATCAATACAATTTGTTAAAAACAATATTTGTGTAGTTGGTTTATGTGAATCTGATGATAGGAAAGATTCCACGCCTTTATAATGTGGAATGTTAGTGTATAAGGCTGTGATGTCAGCTTTTAAAAAAAAAAATGTACTGGGGGACCCTGCCTGGGAATAGACCGACTTCCACCTCCTTTGTTGTTTTCCATACCCTCTTGGCACTGCGGTCCTCTGGGATGATGGGCTCACTCGTTGACCCATTGGGTCCTTTGACCCCCGTCACTGACAACCCTGCCATTCCGGCTGGGGAGGCGCGTCTCTTCTTCATGGGTAGGTCTTCCACCAACCCCATGTACTTCACAGGTACTCAGGTTCTCTCTCTGATGTATTTTTGCTCCCACTGGCCATGATCTGCCCAGCTGATACACCTTCACCACGTCACATATTTGCATACTCCCAGTTAAAACATTTTTATAGTGTCACTAAGCGTCGGGCTCATCTTCACCGGCCGCTTAATGACTTTGAGCGGTTATGTATTTCCACCCGGTCCCCTGCACACGCCATCTCTACACTCTATAAACTACTCCTATCCCAGCGATCCCATCATTCTGCAGGACCTGGGAGACAGAATTGGGCGCGATGTTCTCTGACGCACAACGGAGACTGTTTCTACCTTTCCCAGAAGGCCTCAATAGCAATCCAAGCTCAGGAAACTAGCTACAAAATTATTTCTAGGTGGTATCGAGTTCCCGCTGCCTTGCATAAATGGTACCCGTCTGTACATGACACGTGTTGGCGGTGTGGGGCGTCGGGGGCTTCCATGTCTCACATTTGGTGGAGTTGCCCCAATTTGCAGAGTTTTTGGGAGGCGGTTCTTAAAATTATATTGGAAGTTACTGTGGTCTCGGTCCCTAATTCTCCTGAGTTGGTCCTTTTATTCATGTTCCCTATGCCGCTGCCTATTTACAAATGTTCTCTAATTAGACATCTCCAAGCCGCCAAATCGGTTGTCCCTCGTAGGTGGAAAACGGCAGTCCCTCCACTGTTGGATGAGTGGTTTCAGGTGGTCTCTTTGATACAGCAAATGGAGCACCTATTGGTTCATTCCCCGGCCGCTTCTATACGGTACAAGAACACTTGGTCTCACTGGTTTACGTTCCTCTCTTCTTCCCCTGCAGTGACCTGATTTTCTGATATTCATCCTTTCCCATGAGACTTCATCAACATAGGGACTACAGGCCGGTGTATTAGGATTTGTTTGCTCCAACCACATGTCTGACAGGCGCATGGCTGTTTCTTTCCATTTTATCTATGATGTTCCGGTGCTGGAGTCCAGGTTCGCCACGACCTCCCTTTCTTTTTCCTCTGCCTTGTTTGATTCCCATTCTATCTTTTCCTTCCCTTATTGTGTCTATTGCGAGTGGTCATTACTTCCTGTGATTGCGCTTACATGCTATTGCCATTGCATTTTAGGATGTCTGGATTGGTGTATTCTCTTTTCTTTTTGTTACAATGCTCACTTCCTTTAAGCTTCCTCAGACTGCTGTGGTTGTATTTTGCGCTTGTTATGGCTTGTGATATTCACTCTTCTGTTTGGTCTGTGCCCTTATTGTCATGTTCTTTTTATTATAGGGACACATTTTTTCAGATTTTGTGTGTACTGTTTGTATTAAAATCAATAAAAATTTTGAATATGAAAAAAAATAAAAAAATAAATGTACTGGGGATGTCATAGGGTTGATTTTTAAATAACGCAGATGCTTAATAAGTTGAGTTGAATCCTTTAAGTATGATGGTGTGACACCCATGGCTGCGGACCCTCAGGATGACTCCATGGATCAGTGAGCGCTAGCCCGCATCTCCTCCTCAGGAGACGCCAGCGCTCACTTCCGCTTCACTCTGCTGTGTCCCGTAGGATGCGTGCGCTACCTCGTGCCTGGCCTTAAAGGGCTAGCGTGCGCACCTGAATTGTATACCAAATTAGCCCATGATCACCCTGGACTATTAGAAGGTCCCTGCCCCTTCCTTCATTGCCTGAGCGTTGTTGTGTTTACCCATGTTAGTCTTTGCAAATGGTCCCTTAGTGTTTTTCTGTACCCAGTGTTCCCGTTCCTGCTACCTGTATCCCGTGCTACCTTGTTCTTGTGCCTTAAAGAGTTGGAGTCGCGTTGTACCACCGGTCTGTCTGCTGTGTTACACCATGCCTGGTATCTGCTGCCAAGGTCCCACCTGAGATTAATCTTCGCTACTGTCTGAACTACCACAGGTACCCTTGCTTGAACTATAGACTTTACTTGGTACTCTGTATTGGCCAGCTGCTATCCCCCTACGGCGGTACGGCCCAGTGGGTCCACATACCCACAGATCGTGACAGATGGTAATCTCAATACATATGGTTGGAGGTGTAAGTCAACAAAGTGAGACAGATTATTCGTAAGTGATCCAATACCTGAAATGATAGGACGGCCGGGTGGATTCGTGGAGGATTTATGTATCTTGTGGAGATGATAAATAAAAGGCATGGTTGGAAAGAGTACATGGAGAAAGTTCTTTTCTCTCTTAGTCAGAAGCCCTACCTCAAAAGCGGTTTCTATCAAGGATTTGTAGTTAGTCATATAAAGTGTGAGTGGATTAGTAGTCAACTTTGTGTAAAAAGTATCATCTGCTAAAAGTCTAGAGGTTTCGCCTAAATAGTCAGAATTATCCTGAATGACAATACTCCCTCCTTTATCCGCTGAACGAATAACAATACTTTCATTATTGAGTAGTGTCTTAATTTAACCTCTCATGAGAGAAGGGCTATTATCAGGTAAAGCGCATAATTTATCAAGTCTTGAAATTATTCCCTATCAAAGCTGAAAAGGTGTCTACACCATCAGGGGTCTTTTCTAGAGTGTAGAAATCGGATCTGGGGTGGACATCAACCGCGATAGCTGTAGGAGTTACGTTAGAGACCGTAGAATCAGAAGTAGAGGGGGTTTGGGAAATGGAAAAATGCCTAACAAGTGTCAATCTAACAAATCTGTTGAGATCCATGAATAATTAAAAGGTATTTTGAGGGCAGTCGGACAGAAGGAAAGACCTTTGTTTAATAGACTGATTTCATGTTTATTAGGGATATGAGTAAATAAATTAAATAGTTTTATTGTTTTAGTTGTTAATGTTTGGCTTATTATGGTTTCTGCCTCCTCTCCTCCCTCTGTATCATTTGCCAATTTTCTTTTAGTCAATATTTTTTGGACTTTTGAAAAAAACTGGTGATGGTTTTTATTTTCGGACTCTTGATGTAAGGAATCAAAATGTCGGTGGTCTTTACTGAGGGAGTGACTGGGGGCATGGTGAGCTGGGAGGGAAGACCTAAAAAATAAAATAGTGGAGTAGGTGTTATCCATCGTTAGTAAAGAGTAATCAATAATAGTTTTATCGGTAGCAAACGGCTGTTCCAGATAAGTTGGGCATGGTTGTGAGTTATGTGTTGCATGTGGGAATGAAGCGGAGGGAGTATGGCCTACATTAGATAATTCTATAGAATTGGGGGTACTGTGTACTGGTAACTGGAGTAGGGAAGTTAAACTATCTTGGTTATGCATTTCTATGGAATCGTTAAATAAAGGTGACGGAGGGGATGGAATAGGAATGTCATTGGGTAAGAGATTAAGACGCAAAAGATGAATGTCTAAATCAGAGGATTTGAAGGCTTTCATGCTTATCACACATAGTTAACTGAAGATAGGGGGGATATTGTTAGTAGATGTTTGAACAGCAGGAGAGGATACAGGGGGGGGGGG
The DNA here is from genome assembly GCF_050947455.1 of Rhinoderma darwinii. Lineage (NCBI taxonomy): Eukaryota > Metazoa > Chordata > Amphibia > Anura > Rhinodermatidae > Rhinoderma > Rhinoderma darwinii. Next base: position 118,004,116 of record NC_134691.1, read on the forward strand.
TGATGGGAAGCACCATGGAAGGAGGAGGTTAATAAATGCCTTATTTTTGGTATGTTTAATTATCCCAATATTTGGGGTTATATTTTTATTTTTATAATAGATATTTTTGGAAGATCTACGTTGAGCAGAAGTAATATTAGCTGCTGAAAGTGAAGGGTAGGATGGATTCTTCCTAAATGATGGGTAATTAGAACTATGGGATCGCATATCATCAGTAGTAGTGGTATTTAGACACTTATTGTCGATACTCCACTCGCCGAGTTGGTTCAACGAATAATCAGTACTGTCTCTTCTCAATTTTTTTGCTTTTTTCAATATTAAATCACTTTCATAAGTGGCTAAATTATTTTTAGTGGAAATTTCAAGTTTAAAGAAATCTTGGCGTTCAGAAAAATGTAAGACATTTTCTTTAATTATTTCAATTTCTGAAGTTAGGAATTTTGCTAAATGCCTACAGTAGTCCATAAAATTGAACCAGTCCTTACTAAAAACCGGATCGGTAGGGTAGGGAGCATTGAATAGTAGTCTCAGGCCCCTTTCTTAAGCACAGTGTTTCACGTCACTGCACCTATACCCAGGCTGGAGGCGATGTCCGGTCATTTCCCGTCACTTGTGTGAAGGAACTACGGGAGTGACAGCACAGCGTGATCTCGCGAGCTCACGCTGTGCTGTGGATTAAGCTGGACATGAATTGAGAGAAGTGTATGACGCTGATTGGTCAGTGTCATACACTTCTCTTTACTACGCCCACTTGGTCAAGAGTAAAAAAAACGCCCACTTGGGCATTAAAGAGGCTCTGTCACCACATTATAAGTGCCCTGTCTCCTACATAAGGACATGGGCGCTGTAATGTAGGTGACAGCAGTGCTTTTTATTTTAAAAAAACAATCTATTTTCACCACTTTATTAGCGATTTTAGATTTATGCTAATGGGTTGCTTAATGCCCAAGTGGGCGTGTTTTTACTTTAGACCAAGTGGGCATTGTACAGAGGAGTGTATGACTCTGACCAATCAGCGTCATGCACTCCTCTCCATTCATTTAGTCAGCGCATAGGAATCCTTTTAGATCGCTATGTGCTGTCTTATACTAACACATTAACAATACTGAAGTGTTTAGACAGTGAATAGACATTCCACGGGATGTCTATTCACAATCTCTGCAGTTCGTTACACTGTTTCTATGGTAGTTACAGCAGAGAAAGCGTAATCTCGTTGTAATCTGTCATCTACAGCGTAATCTCGCGAGATTACGCTTCTTCTGCTGTAACTACCACAGAAACAGTAACGAAGTGCAGAGATTGTCAACGCAAACACTAAGGAACAGATAGATTCAATGTTAAGACGGGATTCTTAAAGCAGAGTGTTTCCAGGCATTGTGCGTATAAACAAGAGATTGTAATTTTGATAATATTTTAGTTACCCCCATAGAAAGCATTTCTGAAGAGAGGGAAAATTTTTGGATATACAAACTTGGGACCTTGCACTCCAATGGCTTGAATGACATAACTGAGTCGGCATTGGATTAGTATCATTATAATGTGTTTTTGTTTCCATACATTACATACGTACTTTTTATTTGCATCTATTTTTATTTCGATTTTCTTCATTTCAATTTTCATTCATTTTATTTTTATTCTTATTTTAATTTCTATTAATTTTATTTTTATTTATTTTATTATTAATATTTATTATTATCTTTTATTATTAGTTCTTTCATTATTTATTATTTATCATCTTTCATCATCACTATTATTATTTTTCTCATTCCTCTGACATATATATTCCTATTGCAATTTTGTATACTTTATTAATTTATCCTTTACATAATTTATCTTCTATTTACCTTTTTTGAGTGTTCTGTTGCTTCCTTCTGATCATCCACACCTTTCGTTTCTTTACGCGATAAGTCTCCTTATCTCCATTTGCGTGTCATCTCACGAGTCCTTTTTGGTCCCTCTCGACCACCGTAACTTTGCGGTTGCCATGACATCAGGGACGCGACTTTTGAGCGCTGTCCTTCCATTGCTTCGCACAGTGTTTTTTCCTCTGCTATTGGGGTGAGTTTCGAATGATTTTTTTCACATTAGCATATATATCTGTTTTTTGTTCAGTATCTGCATCTAATGTTTTTAGGAATTTTTGTGTTTTCAATTTTTGGTGTTTATCGCCATTTTTATCATTCTCAAATTGCATTAATACTTTAAACTATATTTAGCTACATCATTCATGTTAGTGGTCTAAAACAATTTTTCTATTCATGATTATATTGATAAAGTTTTCCTCCAGTGTAATCTTATTGTTTTAGGGCAGTGCGTTTTTATACATTAAACCATGAACTTTTGTGCATTTTAATCCATATTCACTGTATTTACGGAACACCATTGTTTGTTTTACACATGGCCTGAGGAAGACGCTAGTACCTCTATTATTATTGAATGATCCTTATCTTGCCCACTATCCTTTGGCCTTATGTGTAGCAGCGCCGTACATGGTTAAATTTTTTGCTCAATATTGTTCTTTTTGTTGCGGGAAAATCTCTTGTTTACCAGCTCGGACCTTGGCAGCAGCACACCTCGTTTACATTTTTATCATAACTACATCAGTGTTGTGTCTCTACCAGCACAACCAGTATAGGTGAGCATAACTGTATATCTACCTATGTGTCCGTTTTTTAATGGTTTACCTGCACTATGTGGCACCGTGCAATTGTTCTTCCTTTCCGCATTTAAAACAGTCTGAAGGGGCTTCATCAAAGAAAATTATTTTACCCCAGTCCTCTGCAGTCCAATCCCTGTACTTACTGCAGAATGACAGTCTGTCCTTGATGTTTTTCTTGGAGAGAAGTGGCTTCTGTGCTGCCCTTCTTGACACCAGGCCAGCCTCCAAAAGTCTTCGCCTCACTCTGCGTACAGATGCACTGACACCTGCCTGCTGTCATTCCTGAACAAGCTCTGTGTAACAGCTGTGAACATCTGACTCTTCTTACCTCCCGATGGCCACGACTGCAAACCTCTATCTTCTTGCTGGCGAGATCTACCACCTACCCTAGATGCTCTAATCCTTCTGGCCACCCGGATTGACATGAGGATCCAGGAACGGGCCCAAGAAGCTCGCCGGGACAGAAGATTCTCTCGGCTGGCTCATACATTCCTGCGACCCCTGCTGCCCTCAATAGTTGTCCCGCCAGAGGAACCCTATGCAGGTGGACAGACTTAAGCCATCAGTACAGGAGAAACAATGCAGATGCACTTCAGGACTCTGTATTGCGGACTCTGAGTCAGTTTTGTGCGTTTGTGACCCTAGAAGCTGGAAAATTCCAGCGCCTAGGATTGGTTGGAGAGACAACCCTAGGTGGTACGGCGCTAAATAATAAATCCTCTCCCAAACTGTCCATTCCCGTGACCATAGTGTCTGGCAAGAAAACGCACCAGGTCTCTGCCTACCTGGACTCCAGGTCCGTGGCATATTTATGCAACAGGACCTAATGGACCTTGTGGATCATCTCCAGTTGCCCACAATTCCCCTGGAGACACCCCTGGCTGTTGCCTCTGTGAATGGACTTCCTCTGCCCAATCCTATCGTGTCTGAGACTAGCCACTGAGGTTCCAAGTTGGAGCCCTTCACACTGAACAGATTGCATTTCTTGTTGTCACATTGGGTTCGTGGACCCACTGGGCCGTACCGCCCTGACGGTATGGCAGCTGGCCAACAGGGTGCAGGTCACAGTCTGTAGTTTGTATAGGGTACCTGTGGCAGCTCGAACAGTAGCAAGACAGGCTCGGCTGGGACTAGGTAGCAGGTAGACGTCAGGTGTGGAGTAGCAGGACAGGCGTGAAATGCAGCACAGCACGACTACAGCACGGCACTTGACCAGGATAGCACGGGATACAGGATACAGGTACGGGGAACAATGAGAACTGGAAAACACTAGGAGACCATTTGCATAGACAAACTAGGATACGACAAAACGCTCAGGCATGGGAGGAACAGGCTGGGCCCTTCTTATAGCCCAGGGAGCAATCAGCTTAATCTCCCACCTGCGTGCGCTTTGGCTTCTTGAGTCTGGACTGAGCTCACGAGTGCACCCTGGTGGTCACTGTGGAACAGGACAGCCGTATGTACAGACAACTCTGGAAAGAAGGGCGTCGACTGGATGGAAGGAGTTCTTGGTCAGCGACCACGGACATTACACTCGTCTTGCCTAAAGCCATCAATCCTGTTTTGCTGAGTCTGCCTTGGCTCCGGCTGCATGTCCCAGTCCTTGACTGGAATTCCAGAGAAGTTCTCCAATGGGGCTCAAAAATGTCTCTACCGCTGCCTGTCACATATCCGTCCTGTCCAGCCTCCTCTGTCCCACTCATTAGAGGGACTACCCACTCACTATGCACAGTTTGCAGACGTCTTCAGCAAGAAGGAGGCTGAGAGGCTTCCCCCGCACCTGTCTTACGACTATCAGATTGAACTAGTCCCAGACGCCTCACCTCCCCGTGGATGGGTATATCCTCTCTCCTTGCCAGAGACCCAGCCCATGTTACATAGTTAGTACGGTTGAAAAAAAGACACATCCATCAACTTCAACCGAAGTCTGCCTATGTCAAGGAAAATCTTGAAAGGGGGTTTATACGAAAGTCCTCCTCCCCGGCCAGAGCCATGTTCTTCGTTAAAAAAAAGGACAAAGCTCTTCCACCCTGCATTGACTACTGTGGTCTCAACCAGATCACAGTCAAGAATACATACCTTATTACCACTGATCCGAGTTATTTGACCGTATCTGAGGAGCCAAGATTTTCTCTAAGCTGGACTTGCGTGTGGCTTACATCTTCATCCGAATCGGTCGGGTTGACGAGTGAAGGATGGCATTCAACACTCGTGACGGATACTACGAATACCTGGTGATGCCGTTCGGTCTGTGTAACGCTCCCGCGGTCTTCCAGGAAATTGTGAACGATATCTTACAAGATCTCTATGTCTGCGTGGTGGTCTATCTAGATCAGGGGTCTCAAACTCGGCCGGGTAAGTGGGCCGCATATAGAAAAAATGGGAAGTTGACGGGCCGCATTACTTTCAAATTTGAAACAATACAAAATTTTTGTTAATCAATTAGTTATTTGAACTACTATAACACTATATTACTAGAATAATAATACTACATTACTATAATAATACCGCTAGGTTTAAAATTTGAGATATTTCTCCACGTGCTTATTTCAACAATCCAGCTTTCCAGTTTAAGTGTCGCTAAATGCAGTCCGGCGGCTCAGTTAGCACACATGTCAAGATTGGGCAGCCCCTTTTTAGATCGTGCCGCAGTGCCCTCTGTGGATGCTGCCGCAGTGCCCTCTGTGGATGCTGCCGCAGTGCCCTCTGTAGATAAGGCCGCAGTGCCCTCTGTAGAGGCTGCCCCAGTGATGTCAGGGGCTTGCCCAGAGCTGGAGTCCCGGAGCAGAGCCGCTTCTGGCACTCTGCCTGGGATTCCAGCTGTGCTCCTGACATCACTGTCCATATATGGACAGAGATGTCAGGGGCGACCGCAGAGCTGGAGTCCCAGGCAGAGCGCTAGTAGGCTCTTCCTGGGACTCCAGCTGTGCTCCTGATATCACTGGGACTCCTGCTCTGGGGAAGCCCCTGACATCATTATCGATGTATGGACAGCGATGTCAGAGGCTTCCCCAGAGTCCCGGAACAGAGCCGATAATAGCGCTCTGCCCGGGACTCCGCTCTGGGGAAGACCCTGACACACTGTCCATATATGGGCAGCGATGTCAGGGAATTCCACAGAGTCCAGGAGCAGAGCCGACACCAGCGCTCTGCCCGGGACTCCGGCTCTGGGGAAGCCCCAGACATCGCTGTTCATATGTGGACAGCGATGTCGGAATTCCACAGAGTCCCGAAGCAGAGCCGACACCAGCGCTCTGCTCGGGACTCCGGCTCTGGGGAAGCCCCAGACATCGCTGTTCATATGTGGACAGCGATGTCAGGGAATTCCACAGAGTCCAGGAGCAGAGCCGACACCAGCGCTCTGCTCCGCTCTGGGCAAGACCCTGACACACTGTCCATATATGGGCAGCGATGTCAGGGAATTCCACAGAGTCCCGGAGCAGAGCCTGTACTAGCGCTCTGCCCAGGACTCCGGCTCTGGGGAAGCCCCATACATCGCTGTTCATATGTGGACAGCGATGTCAGGGAATTCCAGAGTCTCGGAGCAGAGCCGATACTAGCGGCTCTGTGTCCCGCGGGCCGCAGATGACAGCCCCAGGGGCCGCGTGCTTGAGACCCCTGATCTAGATGATATCTTAATCTTCTCCCGAGACCAGACGACACATCGGAGGAGTGTCCATCAAGTCCTTTTGCGATTAAGGGAGACTCATCAGTATGCCAAGCTGGAGAAATGCATTTATGAGAGAAGTTCTCTGCCCTTCTTGGGCTACATAATCTCTGATTAAGGCCTCAATATGGATCCTGAGAAAGTGAAGTACGTCTTGGAGTGGCCACATTTTCAGGGCATACAACATTTTCTGGGATTCGCTAACTTCTACTAGCAGTTTATAAAAAATTTCTCGTCGCTGACAACTCCCATCTCTTCCCTTACCAAAAAAGGTGTGAACACCAAGGTGTGGACTCCGGAGGCAGAATCAGCATTTAATAGCCTCAAGAGTGCCTTCACTTGAGCCTTGATCTTCCATCATCCAGATATATCTCGATGGTTCTCTTTGAAGGTGGATGCTTCCTCTGTTGGTGCAGGTGCACCTCTGTTCCAGAGAAGTTTCAAGTCTATTTCCCTCGCTCCTGAGGATATCCTGCTCTGGTTCCCTATACCGGAGTTGCTCCCTTCAAAGCACCAACTCCCCCATCTTTGGCACAATGGTTTGAGAAAATTTGTTAAATTGCTCCGATGGAGAAACTCTCTAGTTGGGAGCAGTGTACTCATGCTAAGTTCTTGAAATTGTGGAAACCATGGCAGGATTTGAATACTACACGACATACCCCCATTGGTCACACTACATCCTCATGACTTCTATGTCCCACCGGAGATGGATCCTTGGTTACAAATTCTCTGAATTTTTGGGTTTTGGGCTCCCCCCATCTGCTGATTGACCAGTCTCCATGTTGTAGGGATCTCACATATTAGATTTAGCTATTTGCCTAAATTTCACTTTTTTTTTTTACCAACTCATTGCCTAGAGATACCATGTGTACAATATGGTTTCTAGATGTTGTGCTATATTCAGACACTCTTTGGTTTAATATTTCTGTACTAAATTACTGACCTGCGTGCCTATTGTTCATTTATGCTCGTTTGAATGCCTATATTTCAATAAAAACAAATTTGGAAAAAAGAAAACTACATCTCGTTTTTACCACGCCATAAAAACATGATCCAAAAAACAATAGTGGAATCACTATTTTTTTTCCCCTTACACCCCACAAAGAATTTGTTCCGTTACACAGTACATGATATGATACAAAAAAAAATGATGTCAAAAACGACAACTCCTTCTGCAAAAAAAAAAAAAAAAGCCCTCATACGGCTATGTCTACAGAAAAACTAAAAAGTTATGGTTTTTGGAAGGTGAGGAGGAAAAAATGAAAAAACGTCTGCGGCGGCATAGGTGGCACATTTGGTTGGCGAGACAAGCCTGGGTGGAAGGAAACCAAATGCCAAATCCTCTCCCAAATTGTCTATTCCTGTAACCAGAGATCATACACCGCCTCTGCCTATCTGGATTCCGGAGCAGCTGCAAATTTTATTCAGCTGGATCTAGTGGATCACCTCCATCTGCCCATGGTTCCTCTGGAGGGACCCCCCCGCCCCGGGTATTGCCTCTGTGAATGGACTACCATTGCCCAATCCTATTGTGTCCATCACTGAACCGCTGACACTACAATTCAGGGTTCTCCACTTGCCTTGTCTTGGTTTACATGCTACGGTTATCGACTGTAGTTTCGGAGAAGTCCTCCAATGGGGATCCAAGTGTCTTCACTGCTGTCAGCTACAGGTTCCTCCTGTTTTACCACCACTGCCTCAGTCACTCTCCAATCTACCCACACATTAGGCAAGCTTTGCAGACGTCTTTAGCAAGAAGGAGGCAGAGACTCTACCGCCCCATCGCATCTACGATTGTCCTGTTGAACTGCTCCCTGACTTCTCACCCCCTCGTGAACGAGTCTATTCTCTTTCCCTGCCAGAGACCCTGGCCATTTCTGCTTACGTTAAGGAGAATCTTGAGGGAAGGTTCATCCGGAAGTCTTCTTCCCCGGTTGAAGCCGGATTCTTCTTCATAAAGTAGAAAGATGGATCTCTTTGTCCTCTTATCAACTACAGAGTTTTGAACCAAATCACTGTCAAAAGCAAGTACCCCTTGTCGCTCAGCTCAGAGCTCTTCGACAGAATTCGTGGGGCCAAGGTGTTCACAAAGCTGGATCTACACGTGGCTTATAACTTGATCCGTATCCGCAAAGGTGACAAGTGGAGAACCGCATTCAACACCTGAGACGGTCACTACGAATATCTTGTGATGCTCTTTGAACTGTGTAACGCTCAAGCTGTGCTCCAGGAACTCGTAAATTACATCTTCCAGGATCTGCTGTATGTCCGTTTGGTGGTCTATCTGGACGACATGTTGATCTACTCACCCGATTTGGACGACGCACCGGAGGCTTGCTCGCCAAGTTCTGTTGCGGTTAAGGGGGTGTCACGGCACGGGGTGTGGACCCACTGGGCCATACCACGCAGCAGGGTATCAGCTGGCCAACAAGGTACCAAACAATGTCTACTGTTCAGAACGGGTACCTGAGGCAATGTAGACAGTAGCGGAACCGGCAAGGAACCAGTGGGCAGAGTTCCTTTTTATAGTCCAGCAGCCATTTGGGCTAATAATTGATAGGTGACAGCTGGACGCGTACTGGCCCTCTAAGGCCATGCACGCGTGGGTGCCCTGCGGGAATCAGTTAGAGGACCCGGAAGTGAGTGCCGACGTCTCCCTGGAGGGAGCGGACGCCGTGAAGAGAGATGTCCATGGCCGGGGCCGCCAAGGGGTAAGTCTGAACGACGACCCCCGGCCATAGACGTTACAGTATCCCCCTTACGCCCCCTCCTCTTGGGGCCAGAGCGGTAAAGAAATTTCTTCACGATGACAGTATCGATGTTCTCCTCTGGTTCCCAAGACCTCAAATCCCCTCCAATCCACCGAATAAAACATCCTTCCTCCTACTTTCTTGGTGGCCAGGATCTCTTTCACTTCGAAAGTTCGGATGAACCGCCAGGAGCCACTGCGGAACTAGGAGTCCTGGAGTAGCGGTTCAGGACCACGGGTTTCAGCAAGGAGACGTGGAAGGAGTTAGGGAACTTGAGGGTAGGAGGCAGTTGAAGCTTGTATGACACAGGATTGATCTGTAGCAGAATCTCGAAGGGTCCAAGGAACCTGGGAGCAAACTTGCAAGATGGCACCCTTAGCCGGATATTCCTGGAAGACCGCCAGACCTTTGTACCTGGAAGAAACTGGGGAGGTTCTCGTCTTCTAGTGTCTGCCTTTCTCTTCATGCAGTGCACCGCCAGCTGAATAGAAGATCGTGTCTGCTGCCATATCTGCAGAAAGTTCCTGAAGGTAGAGTCGACTGCAGGCACCTGGGACATAGTAGAGCCAGGCAGGGGTATTCGAGGATGTTGTCCGTAGACTATGAAGAACGGACTGGAGGTGGTGGACTCACTGGTATGGTTATTATAAGAGAACTCCGCCCACAGGAGCAGCTGCACCCAGTCAGGCAAGGAACCAGTGGGCAGAGCCCCTTTTTATAGTCCAGCAGCCATTTGGGCTAATAATTGATGGGTGACAGCTGGATGCGTACTGGCCCTTTAAGGCCGTGCACCCTGCGGGAATCAGTCCGAGGACCCGGAAGTGAGTGCCGGCATCTCCCTGGAGGGAGCGGATGCCGTGAAGAGAGATGTCCATGGCCGGGGCCGTCAAGGGGTAAGTCTAAACGATGACCCCCGGCCATAGACGTTACAGGGGGAATCACCTATATGCTAAACTCGAAAAATGTGTGTTCGAAGGGAACTCTATGCCCTTCCTCGGCTACATGGTCTCCGATCGTGGACTCAAGATGGATCCAGAAAAGGTGAAGTCCGTCTTAGAATGGCCACATCCACATGGTCTTCGGTCTATACAACGATTTTTTGAATTCGCAAACTTCTACCGGCAATTTATTCCAAACTTCTCGTCTCTGACTGCTCTAATCTCACCAAGAAGGGCGTAAACGCCAAGGTTTGGCCTATGGAGGCAAAGTCAGTATTTGCCAGCCTCAAGAGCGCTTTTGCCTCGGCCTCAGTTCTTCATCATCCTGAGGCATATCGGCAGTTCTATCCGGAGGTGGATGCGTCTTCCTTTGGTGCTGGAGCACTGCGGTGTCAAAGAAACTGCAAGGGCAAGACGGTGGTTTGTGGCTTCTTTTCAAAATTATTCTCCCCTGCAGAGCGCAACTATTCCATTGGGGATCGAGAGTTGCTGGCAGTCAAGTTGGCCTTAGATGAGTGGAGACACTTGCTGGAGGGAGCTATTCATCCTATCATTATTTATACAGATCACAAGAACCACTTGTACCTACAGTCTGCACAACACCAAAAACCTCACCAAGCCAGATGGTAGCGGTTTTTGGCCAGATTCCAATTCTTGCTTCACTTCTGTCCTGCAGACAGGAATGTGAAGGCTGATGCCCTGTCTCGATCATTTGAAACTAATGACTCTGAGAAAATTCCTCAATATATCTTAGATCCTTCTAGGATTATTGCCGATGACCATCTGCAAATTAGAGATATTCCTCCCGGAAAGACTTTTGTTCATTTTGCAGATAGGAGAATTCTCCGCTGGGGACACAGCTCCAAACTGGCTGGGCACTCTGGTGTCCGTAAGACACAGGAGTTGATAAGCTCATCATTACTGGTGGCCCACACTGCCTAGAGATGTTGTGGACTATGTTTCCTCATGTAGAAACTGTGTCTCGTACAAGTCTACCCATTCCACACGTGCTTGTCTGTTCCTATCCCTGCCTGTCCCTGATGCCCCTTGGCAAAATATTGCTATGGATTTTATTAGAGACCTTCCTCCTTCAGCTGGATGTGCTACGGTCTGGGTAGCGGTGGACAGTTTCTCTAAAATGGCACATTTTATTCCATTGTCTGGCCTTCCGTCTGCTCCTCACTTGGCAAATCTATTCATTCTGCACATCTTCCGTCTGCACGGACTACCTCTGCATATTGTCTCGGATCGAGGTGTACAGTTTACGTCCAAATTCTGGAGAAAACTGTTCAACCTGCTAGATGTGAAGCTGGACTTCTCTTCTGCCTATCACCCACAGTCCAATGTAAAGTGGAGAAGACCAATCAAATTTTAGAGAATTACCTTAGTCATTTTGTTTCCGCCCAACATGACAATTGGGTACAACTTCTGCCTTGGGCGGAATTCTCTTACAACAATCATACAAGCGAGTCTACTGCCTCCTCTCCTTTCTACATTGTGTACAGCCAACATCCACGAGTTCCTCTTCCTGTTCCAGCCATAACTCAAGTACCAGCAGCTAATTCTTCATTTGGGACTTTCATTCATATCTGGCAGCAAACGAAGTCGGCAATCCAAACCGATAGAAAAAGCATGCTGATAGAAAAAGAAAGGTTCCTCCTCAATTCTCTCCCGGAGTCAAGGTATGGCTATCCTTGAGAAACATTCGTCTCAAGATGCCCTCTCACAAATTCGCTCCCGGATTCCTCAGTCCTTTTCGAAGTTGAGCAACGAATAAACCCTGTGTTCTATAAACTTTGGCTGTTCCTACTCTCAGTATTCCCAACTCATTCCACGTGTCCCTCCTTAAGCCTGTGGTTCTGAACCACTACAGTAAATCTCCTAATTTTGCAGTTGCTCCCAGCAGTTCTTCTGATGTCTTCGAGATGGAGGTTCTGGACTACAAGAGAGTAGGAGGAAGGACTTTCTATTTAGTGGACTGGAAAGGGTTCGGTCCTGAGGAGAGGCCAGAAGAGAACCTTAATGCCCCTACCCTCATAAAGAAATTATGGGTGTAATGGGGGGTACTGTAACGGCCGCAGACCGCCGCCATTCCTAACCTCACGGCAGCCGCAGACCTCTGGCTTCCTTCCAGTATCTCCCTCCTAGGAGATGCCAGCAGACGCGGCCGTCCTGCTCTGATCTGAAACTTTAGAGTGCGCACTTGTGAAATCTTCCCTGACCAATCTCCAGATCACCCTGGACTATAAAAAGGGCTCTGCCCTTACACTCCTTGCCGAAGCATTGTTTTTGTCTACCCATGTTCGTATTGCAAAGTTGGTTTGCCGAGCCTAAGCCTTTAGTTGGAGTCGAGTGTGTCATCTGCTACGTCTGGTATTATCTGCCACATCTGGTGTCATATGCCACGCCAAGCTCCATCCGTGCCTAAGCCTCTGCTGCACCTCGTATCTGTCTGGACTCTTACAGGTACTCTTGTGCTAAAGACTTTGCATAGACTTTAGGAAGACTGTTGTTTTGCCAGCTGTCACTCCGCTACGGCGCAGCAGTCTAGTGGGTCCACATACCCCTCGATCATGACAATAGTTCCCTTCTAACGTTGTAGCCTGAGTAGAGTCTCAGTTTTCCTATTCTTCGAGGAACAAACAGTGCATACAATGGAAATCTTCACAGGTCTGTCCATACAAAATCTGGCCTTCTGGTCGGTCAGCAACATAGGTGGTACAAAGGCTATAAGATGCTGCAATGTTTAACAACTAATTTTATATGTATTATACATCACAATAATGAACATGGTTTTTGGTTTCCTTTTCAGGCTTTCCAGCTATGACTTTATAGCATCATAGGCAGGTATATATTTTGTTGCTAAAAAGTAGCAAGTACAATAAATGAAAGAGGTTAAAACATAAATACCAAGCACTGTGAGAGACCATATAGACAGATTGCAGGAAGACATGTACAACATCATCTTATACTGGACTACTATGTAAAGGCAGTATAGTATTGGGACAACATGGCACAACATTTAGTCAAAATAGCACAACATTTTTTTTGTGCTATTTGGCTAATAGGAGCAATAAAAATATACAACCCTCACATTAGAAGTTTTAAATTTGCATATAAATGAGATGTGAATGATCCCAAAATGTTTTATAGCGGATTGGTCATCAGACTATGCTTCCAGTGTGCCATTTTGGCTAATAGGAGAGCGGACTTCTTCCCATACATAGCGCAGCATAGTTTGATGACCGATCCGCTTTAAAGCGTTTTAGGACTTTACTCATCTTTTTTCTTTGCAAATAAAACACTCTTCTAATGGAAGAGCTACAAGGTTGACTGGGTTATAAAAACAAGCTGGGTTTTTCACTCAACTTAGGCTTATGCTTTGATATAGGAGGATAACAGGTGACTGTTCTGTACAGTGTATATATAGAAGAGAGCTAGAATGATTAAAAAAAAATTGCTCCAGGTGTACTTGTTTTTTTCATGATAATCTTATATCAATTTTATAACTTTGTATAAAAGTCTGATTATATGACACGCCAGAGTATTCAAATACATATTCTACTTTGCAATACATTTACTCAGTACATTTTGACTTCCAAATATGCAAGCTTTATTTGTTCTGTATAAGACCAATGGAAACTCATTATGCTGGAAATTCCGTCTTATTAGCCACTACCATTTGCAGACATAATGCAGTAACTCTATACAGACCTACTTACTCTTTTGTACAGTTACGTAGTATTCCATATTATTGCAGAATCTACATTTCTCTTTTTACACCTCAGTGTGCATCCTCAGGTTGCCTGTTAACCACTGGACTTCTTGCCTGGATGACCACCATTTCAATGCATGCAAAGAACTTTCTACCTATTTAAAGAAAATTCTATTCGCAGCACAAAATACCTTTTCTTCATGCTACCCAGGTTTGGTTTTTTTAGGCTCCTAAAACTCATGATTGCGCAAGAAATCATACAGATTCAGAGTGTAAGCATGCAAGACAAGGAGGGAAAAGAGAAGGCACAAGACAGATTATATGTTGTTATGTACTATCTGTATACCACAACGATGACTTGGGGAAGAAATTCTGTAGCAAACATACTTAAGTTATAAATACACTTCCCAGCTATATAGACATCAAACTACAAAAGTTTAACACAGGTAAATAATAGTTGTACAAAACGGGCTTGACCAAAAGTGGGATGGCCCAGTTTAGGGCTTTTTAACCGTTTATTTTACCAGCATTTCACAATGCATGAGGTCTGCAGCAGCTGTGCGAGTTGTCCGTTTCTCCTAGCAGGAAGTCTCAGTGTGATCTCGAGCATCAATCATCAACTGAATGTATGTAACCATTCAACTGTATTTAACAATGTCTGCAAGAAACTCACTGCCAATCATTTATAAAAAAAAAAAAAAGGCATTTACAGCGCAAAAACAAACAAACATTGTTTTCATTTTGGTAGACTGCTGACACTGTATCACTTACCGTATTTTTCGGACTATAGGATGCACTGGACCATAAGACGCACCAATAATTTGTAGCTTAAAAGAGGAGAAAAAGGGTTTTCCCTGTAACTGTACATTTCCTGGGTAATATTCAGACAATAGGGTATAGATACAGTACCACAGTGCCCCAATACAATGCCAGTCACAGCACCCCATGCCAGTCACAGTGCCCCATAACAATGTCAGCCAGTGCCCCAATACAATGCCAGCCACAGTGCCCCATAATACCAACCAGTGTGTCTCAATACAATGCCAGTCAGTGCTCCATAACAATGCCAGCCACAGTGCCTCTATACAATGCCAGCCACAGTGCCCCAATACAATGTCAGCCACAGCAATACAAGATATTGGCAGCTATACTGCTCTCACCCTTCCCAGATATCAGAGGTGTGGAGAGGCAGGGGTTAATAGTGATAAATCTGCTCTTTTTGCTGCTCTGTACATAGGAGGGTCCTTGCAGATTAGTACCTGAACAGATTTACTGTGCAAAACTCTGGGTTATCTGTTCACTGAACAGTGAGATTTGACATTAGTCTGTGTGTAAAATGTGACTGTTCAGCGAGCAAATATCCCAGAGATTTTTTTACACACAGCACACGACATGCTGCTTCCATTACAATGCAAGGACCTTTGAAGCACGAAGCTCAGTGTCCTACATACACTGGTGCCTTGAGGCTAGAAGACGCGGCACAACATTACAGCACAGATTCTAGGACAAAAAGTACGTCTTATAGTCCGAAAAATACAATATACTGAATATGACAGCAATAGAAAAGAGAGGATTTTGGATCCAGCGTGGATTAGTGGAATAAAATGGAACAATGTTCCAAGTTTAATGAAACTCGTCCTTAGGCATCAGCCATGACTAAGGACGCGTGTAGCGTCTGAAACGCGTAGGCTTCATTCACTACTGATATTTTTCCTCACACTACCAGGATTGCACACTCCCAATCATCCATCCTGGTTTTTTTCCTTTTTTAATCTACGAGTTTCATTAAACTTGGAACATTGTTCCATTTTATTCCACTAATCCACGCTGGATCCAAAATCCTCTCTTTTCTATTGCTGTCTACCTATCGTGTGCCGACACGAGGATCCGTGCGAGATGATCTGAACCATACATACAAGGTGAGCTGGAGGTCTCTTTCTCTATTTTTGTCTATACTGAATATGAGTTAGCGGTTGCCAACCACTTTAATGATTTTACAAAGCGAATGTTAGAGAAAAATAAATCAAATCGCATTTTATTACAAATCCCATTTCGAATTGAAGAAATGTACAGAGTCAGGGTTTCAAGGCATTTTTATTGTTCTCACTGCACTGCTGCCGCTGTGGAGAAATGTACAGGGAGGTAATAGAGATAACAGGGAACAGATCATCATAGGATAGGAGTTCAGAACATCTACAATCAATGTAGGCCTACGTCACCACATGGCAAGGGTGGGCAGCATTTGGCACTCTACTTGGTTCTGGTTTGCTGGAGTGCCAAAGGATTTGTCAAATTGTATGCGCATCTTGCAGGCTACCAGAAGTAAAGCACTGCAGGCTTCACCTGGCAGTCAGCCAGCTAAAAGGACGTAAAAAATATATAAAAGAAACACTGGTCACAAATGTTAACATTGAACACCTCATGGTGTTTACACTGATTCTACATCTATAAAATAATTGCCTTAAATAAAATTATGACAAATGAGCTATCATTCTGCAGCTTTAACATAAAATATTCATCAATGCAGAAAATCCTAGCATGACTAACGGGATGCTAAAACGGACATTATTACAGTCAATGTACATATAAATATAACTTTCCTCCAATATTCCTGTCTGTAGTAATAAGAACAAATCCAAGTTATTAATAAATATAATACAAGTATTTACAAAGAGGGTTTTCGGTTTTGAGAACCTAATAGTAAATGCTGAAACTAGCGCACTCAGGGGAACCTGAAACTCTCACCTGCTTAAAGAGGACCTGTCACTAGCTCCTACAAAGTGAGTTATTATACTCCTGTAATTGCCGCTGTAACTGAGTCGAGCGGTCCTTTTTGTGTACTTCTGCGTCCCCCCGTTTCTGAAATATTGCCCCCTCTTTATTTATAAAACAATATGTAAATGAACCGCTGGCTAGCCAAGTGGATTTGGCCGCCAGCGATTCTCAGTGGGCTGAGCTAGCTGAGAGCCTCTAACGCTGACCTAATAGCATGAGGCTGCTTCCTTCAGACACTTCTAGCCTAGCATCATCGCGTGAGTAGGAGTGTCTGGAGGAAACAGCCTCACGCTGCTAGGTCAGCGTCAGAGGCTCTCGCGATGACGCTGGCCTAGGAGTGTCAGAAGGAAACAGCCTCACGCTGATAGGTCCACATCAGAGGCTCTGCTAGCTACGCCCATTGAGAATCACTGGCGGCCAAACCCATTTGGCTAGCCAGCGGTTCATTTAGATATTGTTTTATAAACAAAGAAGGGCAATGTCTCAGAAACGGGGGAACGCAGGAGTACACAACAAAGACCGCTGAACTCACAGCGGTAATTACGTGAGTATAATAACTCACTTTGTATGAGCTAGTGACAGGTCCTTATTAAGTTCAGCTAAGTATTCACAATTAGGTGTGAGTCATAGGCTCATTATTCCTTGTCTAAACTACTAGTAGATGTCAAAGAGAAATCCGTAATATTGCTACAGTCCAAAAAACCCTCATCAGGCGAATATCAACACTTTACACGTACCATTTAGGAAAGTTAATGACTGGATATACAAATTTTTCCGACCCCAATAAAGAAAAATGAGAAATATAAAAAAGTGATTAGCCATTTGGCAGCTGGTTCAGACCAGTACAGTATTCGTTTTGTACCAATAAAGGTATCATACTTGCCACCATATTGCTATGCATATCTGTAACTACTGAGAACAAGCTAGTAGACTACGCACTGTGATTGAGACACCAGCAAAGAAAGTCACTGTCTCTCTATTTTCCGCCAAAGGCAACAGATCCCCATTTTATGTATTCTCTCCAACATCTGTCAATCCAACAGAGAAAAAATAATGGTGTGAGGATCTACCTGACGTATGAAGGGACAGAATGATATTTGGTCTGGGAAGACTTAATTTGGCACTGAGGAAGAAATAAAAGTGCTGTGGTTATCCAGCTAGTTACGTCAATGTTTCTAAAAATCTGTGAAGTTACTAGCACTCGCTCTCATTAAACATGAAAATACCTGAAGCTCCAATATCTCAGCATAGATCCTACTCTTCTTAAGTAATTCGTCTGCATCAAGACATCGTTCATTGTCATTTTGGCGACAGCTAAATCAGATTACGATAAATAAAACAAAAACAGGAATGCAGACACAATGGAAAAATGAAAAAGAATTACAAAAACAGACCTACTATTTAGGTAGAGAATTGGGATATGCACTAGTTTCTGTGAGGGAAGTTATAGCTTTAAAGAGGCTCTGTCACCAGATTGTGCAACCCCTATCTGCTATTGCAGCAGATCGGCGCTGCAATGTAGATTACAGTAACGTTTTTATTTTTAAAAAACGAGCATTTTTGGCCAAGTTATGACCATTTTCGTATTTATGCAAATGAGGCTCGCAAAAATCCAAGTGGGTGTGTTTAAAGTAAAAGTCCAAGTGGGCGTGTATTATGTGCGTACATCGGGGCGTGTTTACTACTATTACTAGCTGGGCGTTGTGTATAGAAGTGTCATCCACTTCTCTTCACAACGCCCAGCTTCTGGCAGTGCAGCACTGTGACGTCACTCACAGGTCCTGCATCGTGTCGGCACCAGAGGCTACAGATGATTCTGCAGCAGCATCGGCGTTTGCAGGTAAGTCGATGTAGCTACTTACCTGCAAATGCTGATGCTGCTGCAGAATCAAGTGTAGCCTCTGGTGCCGACACGATGCAGGACCTGTGAGTGACGTCACAGTGCTGCACTGCCAGAAGCTGGGCGTTGTGAAGAGAAGTGGATGACACTTCTATACACAACGCCCAGCTAGTAATAGTAGTAAACACGCCCCGATGTACGCACATAATACACGCCCACTTGGACTTTTACTTTTCAACACGCCCAGTTGTACTTTTGCAAGCCTCATTTGCATAAATACGAAAATGGTCATAACTTGGCCAAAAATGCTCGTTTTTAAAAAATAAAAACGTTACTGTAATCTACATTGCAGCGCCTATCTGCTGCAATAGCAGATAGGGGTTGCACAATCTGGTGACAGAGCCTCTTTAACCTCATGGGTTTGTCTTGCAGGTAGAACATTCTGATCTCCAGCAGAGTTCATGCAATAATGTTAAATTACAAATAAGCTAATTCATAAAGGCAATTGTTGCTTTTATCTAGTGCAAACAAAATGCTGCATCAGTTGTGTTGATGCAGATGGGTCATGTGCTATTCTTTAGAATCCAAGCTTACCCAAGACTGTTTACAGAAAAAAAGATTTAAAAAAAGCCACAAAAAAAAAGCCCAAAAAACAGCCTGGTCACTCATGTACTCAAAAGCAAATGAAAATTACATCTGATTAAAAGGCACAAAAGTCAGATCTCATTAATTGTTCTCTCTGTGGGGCAATATTCGGAAGTCCCAGAAGTAGAAGACAAGTAAAAGGACTGTGTCTTCCGTTTTAAGCGAGCCCTCTTGTTAGCAAGCGTTAAGCTGCGGCGGCTGGAGCTAATGATATCAGAGATAAACTTTTTGCAGTCCACACACACTTCCATGGTGCTCCAGTCCTCCATGAGCTCTTTTGGAAACTGTAGCTCCTCATCTGATTTATCAGAAGACTTTGACTTGGAGGGCAACCTATAATGCAAAAAAACATTTACTGTATTTTAAGGAAATCACCACCTGCTTTAAACCAATGAGAATTAATCTGTGGGTCTACGGTAAGATTTTTTAATTTGTTTTAGGTTAAAATTTAAACAGGCTGTCTTCTGAAGACAACCTATTTTCATAAGCATGGCTAATAGTAAAGAGTCCACCACTCAAACTTCCTTCGATAAGCTGAATGCTCACTCAGCACTGGAAAACTGCCATGTGCTTGCTGAAAAAATTGGACTACTGATTATGGGTGCCCTTTCATGTACTGAAATTAGTGTTTACATTTTGTTTTCTTTGCCACAAACCACTGCTCAAGGGTGCGCCTAGAAGCTAGATTTACCCTCATTGGCTTTTGGTAAGAAAATCGAAAATATAAGATTGGGTGGAAAATCTTGGGTAGTGGGAGTCGCTAGAATCGTGGTGCTGCGGCCCATCTGTGCACTTTTTTTGTGCATCATGGCTCCCCACACAGTGCTGTGCATGTAATGCAACTAAGCCCCAGTCACCAAAGTGGTTGCTGTGTTTTACTAGTGTTAAAGCCACTTTGTTCTAGTGATCGATAAGGAATCCTAGCGATAAATCATACCATAACATAATGAACCCAATCTGCGGGTTATCATTATTGCTAAATTTTGCAAAGGAAGTATACAATTATTATGATTTCTGATAGTATTAGAATTATTTTATTATAGTTATGATCAAATAATCTGTACGTATGGTGCTTAACAACTTTTGGTTCTCTACGAGGAATATCTTTGTTTCTAATTCTAGCTTAAAAGGGATTGTATCGTAGAGAAAACAAATTTTAAGATGCCCTATTAGGGCATTCTGAGTAAATAGAGGGGGTCCATCATTTCTAAATACCACCAATACCAATACCACCAATCAGGCAGCTGAGTGGAGTGTTGAGCAGCTACAAAGTGTGATTAAATGCGGTTAATGCCTTACAATGGGCACTATGTAAAGCTTTATTTCCCATGTGGTGGCCAGGTAAGCGAAACACACGCACCTGGCCCTTCAAATGAAGTAAAAGCAGACGTGATTCATCAGGCCAACTTTTTCAACAATTTCTGCTACAGTAGCTCTACTGTGGGATCCGAATAGACAGGCTAGCCTCTGCTCCTCGCACAGATAACTTAGTCTTGGGCACCCATTACCCTGTTGCAGTTTTACAGGTTGTCCTTCCTTGAACCACTTTTGATCGGTACTAACCACTGCATACCAGCAACACCACCCACAAGAGCTGCCGTTTCAGAGATTTTTTGTTTCAATTTTCTAGCCATCGCAATTTGGCCCTTTTCAAAGTCACTTAGTTCCTTACTCTTGCCCATTTTTCCTGCTTTCAACACATCAACTTCAAGAACTGACTGTTCACTTGCTGCCTAATATATCCAACTGCTTAATCCATGTTATTCACGTCACCTGTTAGTAGTTTTAATATTATGCATGGTCATTGTACACTATCCATAGAATAAACTGTATACATGCACCATATGTAAACCAGCAATGCAACCCTGTGGCTGTTGTCCCCGGGATGAGCAGTGAGGGATCATATAAAACACAGTATATTTTAGAAAGTCATACCTCTAATACAAAATATAGATTAACTACCACACTACATAGATAACATAAGTCAACAGCAGCACAGCATAAATAGTACAACATATTCTAGTGAGCTTGGCAATTCTAGTGATGCCACTCACTGAAATGCCAGGCTCCTGTAAGATTACTATAGCAGGCCTCATTACAACATACTGAAACATAAAATACTTATCTATAAGTAAGTTGTTGTACCGGATAGAAATGTAACATTTATCTTACAATTACTTACTTCGGTAAAGAACGCAGGGGACGGTTATGACTGGTGGAAGGCTTTTCAGGCCTCAGGAAGCTGTCCCCTCTCTGCAAGGTTGATGGTCCCAGAGAGAAAATAGGGAGTGTAGAATATGGCTTGGAAGGTAATCTCATCTGTCATTAGAAACAGATAAATACATATCTTATAATTGGTTGTTAGAATTAGAACATATATAATAAACGCATACTGTATGTGTATATGTATATCTATGTAGAAATGTGTGAATGCGTATATAAATAAAGTTAATGTCTTCTCACAAACTTACCTTTTTACAACACTGAGAACACACAGGCCTGTAAACACAAAACAGACTGGAGTTCAGCAATATTGGCTAAACAAATCCCAACCTACATTCCTCCATCAGTTTAATGCTCTAATATTCACACCTAAGCATAGGTTTTGTATGTTCTCCCTGTGTTAGCGTGTATCACAAGAACAAATAAATACACATAAAAAACTAGCAAAAACTGCAATGTATACATACCTTTTACAGAACTGACAAGTGTAAGACCACGTAAATAGGGAAAATCTCTTTGTTCGACAACATAAACAAAGCTACGGAAGAAAGAAAAAAAAATTATGAAATGGCAACATCTAAAACCGCATTATCTGGCTGGTAGTATAAAACATACGGGAGGAATGTTTGAGCAGATTGCATCTCTGATAGGACGGAAGGTGAATTTCAGACTATGTCAGGCTCCCATTAGACAACGGAATTAAGTTGAAGTCACTAATCAAGCAGCCAGCGCTGAAGAAAATACATAGAGGTAATCCCGATGAATAGGCAGCAATTTTTATATAATTTTAGGTCCAGAACTGGACATCCACTTTAAGGGTATGTTCACACAGTTTTTGGTGCTGTTTTTTCTTATTCAAAGTTTTTATTGAGTTTCAGTAAACAAAGTTACAAGACATAGTGGAGGGAAGGCCTCCACACAGTAAACGGAAGAACAACAAACAAGGTCAAGGACCAAAGCAAAAACAACAAAAACAAAAATCAAAAATGTGCATCACAACTCAATACAAAGGACATTGTTCAGTATATGTCAGCAGCATGAATGAGCCTAGAAGCAAAACATCAGAACATACATTGAGGCAACTGAATTCAAGCGGAGAAGGAGAGGCACATTCGGAGAAGGAGAGGCACATTTTTTGGTGCGGTTTTTGATGTGGAAACCATGCCAAAAAACGGCCAAACACGCCTCCCGTTTATTATTGCAGGCAGGAAAAAACGCTCGTGGGGAAAAAGAAGCGTCATGCCCTTTCTTCAGGCGTTTCCATCTCTGACCTCCCATTGACATCAATGGGAAGCAGAGAAAGTGGTTTTCGCTGCATTTTGTTGCCCGTGGCACTCAATTGCCACGAACGAGGATGCAAAGAACGCTGCAAAAAGCGCAGGCAGGTCAAAATCTGCTGAGGCAGATTTTTCCGCCTGCAAAAAACTCAGTGTGTACAGGGCCTAATTCATATTTAAAGGTTGAGTTCCACTTCAAAAAGTAAGCCTGGTCATTTTTAACGCAAAACTAAAATTGTATAGGGCTGTATGTTAAAGGAATTCCATAACTGATTGAAACAACAACATGTCCCAAGGCTGTACTTAACACTTAGGCCCAGTACACACAGAGTTTTTGGACGCGGAAACCGCATCAGAAAACGCGCCAAAAAACTTTCGAAAATGCCTTCCATTGATTTCTATGGGAGGCGGAGGCGTTTTTTTACCGCGAGCAGGAAAAAACACTTGCGGGAAAAAGCAGCGACATGCCCTATCTTCGGGCGATTAAGTCTCTGACCTCCCATTGATGTCAATGGGAGGCAGAGAAAGCGTATTTCGCTGAGTTTTTGACCGTGGTGCTCAATGGGCGCAAACGAAAAACGCTGCGAAAAATGCGGCAAACGGCCTGCAGGCAGGTCAGAATCTGACTCAAAATTACAAACAGAATTTTGAGGCAGAATTTTCTGCCTGCAAAAAACTCTGTGTGGACATAGCCAGGTTTTTTTTTTCTCTCAGGCCAGTTACTATGTTGGCTTGTTTGGAGTAAACGATTCATTAGCTATGTCCTGTCTGAAACAGTAATTAATACCCTAGTGAATTATAATGAGAATAAATATTTGCAACATTACAGCAAACAGTAAAGACAAACTAGATCACATCTCTATTTGTTCTAAAAACCTTGCCTTCTCAAAGGGCCTTTAACCCCTTAAAGACAAAACCAATTTCGGCCTTGAGGATAGAACAATCTTTTTAAATTTCCCTCTTTGCATCCCGGCGCTCATAACTTTTTTCTTTTTTATTCGACGTAGCTGTACGAGACATTGTTTTTTGTCGAAATAGTTGTACTTTATGTAGGTGGCATTTTTTGTTACATTTACATTTGGTACATTTACATTATCTTTTACATTTATATTAATTTTTATTTTGGCAAAAAAGCAGAAAATAAGCAGTTCCGCTGTAGTTTTAATTTATTTTTGTACATTTGTTGTACAGGTTGTTACGGTTGTGGCAATACCAAATATGTGTTTATTATTTCAGGTTTTGAGACGTATATTTTGTAAAGTTTATTAATTGTAAAAAAAAAAATTGCATTTGTGTATTTTTGTTTATTTAATATTACCTTTTTTTTTTAATTAATTGAAAAAAAAATCTTACCAGGGGATTTTCGATATATCTATATGCCAGTACATTAGCCTGTGTACTGATTGTACACAGGTGTTGTTAGGGCATACCTCAATATGCCCTAACAGGAAATATGGTCAAACAGTCCTGGCCGTCTGTCCATATATGGCATGTCCCTCGATCGCGTCACAGGAATTCCCGTGTGGGCAACCAGTTAAAAGCAATTTACTGAATGACTAATCAGATTTTTCTTACTGGGAAAATGTTATAGCTGGACAACAAAGCAGTTATTTACATCCACAGTGATCTCACATCATGTAGCCACTAGACACTATAGGGTAGATTCATTAAGACTGGCATTTTAGTACATTGTATGCACCGCTGTCAGCTGTGAGAGCCTGAGGGAATCTGCAGGACGGACGGATAGTAGTGTAGCTAGTGGGGGGTGGGAGGGGGGGGTGACCCTGGGCCCACTGAGATGGTGGGGCCCAGGGCTTGTTCCCCAGCGGAGGTGTGTCCCGGTTTCATCTGTATCTGCATTCTTAGGGTACAGATACAGTTGAATACAATGCTGGAGCAGGGAGTGGAGTAATGCCTGCTCCAGCTGTGAGTGGCGTCATCGTGCCGGTCTGTGCAGAGCCACACACTGCACAGAGCGAGGGAGCAGACGGATCTCCTCCACTCGTCGTGGGGATAGGCAAATATTTATTTTATTAGGCACTATGGGGCATTATACTGTGTGGTGGCAGCTAAGGAGCATTATACTGGGTATGGGGGACGTAATAGGGAAATATGCTGTATGGGGGAAGCTTTGGGATATTATACTATATAAGGGCAGCTTTGGGGGCATTATATTGTATGAGGGCAGCATACTGTATAAGGGCAGCTATGGGGCATTATACTGTATGAGTGCAGCTATGGGGGCATTATACTGTATGAGGGCAGCTATGGGGGCATTACACTGAATGAGGGCAGCTATAGGGGCATTACACTGAATGAGGGCAGCTATAGGGGCATTATACTGTGTAGGGACAGCTACGAGGGCATTATACGGTATGGGCAGCTATAGGGGCATTATACTGTATGGGGCAGCTATGGGGCATTATACTGTGTGGTGGCAGTTATGGGGGCATTAGATTGTATGGGAGGCACTATGAGGGCATTATACTGTGTAGGGCCAGCTAAGGGGGCATAATACTGTATGGGGCAGCTCTGGGGAGTTATAGTGTATGTGGGCAACTATGGGGCATTACACTGTGTGGGAGGCACTATGAGGGAATAATACCGTGTATGCGGAAGCGGTTTCCTCTGCAAAAAAACTCAGCATGAACAGGGCCTTATAAAGTTATGTTTTTATACTCCCAGTAACTGTGCCTCAACAAGGGTCAGATTCTGCAATTTGAATGGGATATTCTGGCAATCTGATTTCTATGCAGGGTTTTCACTACACTAATGGAAGTCATAACAATTTCCCTGGAGTTACTTCTTCTAGACCACAGTCACTCTTATGAGAAAGGCCCAGGAGGATCGAAACATCTTTGAAATGGAGTATGAAACAGAGTGAATATTAATTAGACTGATCTTTGAATCTTCAGCCAAAACCTTAAAGTTGATAAAGCTATCATTGTACCATAATTCCTTCTGGGAGTGCGGACTACAATAGCAGTTGGGTAACTACCGTCGTTGCAGCCATAGCGGCCGTCCAGTACCACTTAATTGTAGCTGCATCCTCAGGACTCAGACACAATTGAATATAAAAGTAGATATGGGGGCAGTCAGCTCCTTGCTCCAACATTCACTCGCTAACCCCTGACGCTGGCATGATGCAGTGACGTCATCGTACCTGCCTGCGCCAAGCCACCGACTGCAGAGGCCGGAAGAGGCCTGGAGAATGAGCTGCTCCGTTCGTTGTGGGAACAAGGCTAGGTGAGTATTAAGGGGCACTATTTCTCTGTGGGGAGGCAATAAGGCGGAGTACTGTGTCGGGGGAACTAAGGAGGCATCACTACTGTATTGGGGCACTAAGGGAGCATTGCTACTGTGAGGGAGGCACTGAGGGGGCATCATTTCTTTGTGATCCAAATAGCGAAAAAGAGAAAAATGATCACCCCTGATGGAAGGCGCTCCTGCACTTTTAGATTTAATACAACTAGAATCCCAGTTGGGACAAGATCTAAAATGAGGGGTTAATGACATATTAATGACATAGCATGCATGTCTTTTAAAAAATAAAAAATTTGCCCTCATTTGAGATCTTGTCCCAACTGGGATTCTAGTTGAATTCAATCTACAAGTGCAGGAGCGCCTTCCATCAGGGGTGATAATTTTTCACTATTTGGATCGCTTCAACATCGACTACTGCTGATCATTCAGCCGCCGGTGTTGACCCAGAGGGCTAGCAGACTGCACACATTCGGAGTATTGAGGCTCTATTGGTCTATTGATAGAGTTGTGCCGACCATCCAGCACAACTTTAAAAGGTGAGTGTAAAATCTCATTTTAAGCATATTACCGTTGACCTCCCTACAACAACAGCAATACCACAGAGGAGCGCTGTGTCTTCTTTTTTCTTTCCATATGACTGCCATCATTTCTTTGTGGGAGTTCTAAGGGAGCATCCTTACTATGTGGTGGCACTAAGGAAGCATATTTACTGTGAGGGAGCACTAAGGGGACATTACTGTGAGGAGGGCACTAAGGGGGCATAATTTATATGTGGGGGCCCTAACAGGGCATCCTTACTACGTGAGGGAACTGAGGGGCATTCTTACTGTGGGTAGAAAACCAAGGGGGCATAAATAATGTGAGGGGGAATAAATTGTGTCAGGAGCATTAAGAGGGCATTATTACTGCCAGGGGGGCACATCACTGTGTGGGGGCACTATTACTGTGTGAAACACAAAGAATGTACGATGAAAGTGTGAGGGGCACAAAGGGGCACTATTACTGTGTGGGGGCACTATTACGATGTACTGCACAAAGGGGGCACTATTAAAGTGTGGGGCACGGTTTGCCACTATTATTTTAGGGGGCACTATCTGTGTGGCACTATTTTTGCAGCAGTAGGACATTGCTGAAGGCAGTAGCAGGATAGGAAGTTTCTGCACAGGGCGTAGATTTGCTTGAAAAGCGAGGTTTTAAAGACAACTGGGCAGAAATTGCTGCAGAGATGAGTCGTGGCCAGTAGAAGAAGTCATGGCGCTCTGGCCCAGATGGAGAGAAAGGGAAAGTGATCGAATGATAGTAGACGTCATCTGTGAGCCACTGGATTCATTGCAATGTATTCAAGAATCATAATAATTTGCAGAGTGCCAGTGTAGAACTGGTTTGCAGCCACTTCATAGCTATGTATGGTGATATTATTAGTTATATTGGTCTTTGTGGTAGATATACGTGGTCATGGTTTGGAGATATTATTTGGCCCTTGTATAGTGTTATTATTTTGGAAGTGCATGACTGTTATTGAGAGGTAAACTAATCATATAAACATTAGCGTTAATGATGGGGCAAATTACTTGGGGCAGGACTGATGCATTTACGATTACAGGTTACCGACACCACAAAATCTTAACTTCTAACATGGAGCTGGTAAATGTACTTGCTCGTGGTACGGGGACAGGGGACTTGTGGAACTTGCGAACAAATATCTACATTCTATAGCGAGACTCAAATCAGCTCTTATTGTGACAATATTGGCATAACATTTATAAACAGAGAATTTGTCTTACCTTTCCTTTCTTTAGAGCATTATAGACATCTTTATACTGCTGATACTTCTCCAGCTCGGCCTTCACGAGGACTTGACGTATGTGCATTACTTCCTCTACAGTAAGAGCCAGACATTCTACAGGATAACAAAACTCCTCCTGAAATGAAACACCTTGGATTAACAACAAATCCAACAAACAGTTGCTAAAACTATGAAGTCCATCAACCAAGCACCTCTGTTAGTAGGAGGAAGATAGAGGTGTACTGACTGGATACACCTGAATGTAAAAAAAAGTGTATGTGACAACAAGCCGGAATTGAAATGGAACAGGAGATTGTAGTATTTTCTGTAGCTCCTCTGCAACACGACAGAAGACAATAGGGTATTTTTCCCTTCACTTAATATCAGAAATTTCTGTCTTTTCAAATATAGTATTTTGCTATACACATGAAGTGGGCAGAGTAGTTAGAGGGAAGTGTTAGTATGTGATCAATGATGGAGATTCTTATGCTGTGGTGTTGGAATATTGGCTACTATAAACGTGTAAAAAAAATGTAACAATTTAAAATGTCCCTCTAATTATACTCTCCCGCCAAAACGAACATCATGTGTAATTAGAATTGTATGCAGGTACAATACTCTCAGGGTGTCATACCGTTCCAACTGCAATGGCAGCGCCCCACGTGTAGGACTGTCTCTACACATCTGCGGTTAGTTCGGGCAGGAGAGTATAAATGGAGGGCCTCTTATAATTTGAGTTTGTGAGATTATCCATTTGTAACAAAATGTATTCTGTGTCTTATAAACACAGGAACATCAAACCCACCACAGAATAAACGTATCTCCTCGCAAACAGCAATCAGGCAAAATCATCATTGTGTGCCTACATTAAAGGCAGAATGTCATACCTCAAGGGTTCGTGATGGCTTCTTCTCAAGAGCATTTGCCACATAACAGTAAACGCCAACAGTAAATATAGATTCTCGTGTTCTGTCAAGTCACCATTACAGCTCCGATAGGGATTATTACTGAACTTTCCGAGACACCTGAATTGAAGACCAGTCTCACTATGCAGAAATAGATCACCCCCACCATATTTCAGCATAACTAGGCAAATTTGCCATTCGGAAGCCTGGAAAAGCTTGGTAACAACCCTTACGGCTTTGTAACTTTTGGCAAATTTTTGTCATTACCAATATTTACCGGATAATTATTTTGCTGGAAAAGGTTCTTTTGACCATTTGTTTTTTTCACAGTTCACAAAATACAATATATATGTGCAATTCTGCCTTTGAATTAGACCATTTAATTTGATAAGTAATACCAGGAAAACATTAGCATTTGGAAAAAAAAATTGTTCCTAGAAGATTTCTCAGTCTTCCCAAGTAAAAGATTTTAACTCTTATTTTGCTGGAAGCCAGGTGTAAACAAATACCAAGCAGCAGCATAGGAGTTACCAAGTAGAGAAGTATCACCCTGGTTATCCTATATATGAAAAAAACAAAAAACATACCCCTTTGGGTACATCCATGACCTGGAGACTAACCTGCTTTTAGAAGAAACCATATTTGTAAGAAGGTGTACATTTATTGTGTGTCATTCACAGAACTTGGAAATATTATTTGATTTAGAATTATTACTACTGCTATATATTTGCTTTACAATTGAATTAATGGAAAAGCTAATTTCTTAAGATTCTTAAGAATTTCTTCATGAAAATATGAAACTTTACCACAAAATGAAAAGATATGTAACATATTTAAAAAATGAATCAATATGCTTTTACATAGCAAATTATTGATACTAATTATTGATTAAATTAACAAATTATATTGTTTGCAATTTTTACTCAAAAGAAAGATAATAGATTAATAAATGCTGCAGTATTATATATGTCTTAGCCAGGAAGAGGGACCTCTAAATGGCTTTATTGGGGTCTACTTGACGTTAGCATTTTCAAGAGGATCATTATCTATGTCGATGTGTCTGTTTTAGTCAATACTTGTGTTCCTCATGAAATAACAATGTTGAAGCAACTTTGCTGTAAACTCTGCGTCGAGCCATTCTTTGGTTATTCCTCCTGGAAATTCATGAATAAATTCAGAACTGGGTGTTACCAGTCCCCTTGTCAATGGTGTATGTCCCTACACCATCTGAAACGGTCATCACTAACACTGTCAGACTGTGTATCGAGATACCTTTTTGACAACGGGAATGACCACGTCCAGTTGTCCATCTATTCATTCCAGGAGGAATAACAGAGGAACTGTTATACTGTTCTAAGAGCATATCCAACCAAATTTATGTCTATGGGCAGCTCTAGGTTCAGTAAACCCAGACAGTTTTTTGTTCAATTTCACACATTGTCTTAAATATTTTAGTTTAATTTAAATATGCTTTCTGAATACATGCGCATGTATGTTTGATCAGAAAGTGAGACATCTTAGAAAAGGAAGGGTTCATGGGGGTTCTAAACTATTTATCAAAAATCCCATTATATGATACGGTCATTATCAGCATGAAATGGCTGCTAACAGAGAGTAATACATTACAAATGACGTGCACCAAATATGCAGACACAATGTTAGCCATTTCTGGTTCAGTCGAGGTATAGAAGCTATAATTAGAAATTCATTGTTATTAGTAGCTTTATATATGGTACTATGTTGTAGAAATATCATTTATTTGGAAGTGTTTAGTATGTTAACATAATGAATACGCTTGTGTTTGTCAGTGATAAAATGCTAATGTTTATCGGAATCAAAAAGAATAGAACAAGTAAGGATGCTCAAACTTTAAGCAACATCACATTTGATTGAACCTCTTTTGGCCATTTATACCAGAATGGGATAAGGTCACATCAGAAACTCATAAATTTAATTTCAAGGCTCATAAAACTTGCATAGTGATGTTGCTTTATCAGTTTGTGGTCCTTCTCAATAGGATTTCTAATTTCTTATTATAATGATTGAAAAAAGAAACCAAAATCACGCTTAGATTTACTCCCTGCAAAGTCATTAGGACAGGTGGTGCGGATGCTGCAGCGAGTCGAAGGACACAGCTTAAGTACCGCTCCTACCCAGGAACAAGAGATCAATTCAGATCGAAACTGAAGATGAAAGAGGCAAACCTGGGGGACTGTCCACCTGCTGGCATAAGCTTTCTCAAACAGATAAAACATAGCCCCTGCCGCCCCAAAAATGGCTGCTTCAAAAGGAGTAGACCCCAACAAAGAAGCTGTGTGTATGGTGGAAAATGGTCGAAAAGCCATCCTTGGAAAGAAACGGGTTATCCTAGGAACCTGGATAATAAATAGGGAGGAGAGTAAAAGGTACATTCCCCAATGACTGCTTCAGCTTGTGGTCATCCGTCTCGTAATACTATGATCAGTCCGCAATGAATAGATGCCGCAAGCCTACTTGTTATTCGATTATAGGAACAGGAACAACATTGAAAATAACACTGGCTTAAAGAGGCTCTGTCACCACATTATAAGTGCCCTATCTCCTAGATAAGGAGATTGGCGCTATAATGTAAGTGACAGTAATGCTTTTTATTTAAAAAAAACGATCTGTTTTCACCACTTTATTAGCGTTTTTAGATTTATGCTAATGAGCTGCTTAATGCCCAAGTGGGCGTCTTTTTACTTTAGACCAAGTGGGCGTTGTACAGGGGAGTGTATGACTCTGACCAATCAGCAACATGCACTCCTCTCCATTCATTTACTCAGCGCATAGGGATCCTGCTAGATCCTTATGTGCTGTCTTATACTAACACATTAACAATACTGAAGTGCTTAGACAGTGAATAGACATTCCACGGGACGTCTATTCACAATCTCTGCACTTCGTTACTGTTTCTATGGTAATTAAAGCAGAGGAAGCGTGATCTCGTTGTAACCTGTCATTTACTGCGTAATCTCGCGGGATCACGCTTCCTCTGCTGTAACTACCACAGACAGAGTAACGAAGTGCAGAGATTGTGAATAGACATCCCATGGAATGTATTCACTGTCTAACCACTTCAGTATTGTTAATGTGTTAGTATAAGACAGCACATAAGGATCTAGCAGGATCCCTATGCGCTGAATAAATGAATGGTCAGCGTCATACACTCCCCTGTACAAAGCCCACTTGGTCTAAAGTAAAAATACGCCCACTTGGGCATTAAGCAACTCATTAGCATAAATCTAAAAACGCTAATAAAGTGGTGAAAATAGATAGTTTTTTAAAAATAAAAAGCACTGCTGTCACCTACAATATAGTGCCCATCTCCTTATGTAGGAGATAGGGCACTTATAATGTGGTGACAGCCTCTTTAAGCATCGTTCACATCTGCATTGTGGCATCTGTTTTAGCTGATCCGTTGAAACTTAAAAAACAGACAGACTGATGTATGCCAGACTGCTGTGTTCACATCACCGTTGCCCTTCTGCTGAGGGGTTCAGTCGGAGGTTTCCGTCTGGTTAACCCCTCAACGGAAAGGCAAACTAAAACCTAAGCTTCCGTTTGCATCACCATTGATCTCAATGGTGACGGAAACTTTTCTAAAGCTTTCAGTTTGTTAACGTTGTGACAGGGTTCCGTTGTTTTGACGGAATCAATTGTGCAGTCGACTACGCTATTGATGCCGTCAAAAACAATGGAACCCTGTCACAACGGTGACAAACGGAAACCTTTAGCAACGTTTCCGTCGTCATTGATATTAATGGTGATGCAAACGGAGGTTTAGGTTTCCCTTTGCCTCTCCGTTGAGGGGTTAACCCGACGGAAACTCTCAATGGAAGGGCAACGGTGATGTGAACAGGCCCATAACGCAACGGAAGGTAAAATATATATTTTTTGAAAGATCAGTTTACTGGATCCATAAAAAAAAAAACTCTTTTCTTTCTGTTTGTGTCAGTTTGTCATCAATTATACTCCATTTTTAACGGATCTGTTTTGATCTTTGCATCGATCTTGCTTTCATTTTTAGTCTGCGAATGTGTAGAAAAAAAAAACTTATCCGTTAAACGTAATCCATAACGGATACAAACAGATTGCATATCGGTTTGTATCGGTCATCCATTGACTTCAACGTTAATAAAAAACCGGAGAGGTCCTTATCATCAGGTTTTCCGTCATTTTTGACAGAAACAATAGCGCAGCAGACCATGCTATTGCTTGTCAGAAAAATGGAAACCTGATGGAACGGAGCCTAACGGAGCACAACTGATGCAAAAACAAACGTTCACTTGTGTTGACTGAAACGTTCACTTGTGTTCTTGTGGTCCTCTGACGGATCCGCTAGAACGGAAGGCACAGCGCAGATGTGAACGAAGCCTTAGAAGTGTGAGGCACAGCTCCAAGACATCATGCTTTCACGTATTCACGTTCATACCTCGCCTTTATGCCTATAACGTGCGGTTAGTTGACTACACTTCTCAATACAATGAAAAGTATGCCGACGCATACCACCTAAACATATGCCAAAAGAATAATATTTCGGACAATGGATACATTCAGCTTATGCATCTGGTGATTTTCCTGGGTTATACGCTAAATGTATGGTGTGAACATAGACAGAAATAACCTTGGGCTGCTGAAGGAAATGGGTTTCGAGCCTCCAGATATGCAGACCAAGCGCATATCCGTTTCCACTTCATCAACAACTTTGTTATGACTACACCGCATATAAAAGCCGTAGATTAGGACTAGTGGGTTATTTTTTTAAATAATTGAAAAAAAAACAAAAAAATAATCAGCCAAAGTCAGCTATTTTGCTGTGAGTGTTAAATGAGGTTGTATACAGTACTGCCAGACCTCATGGACTGTGTGGAGTCTGGCACATCAGCAAATCATTTGGTTCTCTGGCCTAGACTGTACAATTGAAATCTGCTATAGTGACAAGGAGGTAGTGCCAACTTCAATAACACACTTTGTTCACCAGAGGGCAGCAATGAATTTCACATCCAATAAACACAAAGGTGAGTGTATGGTTACTAAAGATCCTCCCATAAAAGCATTAATTACGGACCCACTCGGCATCCGGTTCTATTGGCCGCGGACACCTTTCCGTATCACTACGGATAAGTGGCTGTGCCGTAGAACCGTGCCGGGAATTATGGAGCATGTCCTACTTTTCGTTTTTTACGGGCCGTGCTCCCATACTTTGTATGGGAGAACGGCCCGAAAATGCGGGCTGCGGCCCGCGGCCGACCGGCCGTGCCTGCAATCACGGGCTGTGATTATGGGCTCGACCGTGTGCATGAGGCATTACTCTATAGATAGATGAAGAAAATATAAATGCAATAAACTGTACTTATTAGACAGTGATAAAAGCATTGTATAATAGGTGTCTATATCAAGTGCTTTATTCACATGGTCTCTAGTTTGTATTTATTTTCTGCTTTGCATGAAAAATCTAATATTAAAAATAGATAAAATATCATAGGAAATAGTGGAACAGGGCAGAGCATCCATAACCCCCTGATTTAATGTCAATTTAATAGATGGTCACGATTACTTAGCACCTCACGTGTCAGTTGTCTTAGGGCCTGTTCACATCACCCTTCATTTCCGTTCCGGGGTTCCGTCTGAGGTTTCCGTCGGGTGAACCCCGCAACGGAGAGTGAAAGTGAAAGCACAGCTTCCGTTTCAGTCACCATTGATCTCAATGGTGACGGAAACATTGCTAATGGTTTCCATTCGTCACCATTCCGGCAGGTTTCCGGTTTTCCGACGGAATCAATAGCGTAGTCGACTCCACTATTGATTCCGTCGGAAAATCAAAAAAATGGTGATCAACGGAAACCATTAGCGATGTTTCCGTCACCATTGAGATCAATGGTGACTGAAACGGAAGCTGTGCTTTCACTTTCACTCTCCGTTGCGGGGTTCACCCGACGGAAACCTCAGACGGAACCCCTGAATGGAAAGCAAACGGTGATGTGAACAGGCCCTTAGTGAAAGCAACCATACATAATGCAGTTAAAATAAAAATAAATTAAAAAAAACAAAAAAAAACATCGGGATTTTCAAAATAGAATAAAAATAAAATCAAAGCTAGTGTACAAATATTTAAAACTCGTGCAGGACAAAACATGTTACCCATAGCAACCAGTTAGTGGACGCCTTTTTAGTGACTTAATATCTTGCACCTTTGTATAAGTTAATTTCATGGCAGTTGAAATTTTTCGGTTAATAAAAATGAGCTTATGTATTATGTTATTATAAAGCACTTCATTGTCCCCTGTGATCCACAAACATCTCTCTGATTGCGTTTTCACTAATGTGGACACAATTCTAACACATTCACCCACAATTGTGTTTACGACAGTTTTCGACGTAAAATGTGACTTTTTTTAGAAGGCATATCAGAACGTACACCAAACTTGGGCATTTTTTGCAACTTTTCTCCTTAATTTGAAAAGTGACAAGAAAAATGGGCATAGTCACCCAAGATATGTAGTTTAGCCCAATTTTTTTTTAGTGTAGTGAGGATAAATGGTTCAAATCTATTTCTGCCTATAGCAGGCATAAAAACAATTTTTTTCTTACCTGGCTGAGTGTTAAAATTGTTGCGCCTTTTAATAAATTTGGTGCAAATCTCACAAACTATCCCCTTCACTTTGACTGGTGTAAAATATAGGCACTAGGCTCTATGAATAAAACTGCTGAGAAGCAACATCGGAAACCTTAAACTGCTGTCCACAAACAAGAACCTGTTTTTTTTTTTAGCTTTGTTTGTAATAGCGTGCCGAGTTTTTAGATTTTCGTAGGTAACACCCATAGAATTCCTTGTTAACATTTTGACAAGCTTTCATGTAACATTTTGACCATCTTTCACGATTTAAGGGTGTGCATGGTAATCAATTTCTCAGCAAACAATAGCTCATATAAAATTGGGTAAGGACAAGTTATTTCAGACGAGGTGTTGCTCATTCAAAACAAGTAGTCTTAGGGCCTGTTCACAGTTCCGTTAGTGGCCTCCGTCGCAGATCCATCCGAAAATACCAGAAACAATAGAGCAGCATGCTGCGCTATATTGTCTCCGGCAAAAACCACAGACACCACGATGGAAACCCACTAAAGTCACTGAGAAGGTCAACAGACAAACCGACGCAGGTGTGAACCTGCCTTTAGAGATTTCTGCATCAGTTTCTTGTATTTATTTCTAAAAAGGTTAATAAAACTGAAAACCATGTGGAGTAACAACTAAAGAAGTCTTCCAGCTAGTATGAGATTTGCCTACCAAAGATCTGGAACTTTGTCGGGATGGAGGAAGAAAATGCCGCACATTGGTAGGAGTCTCTTTCTCTATAGAGTGGCGCCTCTGTGGAGTTTGTCGTCGCTCAGGCTGAGGTGTAGAGGAGATGGGTAAGAATCTTGGAGGTGCTAAGAACACAATCAAGAAAAAAAAAAAGCAGCATGTAAAACTTAAGGTCATACTGACTATCTGTTCAGTCTTTTGTACGGAGCTTCTACAATGGTGATGTCAACCAATCTAGAACCACTCTTAATGGGAAGGGTTGTTTTTTTTTGGGGGGGATTCAGTTTTTATTTTTCACTCACTTTTCTTCCCGGCAGAGGTTCCTGGAGAAACATCTTCAGGCTGGGAATTGGACACACTACTGCTGCTTGAGGACTTGTGCACCGAATCCTCCTGAGTGAAGGAGAAAGCGAAACGATCAATAGCTGAACGGTTTACTGGTATATATATTTAGGGCATAGTAGAGTATATAATATACTGTAACCTCAAACACATTCTTTTTAGCATTTATCCCTAGTCTTGTGTGTGTCTCCTGTCACAGACTCATACCCATCATGCAGCACGGTTGTATGGACTGCAGCTATAGCCTGACCTAGTAAATAGAAATTAATAAACGCTAATCTCCTTTTAGTTAATCTATAATCCTGTTGCACGTTTCACACACTAGCAAACCACGCATTTATGGTAGGGAAAGCTTTCTGATTAAACAAGAGTAATCGTCGAAGAATAGTTAAGCTTCCGACACACACACGACATGGCATTTTATTCAAGGGTAAAGTGTAATTGAGGACATTTAAAAGAAGCTTCACCTTGGAGCCCCTAAACATTATATTAGTAATTTTTAGGGTTGGAAATTCCTGAATCTACCCATATTACTGAAGTGAAGGCGCTCTCTTTAAGAACTTTAGTAATTTGGGCAATAAAGCAGGACGGAAGCAGCTGTATTCTACTGAAGGCCCCTGCAAGCAGCTGAGAAAATGTTAACTTCATGCCACTAGCCGGCTCTATAACCTGAACTGCCGTTGCTCATAAAGGTAGCAACTCCTGTAATATATATGAGAATTGCTGGAAAGTGGCTCCTAAATGAAGCTTCATTTCATATTATTTTACAGGTCACAGGGGAAAAAAAACCACAGCATCTAACCCAGTTTGTTTGTCATGGACAATCTTTTCTGCAGCTTTATTGGTGGACAGAATATGACAGTATGAAGAGAGTATAAAACACATTATATGATAAATGCAGTAGTTTCTCCTGGCTCTAATACCCACAATATATATCTCAGACCCGAGCAGGTAAAATTAAAATCGGGTATGATCCAAGGAACACGCGAAATGGCATATATAAAGTAAAAAAAGTTTACCGCTCAGACGGCACTGGATACAGTCCAATATAAAATCCGTATGGGCACTCTCTCCCAGAAGAAGCCGGAAGGGCGAAACCCAGGGTCGGGCAAGAGTGTTTGGCGTGCCGCCTAGGAATGTTAAGATTTTAACTATTTTGATGCTTTTATTTCTTGTTACTTCTGTGAGTATAGAGAATATATATTAAACTTGGTGTGGAGCGATCAATTTTCAGAGGGTGTTGCACTATGTGTCTTCCTTTTTTTCATCTATTGGAGACATAGGATCTTTTTCCTACCAGGAGTCTTCTGAACATCGAGAGACTAAACGGAGCTCTCTGGGACTACAGGGATAAGAATTACCATCTACACCCTCACTGGGACTGTGGACTGTCCACTGCATTTTCCTGTGAGATAGTGCCCATACCGATTTGATATTGGACTGTAACCAGTGCCGTCTCAGCTGTAAATTTTATTGTACTTTACATTATACGACAAGCCGACATTTTAGAACCTTAGGAATGAATATGACAAAACATAAAAATATCTAACAAAGCTGCAACATGAATATTCAGCTTTAGCGACACTAGGACCTCTTCATCTGCAAGTCTCAGAGCCAGCCCAGGGGCTGGAAGATGGTATTTCACAACCACCACAAAGCATCAGCCCAACTGGGCCCAGTGATCTCGGAGTATTGCCCTTACCTACATCTACCTGATGAGAACAGAGGAAAGACTACCCCGAATATTGGCATGTTGGCCTACCTCTTCCTTCCCTGCTCTTTAGGTATAGAGGCATCTATAATAATCACCCCCCCTTCACTGCTGTGACCCAAGCCCCAGGTGATGGCCCACACTATGCAATCTATAATTTTTTATGCCATTGTTGTTGTTTAAGCGGCACTTCGTATATTCCAACCATTACAAAGTTGTCTGTTTCACAGTTAGCTGGTATATCTGTTATCTGGACCCCCAGTCAGCTCACACTTAATTGGGAGAAATAAAGGGGTAGCAATGGCAACCCTGTGAAGGTTGTTTTATGAAGTATATTTTACTTAAATAAAACTATGACTATAATTGTTTTATACATTAACGCATGATAGCACGAGATTATATTCACTTATGTGCCGCATAACGCCTACCAATTAGCTTGGTTTCTGAATGCCATTATGCTAGTAATCACCCTGTTTTGTGATGTTTGCTACCGTACTGCTTCAAGTTTGAAAAGACTAAAGAAAACAAAATGTACATTGTGAAAATAATAATCGCACACATAGAACTTTGAATACATGAGTTTATACCATAAGTTACACTTTCCTAAAAGAGAACATAAAGGGTTTTTATTAATCAAGTGACAGATAGGTTTGTTTGAATGATGATGGTATATATGATAAGATCCATTTCCTTTCTGTAAGATATATTGACTGTGCAAAATCCCACTGTTCGAGAAGACATCCTGTGTGTCACACTAAAGCATTTAAAAAATCCCGCTCCTTACACATGCACGAACCGGAGACTAATGAGTCACCAATATTGTGAAAGGCAGAGAATACCCACACACTGAGCTACAGCTGGGGAAAATGAAATGCCAGGGCTGGGTGTGATATGTAGCACTATTTAATGCAATCATATCACACATGACGCATGTGATTGTATAACTGTACAAAGAGCAGGGAGAGGTGACTGCTGGAGGCAGAATTATTTAGAAAGTCTTGTGCGGGAACATTACAAATATGAACAGCATCACCATCCAAAAAAAAAGTATAGAAAAGTTCATCAGGTGTTAGGGAATATTCAGACAGTTGTGTAACTCGTCCGTGTGCCGGCCGTTAAAACAACGGCCATGACTTCCGGTTCCGGCGCTGGCGATGCAGGACGCGTGTGACTGAGCTCCCGCTCCCGACTAGCCTGCTCATCTGCAAAAGTCACTTCGGTGGCGAAAAACAGCTCAGTGACACCGGCCCTTCGCACAGGAACGTACCCAGGGGTATATGGAAAGATATCTTCTCCGGAGCGCACACAAGCCAGCCATGGAGGATCGAGCCGCGGGTGGGGACAGGGGAGGTAAGATGGCGGCGTTTCCCGCCACTACTCCCCCGCTGTATTCACAAGATGAGGAACTGCTGCAGCCCCAGCACATGTCCCCAATTTCAAGCCAGGCAGAGACCATAGCCTCTTTGCAACCAGTACCTGTGGATTATATAGCACTAGCCCATGAAGTGGCTAAGCGGATAGCCCCTGACCTGCAAAAAGCGCTGGAAAAAACGGTGCAAGCGTCTCTTACCTGCATGCATGCGGATCTGGCACAAGTAACGTCCAGGACTAATGAATTAGAGCAACGGGTAACGCTGCTAGAGGATGAAAATGAACGCCTGCAGTCCAAACTTAAAGCGGTGTTGTCTAATACCACGCAGTTGGGAGACAAAGTAGAGGATCTGGAAAATCGCTCCAGGAGGAGCAACCTGCGAATTGTGGGCCTGAAAGAAGCGGTGGTCCGTTCTGAGTTGCAGCGTCTATGTGAGAGATCATTGCCAGCAGCATTGGGCCTCCAGCGTCCATGTCGGGTGGAAAGGGCGCATAGGGTGGGGCCAGACCCTAGAAATCTTCCAGCAGCAGACAACAGCAGCAGTTCGTATCGCCCCAGACAAGTCATCTTTAAACTGTTGGATTACAATGACAAGGTGGCACTGATGAAGGCATATCGCAGCAGATCTCGGCCCTTGGAGATAATGGGCATGAAAGTGCCACTTTTCGAGGACTATTTTATGGAGGTCGCGAAACGCAGGCGCTCCTTCAGCAAGATTTGTACCGAGCTGTTCCAAGCGAAAGTACGTTTTAATCTGCAATATCCAGCCATCTTGCGGGTGTTTCAAGCCAACGGCCGGACCACGACATTCAATACAGCAAAAGAGGCGGAGGACGCGCGGGCAGAGCTATGTCGAAGCCGCTCCCCGCACGAGGAGCAACGCAATCCAGAACACAGCCCACGTCGCATGCCGAGAGAAGTCGGAAGGAGTCGCTTGGATATGGAGAGGACCTGGGCAGAAGCTTTACTACCTACGCCCGGAAGAGAACGTGGAGGAAGGTCCAGGAACAGAGGGGATTCTCCGAAGCCGCAGAGACTGTCACGGGGCCGCACCAGGTCCACGTCTCCTAATTGAAGAGCCAAGTTTTTATAGGACCTTTATGTCTTAGATAGAGGGTCCTGAGGACGCTGTAGACCACTTGCAGGTTCCGATCCGATCTTGAGCAGATAAGTTGCCAGTTATTGCAGATAATGCTTGATGATTGCATATGTTTGTTTGTTACTACAGCATTTTAGTCTGTTGTCAAATGTCCTCAGATCAAAATGTATGCATACCGATATAATGCTTTATTCACATTGCAGGGGGTTGGAATCAGAGTTAGGGCCTGTTCTAAGTTATAAGCACGCTCACTGGTGGGATACTCTGAGAGTTCCACAAGGTCGGTTCTCTTCTGAAGCGGTTTATTTGGGTAGCTGTTTGGGGCAACGTTGAAGTGAAGCAGTGTTCAGGCCGATATGGCACGTGGTAATATGAGCGACAGCTGAAGGGCGTGACCCTTTGATAAAAGACCGAGTATCGGCTGCAAGAAATGGTTGGTTGGCGAAAGGCTGGTGCAGCTTGATCACGAGAAGTGATTTGTAATCTCGGCTGCGCAGGTCTGGGAGGTAGGGGGAGGGAGGGTCGTGTTAGTGCACAACAGAAAAAAGTGAATTTTCCTATGACAATGTGTACTAGGGGGGTGACCGCCCTTGGCACAGGCGTTTTTTATATTCCTTTTCAACAAGGTCTGTTGGCTTTGAGT
Source organism: Rhinoderma darwinii (assembly GCF_050947455.1). NCBI lineage: Eukaryota > Metazoa > Chordata > Amphibia > Anura > Rhinodermatidae > Rhinoderma > Rhinoderma darwinii. The sequence goes on from NC_134691.1 coordinate 118,045,051, forward strand.
TGGAGTTTAGCTTTGTTTGATAGGCCGTGTTCTGGCCATGTTTTTTATGTTTATACATGGCGATTAGGGAAAGATGGATCCGACTCCCCGAACCGATCACGGCTTTTTGACACCTTAGCTCATCTTAGACATAGTCCAATAACATGAAAATAGTCTCATGGAATGTTAAGGGGCTCAGATCCCCACAGAAACGGACCAAACTCTTGCGACATATGAAGAGATTGCATCCAGATGTAGCCATGTTACAGGAAACTCACCTTACCGAGTTAGAATTTAAATATTTACAAAAATTCTGGGTGGGCCACGTTTTTGGCTCGCCAGCAAGAGATGGCAAGGCGGGAGTTATAATATTGATACATAAAAATTTTGCTTTCACATTGGTGTCCCAGGAACGTGATGATGAGGGGCGTTGAGTCCATCTAGTGGTGGAACATGCAGGGAAAACTGTTAGTATCTACAATGTCTATGGGCCAAATGCGGCCAGCACAGGTTTTTTTTGACCAATTGTAAGCCCAACTCCAGCAGGATCGCACTAAATTATTGATATTAGGGGGAGACCTTAATACTGTAAGGTCCTCTAGGGAAGATAGAAGTGTAGGGGCTACTTCACAGAAACAGAGGGATAGGATCTTGCCTGATTTTTTAAGACACACTGCCCTGGCAGATGCCTGGAGGAGTTTACATCCTGATGCTAGGGAGTATACTCATTTTTCGCACGTGCATCAATCGTGGTCGCGTATTGATTACTTACTGGTGAACGAAGCTTGTTCCCGCAGATTGCGCGACGCGACGATAGAAGATCTTGTCATCTCTGACCACTCCCCGATTACCATTACTCTGGCTGACACAGTAGCTAAGGGAATGGATTTTATATGAAAGTTTCCCTCATTTCTGGCGACGGACGAAGACTTTTTACAAAAACTAAGGGGATGGTGGACGGAATTTGAAGGGGATAATGCGTCACACCGTACGGACCCGTCGTTGTATTGGCGTACAGCAAAAGCGGTAATTTGCGGGAAAATTATGCAATTTATGGCCAATCTGAAACGTAAGACCACTGAGGGGTACAAGACGGCAAGCAAGCGATTAAGGTGTGCATATACAGCATTTTTACAACATCCTCGGCGTCTCTGGGGGAGGCATGGAGTGCAGCCAAGTGACAATTTGATCAATGGCTAGATAAAAGAGAAAGCATTTATCGGTCTCAATTTGATGCTAACCTTATGCGCTTTGGCAACAAAGCGGGCAAATGATTAGCACGCCTGGCGAGGGGGAGGTATTCACCATCACACATTGTATCCCTTAGAGACGCCGACGGAATCCCTACAGCGGATCCGAAAAAAATTAACACTATTCTGCGTACGTATTATCAAGCCCTTTATTCGGACATGCACATTGACCCCCAAAAAGGTAGGGAATTCTTGGAGAAGGTAAAGTTACCGGGGCTCACGCAGGAGCAGAACGATCTGCTGAGCGCAGAAATCACGGTGGAGGAACTCACGATCACAATCAGGACCCTACATAACGGAAAGGCCCCGGGGCCGGATGGGTTCACGGGAGAATTTTATAAGTCACTAAGAGAGGAAGTCAGCCCCACTTTAGTGGAGTATTATAATATTTTACTAAAGACCGGTACTTTCCCAGCGGAGGCCAAAATAGCGCATATAAAGGTGCTGCCCAAGAAGGGGAAAGATCCTCTTGACCCGGGGTCATATCGCCCGATCTCATTGATAGATCAAGACCAGAAGCTACTTACAAAAATCTTAGCTAACCGCTTGGCCATATATTTGCCAGCATTGGTGGGGAAATCTCAAGTTCGATTTGTAAAGGGTAGGGCGGCAGTGACTAATCTGCGTAAGGTGTTGACGGTCCTAGAAACAGTAAGGCACGATCCTCAGCCAGGGGCCCGACCGGCACTCTTGGCGCTAGACGCAGAGAAAGCTTTTGATAACATACAATGGGAATGGCTGGGGATGGTGCTGGATAAGATGACGATCCAGGGAGCCTTTCGGATCTTTTTGAAAGGGGTCTATAATAATCCCCAAGCGCGCGTCTACTCCTCAGGGTTTTTATCGGCTCCCTTCCAATTGCATAAAGGAACCCGGCAAGGATGCCCACTGTCGCCACTTTTATTTAATCTAGCACTGGAACCTATGGCTAGGTTTCTGGAAGAGTCCGCAGTATTTAAAGGTATCCAGGTGGGGTCTCGGGCAGTCAAGTTAGCCTTGTTTGCTGACGATGTTATACTGTTTATGTCAAATCCCCAAGAACACTTAATGCCGGTCTTTCATTTTTTGCAGGACTTTGGGCAATGCTCGGGATACAAAATCAATATGGCTAAAAGTGAACTGCTGGAGTTGGGCAAACCGTTACCCGGGGCATTTTGGCAGTCCTTGGGATGCGGAATATCCCCGGTGAAACAATGCATAACTTATCTAGGCATTAAGATAGGGAAGGGGCCTGAAACTCTATATGGTCTGAATTATCCACCGCTGTTGGGGAGGTGCCACCTAATCAAGATGGTTAGTTTCCCCAGACTGTTATATCCCTTTCAAACGCTCCCGCTCTTGCTGAAACATGGGGATGTCTCCAAACTGAACTCCGCATTCACAAAATTTGTATGGGCAGGAAAGAGGCCTCGTATTGCACTTACTAAACTCATGATCGGCAAGCAGGAGGGGGGACTGAAGTTTCCCAACATTAGGGGATACAATGTGGTATGTCTTTTTCGTCATGCAGTGGATTGGCTTCATGAAACGAGCCATTATTCCAACTTAGAGCTGGAAGGGGAGTACGCCTCACCCTGGAACTTAAAAGCATTATTGCATTGTAGAGTGGCCTCCCTTCCGTGCCGTCTCAAAACCTCCATTGTCCTGAGAGACACAGTCCTGGCCTGGAAAGCGGTTCGTAAATGTTTTGGCTTGCCTCACCTGCTCTCCAAACACATGCCGCTGTGGGGACACCCGGAGTTCCTGCCGGGAGTAGACAGTAGGAGTAGATTTGCCTCTTGGGGGGAAGCAGGTATTAGTAACGCAGGGGATCTTATGCATAAAGAGGAAAGGAGATGGTTAACAGGGTCGGAAATCAGAGCTAAACTCAATCCATTAGAGGGCAATGTTAATGTTGATTTTATACAAGTTTTCCAGGTGCGGTCGTTCTGTACCTCTAGGCTCAGAGATTTGAATAAGGAAGCTACCACTCACTCTGGATGAGGTCATAGGCCCAACGGTTCTTCGGGCGACTATCTCGAGGTTGTATAGTGCACTCGGGGATTATTTTGTCCGCCCGCGCCCACGGGTTATGTTCAAAATATGGGAACGATGGACGCAAGATCCGGCAATAGGAGAGACCATATTGGAGGGTTGGGAGACGGTACGGAAGGTGATAGTGAACGAGAGCTGGAGGGAAACCTATTTTAAACTAATACATTCGGCCATATATGGCTTTAATATTTTACCCTCGCAGTCCTTCCCCGATCGCATTACGAGCTGTCCCAAATGCAACACACCCCTGACAAATTTGTGGCACGGAGTATGGAGCTGTGTTCAGACTGAACGATACTGGGAGATGGTACGCAGATATATTGTGGATCATTGGAAGGCGAAACTTCCGATGACGCCTCAAGCGCTGCTGTTCCATCAGGCGCGACCACCAGAGGAAGAGGGGGCTCGAGGAACGAGATCTCCGCTCCCCTTGGTGCACACAATTTTGCTGGTGGCCTTGAGGTGCCTTCTGTGTAAATGGCTGGAAGCGGATACAACGGGTCTCGACATGATCGTGACTAGCTTGAAACAATTACTAGCTCTCGAACGGGTGGAGGTAGAAAGAAGGAAAGAAACGGGAACCAAGAAGTTATTTGCTAAATGGCAAATATTTATAGAAACGCAATGCACAGCGACTGAGGTGGTGGAAATTGTTACGCCCTTTAGACACACAGCATGCTATCACACGCAATTTCTGGCAGGCACATTAGGAGGCTTACAAATGGAACCTAGATAATAGAAGGGGAAGGGATGGGACGGAGATATTATCTGACGGCCTGGGTCGTGTTCGGGGATAGGGGAAGTCAGGTTGTTAACGTTTTTAGTCGCTGGACAGATGCAAAGAGATATGCCATGAGTATATGTTATGTTACTGTATGTTGTGTTAGTTATATTCGCAAGTATGCGAGATTCAAATTGTAACGCAATTTTTCTGTGAAATGTTTGTAAAAAAGTGAAAAAATGTTAATAAAAATGATGTTTTAAAAAAAAAAAACAACGGCCGTCACGCGAACAGATGTATTTCAATGGGGCCGTTTACAACGGAGCATGTATTTCAACGGAACGTGTGAAGGGTCGGTGGGACGCGTCCTATTTTCTTGCGCTTTTACACATCCCTTCATAGACTCCAATCTATGAGGGAACTGTGATAACGCGTCCCGCACGGGTATACCTCGGACGTGAAAACGTCTGTTTAACACGTCCGAGGTTGCACACGCTCGTCTGAATGTAGCCTTAGACATAATCCAATCAAGGCCACATGCACACGGCAGAGTCATACGCACATGCCTGTATGGCAGGAAACAGAGACCGTACGCTTCCCTAGTACGGAGCCATATGGCTTCCATGTGCTGCCCTACAGGGTCGGTCAGGGATGCCGGATGTACAAAGCTATCCTCCATACATAAAGCATGTTACAATTTTTTCTGCCGGATTAATTTGTCTATTATGGCTCTGTATAAAAATAATGATTAAGAACTGAAAAGTTCTAAATGCGTAGGCGTTCTCTCCCGGGATTTTTTAATTTCCTGTTTTAATTTGGACTTAAATAAACAGTTTTGTATTTTTTCACATCATATCGTGTGCTGGACCTCTAACTTTTTTCCATAAAAATAAAATACCACTTAAAAAAACTCAGGTACAGTAGTACTATGTTCCCGGGGTACTCATACAAAGCCAGAACAAGCATTAGAGAAAAATATAACTAGGGTAAAAGCTGGGTTTCAGCTTAACTAAAGATACCCTTTCGAAGTTTGTACCAGTCCAGAAAAAACACAAAAAAACACAGATGGGATTAGCAACTAGCTGAATATAGGTCAACAGCCCAGTCAGATTGATAGGGACTTGTTTTCCGCAACACACAAAGAATGGCCGACCCTTACTTATTTACATACGAACTAAAAAGGTTGTGTGGTACAGACAAACCCTCTTCAATGGTTTCTAGGACATGACCAATGAATGAATGCATGGACTTGGGAGGTTGTAGGTACATGGAATTGTGATCAGAGGACCAGAAGTGGCCAGTGAAATCTATCAAATGTCCATTGGTGTCATTGAGTGCCCTGCAATTCTTTGTTCAGCAGAGGAAAGACGACATTTTGTTGCAGTTGGAGCAGTGGAACCACCACGATCACCTAACTCACCACGATCACTTGGCTCAAGAGGACCTGCAAGATAGGCAACCCCTTTAACTAAAAGGGAACCACTTCTAATGAGTTATCCAAACGACACTTCTTTAGTATTAGGCTACATTCACACGAGCGTGACAGATTTACGCACGTAAAATCTGTCCGCGTGCATTGCATTTTGCATCAGTGTGCTTTGCGTGTGGCATGTGTTTTCCCATACACTCGCAAGCACTTTTTTTTCAATGTAATTGATGCGTAAAACACGGACAGCACACGGATGTGCATCCGTGTGCGGTCTGTGGTTTTCATGCACAAATTTACTTCAATGGGCGGCTAGGTGCGTGAAAACACACCAGTATAGGACATGGGGAGTTTCATGCAACGGACAATCACTGCGTGATAGGAGCTTGTCAGCTCTAGGTGGGAGGAGATCGTGATTACATCATGAATGTACTATTTATCGTAAAATGCAAATTTTAATATTAGTCAGGAAAACTTTGAAAATCCATGCCAGAATGGGTGTACAATCCTTTTCAAAGTAAGTACATCAGGTCTAAGAGATCTATTTAGAACGCCTCATGCACACGGACGTGTCCGATAAACGTGGGTGAATCGGGTCCATGTGTGTGGCGTTATGCATCAGTGTGCTTTGCGAGTGGCATGCGTTATTCGCACACTCGCAAAGCACATATTTTTTTCTTCTTATTTACAAATTGATGCGTACATCACGCACCGAACAAGCATTTGCATCCATGTGCGGTGCGTGGTTTTCACGCACCCATTGTCTTCAATGGGCGCGTAGGTGCGTAATAACGCACCAATATAGGACATGCAGTTTCTTTCACGCAGCGGACTCTCGCCGCGTGAAAAATCACGCATGTGTGAACGGCCGCATTGAAATCAATGGGTCCGTGTGCCTTGCGATGTTTCAACGCACAGCACACGGACGTGATTCACGCTCGTGTGAAGGGGGCCAAAATGTATGGAATTTGAATCGTGACATCTGGCAACAGATACTCTTTAGAGGGGTTTTCCCAACTTAGCCATAAATGTCCGTTAGATGTGGGTTCCAGCTCCGGGACCCGACCTTTATATAGAGAATGCGGGTCGCCCGACCCCGTCGCCTGGTGCGGAGGCTGCAGATTATGCAAGCGTCTCTCTTCATTCTGTTGTATGAGAGTAATGGAAACAGCCAAGCAGGTCCTCTCTCCACTAGTCCCCACCTGGAATCTGCGCCTAGCGGCCACCGCAACCCGCAGTGCAGTAGTCGAGTGACCCTCATTCTCCATATAAGTTAGGGTCCCAGAGCTGGGACCCGCATATATCAGACATTTATAGCATATAGAGTGGATATGTCATAAATGTCTAAGTTGGAAATTCCCCTTTAAGTAACATTTGAAACCCCCTGAAGCTCCTCAAGTTAAAGGGGTTGTCCAGGAATAAATTTTATTTATATTTTAACTTAATTGGACATATTTAAGTACATTTCTAATATATTGTCTGTTTACCTGTGGCAGTGTTACTCTGTTCTGATCTGATCTGCGGTCACGAGACCGCACAGAGAGTAAATTTTTCATTTCCTGTGTCTTTGCTCAGCCAGCACTACCGGCTGAGAAATGCACGGCGCGTCATCAACTACATTTACAGGCAGTGGACCGGGCGGATGTTTCATGAGCTCTTCAGAACTCCGCCTCCTCTGGTCCTGCCGCTTGTAAACATAGTTGACGACGCTCCATGTCTCTACACAGCAGGAAGTAATGGCTGAGCAGAGACACGGGTCGTACACGCCCCCTCCTCCTATCTCGGAGATCCCGCACTGCCTGCCCATCTCCTCTCATCTCCCACGCCGCCTCCCATGAACCCCACCCCCCGCGCGGAGCGCACCCCCCCCTCGCCGGCAGAACCTTCCCTGATGATATATACAGTTACTACAGGGGTTATATAAATACAGGGATGATGGGGGTTATATACAGGAATGATGGGGCCATCATCCCTGAATATAACTCCCATCGTCCCTGTGGATAACCCCCATCATCCCTGTGTATTACCCCCATCAATACTGTATATAACCCCATCATCTCTGTGTATTACCCCCATCATCCCTGTATATAACTCCCATCATCCCTGTGTATAACTCCCATCATCCCTGTGTACAACTCCCATCATCCGTGTATTACCTCATCATCCCTGTGGATGATGGGGGTTATACACAGGGATGATGGGGGTTGTACACAGGGATGATGGGGGTTGTACACCGGGATGAGGTAATACACAGGGATGATCGGGGTTATATACATGGATGATGAGGTAATACACAGGGATGATGGGGTTACATATAGGTTGTATACAGGTATGATGGAGTTATATCATCCGTGTGTATTACATATTCATCCCTGTTTATAACCCCATCATCCCTGTGTATTACCCTCAACATCCCTGTGTATTACCCGCTGTCCGCTGTCTCTAACATCATGTCCTCTCTCTATCTGAAACTGAATCTTTCTAAAACTGAGCTCCTTGTGTTCCCACCATCTACTAACCTCCCTAAACCTGATGTCTCCATCTCTGTGTGTGGAACTATCATAACTCCTAAGCAGCACGCCCGCTGTCTCGGGGTTATTTTTGACTCAGATCTTTCCTTTACTCCTCACATACAATCACTTTCACGCTCCTGTCATTTTCACCTCAAAAACATCTCCAGAATCCGCTCTTTTCTTACGGAGGAAACTGCCAAAACTCTCATTGTTGCTCTGATTCACTCTCGTCTTGACTACTGTAACTCATTACTAGTCGGTCTTCCCCTCACTAAACTCTCCCCTCTCCAATCTATCCTCAATGCAGCAGCCAGGCTCATCTTTATGACCAACCGCTACACCAACGCCTCAAATCTGTGCCAGTCACTGCACTGGTTGCCCATCCCCTTCCGAATAAAATTCAAACTTATTACTCTCACCCACAAAGCTCTCCACAGTGCTGCACCTCCTTACATCTCCTCCCTCATCTCTGTCTACCACCCTACTCGGGCTCTACGTTCTGCCAACGACCTTAGATTAAAATCCTCCATAATCCGAACCTCCCACTACCGTCTCCAGGATTTCTCTCGTGCTGCACCCGTCCTCTGGAATGTGCTACCCCAGACAATCAGATTAATTCCCAATATCCACAGTTTTAAACGTGCCCTGAAAACACATCTATTTAGACAGGCCTATAACATTCCCTAATCTGACTCCTTTCCATGGCCCTCCATTTAGATTAGTCATCAGAATAAGATTCCCTCACACTCCTTCTCTTCATGTCCGTCATACACGGATACTGGCTGGTGACCGGTTCATGCAGCTTTATGTTACCACCGCATGTGTATAAAAATGGCCGGACCATTGTACAGAACAAACACTATTACACTTTGTGTCTCCCTTATGTCCTCATAGATTGTAAGCTCTTGCGAGCAGGGTCCTCACTCCCCAGGTTTGAATTGTAAATGAACTTTGTCACTATGTAATGTCTGATATTGTTTGTTTCATGTTCCCTCTAAATTGTAAAGTGCTGCGTAATATGTTGGCGCTATATAAAGATTATTATTATTATTACCCTCAACATCCCTGTGTATTACCCTCAACATCCCTGTGTATTACCCTCAACATCCCTGTGTAATACCCTCAACATCCCTGTGTAATACCCTCAACCTCCCTGTGTATTACCCTCAACATCCCTGTGTACTACCCTCAACATCCCTGTGTACTACCCTCAACATCCCTGTGTACTACCCTCAACATCCCTGTGTACTACCCTCAACATCCCTGTGTACTACCCTCAACATCCCTGTGTATTACCCTCAACATCCCTGTGTATTACCCTCAACATCCCTGTGTATTACCCTCAACATCCCTGTGTATTACCCTCAACATCCCTGTGTATTACCCTCAACATCCCTGTGTATTACCCTCAACATCCCTGTGTATTACCCTCAACATCCCTGTATATAATCCACATCATCCTGTGTGATTTTTACTGGGTGTGTGACAGTGCAGGGTGCTGGGTGACTGTAATTAGAGCAGGGAATGATCCTGTGAACATAGAGAGGCGTGGCAGTATGAAAATAGCCGAGATGCTGTGGAGGGAGGAAGGAGGGAATGTAAGCTGTCTCCTCAGATGCAGCAAGGGATCATGGGTATGATGGGTTACAAGACAGGAAACAGCCAGGACCAGAAAAAGGGATGTAAAAAAACAGAAAGAGCAGCAGTGAAGATTGAGATCTAACAAAAACTGGTTAGAAAGTATGTAGGGGGTTTTAGGGAAGGCAAACCATGGCTCGGGGACACTTTTTAGAAAATATTGTTTTCCTGGCCAACCCCTTTAAAACATGCAATTTTTCATATACTTATCCACTGAAGTAGATTTGTTGTTCCCCACTGCCTCCATCAGAACCCATTGTGTCAAGAGTTTAGATTTGAAAGTGATGATGTGTCGTCCATAAAACGTGATCACAGTTGCCAATGACTACCAGCCAGAGTGTAATGTTTTACCAATAGAAACATAACATCCCATGGCCACCACAGACACATGACGTGAGATCATCATGTCTAAATCTAAACAATGGAGTGGCAGGGACCAACAGAGGCCACCAACAGGGGACTGGAGCAGATTAAAAATGTTACGTTTTTCCGAATTCCTATATGATCAGATTTCTTGATTGGGGATACTGAGAGTTCCTGCTAGTCTCTGGCCCTCCTCTGATAATGATTTGTATGATATGTGCGGACACTTTGTATTATATTTGTCAAACAGTCTTTTCCACTGACTAAAACATTGATGTGATAACGATACGATATTGAATGATTATTATGATGGACCTCTAGAGGCATCTACTTCTTTCCTGGAACATGTGCTACTTTGTCTTGTACAATGTTATTTTCTAAAAGCGGGTTTTCATTTTGAGCACAGGGTGGGATAGGGTGGAGGATGTTCAAAGTTGTTTTCATGTATGTAAACTGTGAAAATGTTAATAAAAAATTTATTGATTTTCACAATTTTTTATTATTTTTCCATTTTGGTGTGGAGAGCTTCAGAAGCAGGAGGGTGTAGGCACTCGAGAACCTGCAGTTTGTCTGCAGCTGGAAACTAGTGCTTACCTCGGATTCTGAACTGTCCAACTCAGCAAGCGTTGGGGCTTTTAACAGCCTCCTTCGTTGAACGGTCATTTGCATTGCTCTCCCATCCACTCTGGACCGCTCCACTACATCTCCATTTACCACGGTGCGGTTCGGCTGCTTTCTTGTAACTTCAGGAGTTGAAACATCTGCATTTCCCACAAAAAAAATATAAAAAAGTAATGTAGATTGCAGCAGAAATACACTATAGCTACATCTTACTTGTTCATTAAGTTTGCAGGTACATACATTTTATTGACCGCTGTTAAAAAAGCAACCTGGCTTGGCTGCCACATATGAAATATTACACAGCACCTTACAGATACAGAAGCAGTACTCTTTATGGAGAATCCAACGTCAGAAATTGCTGTGAAAATCAATTATTCATTCTCATGGCCTCTGTGCTTCACAGCAATAAACTAACATGGCTTTTTTTTTTCATCGTTTGAAATACAATTTAGGAAAAAAATAAGTAAATCAAATAATACATAAAGTATGAATAGAGTTTAATTTTCATGGGAAGTTTACAAGTGGACCATAACTCATGCTGCTGGAGATGCATGTGGAGTGGGGATTTTTTTTATTTGAAAATGAGAAGGTCATTTCTGTAGATATAGCAACTAGATATACACTATATGGACAAAAGTATTGGGACACCTACACATTACACATACAGGAGCTTTTATGACATCCTATTCTAAATCCATAGGCATTAATATGGAGTTGGTCCCCCCCTTTGCAGTTAAAAACTCTCTCACTTTTTTGTGAAGACTTTGGAGTGTGTCCGTAGGAATTTTTGCCCATTCATCTGGAAGAGCATTTGTGAGGTCAGACACTCACGTTGGACGACAGGGCCTGGCTCGCATTCTCCATTCTAGTTCATACCATAGGTGTTTGATGGGGATGAGGTCAGGGCTCTGTGCGGGCCAGTCAAGTTCTTCCACACCAAACACACCCAACCAAACACACACACTTTATTCACCTTGCTTGGTGCCCTGGGGCACAGTCATGCTGGAACAGAAAAAAGCCTTAAACGATTCCCAAAGTTGGAAGCATACAGTTGTCCAAAATGTCTTGGTATACTGAAGCATTAAGATTTCTCTTCACTAGAACTAAGAGACCTAGTCCAACCCCTGAAAAGCAACCCCATAACATTATCCCTCCTCCACCAAACTTTACAGTTGGCACAATGCAGTCCTGTAGGTAACCTTCTCCTGGTATTTGCCAAATCCAGACTGGACCTACAAACTGCGCAGACAGAAGTGTAGTTCATCACTCCACAGAACACATTTTCACTGCTCTAAAGTCCACTGGCAGCGTGCTTTATACCACTTCATCCAATGCTTGGCATTGAGCTTGGTGATGTATGGTTTTCATGCAGCTGCTCGGCCACAGAAACGCATGCCAGGAAGCTCCCAGGGGCACAGTTTTTGCATGGATGTTCATGCCAGAGGAGGTTTGGAACTCTGCAGTTATTGAGTCAGCAGAACATTGGAGACAACATCTATGCGCCTCAGCACTCGGTGACTCCTGCTCTGTGGCTTTACGTGGTCTCCCACTTCATGACTGAGTTGCTGTGGTTCCTAAACGCTTCCATTTTGCAATAATACCACTCACAGCTGATCGTGGAATATCTAGGAGGGAAGCAATTCTACAAATTGACTTGTTGCAACGGTGGTATCCTATTATGGTACCACGTTCAAATTCAGTGAGCTCTTTAGAATGAGCCATTCTGTCACAAATGTTAGTAAAGGCGACTGCATGGCTAGGTGCTTGATTTTATACACCTGAGACAATGGCACTGAATTAAACACCAGAATTCAGCGATTAAGAGGTGTGTCCCAATACTTTTGTGCATATGTTAAAGCCCAAACGCTAAACTTAAAAATTCATGCGTGACTGCAGTTAAAGGGGTTCTCAGCTTTGGACAATCCCTATTTGTAAGAACTTGACAATAAGTAGATAAAGTGTCCCCTTGCTGGGACCTCCAGCGCTCAGCTGTATTTTGTGGGGAAACCACAGTAAGTGTTCAATTTACCTGCAGCGCTACCACAGGAGAAATTAAACAATACACACTGCTTATTCAAATCAATAAGTTGTTTGTGTAATGCCGGACAAGACAGGATATTAAAAGTGAGAGACTCTTTGTAACTACGCTCAACTCTGGCCAAGAAAGTGTAACCCCAACTTTCCCAACATGTCGCACTCATGTATCCAAGAAGCTATTCGTTATTTGGCAGGGTGCTCCCATTACAGAGCGGATGGTCGCCAATTTATTTTTATTTTCCTAACAAAACAGTAAGGTGAAAAAATAGAATTCTTAACCCTGTGAAAGCAAGTATATACTGGTTATTCAGGGAAAGAAAAAATTGCGAAAGCACCCATCGACTTCTATGGGCGAGTCCGTGGTGCAATTGCGGACAAGAATAGGACAGGTTCTTAATTTTGCAGATCATTTCTACGGCCCGGACGCACCTTCGTAAATAGACTGAAAGGATTCTGTGGCCAATAGAAATGAATGGGTCCGCAATTTCATCCCTAATTACGGATTCCGTAATTACGAATGAAAATTATGGTCGTGTTCATGGAGCCTAAATGAGAATTCATTTTTACTGAGAGCTCCATAACAGATTATATACCAAAAGTGCCAGGGAAAAAACAATATCATGCTTCAACACCTTGTCCGTTGACAACTTCATCCTACCAGTCTACTAAAGCCATACAAAACAAACAAGACTAGTTGACATTTGTGAAGTGAATTAAAGGAATTCGGTTTTGTGAGACCAACATTTTAGCAATTCCGCAAATTACATTAACATCACAATAAAGCACTGTACATACCACAAGACTGGGAGTAATTATGTAAATGGTGAATGAGGATAATGAATGACACAAGGATTAAATTAATTTCTCTCATGGTCAGGAACAATTTTATAACCAATAATTGAATGTAAAAAAATACTATTTAACTGAAGCATAAAAATGCATAACAAAAAAAAAAGAAGATGTAGAAGCAGATGCATGTTAGCCTGCATGTAAGGCTCACAGATAGAATATTTGACACTATTTTATTGGAATGGAAGGCCCAACTAATGCATTCTATTAGGGGTATGTTCACATGAACCAGCAGAGGAGCAGGAAGCCATATAGTGTTAATACGATTTTTGCTTTCTAAAAAAAGCAGTAGTATGAAAGGCCCTAGAGCTCCCTCTATGGAAAACCACATGTAAAAACAAAATCGTTTTTTATTGTGGTTTAAAATAAAATATAAAATGCCGCGTTCCCTAGGAACACAGTTTTTTTTTGTCCAGACTGTGTGAACAGTAGCATATGGACATCTTTGTCCAAGATATAGCACAAACACAGAACATGAATATACCCTGACCTGAGGCTTTGTGCACACGCAGAAGGTTTTATAGGATGGCCTGAAATCAGCTGCAAATCTGAAGTAAAGGGTATGCTAAGGATTTGAAAATCTGAAGGAGAACTTTATATCCGGGCAGAGGAGAACCTAATATATCCGGGCAGAGGAGAACCTAATATATCGGTCAGTTAGACATGGGTGAACATTGGACCATATTATTTTACCAAATATGTTATGCGGTACGTGTAAGTAGTAGTGCTGTTGTAGCACTGGAAAGACGCTTTGTCTATATATCTTCTATAAAACGTGGATAATCTTATATTGAACTTTGCTCAAGTGATTGGAGGAATTTTGTTTGTCTTTTGCCAACAGTTTTACTGAAGGTATTGTATTACAGTCTACTTTTGGAAGGGTTGTCCCAAAAGACAATTTTTGGGTTGACTTGGATCAAATTTGTTTTACAAGGTTGCCCATTTGTAAATAAAAGGAAAAAAAGAAAACTGCAACTATACATTTTCTTTGGGCTAAAACTTATTTGATGTCTCCTATCTTCATCAACAAATCCGAAACCGTATCATAGAACAAGTCTTCTGTAATTTTTGATACAGTGGTTGCATTTCTGACCATGACAGAAAACAACTATTCTGACAAAGGACCACATGAAAGAGGGACCACAACATCCACAAGAATACGCCAGGTGCACATTTTACCTGACAAGTCAAAACTGTAAGACATGCTAAGGGGCCGCATTACTGGAAAAACAAAAATAGTCTGTTAGGAAAAGTTGACAAAGTAAAATATAAGAACAATTATACATTTCAGATTACATGATCTGGTCTGGATAGCAGAATCTGAAATGTGACGGAATAAAAAGAAAAGTAAACTGGAAAAGAAATATCATGTAAAAGACATATAAAAGGGCAATATTGCAACATCCAAAATAAGGAGCAATTCCAACTAGGATAAAACAAAAAAATTCTACTGTAAATCTAAATCCTTCAGATTTCCTCTTTTATCCAGTTTTTTAAAATTCTATTCTGCGGTTTCTTTGCAGTGATAACTTATATGGATACCATTACAGTTCCCATTGGGTTCTCAACCAATTTCCTATGAATCCAGAATGGCAAATCTGCTTAGTTACGTTGGAAACTGATCCCCACCCACTCCCATATCGTGACATAAGTACGCAGATTTAGATTAGTAGAACTGGGTGGCAATCCCAAAAGCGGCAATGATAGCCATATTCATTGTCTCAAAGTTTACAAAAAAAAACAAAACAGATATAAGCAAGAAGCAGGTAGACAGAATTTCCCAGGATTTATATTTACAAATGTTTTTATTTTATGGGAAAATGCTATTTAAGTTAATAAAACATATGTCAACATAAGCCATCCAAGGCAGCCGTTTAACAGAAAAGTTATGGGGCA
Source organism: Rhinoderma darwinii (assembly GCF_050947455.1). Classification (NCBI taxonomy): domain Eukaryota; kingdom Metazoa; phylum Chordata; class Amphibia; order Anura; family Rhinodermatidae; genus Rhinoderma; species Rhinoderma darwinii. The sequence continues at coordinate 118,060,378 of NC_134691.1, forward strand.
AATTTTGTTTCAATTTTTTAAAACCTATGTGCTTGCTGTTAGTAATTGGAAACATTTTATATACATCCAAAGGCTGTATATTCTACCATAATCTTTAGAACAGTGTATGCTGCATTATCTAGGTCACAGAGACTTGCCTATATGGTCGATATGGGCCTTCAGTCTTTTAATTTAAATAAGAGCATGCCAATTCACTGAGAGCAAACAGATGTTAAAAATGACGAGGTAATGAAACACAAAGTATATTAGAATGTTGCAGAACTTTCCATTATACAATAATTAAGCTGCCTATCAATTCACCAAAGGGGTATAATGGTAAACTCCTCAAGTAAAATAAAGCAGGGACTGTAAGTCAAACAATAGCAGAGGAAATACTGTAAGGCGGAATTCACACGACAGGGTTTCCTGGCCGGGTGCCGGCCGTTCATAAATCGTCCGGCACCCGGCTGCATTAGGAACAATAGACCCCTAATGGGGCTATGCTTACGACCGATTTTTTGACGGGCCGGGAAAACCGGCTGTCAAAAAATGGGACATGCCCTATTTTCGGCCGGGTACCCGGCCCCCATAGAAGTCTATGGGGCCGGGTAATACACGGCCATCACCGGAATGTGTCCCGAGTGATGGCCGGGTCTACCGTCGCTCGCGCTCTCTCTCCTCCTCCTCCTCACAGTGCAGAGTGCATGTGAGGAGGAAGAGGGTCTTTTTTTGCTCCCTGTAGGAGTCGGAATCCCCAATCCCTGGCCGGGGATTGGGGATGCCGCTACAGGAGAAGTGAGTGACTACACTGTCCATATATGGACACAGCGAAGTCACTCACTTCTGCAGCGGAATCCCCGACTCTATGGCCGGGGATGCCGCTACAGGAGAAGTGAGTGACTACACTGTCCATATATGGACACAGCGAAGTCACTCACTTCTGCAGCGGAATCCCCGACTCTATGGCCGGGGATGCCGCTACAGGAGAAGTGAGTGACTACACTGTCCATATATGGACACAGTGACGTCACCCACTTCTGAAGCGACCTGTGGCAGGGAATTCCTCTCCAGGAGAAGTCAGTGACTACACTGTCCATATATGGACATTGAAGTCAGTGACTTCTCCTGGAGGGGGGGGGGGATAGGTGCAACCTACAGGGGGCAGGGTGGCATCACCTACAGGGGGCAGGGTGGCATCACCTACAGGGGGCAGGGTGACATCACCTGCAGGGGGCAGGGTGGCATCACCTGCAGGGGGCAGGGTGGCATCACCTGCAGGGGGCAGGGTGGCATCACCTGCAGGGGGCTGGGTGGCATAACCTGCAGGGGGCTGGGTGGCATAACCTGCAGGGGGCTGGGTGGCATAACCTGCAGGGGGCTGGGTGGCATTACCTGCAGGGGGCTGGGTGGCATTACCTGCAGGGGGCTGGGTGGAATTACCTGCAGGGGGCTGGGTGGCATTACCAACAGGGGGCTGGGTGGCATTACCAACAGGGGGCTGGGTGGCATTACCAACAGGGGGCTGGGTGGCATTACCAACAGGGGGCTGGGTGGCATTACCAACAGGGGGCTGGGTGGCATTACCAACAGGGGGCTGGGTGGCATTACCAACAGGGGGCTGGGTGGCATTACCAACAGGGGGCTGGGTGGCATTACCAACAGGGGGCTGGGTGGCATTCTCTACAAAGGGCTGTGTGTGGCAACAAATTTAAATGAAATTCATTTGATTTTAAAACGGACAGGGAAAAAAACGGATGCAAATCGGGTCCAAATCGGCCGGTAAAAACGGCAACATGGCCCGGAACGGAATCGGACGCAAACTGGCCGGGAATATAGGCCAAAAACGGCCGATTTTCCCGGCCGACACTCGGACCCTTTCGTGTGAATGAGGCCTAAAAATAATTCGTTGTGATTTGTTAATTGATGGAAAGAGCATAGACCACATGGCCCACAACCCTTTAATTAATCGAAGAGATAATTGATGAACCTTAAAAGGGACCTGCTCTCAGAGAAAGATATACTTCAAGGTCACTTTCACACGGCAGTATTTTGGACAGTACTTTGCATCAATATTTGGAAGCCAAAACCAGGAGTGGATCTAAAAACACAGAAGCGGATATTTCCATTATATTTTTTCTCTAAGTAGGTCCCACTCCTAGTTTTAGTTTCCAAATACTGATGCAAAATAATGACCAAGCACAGTAGTGGATCCAAAAAGAAGGAAAAGTATTAAGGGAAGACTGATAGGTCTCCTCTCTTTTGTATCCACTCCTGTGTTCGGCTCTTAACACGGCCACAAAAACTGCATGTGTGATTCCAGCCATACAGTATGTATTCAGAGATAATAGGATTTTCCACATCTAAAAGTCCATTTACACATACCACTTTTTAGCACGATTGGAAGAAAAAACAATCACAATAAAAAGGACTGTGTAAATAGAGTGATTACGGTATATAAGTAATAAACAGAAATTGTTGCCTTTGTGACATTGATCAATTATAAAATAAAAGTTATAGCTATCATTTGTAGATGGCCGTCCGCTGTCTTATTAACTGATAGAAAGGAAACAATTTGTACTTACAACAGTAGTAAAGACTTCCATCTTATGGTTAGAAGAATTTTAGAAATCATCAAAAACTGCATGTTGTAAATTTCTCCATGTAAATAGGCCTTAAGGAATTGATGGTATACACATAAAGGAATTCTTTATAATTAGGGGATCTACCGTCAGGAGTTAAAAAATCAATTTCTTCTCAGAGCCTTGTCTATTTATTACAAGCACCTACAGTTAATCAATATATCTACCTTCAAAGTGTGTGAAAACTGCAGATGGCGCAGAAATCTATAGCTGACCTGGCAAAATATTTCAGCAAAACGCACTTCTGCTGATCTAAAACATTTAAACGACAGGAAATCTTCACAGCATTCTTTGCGCAAAAATGCAAAACACTACAGTAGTCTTGAGTCGAAGAACAAGACCGTTCACCTTGTATAGGTTCATCATCTATATTGCAGGAGAACATGGTTGGTCAAAGGCTATGTACACCTTTTTAAGCAAATTGTTTTTATTAAATAAAAAAAATTGTGTTTTTAAGCAACTTTCAAATTCACTTCCTTTAAAAAGTTTTCAGTTTTTAAGATACAGCTTCTATGTATCCTGTATACATAGAAGCTGTACCATAAAAAGTAAAAAAAAAATCTAATAAGTACATTTCAAAGTTGCTTAGAAACACAAAAAAACACTAATTTAATTTAAAAAATTGCAATATTGGGTGCATTAAACATGATAGCTGTGCAAAAAAAAAAATCTGTAAAACACATTTGGCCTCAGAGAAAAAGTGGTATTACTGCCCAAGTGCCAGCGTCCTTCATTTTAGAGCACATTTTTTTAAAATTTTAAGGGGTATTGCCAACGTAGACATTTATGACATATCCACGGGATATGCCATTAATGTCTCATATTTGCAGGTCCCAGCTCTGGGACCTGCATCTCCTTCCAGAACACCTGGTAGAATGAATGGAGACTGCGAATGTGTACAGATCTGCCTTTTTATTTCTCTGGGAGTTACGGAAACAGCGAAGTCTGCTTGCTTTATTAATTCTCTGGCACCTAAATATATTAGACATTTAGAGCATATCCTGTGGATATGCCATAAATGTCTAAGTTGGAAAAACCCCAATAATTTACAAGGACACTTTTTCTAAATTTTCATATATGGGTCCTACTGGTGAAAATTTGAAAACAAAAGTACAAAAGAAAACTGGAAAAGTTCAGGTTGAGTCATTTAGCTTCCACCCCTGTCTTTAAAAATGAAATATTACATCTGATTGACTGAAAAACGCTGTTCTCTGGCTTCTTGGTTTGTCTGCGCTAATTTCTATACATGTTGAGAACTAAGAATAGACAGTAATAGCCATGTAAGCTGTTTGTGTCATTTTGAAGTTCATCTGTAAAGCCAACATAAAAGAGACCAATGATGCAAAGACAAACCTAAAATGTGAGAAATAAAGCATACAAAGGGTAGCACAGCTGAAAAGCAACATGAATGCAATATCATATATAAACATGTGCGAGTCAGACTCCTACTTCTGACAAATACTTAGTAATACTTTCACACCCACAAAGCCAATATATCGGGTTATAGCGGCATCATGTAAACACTGTGTGGTTTTATAGGAGAAAGTAAAAAGGATACAAGCGGTTAGCAGCGCTCTCCAAACAAGAAGTGTATAGTTAACATAATGTTGGATTTGTTATTTATTTACCATGAGAGCGGAGGTCCTTCTCTGTGAATATTATCCATTAAGTGATCTTCCTTATGATAGAGGCAGTTTTCGTACATACCGTTTTGTCGTGGTTTTCACTGTTTTGCGATGCTTTGTACCCTAAAAATCTTTTTCATAAATTGCAATCTATATTTTGACAGTTTAATACTAATAACTTATGTTTGGAACCGTAGATATATGAAACCATAGCATTTACATAAATGCCCTAAAGTCTGTCACCAATTTTAGCGTGTAATCAGCATTCGTTTATGACATTACCTTGAGGGACACATTCAGGTACATTAGGGGGGGAATTTCTTACACTTTCTACGACAGTTTTCTGGTGTAGACAATTCGCAAATGCGGCAAAAATAGCAATTTGCACAAAAAAATATCTGACAGCAGTTTTTCAAAAATGGGCATAGCTTAGTGGAAGGGTATGGGGCCACCAGCGGCTCGACAAATTTACTATAATTTATGCCAGAAAGTGGTGGAAATTATAGTGTAAATCCATTCCCGTTTATAGCTTTAATAAATGTGTTGGACGGACAGCCAGAAATGCGCTTCATTTATTACGAGGCATGCGCCATCTAATAAATTTAACGCAGTTTAGATTAATACTCGTGCTTAGAATGCCAGTCTTCCTAAATTCCCCCTATAGGTTTTTCTTTTTAATATCTCTATGTAACTCTTCAGTAACTTTCATTTTTAAGTGATTAAGTCTGAGGTCAGCTTCTGTTTGAATGAGTCTAAAGGCTGGATCTGCAGTGAGGGTTCTAACCAATCAGATTAAGTAGAGTGGGTCAGTTGGCATAATCAACCAATCAGCTGCTAAACCTGAATTTTAAGATGGGTGGAAAAAGGCAGAACCCCTAAGGAATACTCATAAGCAGCCATTGCTTTAAAGAGGCTCTGTCACCAGATTTTGCAACCCCTATCTGCTATTGCAGCAGATCGGCGCTGCAATGTAGATTACAGTAAAGTTTTTATTTTTAAAAAACGAGCATTTTTGGCCAAGTTATGACCATTTTTGTAGTTATGCAAATGAGGCTTGCAAAAGTCCAAGTGGGCGTGTTTAAAGTAAAAGTACAACTGGGCGTGTATTATGTGCGTACATCGGGGCGTTTTTACTACTTTTACTAGCTGGGCGTTCTGACGAGAAGTATCATCCACTTCTCTTCACAACGCCCAGCTTCTGGCAGTGCAGACACAGCCGTGTTCTCGAGAGATCACGCTGTGTCGTCACTCACAGGTCCTGCATCGTGTCGGACGAGCGAGGACACGTCGGCAAGCCTCATTTGCATAAATACAAAAATGGTCATAACTTGGCCAAAAATGCTCGTTTTTTAAAAATAAAAACGTTACTGTAATCTACATTGCAGCGCCGATCTGCTGCAATAGCAGATAGGGGTTGCAAAATCTGGTGACAGAGCCTCTTTAAGATGCAGAGATAAAATGTAAGTCTGCTTCAGTGTAAGGTCTTATTCAGACGAACGTTATATACGGCCATGTGCTGTCCGTTAAAGCAACGGACAGCACCCGGACTTATGCAACTCAATAGGGCTATTCAGACGTACACTATTTTTCACGGAGCGGGTTTCCGTTGCGTGATACTCACCGCACGTACTATTTTGTGGATCACGCACCCATTGAACTCAATGCGTGAAAATCATGGACAGCGCACGGACGTCTTCCGTGTGCGGTCTGTGATTCACACACCAGTTGCTAAAGAAACGCAGAGAACAAAATAAAATAAATAAAAAAAATGTGAATGAACACGGACATAAAAAATTGATGCCATACGGGACACACATCGATGCCACACGGAACTGCAACGCAGGGAAAACGCTGCGTTTTTTTGCGGACGCAAAACGGACACGTTCGTGTGAATTTAGCCTGAGTAACTGGTGGAAAATCACAGAGCAGAATATATTATATGACTCTATGATTGCTCCAAAGACACAAAAAAGGAGCATTCTGGTGACCAACGCTCTTTAAGCTAGCAATGAGACATTATTCCACCTATTTCGTCATGATCCACTAATAATCTTATGTCTTTAGTACCTGCCCAATATTCAGCAGATCTTGGGAGAAAGAAAACTTATACTGGTTGGATTTTAACCTACCACATTTAGCTTAATGGACCATGAAAGATGGTACCCAGGGTTGCCTATACTATACAACTCTTTGTAGTATAACTACAATAATTTTTGTATTGCATTCAATGTAATCCTAGTGCGGATTAGAACATTTCTGCAGTGGTCTTAAAGTAATGTCGATTATATACATATAATTCATATACAATATCAGCCACAGACAATTAAAGTGTCTTATTGCAAACCCTAAAGTAATTGCTCTTTTGTGTAAAGTTGTAGTCTTTGAGGCACCATTTGGCTAAAGTATGGAACCCCATTAAAAATCTAACCACAAGGGGAAAAAAACGCAATTATAACAACATGTATTAATGTTTTGGCCACCAAAATATCAGATTTGTGATACAACGCTCTTACCCAGGCGGCTGTGCCTTATTTCATCTGGAGACACAGGACGAAGCTTCCTTTCGGATTTAATCTCCTCCAGTATCCGTTCGTGCAAACTTCGTGGACGAGCAGGGGTTGGTTTCAACTTCCGCGAAGATACCTGCAAAAAAGATAAAACGTATTATCCCCATGATATATGTAGTTAACCAATAAACCTAAAGTATTAACGTAAAGCTGAACGTAGTGCTGAACAATGGGAAGGCAGAAAAATGAGTGTCCCTATGATCACGGTTTTCCCTTTTATCACCACTACTGTGGACACATCTATTTACGTATTAGTAAATAACATTGGCAAATCTTTATTCTTGAGTTTTTAGTTTTGAAAGCCGTGATAAATGTAATGTGGGCTAAAACACCAGGAACGACCGAATATGAAAAGCGGTGGATATTGTTAGTTAAGGAGTCGTATTTTGTGCAACTCTGAAGCCACGGCCACTAGTTCGACAATGCGCCCGGAGAGTATGCTTGAGATCTGGTCAGTATTAATAAAAAGTCACATAATTAGACTTTTATATCAATAAATACCTAAACAGGAAACCCACATTGTACATTACTATTACTTTGTGTCAGAATTTGTGCAACTCTGAGACGGAGTCATGTCGGAGTTTCATTTAACGGCTGCGACGTGAAACCGTTGCACTTCAATAGATGTAAATGGGGAACAAGGTCGCCATACAACTGTTCTAATCATACAACTTTTCCCGTTCACTTATATTCAAACACTACTCAAGGTCAGAAAAGTTGTGCCACTCGAATGATCACATAAAAGGTTGCATGAGGCCAATGCCCGAGATTACAAATCCTAGATTGATGTGTTACTGGTTTAAAGAGAAATTCACTACACAGGTAACCAGAAATTATTTCTATGTACACATTTAATCTGGAAAAGGATTCCAGCAAGTAAAATTACTATATTAATGTCAACCAACATTATAAATAGGTAAGGGAATGAATATATATTCTTTATAATGGAAAACAAGTGTTTCCAAAATGCATTTGACCTCATTATTCCCGTGGGGAACATACTGCCAGCTGTTTAGATGAATAATCTGTTTTACAGTAAGAGGCTGCGTGCATATACAGCACTGCAGAGTCTGACTAGTGAGGAATTTGCAGGCATTTAATTCATCAAGTCAGATGGGCTAAAAGCATGGGATACAGGATTACTGCTTAGCTAGAATACATACAGGATTTAACGGGGGTCTGGAACGTATAAAATCCAGGATTATTTCATGAGCACTCTTCTTTAATCGTGGAGGGAGGTCACCCTGAACCTAGAATGAAAAAAAAACGGCATATAAAAGGCTTTCAGTGTTAGGCCTCATTCACACGAGCGGATCAGATTCACGCGCATAAAAACCACGCATGAATCTGATCAGTGTGTGTTGCGTTACGCATCAGTGTGCTTTGCGAGTGGCATGCGTTATTCACGCACTCGAAAAGCACATTTTTTTCTATTATTTTCAATTGAATTGAAGCGCAAATCACGCACCGCACACAGATGTGCACCCATGTGAGGTGCGTGGTTTTCACACACCCATTTACTTCAATGGACGCGTAGGTGCGGGATAACGCACCAATATAGGACATGCAGCGAGTTTCACGCAACGGACTCTCGCTGCGTGAAAACTCCTGCATGTGTGAACGGCCCCATTGAAATCAATGGGTCCGTGTGCTGTGTGTGATTTCCATGCACAGCACACGGACGTTATTCACGTTGGTCTGAATGAGCCCTAAGGATAAACTAGAAACGTACAGTAGCAATTTAACATCTAAACACATGGGGCCACAGAGAACCATGCTTATATTCAGTAGTAGAGTAAATCTGCGGAGTGATTTAAAGCAATACACAAAGCTGCACTGCACAAAACTTCCACCAAACTGACTCACCATGACCTTCCTCAAAGTGTAACGTTTGAAACGAATGTCATCCATCAGCATCTCATACGGAGTCAGCTGGTACTCAATAGGCAACATATTGTACTGACGCTCTTGTACCTTCTTCAGTTTGACTCCATTTCGTAGATCACGCATTACCTGGACCCAAAACCTGGCCTGAGAAGACATGCCCAAGTCAGAGACAAAAAGATACTGAAGTTGGATTTCAGATTTGCGTAATATGTCGACTCTATAATATCAATAATAATTTGAGAGATGACATTAATTTCTATTACAATATAATCACATGCTTTTAAAAACACTCGGACTTCGTGGAACCAGCGACAATCAATATGAATGACCATATATTAATGGATTATTAAGGTCACAGTAAGTGAATTGTAGTACAGGGACCTCACTACACACAAATCATTGCCGTCTTGCCTGCTATTATATTGATAATGAAACAAAAACTACGGTATCGATATTTATGATATATGGATCATACCCAATCTGAATTTTTCAAATCATCAAGGTCAGCGTTGGTTCGGTCACCAGAGCCTTTTTCCATCTGCTTAATCTTCTTTAAACTCTATGTATAAAATAATCATTAGTAAATTGTGGCAAAAACAAACACTTAGTAAGAAAATCCTATATATATATATATATATATATATATATATATATATATATGCACACACATTATATATATATATACACACACACATATCTATATATATATATATATATATATAAATATATATAGATATCACAAGCATTACAAATGAATAGTCTTGAGACACCTACGTTTTTGAAAAAATTATTTCCATCTAGGATTCTATAGAAGTTATGAACACAAGTTTAACTTAGAAGCTTTTTCTTAACATCTAAACTAAGGCAACTTTGTGAATCTGTGTAATGCTCTGGCAAGGATAGAAAAATCTGTGTGTAACACGAAGGGTTTACTCTAAAGCTATAGATAAAATAGTGCTTCACCATACACTTAAATGGTGGTTATTTTGTTAGAGATGTAATGTACGCTGGGAGATTGTTGTCACATTTATGGACAAATGGGCACTTTATGCAAACAAATGTAAACATTTGCTCAGTGTGCTTTATTATTTGGTTGAATGAGCTTTTTGATACCTACTGACAAGAGGCAGACTATAATAATCTTATCGCCCATCAATGAAAAAAAAAAAAAGTACCTCCACTGTAGAATAAGAACCGGTAAACATTATGCACTACTTTACATTCATAAAGAACACTATAAGAGGTAAAGATATATTTACCTTTGACCTTGGAAATGTACAAGCATGGCGGATACCCTTAACGCTCAAAGATCTAAAGGCCAAGGTCATAGCCATATCCTTTGTAGTGTAAAAAAAAACAACTAAAAAACAACAACCATGAAATGTAAAAGAAGTATCTGCTTTTCACATTTCAAGACTTAGGTTACACAGAGACTATGAAAGAACTGCAGGAGAATCACTGGCGCAATGCATCACAGACATCAAAGTCGAAACGTTACTTTCAAATTTTAATTAAGGGAACATTGAAGCTTCACAGTATAACCCCAAATCAATTAAACTTTAGAGATCTCAATCTAATCTGTAAGGCTGCGTTCACACTGTGCGTTTTTGTTGCGGTTATTTTTTTGTTAGGTAGAGTAATTCCCATTGAGAGACCTGGGAGTTTATCAAACAAAAAACAAACAAACAAAGAAAAACATGCTGAAAACGCAGCAAAAATGCAGTGTGAACCCAGCTTTAGGAAGCATAAGCGATTGCGAATAAGTGACAACAGGTGCACTGGAGAATGATCAGCAAGACAACCAAAAAGGGAATGGTTTTGCAGGTGGTGGCCACAGACAACGCTCTCTTTATCCTTCCTGACTGATTCTTCTCTAGTTTTGCGTTTAACTAGTGTCCTTGTCACTACCGGTAGCATGAGGCGGTACCTGCAGCCCATTCAGGTTGCACAGGTAGTCCAGCTCCTCCAGGATGGCACATCCATATGTGCCTTTACAAGAAGGTTTGAGGTGTCTTCCAGCACAATTTCAATAGCATGGAACTGATATCAGGACATGTGCCATTACACGAGGAGTAGAGGAAAGGGGCGTAGAAGGGTATCAATCCATCAGCAGGACCAGTATCTGCTTCTTTGTGCAAGGGGAACAGGAGGAGCACTGCATGAGCTCTACTAAATGACCTCCAGCAAGCTACTAGTATGCATGTTTCTCACCAAACGGTCAGAAACAGACTCCATGAGGGTGGCACGAGGTCCCGACTTCCTGTAGCGGGACCGGTGCTCACAGCCCAGCACCATGCAGCTCAATGGTCATTCACCAGCGAACACAAAATTTGGCAGATTTCACCATTGGCGCCCCAATATCTTAACAGATGAGACATTGAGCACATGTGACAGACGTGAAAGTGTCTAGAAACGTCACGGTGAACAATATGTTGCCTACATCACCATACAAATCACTGGAAAAGGACTGGAGTTTGTAATAAAATAGACCCCAAGAGGAAGCCGGAATGCCGGCGAAAGGTGCGTCGAGTCATATTAATGTAAGCAATGTTATAGGTCCTGGTTCTATCTATTGCTATCCACAATATAAATCATTAGTCCGCAACTATTCCTATGTGGAACCGCTGCTCCTGGAAGGAGAGCGGTGCCTGTGTCTTGATAGACTCTGCCGGGTGAAACCTCTGACAGCGTTCACTGAGTCAGCAGAGCGATATACATAGACTGATTAGCCCGAATACCATACCGTGCTGCTGCCTACTGTTTCTCCCGTATTAGCGGTGAGAACTAACAGCAAGCACCTAATAATCAGGGCACTTCACACAGTGCACCTCTATCTTCATACGGACTATTGCATCACTGCTGGTCTTAATAGCGGTGATCAGCGGTGTATGCCATTTTTAGTGGCGGTATACATAGGCTGCTTAGTCCGAATACCCTACTGTGCTGCTGCCTACCGTCTCTCCCGTACTAGCGGTGAGAACTGACAGCGAGCACTTAATAATCAGGGTACTTTACATAGTGCTCTTCCACACGGGCTACCACATCGCTGCTGGTTTTAGCAGCGGTGGTCAGCGATGTATACCATTACAATGTGGGCTGCCAAGTGATCCCGCTGATAGACGCACACAGAGCTCTATCAGCAACTAATGCTAAAAATCTCAGCACGACACTTTATCGTGCTACTGTCTGTTGTCTCTTGTATCTACACCAAGAGAACTTTAAGACACTAATACAGTGTCTACTGATTAACAGCAAATGCTGATACATTCAGTGCACACAATACAGCACACTTGGAATAAAGACCATTATACCACTGCTATCAGATCTCTACATAGCTTACCACAGAGCAACTAACAAAGCTCAATTTAAAGCAATATTCTTACCAACCTCATCAAATAACAAAAGGTCTGGCTATGTTATTGTATGACAGTAATAATTGATAGTTAACTATTCATAAGGCAAATTGTGCTCTCATGGTGTAGGACAGGGGGTCATCTGCACCGCAATTCAATTTGACCTACATTGGACAATTGTAAAAATGTCAAAAATTTTTTTTTTTTTAATAAAATATGTTAATAAAGTTTATTATTTTCATCACTATTTCTAATTTCCCCTAGGAACCACAACTCTTATCCCTTCTTCCCATTTCCTTAATAAAAAAAAACTAGCACAATACTGGTGGTATACACCTTTGTGGTTCCCACAACTCACTCTATATAATACAAAAAAGAGGGGGTATTTTCAAAATCCCAATTTTTGCCTGGAGGAAACGCGTCAGGAGAATCTTTCCAAACTTGAGGATGTGAATAGGATTCCTTATGAATCTATCCCACTCGATTGAGAGAGACCACAACAGGAACAGGTAGGGGGTATATACAACCAGGCCTGGCCTTAGGCTAGAGGGCACCCTGTGCAGTAGAATTTTTTTGGTGCCCTCTCCCGTATAACATACATTCCACACAAGAAATGCTACAATTTACTTTATACATAAATAATAAGTTTGTAAAATGTATGCATATATAATACCGCCATATACAGTACACATAAATAATACGGTACATATAAATTATACCCCTATGTACGGTTTGTCCATATATATATATCTGCCATATATTGTACATATAAAGCCCAGCATATGCTGTAAATCAAATAGTCACTTTATACTCTACACTACATATTGTTTGTATAAAAGAATACTGCTATATACTGTACACATATAATACCATTATATTCACTACATACCTATACTGCTATATACTATACTCCCATATACCGCTATATACTGCATATACCTATATCGCAACATACACTACGCACAAAATACGGCTATACAGTCTACATACACAATACTACTATATACTGTACACATCAGAGTTTTGCCACTATTTACACAAAAGAACACTAAAAACTGTTTTTAAATCATTGCTGCAAAACTACAATGTGTGAATATGCCCTTACAGTATCATATGTACACGCAATCATATAAATCCACATGCACACAGATGTATGTATATATATATATATATATATACACACACACACACACACACACACACACACACACACACACACACACACACACACACTTACCTCCTTTGTAGGATCTCTCATGCAGACAGTCTCCTGAAGCAGCAGGGGCCTTTACAACATGCCCCATCCCAGGACAAAAGATATGACCAGCTGCAGAAGTAGCTGGTCTGCAAGAAGAATAGGGGGACCCAGCAGAGGAGAGAAGGGGGACACAGGAGAGGGAAGCAAGGGCACACAGGAGAGGAGGGGGGTACAGGAGAAACAGAAGAGGGACACAGGAGAGGACTAGAAATGGAGCTTCCTCTCTGCAGACGCTCAGGCTGTGAACTCTACACTCCCCCCCACTTCTCTGTACCGACTGCTTCAGACGAGAGAGAGAGGACGTAGTCTGAATTCACAGTAGTCCACAGGCAGGCTGAGGAGACAATATGGTGCCACCATAGAGAAGATTATGTTGTAGGAGGGGATAGGGGCTGCAGAGGGAGTAATCTACGGAAGCATCAGGCAGCATGTTTATCGTCAGTGACGGCGCCCCATTTACTTAGGAGTGATGCGCCCTGTGCTGCCGCACAGGTCACACACCCCTAAGGCCCGCTCTGTATACAACAAACCCCATAGCTACTACAAGTCCTTTTTCATATATATGGGAAATATATTAAGATCGATATTTTGGAATACCAGCTCTTAAATCACATTCTATCAATGTTTCATACATGTTGCATATTTTGTGGCTTTTTTCTTCGTACAACATGAGGGTTACACTCACACTACTTATGCTTATTTAACCCTGTTTTTTTTTTCATCATTAAGGATGTCATTATATGTCCTTTTTTTATTTTCTCTTCTTGCATGTAGTTTTTTGTTATATCCATTTTATATTATACTTCAGTAAAAGTTATATTTTATTACAAACTCCAGTCCTTTTCCAGTGATTTTTTTCTGACTTTCTGTGGAGTACATATTGCTATATATCAATCCCCATGGTGAGGGATTATTTTTTACACCAATTTCTTCAACTTCTGCATCATCATACAGCATAAATGGTTTGGCGGTGGGTCAGTGATGGTCTGAGAATTCATATCCTTGGAGGGTTGCACAAGCCTCAACATGATAGCCAACGGTAACCTGACTGCTGTTAGGTACTGGGGTGAAATCCCTTATTGTCAGACCTTATGCTTGTGCAGTGGACCTTGGGTTCCTCCTGGTGGAGGACAATACCCGGCCTCATGTGGCTCTAGTGTCAAGGCAGTTCATGAATGATGAAGGCATTGATGCCATTGACTCACGTTCCCCAGACCTGAATCCAATTGAGAACCTCTGGGACATTACTAAACTGTGCATTTGATGATGCCAATTAGCACCACAGACTGTCCAGGAGCTCACCAATGCCCTGATCCAGTCATCTCATCAGGAGCATGCCCAGTAGGAAGGGCATACTGGCATGTGGGGGACATACACACTACTGAGTCACATTAGGAGTTGCCCTGATGATATTCACGCAAATTAGATCCACCGTTGCCTTCTATTTTTTACTTTGATTTTTTAGGGGGATTCAGAATCCAACCATCAATCTGTTGAGGATTTTGGTTTCACCGTTGAGGTGTCATTTTGTTCCTAACAAATTACACAATTTATATCAATAAAGATTTTCATTTTATATCTTTCATTCAAGATCCGATGTGTGATTTAAGGGTCAGTTCACAGTTTTTGTACACTTTTTTTGAGGCGGAAACCGCGTCGGAAAACGTGCCAAAAAACATCCGAAAATGCCTCCCATTGATTTCAATGAGAGGCGGAGGAGTTTTTTTCCCGCGAGCGGAAAAAACGGCTCGTGGGGAAAAAGAAGCGACATGCCCTATCTTCGGGCTTTTACATCTCTGACCTCCCGTTGACATCAACATGCTCAATGGCCGCGGGCAAAAAACGGCTTTCCAAACGAAATTTTGAGGCAGATTTTCTGCCTGCAAAAAACTCAGTGTAAACCCAGCCTAAGTGTTGCATAAATTTTTTTGAGCAGTGTACTATTCGAAATGACTTAACACAAACTTTTGTTGAACCTTATACATTATCAAACAAGCATAAAAATAATCTAAAAGCACATAACATGTACTCATCACAACGATATGCTGGTCATATCCTCTAGTCTAAAGTCCATGAAATGAAGGGAAAAATTGCAAGAGCTTGAACACGAATATTAGACGAACATTCAAGTAGAATTTATCAATATAATCAAGGTATTCTTCCCTAGTAGATGAGAATTGCATTGTACAGATCGGCAACAAAATTGAGCACTGTATGCGGACACACGGGGTCGGGTACAACTCCGTATTATAGAGTTGTATAGGACTCCGTGGGATGCTGTGCAGGCTCTCTGCCATGTGCATTAACCCTAAATATGATTTTTTTTTTCCAGTGTTAAAAAATGTCATTGTAAACAAAAAAAACAAACAAAAAAAAACAGTTAGGATATTTTCACTTGATTAAAGTTTCAAGAAAATCTTACGTGCCCAAGGAATAAAACAAGATACCGCTCTTTTTGTACCAAAACTATGAATTTGAAGCTCCTGGGTTCCAGTGCAATATCTATAACAAAGCCCCCACCTTATCATGTGCCATTTATAATACTGGTGCCTTATGTGACAGAGGAGGCCCCTCAGGCACCAGGGCCTGGATGCGACTACTACCCCTGCGCCTACTATAGTTATGCCTCTGGCTTATAGCTGTTATTTTAAAGGTATGCTACTGACACGGTCTAAATTCTTATTGAATAGGCTGAAGGATAGGTTATTCCTTAAAGTCTGTATACAGTTTGGCTAACATTTTTGCTCTAATGCATTTAAAGTGCCCAAAAAATTAAGCAACTGCAGTCTTGATAGCAAATATCCTTCTGTTTTGTGCCTACAGCTACTTTGCAGACCTATGTGTCTCCATGGTTACAGACTAAAAACCACCCTGTGTAGTCTGATCTTGAGAACATACATTCGGTAGGCTATTATAAAGTAGGTGATAGACGAAAGGGAGTATGACTACACATGGTTTGTATATAGTCTGTAACAATGGAAACACAGATTTGAACAGGAGCCGTATACACAAAATGGTAGGATAATTTTAATTTAAAAAACTCTTTGCGAACCTTCATTTTTTATTTTAAATGCTCTGGAGCAATAACAAATATAAAATCGTGGTAAAAGCCAAAATGGTAAAACATAAGTGTGTCCAGCCTAGTATGCCATAAAAATATACATGGTGATTGAAAGGTTTCTTTTCATAGGGAATAGTAGGCATCATTTATCACCAACAACAGAAAAACGATCCTTGTTGCCTTTAGCAACCAATCAGAGTGCAGCTTTCATTTAGTAAACTGCTATGAAAAATTGAAAGCTGCACTGTGATTGGTTGCTATGGACAACATGGCTAGTTTTTCGGACAAAAATTTGGATAATTTAGGCCCCCTATTGCCGATGTATGGAGACATTTGAATCACTCTGTATATGTATTCTGTGTCTTAAAACGAAAACTATGTTGTGTGGCAACGCATCACGGAAACTCAAGGTGCATCTAGAAATCATAAAAATCTATACCCAATTAAATTTTGGTGTATAGAGTGACTTTCATTATAGCGTAAGATCATATAAACGACTTCCACTGAAGCATGTTTGTTTTGCTTGGACTCCGTAGGCTCACAGCAGGAGTTTTCCCTTTTAAGTCACTATAATTATCGGCCATTCTGTCTCACAGAAGCTGGCATTTTCTTTTTTCATACACAAGCTTTTTCCGAGAATGATGTTTATTAGGGCTTTACAACAGTGTGCCCTTTCAAAAGATGTATGCTAAACGTAATCTTTCAAGATTTTTCTTCAGTTGTTTCAAAGGAAAGCCAAATGTAAGTCAGTGCCAAAAAAATCTTTCACGAGCAGACTATCAATAAGGGACTTTAATCCAGCCTTTTATATACAAACCTGCATCCATAATCCAGTTCTAGCTGATACAACGGTGCACAATCTTATAACTGACATTCTTAACAAAATCCTAGAATATGAGGAATCAAAATTATTTACAAGTAAATTACAAACTGCCAAAATCTGCTAAATTTTACTGCCAACCAGTGCTGGGAAATCTACTGAGGAAGATCCGTTTACTACAAACAAAACGGGACAAATTAGATAATTATGTTCTTAGGTGAGAAAAAGTTTTGTTGCTATTTGTTTTACTGACATTTCAAAATACAAAATGTTTTTTAGATGTTTAAAATCAAGTTTTCTTTAAGAAAACAAAATTGTGCCAAGTTGAATAAAAAGGGACAAAACCAAAAAGAACACAAAACCCATCAGTATTCTTCAATAAAAAAAACAAGTAACCTAGCAACAATTCGAGCCCTCTGGAAACATGCCATGGGGCCAAAGAGATGAAATCATCCTTACAAAAATCCAGTCGTCTAGGCATCATTTATTATTATTTCTCTAAACAAGAGCGGCTCAAAGGTTACGCTGAGTAAACACTTCACTGCTCTGAAAGCTCAATAGGTGAAGGTCACTTTATTGTAAAACAAAATTATGAAAGAGTATATGTGTGGTTCATCAACTAGATTATTAACACACTAAGGCCTCATGCACACGAACGTAGCCATGTGCACGGCCGGCAGCGGAGTGTCACCCGCAAATCATGGGCCGTGCACATGGCCGCATGCATTATTTCCTACGGCTGTAATAAGACATGCCCGTTCTTTCTGCGGTCCAGGCTCCTGGGCCATGCACGGACCGTGGAAACCGTGTGCATGGCCCCATAGGAATGAATGAAGCCGCAATTCTCCCGTGGATATTCAGGGGAATTGCGGCCGCAAAAGCACGTTCGTGTGCATGGGGCCTAACCAGGCAAAACAGAATAGTGATGGCAGACCAAGACCAAATGGTCCCTCTGGTCTGCCCGTTATTCTGCAAAAGAGCAAGAAAAGATACATTTAAATAAAATAACCAAAAGAACCTTGCAACTTCATTTGATGTTGCTGGAAAAATGTCCTATTCCACTCATCCAAGCAGTCCAGGACATTACATCAGTCCCCTTCCTGTGTATTTCTGAATTTTGTGGGTCATGTACAATGTTAGAAACATATTAATAAGATGTGCCATATTCAGGGAGGTTCCAATCGCCTGGTTTGCCAATAGTTACTGAGTCTACGCAACAGCACTCATCTACACCCTCATCAATCTGTGGTTGGCTTGACTTGGGGGGGAAACCAAATGGTCTGTGGTCCATCAAGGAGCCAACCTTATGTCTTGGGACTGATGTTCATGGAGCTCTCTTCGAGCCGTGTTTCTAAACCCTCGGTACGCTTACCCTAAGGGGTACGCGCCAGGCATCTGGTGTAACATGCGATCTTCCCCTATTACAGCATTATAGTGGGTATTTCGCAAAATCATGGCAAAACCACAGTATATTTTCCACTTTTTTCATAAAGTCATAGCAAAGAGTAGTGGTTTTGAAACTTGCGATAAAATATAGTGGCAGGTGGACACAGGAAGATCATTAAGCGAAGCTCTGCCTCCTCCACCAATGTGAGAGGAGTCCGGTGAAAAAAAATGTCTCCCAGCTCAGAGATCAATCCTGGCCCACAAAGTAAGGACTGCAGACTGCTCCTGCTTTGTAAGTATGCCTGTACAACTGTTTGTATGTGTACTGTATATGTGTGCATGGATGTGCATACATGTGTGCATAGGTGTGTATGTATTTGGATGTATGCCTGTCTGTACTTTTTCACGTACCTAATAAAAATCAGGGTTTTTCCTTTTTTTTCTGGCACGACACTTGCAACACCACGTCAGAAACCTTGTCAAAACAGCAGCGTATGAATAAGTGCCAACACGTTTTTATGGGGCATTAAAGGAGGAATTCCTGCCATAGACATTTAGTGTCTGGTTGGTGGGAATCTGATTGTTGGGACTTCTATCGACTGTCAGCTTCCATTGACACTGACTTTTGCGGCATGCATGAACGGGAGTAACAAACGGCCACGCAACAGTTTTTCCATCACTCATCATTGACTTCAATGGGGATCGCCATGAACATGGCAGAAGTGTCAGTGGACCACCGTTCAGACAATAATGGAGGTTTCAGCTTTGAAACTCCCACCAATCAAACATTTATGGCATTTCCTGTAGATTTGCTATATTACCATAATTGTACTGGGTGGGTGGTGTCATGAATTGTGCTGGGGTGATAGGTGGCAATATTTAATAATTGTATAGGGTGTATTAATCAAGCACTGTATTGGGGTACTAAGTAGACTATTAATAAGGGCAAAATTATGAACCTCCACATTGATGAGGTGACATCAACTTTTTCTTGTGTTGCTTTTTAGGCCTATTTTATTTCATGATGTGTGATTGATTTATGTATAAATATGCACTAATGGCAATATCGCAGTGTAAAATGCGGCCAGGTGAGTACATTTGATTAAGATCGCGATGGAACGTAGCTTTTAGGATACTTGGTTCAAATTTCTTTTGCTAGGGAACACTAGGCTTAGAACGGTTGAGAAACAATGCCTTAGAGTTCCTAAACCAGGGCTGTGAGGTTGATAAAATGACCAGACCAGCTTAAATTCTTTTTGCAGTGGTGTGTCAATTTATCAATATTTATTAAAGCCAGAGTTAATGAGACATCAAATTCTTTTTAAATGACATGCACTGTGGTAATTACACATAAACAAGCACATAACTGCCAACATTCTTCAGACTATCTAGTGATTATTTTTTCATCCGATCAAAAATAATCTAAAATACAAAGCAAAAATCCACAACATGGCAATTTAAATGTCTGAAGAACAGGTGGAGGCAAAAAGTGAATTATCAGATGGTTTGAATGATTTGCCTTGTGCTTATTTAAAGGAGCTGTCATCCTATTAGGGTCAGTTCACACGTTGCGTAGGTAATGCGTTTTTTTCCGCAACGGAAAATCTGCAGCAAATACAGTAGCAGCAAAGTGGACGAGATAAAACAAATCTCATCATCCACACGCTATGTAAATACTGAGTGGAAAAAGAACTCAGAAATTGACCTGTGGTGCGGAATTTTATTCCACAGCATGTCAATTGTATTTGCATAAACGCTGCTTATATGTTGCAGGTTTTCCCCATTGAACTCAATGGGGAGGTAAATCCCGCAACAAACAGCAGTTATTGTGTTTTTTGTCGCAGGTTCGCAGCAATTCCGCCGCAAAAAACACATCTCCAAGAATTTTTTTATCTCATACTTACCCTGTGTTCCTCCCTCCAGTGCGGCCTCCTGGGATGACATTTCATCCCATGTGACCGCTGCAGTCAATCACAGGCTGTAGCGGCAGTCACATGGGATGAAACCTCCCAGGAGGCCGGCCTAGATGACGTCAGAGGGCTGGCATCCTGGTATGACGCTTCTCCCCACGTGACTGCCGCTGCAGCGGTCTCCTGGGATGAAACAGACTAATTGCTGCAGTTTCCGGAGCGGACATTCTGGGTGAAGAACTGCACTACAGTTTGGTGTGTTTTTTTGCCAGGAATTCCCTGCGGTGCACAGGGTGGATACGCTGCATGCTTTTACACAGCGTATCTGCCCCGTGTGAACTCAGCCTTACAGTCTCCATGACGATCAGCTGATTGACGCAGGTCCGGTTTTTAGAATTCATGAGGACAGCGCTCCCCGCCCCCTGCACAGTGAATGACAGTCTGCTGTGTATACAGTTACACAGCAGCAAGACATCAATCACCTGACTCATAACGAAGGGTCCACTTACACGGCCCGACGTGGGCCGTGTAAACTAGCGCTGATCAACGAGAGAGATCAACACTCGATTGCTTCTTTCACAAGGAGCTACATATGGAGTTGAGCACTCTTTACTACGATCGCTTCTGTGAACACTCGTTTGCCCTATAATTGGCCCATGTAAAATGGCCTTCATTCTACTTTATTTTTTGATCGCTTCCTTTAGCCAAATGGCACAATATTTTATGCGCCATTTTTGATAATAGGAGAACGGACCTCCGTAATATGCTGTTCTTATGAGGTCAGATTACTCAGGTGGCAGATCCACTTTAAGTGTTCTAAAACAACTTGAGAGCCACTTCTTGCCGATTTTAAAGGCACATTATCAAGAGCAGATATTTGTATTAGAAATCCTCGAAGCAATTGCTGTAAGCGACCTAACAGCGATAACAGACCGGAATTTACATAAAATGTTATCGGCTAAATAAATGTTGTTCATTTTCCGCTTGGTCACTTAAACAAATGTCGTTCACTACATTCACACTTGTAGTTTATTATAAGATAATTGGCAGAGTGCAACTCTTAAATTATTTCATGTCATCTATCAATCAAACTATTCATATTTGCAAACCACGTCATATATATTTTTTATTTTCGCATAAACAATTTCTCACACGATCAACAAGTGTTTTAACGAGGTTTCAACTGTTTACAAGTGAATATCATGTACGCTGGTTTGCGATCAACCGATCTGACCGGTTATCTGCCCGTGTAAATGGGCCTTGAAACTACTGGTGTCAAAAGAAAACACAAATGAGAGGTCGTCAATTTACAGATTTCATTTCAGGTGTGTTAAGCTGGCAAAAATTAACAATTTTAACCCAATGATGGTTAATATTACTCTTTACAATTACAGTATCAAAATGACTGGTTCAGACTAGGGTTGTCACAATACCAGAATTTGGACTTCGATACAGATACTTCGTGTAGTATTGCGATTCTCGATACCAAATCGATACTTTGCTGACAATAATAATTTTTTTTTTTTTTTAAAAGTTCTTCCATTTGCTGATGTGAGGCACGTGGTGGGATTAATTTTGAACCTCCATGTGCCTCACATTAATAGTAATTACCCCTATCATTTTTCTCAGTCATAATAGACATTGGGTTAATGTGTGCGGTACATGATGGGGTTAATTACTATTAATGTGAGACACATGGAGTTTCAAAATTCATAATACCACGTGCCTCACATTAATAAGTGATAGAAAGTAGTTTCTATTTTCTAACAGTGAACACATCATAAATGACGCTATAAATTTGTTGTGCAGGTTTTACCGTTGCGACGACACCAAATGTGTGTATTTTATGTATTGAGGCTTATTTTAATGTTTATTGTAAAAAAATATGTGTATGTGAGTATGTATTTAACATTACTTTATTTTTACTTTTCTATTTTTAAACTTTAATGTGCTGACATATATCTAAATATGTCAGCACATTAGGCTGTGTACTGATAGTACACAGGCACTTGTTAGGACATACCTAAATATGCCCTAACAACAGGAAATATGGTCAGACAGCCCTGGGGTCCTTCATTGGACCTTGGGCAGTCTGTCAATATATGGTACGTCCCTTGATTGCGTCCCAGAGATTCCCTGTGATGCGATCCAGGGGCATCCCCCTTCTCATTTTCCCCTTGAATGCTGCGGTCAGCTTTGATCGCAGCATTCAAGGGAATAGCGGCGGAGATGAGAGGTTTCTCTGATCTCTGCCATTAGAGTGGGGCTGCCACTGTGTAATACAGCCATTGCCCCGCTCCTGACAACAAGTTTGCGCGCACGCAGTCAGCATAATGTCATGCGGCCGGCATTGCACTGATGAGCGGCGGCGCCGGCACTAAAGACGGAACATTGGGGGTGTTTTGCAGTGCGCCAGCCATGTTCTCGGTCTCCAGTGCCGGCAATCATTAGTACAGAGCCAGACGCATCACATCATGCTGACCGCTCACGCACACTTGTTGTCAGGACTCATGAGCGGGACAATGGCTGTATCACAGCCGCAGCCCCGCTCTGACTCAATTCATGTGTTACTGTACTAAGCTGTGCGGCCGGACAGCTTAGTATCGAAATACATGAATTAATGGTATTGAACCGTTTCAGGGTGCACAGCATCGAAATAGTATCGATATTTTGATGCATCATGCAACACTAGTTCAGACTACCAAAAGGTTAGACAACTGTTCAAATGGGCTTACATTTTTGTTTTGCTTGAAAGCTATTAAAGGAAGGCTCTGGCCAAAATGTATACACTGCGTTATGTCTAGTGTAGGGCCTAAAGAACACCATAAATAAAATCCAAAGAGGGAGAAAAAAATAAATAAATGAGAGAATCCCTGCGTTTGCCTGCACTAGACAAAACAGTGTATATCAGTTTTGCTGAGGTTTTTGCTTTAAAGGGATTATCCGGGATTTTAAGTTTGATAGCCTAGTCTTAGGATAGGCCAGCAGTATTAGATCGGTGGGGTTTTGACTCTCGGTACAACCTGCCGATCAGCTATTTGAAGGGGCTGCTCGCCCCATTCAAGTTAGAATACAAATCACATAATATCCAAGGGCAATAACGAGCACTTTTACAATATTGTATATGTTAATACACAGCAGACGGTCATAAAAGCAGGAGGGGGAAAAAAGATGGCCAAAAATCAGCAATTACCATATCTGAGAAGTAATTGTCAAATAAAAAGTGTGTCTTTTTAAGGTACATAGAAAAAAATTCAATAATTTCAGAACTGTTAAGCCATATGTTCAATATCATTTTTCCATTCTATTAAAACAATCCCTCGGGACACTACTCAATGACTACATTTATGTGTTTGTAATACATTATAGCTCACCTCTTTTGCACTTTTAATTTTTGACAGGAACATATGCAACTCCATAGTTTCTGCATACAGTGCCCGGCATACTGCCTGGTAGTGATTGGGAGCTTCCGATGGAGTTGTCAGATGGGAGGCACACAGCTGTCAGGAGAAATAAAAACAAGTGGGAATCACACATACATGCAGTTCTATTAATATTATAATGTACTTCATAAAAATATATATATACATACATATACTAAGAGAAAATTGTCTTCTAATGTCAACAAGACTTTCAAACTTTACATATAATCCATTTCTGTAATAGCCTGGTGGGTTCTTTTACACATATAGACAGATATAATTATACTTAGAAAATGAAGTCCTCTTTGGACTATATTTAAAGAAGACCCATAGGCTCTTCGGGAATGTTTAAGTAAATACTTGTTTTTCCTTGGAAATAACAAGTCTGGAACATCTTTTCGTAGAATGCAGTGTTTTGCTATTACCCTGTTATTACTCCTAGAAATGTATGAATAAATTGACAGCTGGGTGTTAGCATTTTCCCTGACAGTTGAAGCATTGATTGGACATTGCATTGCACCGTTCCCCTTATCAAAAAGGTGACCCCATACACAATTGGACAAACTTCTAACAAAAGAAGTTCCAGCATTGTTATTTCATGGGGAATTCAAGTATTTACTAAAACAGACATGTGACGAGAGAGGACACGTCCTCTTTAAAAGGGAACTTAACCATCAGGTAAAGTTTAATG
The DNA here is from genome assembly GCF_050947455.1 of Rhinoderma darwinii. Classification (NCBI taxonomy): domain Eukaryota; kingdom Metazoa; phylum Chordata; class Amphibia; order Anura; family Rhinodermatidae; genus Rhinoderma; species Rhinoderma darwinii. Next base: position 118,084,976 of record NC_134691.1, read on the forward strand.
AAAGGGCTACGCGTTTCAACACCGAACTGGTGTCTTCATCAGGCCAGTGACACCAGTTCGGTGTTGAAACGCGTAGCCCTTTCATTAAACTTTACCTGATGGTTATCTAAGTCGTCCATCCTTCTGTTCATCCGTGCAGCGCCGTTGGTCCTTTTTTTTATGTTTTACAACTATCCTTTGGACAACAAATTTTATTTGATGTGATCTGGACCTGGCAGCAGCAGCTTCATTACCACCCTTTCATACTTTTTGTGTCTTGGACCAGGTGAGCGTTTTCTCAACAAGTTTGCTCCCTTGCCCTATCTCACTTTTACTTTGCACCATGTGGCGCCGTGTCTCTTTTTATTTCCTATTTTAATAACAGAGTAGGACCGCCCACTGGACTCCTAAACCCAGAATGGGCAGAGGTTTAGATCAATGAATGACAAGTCATACTGAATATTTTTGTTCAACATTGCAGTTTCCCTTTAATGCAGCTTCTTCAACATGAGAAGTAGTAACAGATGATCACACTAATACTCATAGTGGTCAGAGAGGAGAATACGTTACCAGGGGAGTGACAGAAAAGGAAGCCATTCATGAAGTTAGTAAAGCGCTTAAATGGGTTTCTGGCTAAAAACTTGTTTAGACGCCTTTAAATGTAATGTGAGCGTTACTTTTAGATGGACACTACGGTGGTTTGATGTACCATTCTGCCGTTTTTACTGCCAGTCACATGACCATGGAACTCAGTTTTTCATTCTGAAGCCAATGAAATGGGCAGATCACGTATGTCACATGCAGCCCGAACCCCTCTCTCTCTCTTCTCCATCCATGAAGCCTGAACCTCTCCCTCTCCTCCTCTCTATCCCTGAAGCCTGAACCCCTCCATCCACTTCTTTCCACCATGCAGCCTGAACTACTCCCTCTCCTCCTCTCCATCCATGAATCCTGAACCCATCTGTCTCTTCCTCTCCATTGTGCAGCTTGAACCCCTCCCTCCACTCCTCTCCATCCATAAAACCTGAAACCCCCCTCTTTTTCATCCATGAAGCCTGAACCCCTCTGTATCCTCATCATACAGCTAGAACCCATCTCCTCCCCTCCATCCATGAAGACTGAACCCCTCTCTCTCCATCCACAAAGACTGAACCCCTCTCTCTCCATCCACGAAGACTGAACCCCTCTCTCTCCATCCACGAAGACTGAACCCCTCTCTCTCCATCCACGAAGACTGAACCCCTCTCTCTCCATCCACGAAGACTGAACCCCTCTCTCTCCATCCACGAAGCCTGAACCCCTCTCTCTCCATCCACGAAGCCTGAACCCCTCTCTCCATCCACGAAGCCTGAACCCCTCTCTCCATCCACGAAGACTGAACCCCTCTCTCTCCATCCACGAAGACTGAACCCCTCTCTCTCCATCCACGAAGACTGAACCCCTCTCTCCCCATCCACGAAAACTGAACCCCTCTCTCCATCCACAAAAACTTAACCCCTCTCTCTCCATCCACAAAGACTTAACCCCTCTCTCTCCATCCACGAAGACTGAAGCCCTCTCTCTTCACCCATGAAGCCTAAAAACTCGTCTTTTTTAATGGAAAATTGTTATTAAAGCACGTGCACTGTTCATAGACACATCAGCGCTTTTTATACTGTGCCATGGCAGTGTGTAAAAGTAAATAATAGCAAACGCAATATTCATACTTCCTTAAAAGGAAATTAAAACATCCGCTAATATTTGCTTACACACAGTCACACCGCAATAAAAATAAGGGCTTTTGTGTATCTCAGGGGCAGAAAGTCAAGGGTGTTTGCACTGTATCCATCTTTTCTGCGCAGCGCATGTGCCGGAAAGAAAGAGGACTTATGGTTGTATTTTGTTCACATACTGGTATGATGTGCCGACCACCGGGAACATGTTTAAAACAGCGACGTGAAAAACAGGTGCTAGTTACCACTGACTACTAATGAAGTGGTGGAGCTCACGAGGTTCGACAAGTGCCCAGACCGGCAGAGTGGCGCTTTTGACTGCTGGGGCATACATCTATAAGTCAAATATACAGATATTACCTTTTAAATTCCAGAAACAAGTTTTTAACCAAAAAACCCCCTGAAGAAAGGCAATAAATCTATAACACCAACAGAACAATTGGTTCCACACATTTAAATGGAAACAACTTCTCAGAATTGGTTGATGCCAATCAATGGACTCAGATCAAGATTGATGCTACTAAGTACAGAAATTCTAGGCTGCCGTTTGGGGTATATTGGTTAATAGGCCAATGTTTTCAAAACCCCGGTTCATTGTTTAAAGAAAAGAGAACTAAGCTACAGATTTTGGGAATTACTATATTTAACCAGAATTGGTTCTCATCAGTGAGATTAGTTTATTTTCATTAACTTCCCAGAGGTCAGAGCACGTAATTTCCATTCTGGGCCCACTCCACTTTCATGTCATTAAGAAAGAGTTTTTGGCAAATGACTATGGAATTAACAGCAGTACCAACTTCACTATAACGCAGGAGATCAAACACAATTTTCGCTATGCTTGGTCAGGCTCAATCGTTCACTGGGGCCCAGTATAAAATAAAGAATTGCTACTGTAGTTTAAAAGTTCTCCTAATACCCCAAGTAAAAATGTGCTTTAAAATTATCTGCTAAAGGAGAAAGAGATAAGGTGTGCTGAGAAGTATAGATAAGGCTTCGTTCACATCTGCGTTCAGGAGTTCCGTCAACGCTTTCCATCAGGGGAACTCATGAACGGAACCCTGACTGAAACAAAGGGAAAACATAGGTTTCAATGGTGACGGATCCGATGCAAATGGTTTCCGTTTGTCTCCGTTGTGCAAGGGTTCCGTCATTTTTACAAAATCAATACCGTAGTCGACTGCGCTATTCATTCTTTCAAAACGATGGAACCCTTAAACAACGGTGACAAACGGAAACCATTTGCACCGGTTCCGTCACCATTGAAATCAATGGTGATGCAAACAGAAACCTATGGTTTTCGTTTGTTTAAGTCAGGGTTCCGTTCAGGAGTTCCCTTGATGGAAAGCTTCGACGGAACTCCTGAACGCACATGTGAACGAAGCCTTACCTGCTGTAATATGTAAAAAAAAATTCTGTTCCAAGGGAAGACCACTTCTAAATACATACAATCCTAATATATGTCTGTTACTTATATTTTATAATAGTTGCTATAATTGAGGTATCTATTTTATATGGTCCCATGGTTTGCGGGAAAATCTTTCTGATAAATTCAAAAGGTTAAAATAGACTGCATTGAAATTTTTGTAAAGGGCGATTAGAAAAACAACAAAGTGTAGCCAAAACATTTGAACAGTAGGGGTCGTTTTTCCCGTTAGCTGAAAAAACAGGAATTAAACAATATCCTGACCAAAATAGATCCATGCTCCAACAAAATATAAAATGCAATGCTGCCAATACACAAAACGCTACTTCTATTGTGGATAAAACTGGGTTATATGACAAAAACACAACATTTTTGTTGTTTACAATTATAAAATCACGCCTTTTTGCAAAAAAAGAAAACAAAGAACATTTAAAAGAGGTTGTCTGTTTTGGACAATTCCTTTTCATACATCAGATCCCCGACAACCAGCTGATATACTTCTGGTGGGACCCTGGCATGTTCAGCTGCTTTTTAGCAGGTGAACTCTTTTCCCCCTGCATGGCTGATGGAGTATGGCACCCACGGAAATCAATGAATACAATGACCACTGACAGTCCTCCAGAACCACACTTTCAATGGCTCAGCTCTGAAAAATAGAGGTGCCAATTGGGGGAACCTACCTCTTTTATCCCTTAATGGCCTAATAGCAAATTTTTCCCTATATGGGGACCGCTACTGCTATGACGCAAGAGCAGAGGGGATAGGTTGTGGAGCTGAGGGCACTTCAGCATTAGGGAACGCCCATAGGGCACTTGCGGCACCAAATTAAAACTTCTGATTTTCACTCATTCTGCTACTAAAAACCTGCACAGAGGTTTCCAGGGCTCCTTTCTAGCACGGTCACCTGTTTTCCAGGGTCAAAACTTCGGACAACAATAAACGGTTAGAAATCATAGATCCATTTTAAATTTCATAAATGTTTTGGCATAAAGTCAGTACGGCGTTAGTAGCTAGGAGGCCTTGACACAGACAATGAGCTACATGTAAATTTCTCCTTAGTTCTGTTTAATAAAGCATGTTGAAAAACACATTGGGGAGGGTGTACCGCCATCTAAGCACGTAATGTATCATCAGACACACACCTGTTGGGGAATGTTTTGCAGGTAAGTGGTCACTTGCAGGATGTACGTAGCATTTTTTTTTTACACAGAAAAGTGACTATGTTCCATGACCACTCAATCTCTTAAACTTTGGAAGCGTATTGCCCACATGTTCTCTGCACTTCTTCATAAAGATTTTCCATTACTATTGCTGCTGGGTGATAAGCCCCCCAGGAGTTAACTGCCATGGCGGCAAAGATACATATAGCTGCTAAGTGGCGAACCCCTAGTCTCTTCTTGCCTCTAGTTAAACAACGAATTAACCACATCATGCTTTATGAAACAATTGATGATGTAACACAGACTCCAGAGAACGCTTTGATAACATCTGGGTTCCGTGGATTGAGGCATACCCCTCTCCTACTCTCCATTACACCATCTATATCCACATAACCCGTGAGAGTGTCGCCCCTCCTCCCTGAAACCCTCTTTTGGAGAATATATTTTTCTGTGTTAGCTCACTGCTTATATTAGGCTGATGCACCCTGTTTTAGCCTTTGAGGCATGACAACTATTTTATTCTGTTACTTATCTTTATCTCGTTTTCAACGTGTATGGTGTATTTTTCTGGTTACGGTTCGTTTTAACTGTTTTATGTCTGAGTAATATTAGCGAATAGGCAGCTCAACTCTAGATTATATCAATGGATAAAGCACCGAGTGCACTGGCTTCAATGCCTGGTATCCACAGAGACAAAGTAGAGAAAAATGCAACGAACGGCTCTCAAGGAGACTTCATTTAAGTGGATTTTATCCTAATTGAAATGTTCATAAAAAAGGTAAAAAACAAAACAAAACAAACGATATACAGCATTTAGATTGCTCTAAATGCGCATGTACTAATAGCCTAAATACGATAAAATCACCTAAATATGATAAAAATTGAAAAAAATCATTAAAAAGAATATAATAAAGAATGACGGTAACTTCTTACTAATACATATAAATAAATATATATATATATATATATATATATATATATATATATATATATATATATCTCAATACACAGTTGAACTAATAAAGTCTCTCTGAGGATAAAAGTGTTATTACCCACCATTTACAGTGTGATCTCGCGAGATCACGCTTACGGTCATCAAGTCCCACACAAACGTTACCGAAGTGTCAGGATTGTGAATAGACATCGCGTCCTGGCTGGAGGTGATGTCTATTCACTCTCAAGACACTTCAGTAAAGTTAATGTGTGAGTAAGTGACAGCACATCATGATCTAGCAAGATCTCTATGTGCAGAGTACATGAATGGAGAGAAGTGTATGACACTGATTGGTCACTGATTGGTCAGCGTCATACACTTCACTTTACAACGCCCACTTGGTCAAAAGATAAAAAACGCCCTGTTGGGCATTAAGAAAGTCATTAGAATAAATCTAAAATAGGTCATAACTCAGTCAAAATTTATAATTTTTCTAAATAAAAAAAACACTGCTGTAATCTACATTACAGCACCGATCACATTATGTAGAAGATAGGGCACTTATAATGTGGTGAGAGAGCCTCTTTAATTCTAGGCATTAACACCAATTGCAGTATTTCAATGGTTTTAGAGGAGTTATAGCAATAACTTGGGCTCTGTTCACATCCTCGATTGCAGATCTGTTGAGAAATATCATACAAAACTGCACCGCATGCTGCGCTTTTTTGTCTGGTGAGACGACGGACACCTGACAAAACCCGTTGAAATCAATGGGTTCCATTGGGCACCATTGGTGTCCGTCATGCAACGGATACACTGCTTTTGTTTTTATTGTTCTGCTCCTAAGATGGAGTAGAGCAACAGAAAACCAGAATACATAAGTGAAGACTAAGGGTATGTGCACACAAAATAAAAAACGTCTCAACAGCTCCTTATTTTCATACTTTTTTAATCAAAGTCGCGTTTTTCGCTGCGTTTTTAACACCCCGTTGGAACAGAAACGCAGTTTTTCCCATTGCTTTTCCCAATGGGCAGATGTTTGGAGGCGTTCTGCTTCCGATTTTTCAGCCTTATTCGGGACCTTTACGGCCCAAAAACGGCTGAATACACTCTGTGTGAATATACCCTTAGATCACACCATGTAACTGATATTATCCTGTTTGAAATAGTTGTTACAAGTAGGAGAGCAACTACTGCCAATAATGTTTTAAGTCTGACATTACTGTGCAGTCTTTTACTTGGTACTTTACCTCAATATTACATTTTTGCTTTTCCTCTGCGAGGGGTTTATCTTTTGCGATGTATTATGTTATAGCTAAACCTTAGAGGGGTTGTCCAGATTGAGAAAAACATGGCTGTTTTCTTCCAAAAACAGAACCACATCTGTTCATAGGATATGTATGGTATTGCAGCTTACACCACCTCCACTTCAATAGAGCTGAGATGCAATACCAGACACAACCTATGGGCAGGTGTGGCGCTGACTTTGGAAAAAAACAGCCATATTTTTCTAATCCTGTACAACCTCTTTAATAAACATTTTTTAAACTAAAGTGTGTCTCTATTTTGTACAATCCCTACTTGCTAGAAGGGTTTCTTGATAATAAGGGGATCACAAAGTCTGCTGGGACCCCAAGCAATCAGATGTAAACGGTGTGGAAGCCTGGCAGTAAGTGTTCAATTTCTGTGCATCACCACCAGTGTAAATTTAGGATTACAACTGCCCATTCAAATCAACAATTTGAGACACTCTGTAACCGCAATCATTTTTTTAAAAAGAAGCATACGGTTATCTCAAGTGACATATCTTGTAAGAATGTAAGATGCATAAGCAGTCTATTACACATGAGTGTCAGCTGTTCGAGCAATAGGACACGTCTAAGAGAGTGAAGGTCTAAAGCTTCACAGCGACTCGTGATTCCATTTAACCAGAAATATAGAGGATCTCGACCTTGTGATATCTCTTCAGAGCTCTCTTTTTTGTCATGTGAAAACTGAGCTTTCTTGCTTCAGAGGATGAGAAAACTGAAAAAGAAATCTAGGACAGACCTTTTCCCCCAAGAAAGTTTTAGAGCAGAAGACCAAAGAGTAGAATTTAAGGGAAGGAATAGAAGCCTGCTCTAATAATAGTATCTTTGTGCGATTGTTTACCCATTAAACTATTTTACCGAAGTGTTCTTGCTTTTGAACACATTAAGGCCCTGTTCACACAGAGTTTTTTTGCAGGAGGAAAATTCTGCAGATTTCGACCTGCCTGCACGCCGTTTGCCGCGATTTATCGCTCACGTCCATTGAGTGCTACGGGCAAAAAACGCCACGAAATACGCTTTCTCTGCCTCCAACTGATGTCAATGGGAGGTCAGAGGGGTAAACGCCAGAAGATAGGGCATGACGCTTCTTTTTACCGCCAGACGGTTTCTCCGCTCGCGGTAAAAAACCGCCTCCGCCTCCCATTGAAATCAATGGGAAACATTTTCGGCCGTTTTTTGGTGCGGTTTCCGCATCAAAAAACTCAGTGTGAACAGGGCCTTAGGCTGGGTTCACACAGTTTTTTGCAGGCGAAAATCTGCCTCAAAATTCAGTTTTTCGCCCACGGCCATTGAATGCCGTGGGCAAAAAATGCAGCGAAATACGCTTTCTCTGTGTTTTACAATGTACTCCCATGATCATCCAGCAAATGAATCGGTTTCCTATTTCCTTTTATTGCAGATAACCCTAAAATAAAAATATTTTTAAAAAGTTAGCACTTTTAAGGCCTCATGCCCACTTAAATTTTTCGTAAGGGTGCTATCCATCGTTTTAACGGATAGCACTCTGACACATTCATTTCAATGGGGTCGTGCGGCCATACCGTTAAAAATAGGGCAGGTTCTACCCCTGCCCATTTTTGACGGAAACAGTCTCCTGATTTGGTTTGTGAAACAACGGACTGCACAGGGAAGCCATCAGTGTGCGGTCCGTGATTCACGGAACAGTCATTATCAACGGCCGACGGAAGTGTGCACAAGGCCTTAAGGTGATTTTACACAGGCAAATTTTCTGCCAAATGACAAGAACGGCATTAGTAATTTAAGAATATGAACAGAAAACATTAAAAATTAAAGAATGAAAAAAAAAAAAGAGGGCGATAGGAATACAGTAATGATGGTTGAGCAGGTAAAGCACTTCACAACCGGCAGGGATAAACAGACACCTTATTTTTCTGACGCCATGACACACCAACTAAAAAAACGAAATGCAACCTGTGCCTTATGCACAGGCTGGAGGGGCTGACAGATGACGTTGCGTTGTTCTTGATTTCATCATTGACCATGCTTATATTGCATATATGGCATGCATCGATTTCACCATGCGTATTTGAAGTCACGCCTCTATGGGAATAGCTAGGTGAAAATGTACATATATAGTATTGCTGGGAAGAAACATTCAATAGAATCATTATTACTTGTTGTTATGGAAGCATTTCAGAGAAGATATAGGGGCAGGGCCGTATTTACAGCTCACGCAGCCCTAGGCACTGACCCCGAGTACGCCCCCATTAAAGGCACATTTACTTTAGCCAATCATCATCATGATTTGATAATTTCTTACCAATTCTAATGATATTTGGTCAGTGTAAACAATGGAGAAGTTAACCCCTTAGTGACCAGCCCATTTTAGGCCCTAATGACAAAGCTATTTTTATTTGTTTTTCTATAGTCGCATTCAAAGAGCTATAACTTTTTTAGTTTTCGTCTACATAGCTGTATGATGACTGTTTTTTTTGCGGGATTAGTTGTACTTTTTAATAGCACCATTTTTGGGTACATATAATTTTTTATTAACTTTTTTTGGGGGGGGATTATAAAAAAAACAACTGAAATTCCGCCATTGTTCTATGCGTTTTTAAATTGACGCCGTTCACTGTGCGACGTAAATAACATGTTACCTTTATTCTATGGGTCGGTACGATTACGGCGATGCCACATATGTAGAGGTTTTTTATGTTTTACGACTTTTGCACAATAAAAACTTTTGAACTAAAATTATTTGTTTTTGAATCGTTGCTTTCAAAGAGCCGTAACTTTTTAATTTTTCCATCAATGTAGGGATTTTTTGGGATTGTTTTCTGCGGGATGAGACGTAGTTTTGATTGGTACTGTTTTGGGGTGCATGGCACTTATTGATTCTTTTTTATTATGACTTTTTTGGGGGGCAATGGAAAAAAATTGCAATTTCGCCATTGTTTTTTGCGTTTTTTTTTTACGGTGTTCATCTTGCGGTTTAAATTACATATTAACTTTATTAATGGAGTCATTACGGTCGCGGCGATACCATATATGTGTACTTTTATTTATTTTTTACACTTACTAAATAAAACCACTTTTTATGGAAAAAAATTGATTTTTTTACTGTAATTTTTATTATTAATCTTTATTTCACATTTATTATTTATTTCACTAGTCCCACTAGGGGACTTTACTGTACGATCTTCAGATCGCTGCTATAATGCTTTGGTATACTTTGTATACCAGAGCATTATTGCCTGTCAGTGTAAATCTGACAGGCAACCTGTTAGGAAGTGCCTCCGGCGCGTCCTAACAGGCATATGTCCAGGGCAGACCTGGGGCTTTTATCAAGCCCCCGGCTGCTATGACACCCCATCGGAGACCCGCGATTGCATTTGCGGGCCGCCGATGGGTGACAGAGGGAGCTCACTCCCTCTGTAAACAAAGTTAAATGCTGCGGTCGCTATTGACGGCGGCATTTAACGGGTTAAACGGCCGCGATCGAAGTAAACTTCGATCGCGGGCGTTGGAGCAGGAGCGTCATCAGACAGCTGAGCCCCGGCTCCAGCCTGCACGGGAGACCCGTGCAGGACTTAGACTAGGCGAACGTGAAAAGGCGTCAGCCTAGCCTAAGGCCCCTAAGTGACGAACGTGAAAAGGCATGTTGTTGGTCACTAAGGGGTTAAATGAAAAAACCTGTTTATCGTTGCTCTGCAATTGTGATGTAAAAATAATCGTTATCAGTGACACGATTGATAAATGTGAATGCCGCTCAACGTGAAATTTACACTTGGCATTGATGCCTAGTGCACAGCCCGGTCCTGGTGTCCGATGGTGTGGACGGTGTTCCCCAAAACTCATGAGTTTTACTGGGCCACACTATGCTTTACTTGAGTCTGGAATCTGCATACATAGATTAGCCCTACCCCCAAATTATAATAATACAATGCCTAAATATTACCACTATGACTAAATAATACCACCATACAGTGACTAAAGAACACCACCAGACAGTGACCGAAGAACACCACCAGACAGTGACCGAAGAACACCACCAGACAGTGACCGAAGAACAGCACCAGTGACCGAAGAACAGCACCAGACAGTGACCGAATAACACCACCATACACTGACCGAATAATATCACCATTCGAATAATATCACCATACACTGACCGAATAACACCGCCATACAGTGACCGGATAACACCGCCATACAGTGACTGGATAACACCACCATACAACTACTAAATAACACCACCATACAGTAACTAAATAACACCGCCATACAGTGACTAAATAACACCGCCATACAGTGACTGAATAATACCTCCACACAGTGACTGAATAATACCGTCATACAATGACTAGATAACACTATGAGAACAAAAATGTTGTGCGCAACCTTGCGAACATTTCAAAACGTCTGATGGGAAAACATTGAAATTGATGCGCATGTTGTCCTAATGCCAAAATTACCTCCCCCACACAAGCAAGCTATAACTAAGCCCCGCTCCGCCACACATTTTATTTTGGATGTATACACACGTTGTGTTCATATTTTGCTGCAAAAAAAATAAAAACTTGAATGCAGCAAAAACTGCAATATCGCTGCAACACGTGAATATACGCTTAGGGTCAGTACACACGTTGCGTAAATATTGCAGATTTTCCGCAACTGCATTAGTTGCAGAAAATCCACAGCAAATACAGTAGCAGCAAAGTGGATGAGATAAAACAAATCTCATCCATACGCTGCGTAAATACGGAGCAGAAAAAACGCTCAGAAATTAACCTGCGGTGTGGAATTTTATTCTGCAGCAAGTCTATTGTATTTGTTTAAACGCTGCTTATTTGTTGCGGGTTTTCCCCATTGAATTCAATAGAGAGGTAAAACCCCCAACAAATAGCAGTTGTTTAGTTTATTGCGGCGGGTTCGCAGCAATTCCGCCACAAAAAATGCAACACAGAAAAAAAGACTGTTTCTTCCTCCAGGCCGGCCTCCTGGAATGACTTTTCATCCCATGTGACTGCTGCAGCCAATCACAGGCCAATCACAGGCTGTAGAGGCGGTCAAATGGGATGAACCAGCATCCCAGCAGGCCGGCTAAGTGATGCAGTTTTCCGCAGCGGACATTCCGGGTGAAAAACGGCACCAGTTTGGCGGTGGTTTTCGCTCAAAATTCCCTGCGGCGCACAGGGCGGATACGCTGCGTGCTTTTACGCAGCGTATCCGACCCGTGTGAACTCAGACTTCGGGTAGAAATACACACAGCATAAAATCTGCAGCATAATACAGTAGCAGCAAAGTGGATGATATGTGAACATATCTCATCCCTACACAGAAACCGTTCATAACTTGACCTGCAGTGCGTTTTTTTAATCTGCAGAATGTTAATTTATGCTGGGAAATCGCTGATCTTGAATTGTGGGATTTACCCATAGAATTCAATGGGAGGTAAAACCCGCAACTAATAGCTATGTGTTGCGCAGAAACGCAATTCCACCACAAATATCTCAAATGAGAAATAAAAAAAGCTTATACCTACTCCCGGCCATAGTCATAGTAACGCGTATTCTGTTCTGAGCGCAGTCCGGCCTCCTGGGATAAGGATTCATCCCATGTGACTGCTGCAGCCAATCAAAGGTTGTACCGGTCACATGTACTACAGCGTCATCCCAGGAGGCCGGATCGCGCTCAGAACAGAATACGCGTCGCTATGGCTCGGTGTAGGTATAAGCTTCTTTTTTTTTCGCATTTGAGATTTTTGTGGCGGAAATCGCGTTTCTGCTCTCCCCCACAAAAATTATCTCTAAAGAATCCTTTCTCCCCATGCATAACATTTGCAGCCAAGTTCCCCTCCCCCACATATAAATTTAGAATAAGCTCTTACACCACAAAATAAACTATACACAAATCTACCTCCCCACAAAATAGATTTATAAAGAATCCCCCCACAGTCCTATAACATTTAGAGCAAAAAAAAATAAAAAATAAAATCGATCTATACAGAAGCCCGCATTCTCTCATAGATATAATTTATAGCTCCCTCTTCCCTCACACAGAACATAAATTAACATGGATTACACTGCTGCGCTTACCAGACTCCGGAGGTCCGTGGAGGAGTTATCACTGTGGCAGGAGGTAGGAGCTGAGACAGTGTGCAGGACAGTACTGATTGGTGGAGCAGACAGAAGCCCCTGCTGCTTCACCAATCACTAAACACAGCAGAGGGGAGGAAGGAACATTTCTCCACTCTGTTGTGCGGACCATATGTGAACCCCCGCACTCTTTTTACTTGTCAGTCCAGTGGGGAGCAAGGCTGTAAAAAAAAATATTTTTAAATAAAAATTGTATTACTCATTTGGTGCCACTCTCTGCAAGGAGCCGCCCTAGGCACTGCACCCACAGTGCCTAGTGGTAAATACAGCCCTGTATAGGGGTAAGAAGATAATTTCCTTACAAATTTGAATAGGAAAATTGTAACATAGCACTGAAAGATGAATGTTCGTTTTTAGTTTTTTTTTCATATTCAACATTTTTATTGGTTTTAATACAAACAAGTACAAAACACAGTCGGAGAAAATGTGTCCCCATAATAAAAAGATCATGACAATAAGGGCACAGCCCAAACAGGAGGGTGAACATCACAACCCATAAGAAGCGCAAAATACAACAGCAGTCTAAGGAAGCAGAACGGAAATAAGCCTGGCATAAAAGGAAAATAAAATACACCAATGCAGCTACCCAGACATCCCAAAATGCAATGGCAATAGCATGTAAGCGCAGTCACAGGAAGCAATGACCACCCGCACAAGACACAATAAGGGAAGGAAAAGATAGAATGGGAAACAAACAGAGACAAAGGAGATAGAAGGGGAGGACATGGTGAACCTGGACTTCAGTTCTGGATTATCCTAGATAGATGAAAGGAAGCAGTCATGCGCCTATCAGAAACTAGGTTGGAGCAAACAAATCCTCACACACCAGCATGTAGTCCCTACCCTGATAAAGTCTCATGGGAAAGGATGGATATTGTGTCTCACGGCACTGCAGTGTGGTATGTGGAAGAAGAGAGGAACGTAAGCCAGTGAGACCAAGTGTCCTTGTACCGCATAGGAGCGGCCGGGGAATGAGCCAGAAGGTGCGCCATGCGCTGTATCAAAGCAACCTCCTGAAACCACTCATCCAACAGTGGGGGAACTGCCGTTTTCCACCTGCGGGGGATAACCGATTTGGTGGCTTGGAGGAGGTGTCTAATTAGGGAACGTTTGTAAATGGGTAGTGGCATAGGGAACATGAATAAAAGGACCGCCTCAGGAGAATTAGGGACCGAGACCCCAGTAACTTCTAATATAATTTTAAGAACCGCCTCCCAAAAACTCCACAAGGAGGGGCAACTCCACCAAATATGAGACAAGGATCCCCCCGTCGCCCCACAATGCCAACATGTGTCAGGTACAGACAGGTACCATTTATGTAGGGCAGTGGGAACCCGATACCACCTAGAGATAATTTTGTAGCTAGTTTCCGGAGCTCGGATAGCGATCGAGGCTTTCTGGGAAAAGTAGAAACATATTTTCCATTGTGCGTCAGAGAATGTCACGTCCAATTCGGTCTCCCAAGCCTTGCAGAAGGATGGGAGATGAGGGGATCGCTGGGAGAGGAGTAGTTTATAGAGTGTGGAGATGGCATGTGCAGGGGACAGGGTGGAAACACAAACGCTCAAAGTCAGTAATCGGCCGGTGAAGATGAGCCTGACGCTTAGTGACACAATAAAAATGTTTTAACTGGGAATATTCAAACATGCGACGTGGTGAGGGCGTATCAGCTGGTCAAATCGTAGCTAATGGGAGCAGAGAGGCATCTGAGAGAACCTGAGTGAAGTACATGGGGTTGGTGGAAGACCTACCCAGGAAGGAGAGATGTGCCTCCCCAGCAGGAAAGGCAGGGTTGCCAGTGATAGGAGCCAAAGGACCGAGTGGGTCAACAAGTTCCCAGAGGACAGCAGTGCCAAGAGGGTAAGAAAAACAACAAAGGAGGCGGCAGTCGGTCTGTTCCCAGGCAGGGTCCAACGCCGAGTAGAAAGGGTACGGGTACAGTGTTAATGGGCTAAACGTACCCACAGTTTAGAATCAGGACTGTGAAAAAAAAGTCTAGAACATGCGCATGAGTTGCCGCTAGATAATAAAGGCGACAGTCTGGCAGACCAACCTCACCTGCACCCCTGGAACGAGCAAGAATCGTCCTACTCAAACGGGGATGACCCTTTTTGCCATATGAAGGATCCAAAACATTGTTGGATACGTAGCCAATAAGAAGATGGGATGGAGATAGGGATTGTCTGCAGGAGGTAGAGCAGTCTGAGGAGGAGTGACATTTTAATAATAATAATACCGTCAAACCAGGAGAATTCCCTTTTATGCCAAGAGGCAAGATCTGTGCAAAATTTGGCTAGTAAAGGGGCAAAGTTATTGGTGAACAATTGAGAGATCAGAGCTTATACGCGCATCCAAATATGTTATACCCCTAGCAGGCCAGGAGAAGGGGAAATTACTTTTGAGGAGTGATAGTGTCGAGGATGGAAGGGATACATTCAAAGCCTCAGACTTAGAGAAGTCAATCTTAAAATTGGACCATATTCCAAAGCGTGACAGCTCGGACATCAACGAGGGAAGTGACACATGCGGGTTCGTGAGATAAACCAACAGGTCATCAGCAAAGGCAGAGCACTTATATTCTGTGCCGCCTATGAGAATGCCCCTAATATCCGTGCTGTTCCGAATGGAGGCCAGGAGATGTTCCATAACGAGGACATACAACAATGGGGATAGAGGGCAACCCTGCCTGGTACCATTATGAATAGCAAATGGCGCAGGGAGGGAGCCGTTGATTTTTAGTTGGGCGGATGGAGAATGATAGAGGGCCATTATTTTACTCAGAAAGGAAGGTCCCAGTCCTATATGTTTAAGAGTTTGGTGAAGGGCGGTCCAGGCTATCCTGTTAAACGTCTTTTCGGCATCTAGAGACAGGATCATGAGGGGAATGTGGCGAGTCTGGGCATGATGGATAATATCGAAGGTTTTAAGAGTATTATCGCACGCCTCCCGACCAGGCACAAATCCCACCTGATCTGGATGGACTAAGTTAGGGAGAGGTTTATTCAACCTATTAGCTAACAATTTGGCAGAGCTGGGGATCCTTGCAAAATTTAGGGATGACCGCTACATGGGCTAAGGTGGAGCCAGAGGGGAACAGGACGTCAGGGGATATCGAATTAAAGGCTCGGAGCAGCAGTGGCGTCAAACAGTCAGTCAAGGTTTTATAAAATTTGGCAGCATATCCATCTGGTCCGGGACGCTTTCCCCCCGGGAGGTCCCTTATACCAGCAAGGATCTCCGGTGAGGTAAAATCAGCCACCATCTCCTCAGAGATCTCCCTGGACAAAGGCGTGAAAGGAGAAGGGAAAGAGGCCTGATCCGAGGGAAGGGGGCGGGGAGAGTCAGTGGAGGGCCTAAGGTTATAATGGTCGGAATAAAATGTGTGAAAGCAGTCCGCAATCTCGGGGGTCGTATGGACCACATGGCCAGAAGGAGATTTAATATTTGGTATAGCGGATTGGGCCAATTGAGCCTTTAACCCCTTCCCGACATTTGACGTATCCATAAGCCAAAGTCGGGTAGGGGAGGTACGGAGCGGGCTCACGCAGTGAGCCCGTTCCATACGATGCCGGTGTTGGCTGTATGTTACAGCTGACACTTCAGAGTAACTAACGGCATCTCGCTCGAGCGCGATCCCGCTAGTTTAACTAGTTAAATGTCGCGGTCAATAACGACCGCAGCATTTAAATCCTCAGAAAGAGGGGGCGACCCCCTCTAACAGCTCATCGCGCCCCCCGCAACGCAATCGTGGGGGGGCGATGGTTGCTATGGCTGCCTGGGGGCTTAATGAACGCCCCCAGGTCCGCCATCTTTGTACACCTATTAAGCCCTGCCTCTGGCAGGGCTTAATAGATGACTGTCAGAATCACGATATACTGCAATACATTAGTATTGCAGTATATCGTGCAAGCGATCTAACGATCACTGGTTGAAGTCCCCTAGAGCATAGTAAAAAATTAAATAAACATAATTGGTATCGCCGCGTCCGTAAAAGTCTGAACTATTACAATATATCATTATTTAATCCGCATGGTGAACGCCGTAAAAAAAATAAATTGTAAACGCCGGAATGTCTATTTTTTGGTCACCTAATCTCCCACAAAAAATGAAATAAAAAGCGACCAAACCATCGCATTTACACAAAAATGGTATTATTAAAAACTACAGCTTATCCCGCAAAAAATAAGCCCTCATACCACTTAATCGACAGAAAAATAAAAAAGTTATGGCTCTCGGAATTTGGCGACACAAAATAACTTAGGTTTTTACTTGTAAAATATAGAAAAAACTATACATATTTGGTATCGCCGTAATCGTATTGACCCGCAGAATAAAGTTAACATGTTGTTTTAATTGAACAGTGAATTCCGTAAAAACGCCGGGTGAAAAACCATGGAGGAATCGCTGTTTTTTTAATTTTCTACCCCACAAATAATTTTTTTCCCGTTTCCTAGTACATTATATGGCAAAATAAATGGTGCTACGTAAAATTACAACTCGTCCCGCAAAAACCAAGCCCTCATAGTACTATATAGACGGAAAAATAAAGACGCTATGGCTTCTGGAATGTGGGGAGGAAAAAACGAAAATTAAAATCTGAAAAAGGGCTCCGGCGGGAAGGGGTTAAAGCTCTGGCTAACATGTGTCCGCTTTTGTTACCAAATTCATAAAACTTGCTCAGACACACTTGGAGGGCACGCATTTGAGCAGAGTCTAACAGACGTCGGGCATCTTGTCTGTAACTCCCGTAAGAGCGGAAGAGAAAGCGCATGCTTGTGAGCCAGTTCAATGCAGCTAATTTTTTGGAGAGCAAGTTTCAAGGAATGGGCTCTCTCTCTTTTAAGGCGTGCTCCATGTTTTATAAGGACACCTCGGAGCACACATTTAAGGGCCTCCCACTGCATCATAGGAGATGTGGTATCATGCGCATGATCGGATGTGAAGTGCTCCACCGCTTGCAACAGTTCAGCACTGCAGACCCCATCAAGGAGCAGGGACTCATTAAGTTTCCAGGACCAGGGACCTTTAGTGAGAAAAGGAAGGTGTAGGGTACAATACACTGGGGCATGATCGGACCATAAGATGTTGCCGATAGACGTGGAAGTGGCCCATGGAAGGGCATGGTGTTGAAGGAGAATGTAGTCCAAGCGACTGTAGGTGCCATGAGGATGAGAGTAAAAGCTGTAATCTCGGTCAGAAGGGTGTTGTAGACGCCAAGCATCACACAGAGTTGAAGCTGTACAAGTGCACGTTTTACCCGTCTGACAGCACCATACGCAATACTGGAACGACCAGTAGAATTATCCAGTGTCGGATCTAGAGTGAGATTAAAGTCTCCACATAACATCACAGTCCTCGGTACAAGCGGAAGGGCAGTGTCTATGAGATGATGAATGTTCGTTTTTAACCATTATCAAATGAGGAAGCAAAAACGAAATGTCCTCCAGGCATAAAGTCATTATGTGTGGATTGTATTTACTTGGAATGTTCATGCTTAATGGTGAAATGAATGTGGCAGGTACCGAAAAGTGTGCAAATTATGCAAATAGTTAATCTGGGTGATCTATCTGCCACCTACTGTAATCCACATGGCATGTAATTATGTTAATGAGCTTCTAAAATATATATATATTTTGTAACTTGAAATAGGTACTAACAATACCTAAAAAATCTCTCTCTCATGTCAAGTGTTCCTGAAAGTGATCATCTGTGCCAATAGAAACTGCAGATAACCTAATAGCAATGCATGTGTTTAGGCTGCTCTGAACACTCAGAAAAAGTTGGATTAAGGCCTCATGCACACGACCGTATTTTTTCCCACCCGTAAATACTGGCGTAAATACGGGTCTGGTGTCACACGTATTCCACCCGTTTTGCACCAGTATTTACGAACCCGTGCTCGTAAATATGGGTCCGGTGTCACACGTATTCCACCCGTATTTACGAGCACGTTTTTGGTGGCAAAATAGCACTGCACTAATCGGCAGCCCCTTCTCTCTATCAGTGCAGGATAGAGAGAAGGGACAGCCTTTTCTGTAATAAAAGTTAAAGAAATTCATACTTACCCGGCCGTTGTCTTGGTGACGCGTCCCTCTCTTCACATCCAGCCCGACATCTCTGGATGACGCGGCAGTCCATGTGACCGCTGCAGCGGTCACATGGCCTGAAACGTCATCCAGGACGTCGGGCCGGATGTCGAGAGGGACGCGTTACCAAGGCAACGGGCGGGAGACCGGACTGGAGGAAGCAGGAAGTTGTCGGTAAGTATGAACGTCTTTTATTTTTATTTTTTACAGGTTTATACTGATCGGTAGTCACTGTCCAGGGTGCTGAAAGAGTTACTGCCGATCAGTTAACTCTTTCAGCTCCCTGGACAGTGACTATTTACTGACGTCGCTTAGCAACGCTGCCGTAATGACGGGTGCACACATGTAGCCACCCGTTATTACGAGAGCTCCATAGACTTCTATGGACTGTCCGTGCCGTTATTACGGCCTGAAATAGGACATGTTCTATCTTTTTCAACGGCACGGGCACCTTCCCGTGAGAAAACGGGAAGGCACCCGTCGCCAATAGAAGTCTATGAGCCCGTTATTACGGGTCGTGATTACGACCCGTAATAACGGGAGTTTTTACGGTCGTGTGCATGAGGCCTAACACATGAAGCTTTTGGTGCAATGGAATTTTTTTTAGCTGATCCAGTAGGAAAAGTATAAGTATGTTCCCACACACCGGATACGCTGAAGATTTTCTGCAACAGAAAATCTGCAGCGGAATCTTAAAAAAAAAAAACCCGCAGATAAATCTGTCACCAAATAGTGCGTTTTTGCGGAGCATATTGCTGGGGAAATACTGCGGTTTATCTGCAGCAGTTTTACCTGCAGATTTAGTGTTAAACATTGATGATAGCAAAGTATATGTGCACCTGTGGAATTCCAGTGGTTTTTATTACGTTTCCGCTGCGTAAACGCTGTACAAGCTGCAACAAAACAAATCTGCTGCAGAATTTATTCTCCCTATTAAAGTCTATGGGCCAAACATGCAGCAACTCCGCACAGAACCCACAGGATAAATTGAAATGCTGTCGAATTTAGAGTCACATTGCAGAACACTTTCTGCGCGACTTTTCTAGCTTTTTTCCCGCAGCGTGGGAATGAGATTTTCTAAATCTCATTCACTCGGCTGCTACTGTAAATGCTGCGGAATTTCCGCACAGAATTCCATTGTGGAAATTCTGCAGCGTTTACGCTAAATGGGAACCCAGCCGTAAACATTGATTATAGAAATTGATATGTGCACCTGCAGATTTCCAGCGGTCTTTACTTCATTACTGCTTCGTAAACGCTGTACAAACCCCAGCCAAACAAACCTGTTGCGAATTTATTCTATGGGACAAACACTCAGTATCTCCACACAGAACCCACAGCACAAATGGACATGCTGCGGAATTGAAAGTCACACGCAGAACACTTTCTGCTCGACTTTTCTGCGTTTTTTCTGCAGCGTGGGCATAATATTTTCTAAAACTCATTAACTTTGCTGCTACTGTAAATGCTGCGGAATTTCTGCAAAAAAACTCAGTTGCAGGAAATTCCACCGTGTTTACGCTATGTGGGAACCCACTCTAAGGGTATGTTTACACAGGGCGGATACGCTGCGTAAAGTACACAGCGTATCTGTAATTTCGGCCGTCCACTGCGGAAAATAGTACGTTAAAAAAAAAGGTCTATACTTACCTGTAGCCATGACGACGCATTCCCTCTGACGTCCTGCAGCCAGGTTAACGCAACTCCGAAAAAAAAAAGTCTATAAATTACCCAGATCTGCTCCTGCGTCCAACCCGGCCTCCAGGGATGACGTTTCATCCAATGTGACTGAAGCAGCCAATCACAGGCTGCAGCGGTCACATGGGAAGAAACGTCATCCCTGGAGGTCGGGTTGTAGGATGCGTCGACATCGCCGAGGGTAAGTATAGATTTTTTTACGAGCCGTTTTCCACAGCGGACATTCCAGACAAAAAACTGCATTACAATATGGTGCGGTTTTTCGGCCAAAATTCCCTAAGTGGACCAGGGCGGTTACGCGGTGTACCTTTACGCAGCATATATGCCTTGTGTTAACATACCCTAAAGGAAAGACATGCATCTCCTCTTTATAGTATCCACTCATGTGTAAAAAAAAATGTAAACGGCATGTGTGAATCTAGGTTGAACCTTTAGACTAAGCCATGACCGAAGACTATGAAGATTCCTTTATCTGACCTGTCCTTTCAAACAGAGTATACTCGCAATTTTTGATATTAATGCATCTTTGTTATGTATACTCTATATATAAAAAAAATTTTTAAAAAGGGATATATTATGAGTTCTTGCTTGCATTTGGCTACTCTATTGCTTGGTCATCAAGTTTTAGCAGGCACAAAAAATCTCCCTGTAGATACGAATCACCTATATGTTTTTTTGGGTTAGTGGCGTTTTGTTTTTTTTTGGCAAGGGTTTGGTTCGACGTTTTTTTCCAGGGTTTTTCCACAGCCTTCACTATAGTAAAAAAATGCGGGACGTCCATAAAACAGCGGTCTCATTTTTCTTGATAAATTATGGAAACCCAGCAAATAACTACAGTGCACAAAGGGTTTAATGGTGAAGTTACACTTCTAAAATCTACGGTGGGCCTAGAATACCAGATGTGCAGTACAGCAGCACTAGTAATGAATACATAAAGACTTTTTTCAACTTTTTTGTGAACCCCACCTTTGTATCAGAAAGTGACTTTAACACCCACACAAAAATAGTTATTCCCCACTTACGTAACTAGAAATCCAAATCATTAACGTTCCTAAGAGATTTACACCCAACCAGCTCAGAGAAGACTATCAGAGCCCAGCAAAACTTGGCTTCTGCCTGCTTTTGTTAGCCCTCTGCTTGACAGAAGATTATGCCGACGACACTGGCGAGCCCCCCTATTTGAAAGCTCTCTGTCATTGTAGAAACACAATTTTTCTCTAACACAAACTATTAACTCTCTGTATGAGTGACCTGATCTTTCATATGTAGAACAGGATATGATAGTGACATAACATGTACACAAAATGTAGTAGAATCAATGGTTTTTATTTTAGTTATAAGCTGCTTTTCAAGGCTGTAATTCAATTAATCAAACCCAAAAAGTAACAAAGGACAAAGCAACAATTCACCGATAGATAGTGGTTCTATGAATCACTCTATGTGAGACTGAGGGTATGTTCACATGCAAAAGTCAAAAACGGCTGAAAATTACGGAGCGGTTTTCAGAGGAAACCGCCTCTGATTTTCAGCCGTTTTTGAAGCTGAAAATGAAGCTTCATTTAATAGCTTTTTTGAGGCATTTTTCATAGTGTTCAATGGAAAATTAGCTCCAAAAAGGCCTCAAGAAGTAACATTTTTTAAACCGGCGGCGTAAAAAGACGCCCTTGTATGAACTAAATGCCATTTTTCCCATGGATTTCAATGGGCAGATATTTGTAGGCATTCAGCTACCGTTTTTCCAGGCGTATTTCAGGGCGTTTACGCCACCAAATACACAGCGTGTAAACATACACTGATTCAATAATAAAACAGTTACAGGGAATTCAATTTCACTACCTCTTAACACCACTGGGCAAGTATAGTCACGTTATACCAATTTCCGAGCGACTGTAATAATAATTGACCAGTATTAATACAGGAAAAGAGCAACAGTAAATTACAAAATTGATCTTAATTGTTTGTGCCACCATAAAAATCATTGCTATTATTAGTATGATCAGTAATGGGAGAGCATTTGCGAAGCACAGGTGTGGGATCCGTCCTGTAACCTGGGGAGAAAAAAAAAAAAAGAACCTGATCTGATCTTTCCTGCACTCATTTAGGACGCGGATACAATTGAACAGTCCTGACTAACACTGGCGGACGCAAGGAGACCATACGTCTCAGTGTGTGGCACTTTCTACAGGGGGCACAGTGTGTGGAACGATCTACAGGGGGCACAGTGTATTATGTACGGAGCTTGGTTCTGGTGCTGTATAACCGTAAAACTTGGTTCTGGATTTAGGATATGTGCTTGGTTCTGATGCTGTATTTATGTAATGAGCTTAGTTCTGGGGCTCTTTATGTGAACAGCATTTAAGTCCTGGAGCTGTATATATGTGCAGAGCTTAAATCTCGTGCTACATATATGCACGGAGCTTGGTTCTGGTGCTATATATATATATATATATATTAACACACACATATACAGTTTGGTTCCAGTACTGTATTTATGTACTGTGCCTGGTACTGGTACTATATTTCTGTACAGAACTTGGTTCTGCTGCTGTATTTATGTGCTGTGCCTGGTTCTGATGCTATATTTGTGTTATGAGCTTGGTTCTGGTACTGTATGCACGGAGCTTGTTTTACATTAATATACAATATATTTTAAATATTGTAATTGGTTTATTTGATTATTGGAGTAGGAATAATTTTCTATGGTGTGCTACACCGCAAAAAACGATGCCCCCCACAAATATATATTTGTCAGGCATTCTACTGTTGGAGTAAATTATGGAATGTAGAGGGTGTGTAGGTAGCATGCCAAGAAAATGTGAAAAAGGGGTCAATGATCCCTGTCCTTGAATTATACAGGAATTTCTCGACCAACTTGCTGGATGGATGTGTGTGCGCGCTGGGCATATTTTAAGTTGGTGTAGGTTACTTTTACAGTACAGATACTCTATTGCCACTAATTTATATATTAGTTTTCTAGGCAAGGTCCTTGGAGACCCTATATATTCCAAGGGGAACTACGTGATCAAGTGGAATGAATGGATGCACAGGTATCCTTTCAAATGTTTATATATATATATATATATATACATATACACACACACACACACACACACACACGCACACACACACACCTATACATACATACATACAGCTATATAGACACACAGCTCCTTCAGCACTTCGCCTCAGCGCTCATCCCTGCAGCGACAGTCTCCTCCACGGACCACCTGAATGGACAGCGTCATACAGACAAACGCCGCCCATAGATTAACCCCTTCCCGACATTTGACGTATGGGTACGCCATGGAAAGCAGGTGCTTCCCGTATTTTTCCGTATCCATACGCCAAATGCGTGGCACGCCTCAGAAGCTTCGATCCCCGCCATTAACCCCTTAAATGCAGCGCTCAAACGTGATCGCTGAATTTAAGGTGTTTGCGGCTCATGGGAACCCCGCCAATGAAATTGCCGGGGTTCTGGTGGCTGCAATGGCAACCAGAGGCCTAACACTGGCCTTCCGGTCTGCCTAGCACGGAATCCGTTCAGGACCCGCCCGGCGGCGGAGCCTGAACGGCTTCCGTAGCCGCCGGCAAGATGGCGCCGGCTCAGCTCCTGTTACAGCTCATATCCACCTGTAACGGCAGGAACCGGAGCTAGCTCCGATCCCTGCCATTAACCCCTTCGATGCAGCGATCGAAAGCAATCGTTGTATCTTAGCGGTTGCTAGCAGATCGCTAGCCCGGCCATGCAATCAGGGCTGCCGATGCTGCTACGGCAACAGGAGACACAATGGCCTCCTGCTCTGCCATTATGGAAGCCGATTAGGCCCCCGCCAGAAGGCGAAGCCTAACCGGCTTGCTGTCAGTGAATAACTGACAGATCTAATACATTTCACTACGTAGGTAGTGCAATGTATTAGAAAAAAAACAAATCAGACAGTTGGACCTTCAAGTCCCCTAGTGGGACTTGAAAAAGTGTAAAAAAAAAGGATAAATCAAGTGTAAAAAAAAAAAAGTTAAAGTTTGAAAACATAATAAAAGTTTCAAGTAATAAAATAAAACACAAATCGCCCTGTTCCCTTATCAAGTCCTTCATTATTGAAAAAAAATAATAAACCATACGTATTTGGTATTGCCGCGACCATAACGGCCTGAGCTATAAAAATATTATATTATTTATTGCACGCGATCAATAGCATAAAAAAACAAACCGTAAAAAACGATACCAGAATTTCTGTTTTTGGGTCACTTTGCCCTACAAATATTGGAATAAAAAGTGATCAAAAAGCCGCACGTATCCAAAAATGGTACCTATATAAACTATAGCTCATCTCACAAGTAATTTTATTGTGCAAAACGTTGTAAAACATAAAAAAGTGCCATAAATTAGGGATCGTCAGAATCGGACTGACCCGCAGAATAACGTTAACATGTAATTTATAACGCATGGTAAACGCTGTATAAAAAAAAAAAACTATGCTAGAATTGCGTTTTTTTGGTTACCTGGGATATAAAGTGGATAAAATAGGATAAAAATTGATCAAAAAGTCGAATGTACCCCAAAATGGTACCAATAATAACTACAGCTCGTCCCGCAAAAAACAGCCCTTATATCACACTAAGACTATGAAAAAATAAAATTAGTTAAGGCTCCAATAAGTAAGGAAATATAAAAAATGCAGTTGCGCAGGTCCGAGGGAAACATTTCTTCTGTTTCAAGAGGCGATTTATCAAGGCCCTAAAATTAGGGAACCAGGAAGGAGAGGGCCCAAACATATACGCTGGAAGCGACGGTGCCCGTTTTATACCAGAACACTTCCCAGCAAAATTCCCCAAACTGCAAAGGTGCGGAGTGTGAACCAAAAAGGGGATTAGAAAGGACACCATTTATCAGTGCAACACTAGCCTGCACAGAAAGGATTGCTTCACAGCGTAACAATTGTTTTTTTTACCCCATTATTATACCACCTGTCTATGCCCTTGATATACTCTGCCCAGCTTACATATGCCACCACATTATAAACGGAAACACCAGCAATACTCAAACAAAATCACTACCAAGCAAAATCCGCTCTCCAAAAGCGCTCCCTCCCCTCTGAACCCTACAACGTGCCCAAACAGCAGTTTACTTCCACATATATGGCATCGCCATACCCGGGAGAACCCTTTTAACAATTTTTGGGGTGTGTCTCCCCAGTGGCACAAGCTGGGCACAACATACAGTGAAGGAAAAAAGTATTTCATCCCTTGCTGATTTTGTAAGTTTGCCCACTGTCAAAGACATGAACAGTCTAGAATTTTTAGGCTAGGTTAATTTTACCAGTGAGAGATAGATTATATAAATTAAAAAAAAAACAGAAAATCACATAGTCAAAATTATATATATTTATTTGCATTGTGCACAGAGAAATAAGTATTTGATCCCTTTGGCAAACAAGACTTAATACTTGGTGGCAAAACCCTTGTTGGCAAGCACAGCAATCAGATGTTTTTTGTAGTTGATGAGGTTTGCACACATGTTAGATGGAATTTTGGCCCACTTCTCTTTGCAGATCATCTGTAAATCATTAAGATTTCGAGGCTGTCGCTTGGCAACTCGGATCTTCAGCTCCCTCCATAAGTTTTCGATGGGATTAAGGTCTGGAGACTGGCTAGGCCACTCCATGACCTTAATGTGCTTCTTTTTGAGCCACTCCTTTGTTGCCTTGGCTGTATGTTTCGGGTCATTGTCGTGCTGGAAGACCCAGCCACGAGCCATTTTTAATGTCCTGGTGGAGGGAAGGAGGTTGTCACTCAGGATTTGACGGTACATGGCTCCATCCATTCTCCCATTCCTGCCCTTAGCAGAGAAACACCCCCAAAACATAATGTTTCCACCTCCATGCTTGACAGTGGGGACGGTGTTCTTTGGGTGATAGGCAGCATTTCTCTTCCTCCAAACACGGTGAGTTGAGTTAATGCCAAAGCGCTCAATTTTAGTCTCATCTGACCACAGCACCTTCTCCCAATCACTCTCAGAATCATCCAGATGTTCATTTGCAAACTTCAAACGGGCCTGTACATGTGCCTTCTTGAGCAGGGGGACCTTGCGGGCACTGCAGGATTTTAATCCATTACGGCGTAATGTGTTACCAATGGTTTTCTTGGTGACTGTGGTCCCAGCTGCCTTGAGATCATTAACAAGTTCCCCCCCGTGTAGTTTTCGGCTGAGCTCTCACCTTTCTCAGGATCAAGGATACCCACGAGGTGAGATTTTGCATGGAGCCCCAGATCGATGTCGATTGACAGTCATTTTGTATGTCTTCCATTTTCTTACTATTGCACCAACAGTTGTCTCCTTCTCACCCAGCATTTTACTTATGGTTTTGTAGCCCATTCCAGCCTTGTGCAGGTCTATGATCTTGTCCCTGACATCCTTAGAAAGCTCTTTGGTCTTGCCCATGTTGTAGAGGTTAGAGTCAGACTGATTAATTGAGTCTGTGGACAGGAGTCTTTTATACAGGTGACCATTTAAGACAGCTGTCTTTAATGCAG
Source organism: Rhinoderma darwinii (assembly GCF_050947455.1). NCBI lineage: Eukaryota > Metazoa > Chordata > Amphibia > Anura > Rhinodermatidae > Rhinoderma > Rhinoderma darwinii. The sequence continues at coordinate 118,111,928 of NC_134691.1, forward strand.
ACACCAAGTTGATTTGGAGCGTGTAATTGGTCTGGAGGAGGCTGAACTCTTAATGGTTGGTAGGGGATCAAATACTTATTTCTCTGTGCACAATGCAAATAAATATATATAATTTTGACTATGCGATTTTCAGTTTTTTTTTTTAAATATAATCGATCTCTCACTGGTAAAAATTGTAGACTGTTCATGTCTTTGACAGTGGGCAAACGTACAAAATCAGCAAGGGATCAAATACTTATTTCCTTCACTGTATTTGCCACTGAAATGGCATATCTAGGGAAAAATATTTCTTTTTAATTTGCACCATCCGCAACGCAATCATTTATGGAAAAGACCTGTGGGGTGGAAATGTTCACTACACCCCTTAATAAATACCTTGAGGGGTGTAGTTTCCAAAATGGGGTCACTTTTTTTATTATTTCAAATCTGAGCCCTGCAATTGAGGACCAATACTTTTTAAATCGCTAAATTAGACATCAATTTTACATGGTACTCTTTCACTCCTGAGCCCTGTAAAATCTTCAAAAAAAGATTACGGTCTCATGTAGGGTATTTATAAAAACGGGAAACACCGCATAATAATTAGAGAGCTGTCTTGTTATGGTGGCACAAGCTGGGCACCACATACTGGCATATCTATGGAACAAAATCCCATTTTCACTCTGCAACATCGAGTGCACACTAATTTCTACAAAACACCTGTGGGGTTAACATGCTTACTACACCCCTAGGTGAATGCATTGAGTGGTGTATTTCCACTGTTTTGGTCACACAGGCGCCCAGAAACCAATCCAACAAAATCTGCACTCCAAAAGCCGCTCCTTCCCTTCTGAGCCTTGCCGTGTGCCCAAACAGCAGTTTATGACCACATATGGGGTATTCTTTTACTCAGGAGAAATTGCTTTACAAATTTTGCGGTGCTTTTTCTCCTTTAGTCCTTGTGGAAATGAGAAAAAAAACAAAAACTGCTAAACCTACATTTTCTTTGAAAAAATGTAGATTTTAATTTTAACGGCCAACTTCCAATAATTTCTGTAAAAAACCTGTGCGGTCAAAATGCTCACTATACCCCTAGATAATTTCCTTGAGGTGTGTAGTTTCCCAAATGGGGTCACTTTTGGGGGATTTCCACTGTTTTGGCACCGCAAGAGCCCTTCAAACATGGTGCCTAAAATATATTCTAATAAATACGCGGCCACAAAATCCTCTACGTGCTCCATTGCTTCTGAGGCCCGTGCTTCAGTACATTACCACACTAGGGCCACATATGGGATATTTCCTAAAACTGCAGAACCTGGGCAATAAATATTGAGTTACATTTCTCTGGTAAAACATTGTGTTACAAAAAAAATGGATTAAAAATTAATTTCTGCAAAAAAATATGAAATTTGTAAATTTCACCTCTACTTTGCTTTAATTCCTGTGAAACGTCTAAAGGGTTAAGAAACTTTCTAAATGCTGTTTTCAATACTTTGAGGGGTGAAGTTTTTAAAATGAGGTGACTTTTTGGGGGTTTCTAATATATAAGGCCCTCAAAGTCACTTCACAACTGAACTGGCCCCTGTAAAAATAGCCTTTTGAAATTTTCTTGAAAATGTGAGACATTGCTGCTAAAGTTCAAAACCTTGTAACGTCCTAGAAAAATAAACGGATGTTCAAAAAACAATGCCAATCTAAAGTAGACGTTTGGGTGATGTTAATTAGCAACAATTTTGTGTGTTATAGCTGCCTGTCTTACAAACAGTTACATTTAAATTGAGAAAAATGCATAATTTTGCAATTTTTTGCTACATTTTGGTGTTTTTCACAATTAAATACTGAATGTATCGAGCAAATTTTGACAGTAACAAAGTCCAATGTGTCACGAGAAAACAATCTCCGAATCGCTTGGATAGGTGAAAGCATTCCGGAGTTATTACCACATAAAGTGACACATGTCAGATTTGAAAAATGAGGCTCTGTCAGGAAGGTTAAAAGTGGCCAAAGAGGGAAGGGGTTAAGAGCAGCATTACCACCCCTTTGGCTAGTATAGCCTCATTTGCATATTTAGAAAACAGCTCATAACTTAAGATAAACGTTTTGGGACACAATTTTCACATGACAGCGCCTATTAGATTAGTTAGGAAATTGGGAATTACTAAACTAGTGACAGATCCTCTTTAATTACATGAAAGGAGCCACAGAGTAACTACAGTATTTCAGATATTTATAGCACGGTATTATTTACTCTCATATACACCAGAGAGACACCCATTTTAACATATCATCTCGGCAGCTCCCAGTCAGCAAAGATTAGGATACAAAAAATTATATATATATATCTGATTGTATGAAGTTATAAATAGAAGCCTCTTGCTCAGAGATTATCATTTTGTGTATTACTTTAATATTGGTGATATATAAAGCAGGCAATATTTGCTCACGGAGCAGGAGGAAAAAAACCTCAGTATTACTCACAGCACCATGTACTTTGACGTTAACAGAACATTAGGGCGTGGAAGATCTTAATTACAGTGTCATGGTAACTAAGGAAAGTTCTGCTTAAAGTAGCACATAAGGAGAAAGAGGGAAAAGAAAAGGAGGTACATGCCAATAAATCCTCTTGGAGACTTTAAAGCGTACCTTCTGTTTCATCGATATTTGCAGACATCATTGCAATGTGTAAACTGAAGCAGATTTGCAATAAATTTATTGAGTTTAGTTCTCCAAAAGATCCTTTATTACAGTAAGGCCTCATGCGCTCAACTACGGATTTGTGCAATACGGAACTGTAATACAGCCGGGTGCATGAGGCCTAAAACTAGAAGAATTCCCATTTAGGTCAACAGAAGCCATATATGACTGTACTCCGATTGGACCCTTCGTAAAGAAAGACGTATTTTGAAGTTAACTAGGCGAAGGACCATAGGATTGCTTCTAGAGGGGGTCGGCCAAAGTCTACTGACAAGAAGTTAACATTCTCCTTGAGATCAGTATTGATTGATCTGTCCAGCTACTGATCACTTATGACCGGACAGATGAATGGAGTCCTGGGAGAGTAGGGAATCTAGTACTGCCCCTATGAAACTAGTGCACTTACCTTTAAAGGGGCTCTGTCACCAGATTCTCAAATCCCTATCTCCTATTGCATGTGATCGGCGCTGCAATGTAGATAACCGTAACGTTTTTTTTTTAAAAAAAAGTTCATTTTTGGCCAAGTTATGAGCAATTTTATATATATGCAAATGAGCTTTGAAATGGTCAATTGGGCATTTTTTTTTGTTGTTATGTCCAACTGGGCGTGTATTGTGTTTTTAACTGGGCGTGTTTACGTGTATGACGCTGACCAATCAGTGACCAGTCAGCGTCATACATTCCTCTCCATTGATTTACACAGCAGCGATGTGCAGCCGCATACACAGAGATTAACGTTAATCAAGTGTCCTGATAATGAATACACATGACCATCCAGCCTGGACGTCATGTGTATTCAGAATCCTGACACTTCTGAATCTTTTCTGTGAGATTCCCGCAAACCACTCTTAATCTCGCGAGATTACGGCGGTAAACGAGATTTCGTTTCCCTTGCTGGAAATCTCAAAGAAAAGAGTCAGAAGTGTCAGGATTCTGAATACACATGACGTCCAGGCTGGATGATCATGTGTATTCATTATCAGGACACTTGATTAACGTTAATCTCTGTGTATGCGGCTGCACATCGCTGCTGTGTAAATCAATGGAGATGAGTGTGTGACGCTGACTGGTCACTGATTGGTCAGCGTCATACACGTAAACACACCCAGTTAAAGACACAATACACGCCCAGTTGGACATAACGGAAAAAAAAACGCCCAATTGTCCATTTCAAAGCACATTTGCATATATATCAAATAGCTCATAACTTGGCCAAAAACGAACGTTTTTAAAAAAAAACAAAAAAAACTTTACTGTTCTCTACATTGCAGCGCCGATCACAGAGCCTCTTTAAAGGAGGGGTGTCGCGAAAAAAATAATTTAAGATCAATTTGCTTTTAGTGTTTTATTAAAAAAAATGTATTTGTGTTTGTGTTTTACTTTTTTTTTTTTTTCAAACTTTTTCTTCTCTATGGGGACTGGCATTTTTTTTTTCATCTCTGTATGTGTCGATTAATGACACATACAGAGATGGAATACGGCACATACATCCCCATAGAGAATGCGAACGGGAGCCGTTCCATTCACTATGGTGTACGCCGTATGTGTGGGAACGTATGACTACTTCCGGTCGTGGCTTCCGGACATGTGGTCTGAGGCAAGCCCTAGGAGCGGAGGGAGCGGACGGACCGAAGGGAGCGGCGGCAGCAGGAGCAGGTAAGTTATGTCAGTGTTTGTTCGTGTTTTACTGTGTGATTACCACTGTATGTAAGCCTACTACACTGTGTATTCGCTCAAAAAATGGTGGCACACAGTGTAGGAGGCTTGAACATTCAATCCCCTCCTTTCTCCTGGCACTAGCCAGGATAAGGGAGGGGGGATTCTGTGAGCTCACTAGAGCGTGTGTGTTTACACCAAATTTGCAGCATAAAGCAATGAGGTTACTTTACCACATGCCAATGCTGCAATTTTGGGAATTGCTCCCTCTAGTGACCAGCACAGGGAAATGTTATAAATTAGAATCTAATTTATAATATTTCCTGACTTGTGAAAAAATGTAAAAAAATTATAACAATGTCTAATCATGTATACACTAACTGTTTAACTAAAAAAAAAAAGTTCTAGCGACACATTTCCTTTAAGGCTATACTTCTGCATGAACATTTTTAGTATACACAGTGCACATATAGTCTGAAAAATCTTGGAAATAAAAATAGTGCATCGTCTGTCATCTATTAGGGTATGTGCACACACACTAATTACGTCCGTAATTGACGGACGTATTTCGGCCGCAAGTCCTGGACCGAACACAGTGCAGGGAGCCGGGCTCCTAGCATTATACTTATGTACGACGCTAGGAGTCCCTGCCTCTCCGTGGAACTACTGTCCCGTACTGAAAACATGATTACAGTACGGGACAGTTGTCCTGCAGCGAGGCAGGGACTCCTAGCATCGTACATAAGTATGATGCTAGGAGCCCGGCTCCTTGCACTGTGTTCGGTCCGGGACTTGCGGCCGAAATACGTCCGTCAATTACGGACGTAATTAGTGTGTGTGCACATACCCTTAAAGTGACAATTGTTCTGGCAGCCAAATACATCAGATATAATTTGCTGTTCGGTAGACATTTTTATTCTTAACATCTTATATCGAGATAGGAGCGAATGCTGCAGAAAAGAAAGAAATACAATAAGTCTTCTTCTACCAGGTGTCATTTAGTTAACCCAGGCAATAGTGTGTATAAAGCCTGTAACACCTACTTCTCTATTAGGGTATGTTCACACGGCCTATTTACGGACGTAATTCGGGCGTTTTTGCCCCGAATTACGTCCGAAAATAGCGCCTCAATAGCGCTGACAAATATCTGCCCATTGAAAGCAATGGGAAGATGTTTGTCTGTTCACACGAGGCGTAATTTACACGCCGCTGTCAAATGACGGCGCGTAAATAGACGCCCGCGTCAAAGAAGTGACCTGTCCCTTCTTTGGCCGTAATTGGAGCCGTTATTCATTGACTCCAATGCATAGCAGCGCCAATTACGTCCGTAATTGACGCGGCGTTCAAGCGCCTGCACATGCCGTTACGGCTGAAATTACGGGGATGTTTTCAGGCTGAAACATCCCCGTAATTTTAGCCGTAACGGACGCCCTCGTGTGAACATACCCTTACAGCACAGGTCAGGGATTCACTGCGACTTTCCCTGGAAAGCGGTTACTTGGTTCATGAAGTCCTGCATATGACACATACATTTAATACTCCGAAAGAACGACAGGAGGATCAGCGCACACAAGAACATTCTGCCTCTTGAATGGAGACTCTAGGACAATCTTGACAGCGAGATGAATGACTGTGTAATGGTGCAGCTGCGTCATTCCCCCTATGGGATATTAGATAAATTGGAATCAGGTTCTTTGTCATGGGTAAAATAAATTATTTATAGGGGTAAATTATCCTTTGTGTAGCTATCACAACAACATGAGCATGGAGTATGATAGCCGTGAGCGGACCAGGATCTCATCTCAAGCGTTTCCTGATTTGATGTGTCGCAAGCAATTTTATGTATTTGCACAGATATCTTTTGCCAAGATGTAATCATTAAGCTGTACTTCGTATTCCTGACATCACAGCTCCTGACTTGTCAATCAATTGTTTCACTGAAATGGCAAAACAGGAGTATTTGAGACTGCATGAGTTAGGCTATGTTCACATCTGTGTGCGGTATTTTTGTTGCTCTGCTCCGTCATAGGAGAAGAGCAACGGAAATACCGGACACACCGATCCCTTGAACCATGGACAGGTTTCCGTCGGAGTGTACATACTGCGCTATTGTTCTTGGTAATTTAGTCCGGATCTTCAACGGAGATTCCTAACGGAGCTACCAACGCAGATGTGAACGAGGCCCAAGTATTTAAGTATTTCGACAAGAACTGCAGTTTCAAAACATGGCAGAGAAAAGGTCAGTATACACGTTTTATACTATATCACTATCGTACAAGCTGCTTCATAACGATTCCTTACATACACACTCCTTACTGCACATATAAATTCTGCAAGTCACGGGAGAATTTGCCCAGCAATAGTAGCCTGGATAGATAGTCCATAAAATGCTTTACAGACTCAAAATGGGTGGAGAATAAGGCAAACATTACTAAGAAAAGAAAAAAAAAACACTTTCAAAAATATCATCTTGAGTGTAACTAGATTACTGGAAATGGATTGCTGCGCCAAGGATTCATTCGGGAAGGATTTTTTTCTTACCCTTGAGCAAAATTGGCTTTGGTCTTCCTCTGGCTCAACATTACGGAATAATAGGCCAAACTAGATGGACTTCTGTCTTTTTCCAGCCTTACATACTATGTTACTATAGTGGCCAGGTATAGCTTTAGCGTTCCTACAGGTTTTTATTTCATCACAAGTTCCCACGGATAACTGTGGATCTCATTGCATAAAGCCTAGGCAAAGTAACTGTGAAAAGTAGCACATGAGCATGTGAATACCAGTGAATATCAGCCCTCCCATCTAGCCCCTTCTTTGATCAGTACACCCCTTCGTCCTGGATCACACACAGTTTTGATGCAATTACTGTTGCAGTTTTTGGCTCTGTTTTTTTGAGCCAAAGCCAGAAATGGATCCGAAAGGAAGGAAATGTATAATGAAGAGACTGATGCATCTCCTTTCTTGTGTGTCCACCCAAAAACGGAGCCAAAAACTGCATGGATGATCCTGGCCTTAAGAATTTTTTGTTTTTGCCTCCTTGCTTTCCATCAACAATAAAGTTATTTTTAAGGCTCTGTAGAATTTTTGCGGAACTAGTTGTACATTTATTTTTAAGGCATCACTTTCAGGTACATATAAGGTGCAGTTTAAATTATATATGAATTTTATATATTGGCTTAATGCAGAAAAATATTCTGCCATTTTTTCTTACAACCATCCACTGTCCACCATAACTTTATTGTACGCGTCTTTAATTATGAATACGGGATACCTAATCTTATTAACTTACTAAAAATACAATTATTTGCTTATTGTATTTTTTTGTTTTGCAATATTTTTTGCTAGTTAATTTTATTTAACCCCTTCCCGCCGCAGACAGTTTTATTCATTTTTTCTCCTTGCTTTCCAAGAGCCATACCTTTTTGCATTTTTCCGCCGACAATGCCGTATGAGGGCTTGCGGGACAAGTTGCAGATTTTAAAGGCGCCATTTATTGTACCATATAATGTATTTAGTAATGTAATGTTATTTCAGTTTAGACTGTCATCAAGAAGTGGATTACATTTGGCACAACAGTGACATTACAAAAGAACCAGACGTCCCTCAAAACTTTATGAAAAGACCAGACGAAAATTGGTCCGGGAGGCAACCAAGAGGCCTACAGCAACATTAAAGAGGCTCTGTCACCAGATTTTGCAACCCCTATCTGCTATTGTAGCGGATAGGCGCTGCAATGTAGATTACAGTAACGTTTTTATTTTTAAAAACGAGCATTTTTGGCCAAGTTATGACCATTTTTGTATTTATGCAAATGAGGCTTGCAAAAGTCCAAGTGGGCGTGTTTAAAAGTAAAAGTCCAAGTGGGCGTGTATTATGTGCGTACATCGGGGCGTTTTTACTACTTTTACTAGCTGGGCGTTCTGACGAGAAGTATCATCCACTTCTCTTCAGAACGCCCAGCTTCTGGCAGTGCAGACACAGCCGTGTTCTCGAGAGATCACGCTGTGTCGTCACTCACTTCCTGCCCCAGGTCCTGCATCGTGTCGGACGAGCGAGGACACATCGGCACCAGAGGCTACATTTGATTCTGCAGCAGCATCAGCGTTTGCAGGTAAGTCGATGTAGCTACTTGCCTGCAAACGCTGATGCTGCTGCAGAATCAACTGTAGCCTCTGGTGCTGATGTGGCAGACACGATGCAGGACCTGTGAGTGACGTCACAGCGTGATCTCTCGAGAACACGGCTGTGTCTGCACTGCCAGAAGCTGGGCGTTCTGAAGAGAAGTGGATGATACTTCTTGTCAGAACGCCCACCTAGTAAAAGAAGTAAAAACGCCCCGATGTACGCACATAATACACGCCCACTTGGACTTTTACTTTTAAGCACGCCCACTTGGACTTTTGCAAGCCTCATTTGCATAAATACAAAAATGGCCGTAACTTGGCCAAAAATGCTCGTTTTTTAAAAATAAAAACGTTACTGTAATCTACATTGCAGCGCCTATCTGCTGCAATAGCAGATAGGGGTTGAAAAATCTGGTGACAGAGCCTCTTTAAAGGAGCTGCACGACTTTCTGGCCAGTACTGGCCAAAAGAACACTATACCCACAGTGAAACATGGTGGAGGCAGCATTATGCTTTGGGGCTGTTTATTTGCAGCTGGAACTAGGGTCTTGAGTCAAGGTGGACGAAATGATGAACAGTTCCAAATATCAGTCAATATTGGCACAAAACCTGCAGGCCTCTGCTAAAAATGAAGTGGAATTTTACCTTTCAGCCAGACAACGAACCAAAGCATACCTCCAAATCAATAAAAGAATGGCTTCACCAGAAGAAGATCAACGTTTTGGAATGGCCCAACCAGAGTCCAGAGCTCAGAATCCCATTGAAAATCTGTGGGGTGACCTGAAGACGGCTGTACACAGGAGATGCCCTCGCAATCTGACAGATTTAGAGCACTTTTGTAAAGAAGAGCGGGCAACAATTTTGCCAAGTGAAGATGTGCCATGCTAATAGACTTCTACCCAAAAAGACTGAATGCGGTCATAATGTCAAAGGGTAATTCAACAAAGTATTAGTTTAAGGGTGTGCATATTTATGCAACCACATTATTTTTTTCTTTAGTTTTCCACCCTAAAAGATTTCAGCTTGTTTTCCAATACAATTGTACAGATTATAGGTGACATTAAAGGTGGGAAACGTTCTGAAATGATTAATCTTGGACGGATTTTGTAACGTGACATAAACCTGGGGCATGTAAACTTTTTATAGCCACTGTGTGTGTGTGTGTGTGTGTGTGTGTGTGTGTGTGTGTGTGTGTGTGTGTGTATGCATATGTATATATATATATATATATATATATATATATATATATATACACACACACACACACACACACACACACACACACACACACACACTAATATATATATATTATATATACACATACACTCACACATATATACACATATGTAATTAGTCAAGAAAGTCTCACAGGACGCATAAATATCTGGGTGAGAAGCAAAAGTCTCAACCACCCACACAGGTTGCTAGAGACAAGGACTCCAACAATGAGATATATATATATATATACTAGATAAAAACAGAGTCCATTACTATCAAATTTGAAAAAATTGAATATCTTTATTGTGAACAAAACAGAGAATCTAAAACAAGTCTGGTTCTGGATCGACGTTTACATGTACATTTGTCAGAAATATGTACAGACAATATATATAGCATGAGAAGTCACAGTTGTTATATCCCATATATGTCAGGACAAAAAGGGGCAGTAGAGAGCTCAAACTAGGAGCTTACACGTGCTGAAAGTGACAGGTGCAGTGAGTATATATAAGACCCGACAGAACCTTAGTAGTGAACTTACCCATGCTCAATGGCGTAGTTACGTGACCCAGAAGGTGAGGGCACTACCTTTAGACAGCTGTTAAACAAACACTCGTTTGTCCGACAGCTATTCCTCCTGACTCTACCATTGACATCCACGCTTGGCTCAGCGCACATGTTTATTTCAATGGGTAGATGGGAATAAGCTGCTGCCAGACCACTCTGAACAAAAGATTGGGCATGGGAGGGAGACCTGAAGGTTTGTTGCAAATTTTGATGCAGATTTTTGAGTCAAAACCACAAGTGGATCCAGGGGGGGAGGAGAAGTATAAGTTCCTCTTATCTTTTTCCCTGTCCTTTTGAAACCACTTCTGGCTTTAACTCAAAAATCTGCAATAAATACGCAATGTGTGAATCTAACCTAATCGACGTGGGCCATGTAAACGAGCGCCGATCAATGAGATAGATGATCGGCGCTGATTTGCTCCATTCACAAGTCGCTATGTATGGGGACGAGTGATCGTTCTAAGATTTCTATAATGTCGGCAGGACGTCTTGTTTACACAGTGAGATGTGCTACCGACAACGATAATATTTTTGGCAGCATAAACTATACAATCAGCCAATGAACGAGCGTTTGCTCTTTCATCGGCTGATCGTTGCCCTGTTTTGTGAACGCTCCTTTGCCCAATAATTGTAAAAGGGCCTTAAGAGTACCACACAATGGAGTGCTCCTCCTTTTTGTATTTCTTTTCCTTCTTTTATTGGTTAAAATGCAGAAATACAAAAAAATTAGCAAAAAAAATTAAATCAAACGGTGTCAACATGAAAACTTTAAACTATATGAAAGTTACACCTGCCAACTCAATTACTATGCTAAATGAAGAACTACAATTTTCATAAGACAACCATAAATAAAAGATTCTATAGGTCACTCTTGACTATGGGTTACAATATTTGTTAGTAATGCCCTGATCAATTTTACCCAAAGACTTTGGTCACCAGAAGCAAATTCTCAAACAGTCATGTGTCCTGAGATCTAGCCAGGCTGACGTCACCTCATGTAAAATTCATACGAGTCATAAATAATCACAAATGTTGATCCCTAGAAGATGACCCATGTGTCTGGTTTCCATACAACCAAGAATTGTAGAATATGATAAAAGCAATTATACAGCGTCATCTGTAAACGGATACCTCTTAATTCTTAAAACTAAATCTCAATCTGGATTTCTTAAAAGAAAAACAATGTGGAAAAAAAAATGTTTAAGAAAAACAACCCACAAGCCAGTACTCTACAAAAGCAATGGGAACTTCTTTAACCCTTTTGCTGCCAGGGGTTTCGGGACAATTCTTATACTTTTGGCTCATACAAATAAAACTAATTAAAAAAAACATACCCATAGATTTTCTGAAAGTAGACACTGCCCAGAATATGAAAATGCTACTCAGCACTTATGTGCGCCTTCACAAACTTTTGCATCAAAGCTTACAGGGAACCTGTCAGCTGCTGATAGAGGGGCGGGTCAGGGCATTTTAAACGTGTCTTTTCTCTCAAGTGCCACTGAGGCGGGACTTGATGTGCAAGTGCTTCTGCACTGCATGCTGCAAACCCTGATCGGAGTCTCCTGATAGGCCATTGGAGCTTAGGGAGTGGCACTTACAAACACAGAGCCAGGGAAATAAAAAAGTTGGTTTCTCGGTCATGCAACTTGCACGACCAATGAAAATGTACGGTTAAAGAGGACCTGTTACTAGGTCATAGAAAGTGAACAAGAAGTCTCACCTTGCTACCGCTGTCTCCTGTTCCTGAGATATAGCCCCTGGTTGTTTTGGTGCCAAATATTATAATGAATCGCTTACTAGCCAAGTGGGCGTCAACACCAGAGATTCTCCTGAAAACACAGTAGGGAATGGAAGCTGTATACTAAATGATTATACAGTTCCTATTCCAGACAGTCTTCAACTGGTGATACCTCCGGTTGTGTCACAGCTAGAACTGCGATCCTGGTGGCATATGAAAGATAAGAATCTCATCCTTCATATGCCACCAGACCCACAGCCCAAGATATAGCTATTTGAAGTAATCCCCCTTCCCTCCAGCCTCAGTCTCTCACAATGAGCCTCGCGCTGAGCTATCACTGTGTGAAGCAACCTCATGCCGATAGGACAGCGTCCGAGGCTGTGAGGTAGCTCCACCTCAGGAGAAACGCTAGTACCGACACCCTCTTGGCTAGTAAGTGATTCATTACCATATTTGGCATAAAAAAAAAACGGGGGCCATATCTCCAGAACGGGGCCGTAGAAATAAAATGAAAGCACCGCTAGGGTCCAGGAGACAGCGGTAGTAAGGCGAGACTGCTGGTTCACTTTCTATGACCTAGTGACAGGTCCTCTTTAAAATGCCCTTCCTCTCTCCTATATCACCCTGTCAGTAGTTTTGAGGCTTCAGAACGAACAGGTTCCCTTTAAATTAAACGATAAATTCAACTCCATGTTGAAAATGACAAATAGGTAAATGTGTCAGTAATATTACCTTACAGAATCCATACTTAACCAAGTGATGCAGTTGAGATTCTAAGATACCACGTCTTTTTTTTTTAACCCATAATTGTGTGTATGCTATTGTATATTAACACTTATGCCTATGTGAACATGTATTTGTCTCCACAAAATTATTAAAACCAAAGACTCCAAAAAGCTCTGCTATCCAGGTGCCGGTAAAGAAGTTAAAAATAATTGAATAATAATAATAATCTCTCTAGCGCTCTCTATCCTTGCCCAGTTTTAATCGCTTTCCACTCAGTCAGCCATACAGCAAATAAGGCACTGCAATGAATTCAAAGCTTTCCATCTCGAAGTAGATTCTATGACCCTCTGACAAAATTATAGCGCCTCAGATGCTCAGAAATGGTTGCTATAACTGCTACTTATAATGGGCCCAGCGGGAAGAGTCTGGGGCAGAAATAGTTGATACAGGAATGAAAATAAATTGAAATAACTTATATCAAACTCTGAAAAATTAAGTAACTAATAGAGGGTTGAGATTATATATATATATATATATATATAAATAAATAAATAAATAAATAAATAAATAAATAAAAGTAGCTGCATTATGGGAAAGTTTTGTAGCACTGCCAAGGATGATCTAGAACTCACATCTACTAACAAGTGTGGGAGTCACATATTGCACAAGGTCATCAATATGCTGAACCACCACATTTCATATATGATGGACATGTCAATCTGGGCATTGCTTGGCATATAACATGTACAGTTTATTTCGCCTATACTATTGTGCAGAGAAAAAAAAGAAAGAACATCCACTAGTAAATCTACATAACCTTTAGTCTCATTACCAAACTGGTTTAATGCTATTTCCAGAGACTTTTTCTGTAGCCACTCCTTTATAGCCCAGGGCTGCAGGTATAAAGGAGCCACTGCAACGCTTTCCCTACTAAAGAACACTTACCTAAACAAATATAAGTGCTATGCACTCAATTTTTTTTATGTACAGTACATAAACTATAAATAAAATGTTTCCGAACAAACAAAGCACCCACCAAGAATATTACACATAGCAGTGAGAATGCTTCTAACATGAGGCATTGTAAACCACAAAGACAGACTTCCATAAGGGGTTAAGCTGGTAGTACACACAAGATTAGTGTAGGCAGCACCAACTAACAATCTAAACAGTGGCATAACTACCGCTATAGCAGCCGTAGCAGCTGCTACGGGCCCCGCAGCATGAGTGGGCCCATGCCACCAGCCGGCACGGGCCCCCCCCATGGCCGGAGGCTCCTCTAGCAGCCGTTATGGCTGCAACAGCGCGACGCCACTGAAGGGGTTGTTCCTACAAAAGACATGCATCCCCTATCCACAGGATAGGGGATGCATGTGTGATCGCTGGGACGCCCAGCGATAAGGAGAACGGGGGATCGAAAGTCCTCCGAAGTTCTCCATGACAGACCTCGGACTTCCGGGATCTGTCTGCAGCTCCATAGAAATGAATTATGCACTAGTCGCGCTTGTGCGCATGCGCGACCAGCGCATCTTTCATTTTTATTGAACTGCGCAGACTCCGGAAGTCCCCCGTTCTCCTTATCGCTGCCAGCGATCACACATGTATCCCCTATCCTGTGGATAGGGGATACATCTCTTTTTTAGGACAAACTATAGGCCGATTTTTTTTTTGTGGGGGGGCTATATAGCGTTATCTACGGGGGGGGGGGGGTTTGTATGGCGTTATCTACGGGGGGGGGTCTGTATGATGTTATCTACGGGGGGGTCTTATGGCGTTATCTACGGGGGGGTCTGTATGGCGGTATCTACGGGGGGGTCCGTATGGCGGTATCTACGGGGAGGGTCCGTATGGCGGTATCTACGGGGGGGTCCGTATGGCGGTATCTACGGGGAGGGTCCGTATGGCGGTATCTACGGGGGGGTCCGTGTGGCGTTATCTACGGGGGGTCCGTGTGGCGTTATCTACGGGGGGTCCGTGTGGCGTTATCTACGGGGGGGCTGCGTGGCTTTATCTACAGGGGGGCTGCGTGGCTTTATCTACAGGGGGGCTGCGTGGCTTTATCTACAGGGGGGCTGCGTGGCGTTATCTACAGGGGGGCTGCGTGGCGTTATCTACAGGGGGCTGCGTGGCGTTATCTACAGGGGGGCTGCGTGGCGTTATCTACAGGGGGGCTGCGTGGCGTTATCTACAGGGGGCTGTGTATGGTGCTATCTATAGGGGGCATTGTGTGGTGGAATCTATAGGGAGGCACTATCTACAAGGGGGAGGGCGTTGTGTGATACCCAGCGGAGGGGGGGGCCCCAGTCAAAAGTTTGCTATGGGGCCAAGTCTTTCCTAGTTACGCCCTTGAATTTAAAGTATATGAGGGAAGTGATGACTGACATTTGGGGGAAAGGACAGTGCATGCTAGACTTAAATGGGTTATCCGGAATGTTTTAAAATTCTCCTAGGTAGGTAATGGTTTGACATAATAAACTATCCAGTGATGGGCTGCTGCACAGAGGTGAGTGATTGGCTGCAACAGCGCTTAACTGATAAACAGCACGTGACCTGCTGCAGGAGGGGGGGGGGGGGCATTTCAGGGCTGAGTATCAGTTAGTTTATTATGTGAAACCATTACCTGCCCTAGGTGGTGCCAGGGAGCAGCTTATTTCCTTCTTCCACCTTTCAAGGGGTTGTTCCACAAAAAAACATTTATCACCTATCCTCAAAATAGGTGGTAAATGTATGATTACTGCGAGTCTGACTGCCAGGACCCATCCCCCCCCAGCGATGATGAGAAAGAGTGTCCCATTTAAATGGAGTGCTGGTCATGCGTGCGCACTACCGCTTCATTAATTCGCTATGGGCGGACAGAAATAGCCAAGAATAGAGCTTGGCAATCTACGTTAGTGCCATAGAGAATGAATAAAGCTGCGTGACCACAGCTCCATTCAAACAGGGGAAACACTAACCTTGTTTTCGTAGACCTGCAGTGATTATATCCTGTGGATAGACGATAAATGTGTTTTCTTAGACAACTTCTTTAAGCACTGACTAAATTGTTTTTTGCACCACAGATGTATACTCCTCCTTTCACCTACTTATCTACTCAGAATGGGTCAGCTTAGTGGTGGTGTGAGGGGGGCCCCTGCCTATTTTGCTCATCTCGGCTAGTTAGTAGTAGCTTCGAGGGGGATGACATGAATGCTTATTTGACAAGAACAGGGATATATTGGTGTGGTTTAATAAGAGGTGTAGTGGACACTACAATCCCACTTGGGATTCCTTCACAGGGAAATGCGAGAGAAACTCTCATTCTTGGAGGACCCAGCTCATCCGTGCATTACATGGACAGCCCATTGATTTCAATGTAGACTTGCAGCCAGCTTCCACCTGGTGATTTTAAAGGGAACAGTCCCCAGCATTTCACCTATTAAACCAGCAATACCTGGGTGGAAAATCATTTTTATGTAACCTATAATTATCGTCTAAGTAGGCTCTGGACATTTAGTATTCAGTTTTTTAGTGTTCCCGCTCCTTGTGCGAATGAGCATAAAAAGAGTCATATCTTCATTAGAAAAGAGTCATATCTTCATTCCTCAAGTCTTTCAGAGTTAACCCCGCCTCCTTACTTTTGATTGACAGCTCCCTGCTTCCCCCCCCCAGCACACACGAAATCCCGCGCTTGCGCATCGATGTCCTGTTCTGGTGTGTGCACACAACGGGACACCTTAGCGGCACCTGGCAGGATCTAGATTTAAGGCACCAGAAGAAGCAGGGAAGGGTGTCAGACCATACATTATGGGCCATTTCGGCATTCAGGGCAGGCCAGTCTTCGGTGGTGGGGGGGCATAAGAAGAGGAACGAACGAGACTGACGGATTATTACCATAAAAGGTGCAAAAGGAGGAGTTTAGGAATTTATTATTTATAGAAGTAGTAATATCTGTACACACACCATACATGACAAAAAGAAAATTAAGATTAGCAGAGGCAGAATCTCCTGATGTATTGACAAACAGGACGGTGCCCAAAAACTAGGTAAAAAAGTTACTGAAATTTCAGCAATTTAAAGTGAATTTCCAACCTTGAATACAATTTTGTGTATTTTTTTTAATCTAAATAATCTAGATAGTTTTAAAATTCTGTGCGGATTAATTTCTTACAATATCTTTATAGACGGCAGAACTTGTTTTTCTGATACAGAGGTCCAAAGCACCTGCAGAGACAAAGATTTCAGATGGAGAGGGAGCTAAGGAGCTTACTGATTTTACTCACAGATTGTAAGCTCTTACGAGCAGGGTCCCCACTCCTCTTGTTTGAATTGTAATTTAGTTTTGCCACTATGTAATGTCTGATTTTGTCCGTACAATGTACCCCCTGAACTGTAAAGTGCTGCGGAATATGTTGGCGCTGTATAAATAAAAAATATTATTATTATTAATACTGCATACGGTCATACATTGAGAGAATATAAAGTAAGCTCAATCCCATAGCCTGAATGTTGTCCTTTAAATGAATATCTATGCAGGGACTTTTGAGCTCTGACCAATATAAAGATATATTAAGAAATTAATTCACAGAAGAAATATAGAAGAATTGCATGTTATTTATTCTCACTGATCTGATCTTGAAGGCATAACAGTAAATCCATATAGTCATCCCATTATACTTTGCATGGGTATGCTTTTTGGATATTTTATGTTTTATGATATTCCAGAAGGAGATGTTCTGTATGGGATGTTTTTGGTTTTCTTGGTTGGGGGTGGGGGGGGGGGGGGTGACCATTCCCTTGTGCACTGCCTTTTTTTTTTGTGTTCATATGAAATAAATGAGTTAACGCTCTGCCAGCCCGACAATAAACAAAGCTGTTACCTTCATGACGTTCTTGTAGGAGTGCCGAAATGCTCGTGCCTCCTTTTTATTGGCATCTTCTTCTTCTTCATCCAAAGCATCATATCCTTCATCATTGCTGCCATCAGTTCCATCCACATTAGTCATGTTATCTATGAGCTGCTCCAGCGGAGGATTAAGCTCTCTCTCCTCATTGTCTTTCAAGCCATAGTCAAGTGCTTTGTAAATTATAATTCCAAGTGATACAATAACCTGAAAGATAGAAGAAAGCTTAAACTATAAAATGCCTAAATAACACAGTCATTTACATTAACAAAATTGTTCATATAGGGAAAGAGATGGGATTTAGGCCCCATGGACACGACCGTGCCCGTAATCATGGGCACGGCCAGGGCCAGTCGTCCGCATTTACGGGCCGTGCTCACATTATAAAGTATGGGAGCACCGTCCATAAAATTAAAAAATAGGACATGTCCTATTTTTTATGGAAAGTTTCTACGGGAAGGTGTCAGTCGGCTATAGAAATGAATGGGTCAATAATTACGGACGGCAATTACGGGTGCATGGTGCCCCATGCTGGGTCTGAGGGGCTTAATGGCGGTTGATATACTAAGTCTAATTTAAAAAAACACCAAAAAACAAAACATTAATTAGACCCGTGGGCCCTGGTCCTGGTGGGACTTGTAGCTCCTGGGCTCCAATGCCTGAATTCGTAACAGGGCCTCCCACCTACCATTTCTAATACTTGCACCAGGGATTGGGTGCGACGGTTACATCTGCACCCACTAAAGCTGCACCTCTCGTTGCAAAATGTTGCTGCTTGGCTGGCTTTCAAATACTTTTTTATGCCCCTGAGTTTTAGGGAATACTTAAAAAAAGAACCGCTTTATTCAGCTCCAGTATGAGACAGACGAGAAGGTTTTTAATAAACACATCAAATAGGTGATAAGGTCAGATTTTGCACAGGAACGCTCGGGGACCAATCTATGTGCTAAGTGGGACTTGGCTGGATTTGTGTTTTAACTGGTAGGGTCTTCTCCGTATGTCATTTACAGTGATACATTCTGCAATCCCCCCAAAAAAATAAAAAAATTCTAGGTTACACAAGTTGGAGTTCATGAAGAAAAATACATTCATTATATTCACAATCAAATCTATGAATCCTTCTCATTTTGAATAAAATGTATTCTTATCTATTTGATGTAAACTTTTTAAGCAAAGTCATACAGAGCAAGCGCATAGCGAACTAATTGAGTTGACAGGAAAAAGACACTAGTTACAATCGCCATGAGTACGTTTAGTTCCAGTGTTTTATTTTCATCCTTCACGGTTTTGTACAAAACCCCCAAAAAAAACACAGTAATATGAAAATAATCAGATTAATTAAACAAGACCTGCAAATACATGAGAAAACAGTGACGGATTTTTGGGGTGCCAATCTCCCCATTTCATTATCAGTCTAATATTGCTGGTCACTAAAGCAAAAGAAGATCTTATAGGACATTAATGCCAAGAATATCTGTCAAGTATCAGAACATTTAATGATCTACTGTATGAGGTCATTACTTGGATGGTACAGTGTTATTTCTATCACACAATTCGAGGGGTTACACAACGGAGTATACAACATGAAATGAAGGTTAAAAACTAGTAAAACAATCTAGTTGATTCAGATTGGGATCTACTGCTAGTACAGCCAAAAATGTGGACAGTTAAAAATACATACTTATTATATCTAATAATTTAGCAAACCCGAGGAATTTATAAGCGTTGTACAAAACGTTGTTTACATAGTTTTCTACACTGTTGTATTCAATGAAAGGGGGCGCCAAAATAAAATGCACTTAAAGAGGCTCTGTCACCACATTAGAAGTGCCCTATCTCCTATATAAGGAGATCGGCGCTATAATGTAGGTGACAGTTATGCTTTTTATTTAGAAAAACTATCTATTTTAAACCACTTTATGAGCGATTTTTAGCTTTATGCTAATGAGTTTCTTAATGCCCAAGTGGGCGTGTTTTTACTTTAGACCAAGTGAGCGTTGTACAGAGGAGTGTATGACGCTGGCCAATCAGCGTCATGCACACGATGTGCAGCCACATACACAGACATTAACCAAGTGCCCTGATAATGAATATACACTACCTCCAGCCTGGACGTCATGTGTATTCAGAATTCTGACATTTCTGAATCTTTTCTGTGAGATTTCCAGCAAGGGAAATGAAATCTCGTTTACATCGCAATCTCGCGAGATTACTCATGGCTTGCTGGAATCTCACAGAAAAGATTCAGAAGTGTCAGGATTCTGAATACACATGACGTCCAGGCTGGAGGTAATGTATATTCATTATCAGGACACTTGATTAACGTTAATGTCTGTGTATGTGGCTGCACATCGTGTTCTATTAAGAACGCAATGCTGCTGTGTAAATGAATGGAGAGGAGTGTATGACGCTGACTGGTCACTGATTGGTCAGCGTCATACACTCCTGTGTACAACGCCTACTTGGTCGAAAGTAAAAACACACCCACTTGGGCATTAAGAAACTCATTAGCATAAAGCTAAAAATCGCTCATAAAGTGGTTTACAATAGATAGTTTTTCTAAATAAAAGGCACTGCTGTCACCTACATTATAGCGCTGATCTCCTTATGTAGGAGATAGGGCACTTATGTGGTGACAGAGCCTCTTTAAAGTCATTAAAAAAAAAACTGGGAATGTTCTACATCTTCCACAAACCTGCAGTTTATGTAATCTGTGCATTACTTATCTGTCCCACGTCCAGTGCCGAGTCCCAGAGAACATCCGCGGCTTCTGGCAATGGACATGTCCTATTACTAGGCAACTGGATGCCTCCTCCTTTGCTTTCACTGCCCATGCAATGCTGGCCACCAGCCACGCCGAGTTGCCATGTCAACCAGCAGGCATTGATGAGGTCAGGCCTGCTGGCCTATTCAAAGGAGAGGCTTCCACAGATCACTTTCCTGCATATCAAGGTGCATCCCTTTGTTTTGCTATTGATTATTTAGCCATTAACTACATTCCTGACTGATCCCGGCCTTGTTCCTGGATTCCGCTCCAGCCTTGTCCTTTGGTTCCTGTGGTCCTACTCCTGGTATAACTCGCGACTTGCTACTTACTGTCTCACCCTCAGACTTGCCACTTACTAACTACTATTAAGTTAACAAACCGTGGCTACATTTCTGACTCCGCTACTGTGCGCCCACCACTAAATTGGTGACCATTCTGGGAATCCGACTGGGAAAGTCCATACCTCCCCGTTGAGGTTAAGGATGAAGAACAGAGAAATTACTTAGACTGCACCCCAGTCTAGCCAGCCCAAACAGATTGCGGCTTAGTGGATAATTTTTCTGGTGAAAAGTGTAAGGGTAAGTTCACACATAGCGTAAATACTGCAGATTTTTCAAAATAATACAGTAGCAGCAAAGCGGATGAGATTTAAACAAATCTCATCCATACCCATGGTAAATAAGGAGTGGAAAAAAAACGCTCAGAAATTTACCTGCGGTGAGTTTTTTTCTTTAAAATCTGCAACATGTCAATTGTATTTGCATAATTTCTGCTTATTTGTTGCAGATTTTACCCATTGAATTTAATGGGGAGGTAAAATCTGCAACAAATAGATGTTTTTTTTGCGGTGGAAAAGCAGCGTTTACGCCGCAAAAAATGCAACTCAGAATTTTTTTTAAAATCTTATACTTACCCAGAAATCTGTGTTTCTTCGCCCAGGCTAGTCTCCTGGGATGAGGTTTCCTCCCAAGTGAATGTTGCAGCTGTCACATGGGATTAAACGTCATCCCAGGAGGCCGGCCTGCAGGACGGCAGAGGGACGCGTCGCCATGGCTAAATAAGTATCAAACTAACGGCCAGAATTCCCTGCAACACCCAGGGTGGATACGCCGTGTACTTTTACGCACCGCAACCACCGTGTGAACATAGCATAGCAGTGTGAATAGGAAGTCGCAATGCTCTGGCATATAAATTTCTTCTAAACTACACTTTAGGGGGTCATTCACATGGGCAAGGAACTCGTACTGAGAGTGTATACTGCTGTACAGTTTTGTTGCATGCTATATCTAAAGAAAAATCACACATACATACGGCATCCGATGGTATATGATTTTTTTTTATTCTGTAGGATTTATGTGAAATTCAAAAGAAAAATATGGAATCGGAGGTATACAGAGGCCTCATGCACCTCTATGGCAGCCCTATTACAGCTGTAAAACTTGCATATGCATGAGCTCTAAAGTTGGATTAAAGTTCTGGAATCGCATCGAAATTTGCTATACAAGTGACTATGAATGCTGCCTATTAATGACCTAGGATAAAATGGTGTAAAAATTATTTAAACTATTTACGATTTCGTTTTTTTAATGGTGCTTCATTAAAAGCAAATGAGCAGAAGTGATAGAACAACGTTAGGAACTTCCATGACAAGGAATCACTGACGGGCACCAAAGGAGCAGTGGGATTTCCAGCTCACGGTCATTGTCTGACGTGTTCAATTGGCCTTTTTTTTTTTTTTTTTTTAAAGGGGGGGGGGGGGTGAGGACAGGGGTTAAGGCCATCACAAGGGAACTTTCCAAATTTTCCAAAACATCCTTGTGCATTATTGAATACATTTGAAGCACTCAATATCTCACTAAACACAAGAGATTCATCTGTGTGTATGGAGATTTTCACAATGGCTAAATATTTAATCTGTCTGGATGGAGTCACCTACGGATCACATGTTCTGCCACAACTAGAATCTCGGCTCCTAGAAATGATCTAAAACTGCCCAATATTGATTGTGATATTATCCAGTATACAAGCACCCGGGGGCAAGAGAACCTGTGGTGGCAGGGGCGTAGCTATAGGGGGTGCAGAGGTAGCAGTTGCAAGCAGGTCCTGAAGCTTGAGGGGGCCCAAAAGCCCCTCAACCACATAAGACACCAGTATTATAAATTATACATGGAATGTGGGGGCCCCCTTAAAAATTTTGCATTGGGGCCACGGAGATTCAAATTACCCCTCTGTGTGGCAGTATTTACACTTCACTCTGATCCTGTGCTAGCAGTCCTTTAGATTACAATTCAACATATTGTTACTAATATGTGTAGATGGCAGATAAGTGATGGAAGTGATCCATCCAAACCATTATGGAACAGTAAGGTATTTATAAATAGTGCACACGGAAAATCTTAGGCCTCATTCCCGCGGCAGGGTTTCCCGGCCGGGTGCCGGCCGTTCATAAATCGGCCGGCACCCGGCTGCATTAGGAATAATAGACCCCTAATAGGGCTATTCACACGACCGATTTTTTGACGGCCGGGAAAACCGGCCGTCAAAAAATAGGACATGCTCTATCTTCGCCCGGGTACCCGGCCGCCCGGCTCCCATAGAAGTCTATGGGGCCGGGTAATACACGGCCATCACCGGGATGTGTCCCGAGTGATGGCCGGGTTTTCCGGCGCTTGCGCTCTATCTCCTCCTCCTCACAGCGCAGAGTGCATGGCATCGCTGTACACTGTGTGGCAGGGTCGGGGTGTACAGCAGGTGGAAGGGAGCGCTGTGCTGGCTCCCTTCCCCTGCTTGTTTTAAAAGCACCCTGGCCCGGCGACACCTTCGATGGCGCCGCTAGCAGCTGCAGCTGCTGTGGCTGCTACTACTGTAGCGACGCCACTATAGCAGAGCAGGGAGGTATCTCCCCGCTCTGCTATGTGCTAGCCGCACTTTAGCTCCTTGAAGGAGCGGAATCCCCGTGTTTTCGGGGATTCCGCTCCTGGACAGAACAGAGCGCTTGATGTCTCTGTCCATATCTGGGCATTGACATCAGGGGAAACTCCTGAAGCGGAATCCCCGAACACATGGGGATTCCCCTTAAGGAGTTGCCGCTGATGTCACTGTCCGGATCTGCCCGGCCCGGATGCAAACCGGCCGGGCAAAATGGCCGATTTTACCGGCCGACACTCGGGCTCGGGAACGACCCGGTCGTGTGAATCCCGCCTTAGAAAAATGTCTTTAATCATGAAAACATTTTCAATATTAGGACTTTGCCTGTTGTCTATGGAAGTTATGTAGAATGTACAAAAGCAGCAACTGTGGTTCAGGTGGCTGGATTGGATTCTTGAATATAAGTCTTTTGTTGCTGTAAAAATTAAAAAACTTTGCACGTACAATTTAATAGTTCAGAGTTGCCCTAAGGAGGACTAGTCAGGCGTCCACACAGTGTATCCCGTGGTTAGACATCATGTATCGGTTGGTCACGCTCACATCTCTGAAATGGAACGTTGATGTAATATCATCAGGTCACCAATCATTCACTGCATATTTTTGCAAACGTTATATATATATAAAAAAAATAAAAAAAAAATATATATATATAAATATATATATATATAAAAAACAAAATGAGTTTGCTTAGAGCAAGGGAACTAAACAAAGTACATTGGTGAGAAACCAACATTGAGCTCCAGGGAGGGAAGAATCATAACCTGTTAACTATGTCAGAACTTTAAATCCCCTCTAACCAAATTCTCTATATTATGCCCCACCACAAACAGAATGTATTCAGTACAAGCACATATTTCTGTAAATGGAAAATTACAGACAGTGTGCATTATGTCCTAAGACCGTTTAGCTTTATAGAATATGACTACACTTCTCTGGCATCGTTATTCGGAAATAAACACTCACTAAAGTTGCCAAATTTAGAAAGTCGACTGAAGAAAGGTGGTTACTTTGAAAGTTCAATTCACTCCACAAAGAAAGCCCTGCAAAGCCCATAAACGTATGGGTTTGTCTATGCATGCAAGGATACAACATCTCTAATCTGAAATATATAAAAAGGCAAATGCCACGGTCTAATGCAACTCAGATGCAGGTTAAAATTGGCTGCTCCCATCAGGACAACCCCTGTCCACGTGCCCTATTAGGGCATATGAACGTGGCTTCTATATTAAAGGGGCTGTGATTAGACTACTTTAACCCCTTCAGGACCAAGCTCATTTTGGCCTTCAGGACCAGCCACATTTTTTTAAATCTGACATCTGTCACTTTATGTTATAATAATTCTGGAATGCTTTTACCTATTCAAGCGATTCTGAGATTGTTTTCTCATGACACATTGTACTTTATGGTAGTGGAAAAATTTGCTCGATAAATTCATTGCTTATTTGTGAAAAACACCAACATTTTGAGAAAATGTAAAAAAAATTATGATTTTTCTAAATTTAAATGTATCTGCTTGTAAAACAGATAGTAATACCACACAAAATAGTTACCATTTTACATATTCCATATGTCTACTTTATGTTGGCATCGATTTTTGAACGTCCTTTTATTTTTCTAGGACGTTACAAGGTTTAGAACTTTAGCAGCAATTTCCTACATTTTCAAGAAAATTTCACAACGCTATATTTTCAGGGACGAGTTCAGTTCTTAAGTGGCTTTGAGGGGCCTATATATTAGAAACCCCCATAAGACACCCCATATTGAAAACTGCACCCCTCAAAGTATCCAAAACAGCATTCAGAAACTGTTTTAACCCCTTAGGCATTTCACAGGAATTTAAGGAATGTAGAGGGTAAATTTACAAATGTAATTTTTTGGCCAAAACTAAAATTTGTACTACATTTTTTTTTTGTAACACAGAAGGTTTTACCTGAGAAATGCAACTCAATATTTATTGCTATTTCACTGCATGAATGAACATTTCAAATAAATGTATTATTGAAATATTAAAAAAACTTAGGCACTATAGCCCAAATAGATCTGATAACAGGAATTGGCAGACAGATCCAATAGCTGATACAATGTGTCCAGAACCTTTGTTCTATGTTGCTGTTATAATTATTAGTGTGAATACTTGTATCAGCAGTAGCAATTTGTGTCTGGTCTGTTTGCCACTGACGTGTACTTTTCCCTACGCGTTTCTGCACCCGGATTATTTAGGGGAGCATCCTCAGAGGTGACACAAATGTTAGTTATTGTTGCCGGTCAGCACAAATGTGCTGTCCGTCTCTCCCGGCGCGTATACGACACTGGTATCTGGTCGCTAGTACACGTCAGTGGCAAACAGACCAGACAAAATGTGCTACTGGTGATACAAGTGTTCACACGATAATTATAACAGTAACATGGAACAAACGTTCTACAGGGGGATGTGTGATGCTATCTACAGGGGGAAGATGCTATCTACAGTGGGATGTGTGTGGCAGGATCTACAGGGGTTCTGTGTGGCGCCATCTACAGGGAGGGGGTGTGACGCTATCTACAGGGGGTCTGTGTGGCGCTATCTATAGGGACAGTGGTGTAAGAGGCGGGATTCTTTCATTGTTGCCTATAATTGGTGTTTATAACTGTCTATTTTACTGGTGGACTTGTAATATTATAGTATTTAAAAAAGTAATTAAAACTAATTGAACTAAGTTTTCTTATGCTCTTATTTAGTACGCTATATTAGCGTTTACTGGTGGTATTACTTTTGGTCATCAGATCGCCCACCATTGATGGAGACTCGACCTGCTCCCTAACTGCCCCGCTTAGGAGCTGCCAAGACTTAGAGGGAACATTGTATGTAAGCTGTGAGTACATAAGGATATATGTAAGCTGTGCAGAGTACATCAGGGTATATGTAAGCTGTGCGGAGTACATCAGGATATATGTAATATGTGAGGAGTACATCAGGGTATATGTAAGCTGGGCGGAGTACATCAGGATATATGTAATATGTGAGGAGTACATCAGGGTATATGTAAGCTGTGAGGAGTACATCAGGGTGTATGTAATATGTGAGGAGTACATCAGGGTATATGTAAGCTGTGCGGAGTACATCAGGGTATATGTAATATGTGAGGAGTACATCAGGATATATGTAATATGTGAGGAGTACATCAGGGTAGATGTAAGCTGTGCAGAGTACATCAGGGTATATATATAAGCTGTGAAGAGTACATCAGGATATATGTAATATGTGAGGAGTACATCAGGGTATATATAAGCTGTGCGGAGTACATCAGGGTATGTAAACTGTGCAGAGTGCATCATTGTATATAATCTGGGCAGAATACATCAGGGTATATGTAAACTGTGAGGAGTACATCAGGGTATATGTAAGCTGTGCGGAGTACATCAGGATATATGTAAGCTGTGCAGAGTACATCAGGGTATATGTAAGCTGGGTGGAGTATATAAGGGTATATGTAAGCTGGGCGGAGTACATCAGGATATATGTAAGCTGTGCAGAGTACATCAGGGTATATGTAAGCTGGGCGGAGTACATCAGGGTATATGTAAGCTGGGCGGAGTACATCAGGGTATATGTAAGCTGTGAGGAGTACATCAGGGTATATGTAAACTGGACGGAGTGCATCAGGATATATGTAAGCTGGGCGGAGTACATCAGGGTGTATGTAAGCTGTGAGGAGTACATCAGGGTATATGTAAGCTGTGCGGAGTACATCAGGGTGTATGTAAACTGGACGGAGTGCATCAGGGTATATGTAAGCTGGGCGGAGTACATCAGGGTATATGTAAGCTATGTGGAGTACATCAGGGTATATGTAAGCTGTGCAGAGTACATCAGGGTATATGTAAGATGTGCAGAGTACATCAGGGTATATGTAAGATGTGCAGAGTACATCAGGGTATATGTAAGCTGTGAGGAGTACATCAGGGTATATGTAAGCTGTGAGGAGTACATCAGGGTATATGTAAACTGGGCGGAGTGCATCAGGACATAATAGGATGATGTAATAATGGGGTAAATGAATAATAGAATTAAATTATCCATGGATAGTGACGTACCAATCCTTTATGCACAAGCCATTTTTTTGGGTGCAGGAGTCGCACTTCTAAAGGGTGTCTGTGGTATTGTACAAAATATCCGCACTCCAGCATTGCATAATCTTTGACTTCCTCACTAGCCCCATAAGTAGCCCAAGACCCCAAAATGTCAGTTTCCGCTGCGGTTACAGGGTCCACCAGTGGGGCCTAGCAAATTAGGACGTGGGGTTTTAGGTGAAGAACTGCTGCACATATAAATTAGTCTGGGCCGTCGTTTTGCATTATTGCGTTCCGAGAGTCATGGGACGAGCTGTAGTTTTTATTAGTATTTTGGGGTACATGCGCTTTTTTTGATCAGTCTTTATAAAAAAAAAATTTGGGAGGTGAGGAGACCAAAAAAACAATAAATACATTTTTAACGTCATTCTCTGTGCAGTATAAAACAACATGTTTACTTTATTCTGCGGTTCAATAAGATTAAGGAAATACCAAATTTATATAGTTTTTAAACGGTTTTGCTACTTTTACACAATAAAAACTTTTTTCTAAATAAAATAACGTTTTAGTGTCACCATATCCTGAGAGCCATAACTGTTTTATTTTTTTGTCGATGGAGCGAAGTGATGGCTTATTTTTTGCATGACAAACTGTTGTCTTTATTGGTATCATTTTGGGGTGCTCACGACTTTGATCACATTTTATTCCATTTTTTTTTTTTTTTTTTTTTTTAAACAAGCGTGAGCAAAAAAGGAAATTCTACCATTGTTTTTTATTTATTTTTTTTACGGTGTTCACCGTGCGGGATAAAGATGATATTTTTATAATTCAAGCCCATATGAACGTGGCGATACCTATTATGTTTATTTTTTTCTCTAATTATAAAGGACTTTATCAGGTTAACAGGGCGATTCTTGTTTTTAGAACATAAAACATTTATTTATTTTTCGAAAACATGTTTTTTTACACTTACTAGGGGACTTGAAGATCTGATCTTCTGATCCCCTGAACAATCACGGCACTACTTCTGTAGTGCAGTGTATAGCAACTGTCATTTTACAACAGTCAGTCTAGTAGGTCCTGCCTTTGGCTTCCGTACCTGGCCAACCAGGAAGCAGTTGCTAGGCTTCCTGGTTGCCATAGCAACCATCGACACTCCGCGATTTTCCGCAGGGGGCAAACGGGGTACAGAGGGAGCCCCCTCCCTCTGTTTCTATCACTTAAATGCCGCGGTCGCTATTGACCGCGTCATTTTAGGGGTTAAAACATCGGCGATCAGTGAGAACTGCTCGTCGTCATTGCAGTGGGATGTTGGCTGTATATTACAGCCGACAACCGCTGAAGCTGAAGCGAGCACAGCTCCTGTGCCCGCTTCATCTTCAGGGCGTTACTGTACGCCCATTTGCAGGAACGCACCACTAAAAAGGACGTACGGTAACACCCATTTGCGTGACGGGGTTAAACCAGAGATGCAAAAAAAAAAGTAAGGCATGAGCTCTAAAAGCAAAAAAATTGCCTTCCTGATCTGAAGTGGGGATAAGACTGGATCAACATTTAAGAAATAATCGTCTTACTGCTAGAAGCCCATGATCATGGTGGGTAAGACTCAATGTTTATGCTCATTGTCAGCAGGAGAAGCAAAGCCTTTGTGCCATCAACAGAATCTCCGCTATTAGAAGACAACCCAATGTTACCCTGGTCCTAAAGGGGCATTTTAACAAGGGTTTTCCCACAAGTAGGAAATATTACTTTTGCTGCTCTAATTCCCATTTCGGATAGATCTCTTGTTGAGATCGGAATCAATACTAAGAAACGTTGTAAGCTCTGTTCACATATGCATCACAGATTTCACCGATATTGGCGGACAATGGCGGCATGCTGTGCTATTTTGTCTGGCAAAATGACTGACACCATGACGGAAACCCAATAGAACCTATTAGTCCATGGGTTCTGTCAGGCGCCGTTGGTTTCTGCCATGCGATGGATCCGGCGGCTCCGGTTTTTAATTTTCTGCTCCTTTGAGAGAGCAGAACTGAAAACACAGATATGAGGAGAGCCTTAGCTGAAGAATAAAGCCCAGTGTTGCAACTTTTGTGGTGTATTCGCAGCGATTACGCCGCAAAAATAGCAACTACGAAAAATAAAAATAAATTAATACTTACCCAGAACGCCCTCCTCCTTCCTGCAGTCCGGCCCCCTGGGTTGAAGTTGCATCCCATGTGACTGCTGCAGCCAATCACAGCCTGCTGCGTCATCCAGGGAGGTCGGACCAGACTGTGGAGGGACGCGTTGCCATAACGACCTATGTAAGTATGAGCATTTTTTATGTGTTACAATGTGGTGCGGTTTTCGGACGGAACGTACTGCGTAGCACATCCATCCCGTGGGAACCGGGCCTTAGGGGGTCTGACTATGAAACAATATAATTAGTGAAACCGCATTAACTGATATGTGAGAACGGAGGCTTAAATTAATGTTTAATCTCATTTTAAGATGTCCTCAGAAGTAAGCCAAGGAAGACAGTCATGGAGGAGATATATATATAGTTTGGTGGAGTCACCTTTTATTGTGAATGACTACACTATTAAACTTATTAAAGGGAGATTATTCCGAATTTAAAGTGGGAGCATTCTTTGTTTGGATTTTATTGATGCACAGAAATTAATGGAGTTGTAAAGAATCTAGAAGGTAAAACACACCATAGCAAGAAAACAAGACAGACTGTGGCAATATGAAAGACGTAAAGGTCAGAAATGTTGTCCGACTTCTAGCTCAGTTGTATGTATCCGACATATGCTGCCTAAAGGCTTTATAGATTAACATATGGTTAAAACTACTGTGGACAGATGGTATTTCATTAAAAAAAATGTTGTAATTCAAGTCAGACACTGGACAATTCTTTCCAGCTCAAAAACATGCACTATATGGACAAAGGTATTTGGACACCTACTCATTACACCTACAGGAGCTTTTATGACACCTCATTCTCAATCCATAGACATTGATATGGAGTTGGTCCCCACTTTGCAGCTAAAACAGCTTCTACTCTTCCTGGAAGGCTTTCTACAAGATTTTAGAGTGTCTCTGTGGGAATTACGTCCCATTCATCCAGAAGAGCATTTGTGAGGTCAGACGCGGATATTTGATGAGGGCCTGGCTCGCATTTTCCGTTCTTGGTCATCGCAAGGGTGTTCGATGGGATATAGATCAGGGCGCTGTGTTGGCCAGCCAAGTTCTTTTACACCAAACCCACCCAACAATGCCTTTATCGCCCGTGCTTTGTGAACTGGCATACAGTTATGCTGGAACAGAAAAATTCCCCAAAATGTATTAGTGTGCTGAAGCTCCACGATTTCTCTTTACTGTAACTAAGGGACCTAGGCCCACCACTAAAAAACAACCCCGTAACAACATTATCCCTCCCCCACCAAACTTCACAGTTAACACTATGCTCCTGGCATTTGCCAAACCCAGACTCGTCCATCAGACTGCCACATAGAGAAGTGTGAATTGTCACTATACAGAACACGTTTCCACTGCTCCAGGGTTCAGTGGCGGCGTGCTTTACACCACTCCATCCGACGCTTGGAATTGTGCTTTGTGATGTAAGACTTGTATGCAGCTGCTCGGTTATGGAAACCCATGTCATGAAGCCAATGGCGCACAGTTTTTGTGCAGATGTTAATGCCAGAGGAGGTTTAGAACTCTGCAGTTATTGAGTCAGTAGAGCGTTGGTGACTTTTATGCACTATGCGCCTCAGCACTCGGCGATTCACTCAAACTTTACGTGGTCTGCCACTTCCTGGCTAAGATGCTGTGGTTCCGAAAACGCTTCCACTTTGTAATATTTCCACTTACAGTTGATCATGGAATTTCTAGGAGGGAAGACATTTCACTAACTGATTTATTGCAATGGTGGAATCCTATTACAGTACGCTCGACTTCAGTGAGCAAATGTTTGGAAAGACAGACTGCATGGCTAGGTGTGTGATTTTATACACCCGTGGCAATAAGACAATGAAACAACTGAACTCAATGATTAAGAGGTGTGTCCCAATACTTTTGTCCATATAGTGTACTACATATCCCTATCAGATAACCAAAAGATTCTAATTCAAACATTTAGTTACTTACACAACAGAATGAATGGAAATAATACAGAAAATAATTGCATAGGCACTGGCTAAATACCATAGCCAGTTGTTAAAAATGTTATTCCGCCCATGTGTAGTTAGATCTGTTTATGAAAAAGCTGGTCAGAAACTAATATGGCTGCACCATTGTCCTGAACAGGCAATCTGCTTAGTTATGAAGCAGTATGGGAGCAGAGTTTGTACCCCTACTTGCCTTTAGTAGTAATAGTGACAAAATTAATTACAATATATAAAAATAATTAAGAAACTGCTAAATACAACTGGACAGAAGGAGAAAACTTAAGTGTTTTCCAGTCTTACGTAAATAAAGATTAATCACTGTATAATAATAATGAAATATCTAATTAACTTTGTTCCAATTCATCAACATTATCAAGATTTCTACCAGTCAGCGAGCGCAAATGTCGTTGTTTACATGGAGAGTCTGAAAACCACACAGATCAACTAAATAAACACTTCTAACAGCTGAGAGTTTGCTTCAACTGGACAAAGCCTAGACAATACTCTGTGACCTAAACAGTCTGTACTAAAAGCTTATACAGGTTAAGCTGGATTCACACCTGCATTCGGCATTCCGTTATTCTGCTCCATCAGAGGAGCAGATCAACCGAAATACCAGAAGAATCGTTTCCACTGCGCGACAGACACCACCGGAGGTCGATGCAACCCATTTACTTTAATGCTTTCCGTCAGGGTGTCCGTGGTTTTATTGTAAACATTAGCGCAGAATGCGGCGCTATTGTTTCCGGTATTGTTGGCCATATCTGCGATAGAGGCCCCTAATGGAGCCTCCAACACAGATGTGAACGAGGCCTTACATACACGGTTTTTAGTGTCTGGATCGGAACTATGAATGTTTCCATTCACGGACAACAAGCAAGATGTTAAAAACGAACACAACAAAGTATAAAATAACGTTGCATAAATGGTCATTTAACAATGATTAAAGCCCCCCTCTAGTTCACAGTAAAAATGTAACTATACACGCAGAATGTATAGCCAAAATACCTTGTGGCCTCGTTTTTTTTTAATGTTTCTGCCACGCTGTTCCCTTTTCACGTATGTAAAATGGCTTCTCACTACCCTGTACACAGTGTGCTTTGGTAGTCTGAGATACACCCCCTTCAACTCTTAAGACGTGATCGAGGGACATACCGAATATAATCAGACAGCTCAGGGTCCATTGAAGAAATTAAAAAAAAAAATTGTTCTGTTCACATGGCCAAAATTAGCTAAGGATTATGAACAATTTTGTTTTTTTACTAGTTAGAAGTTTTAGATTATTATTTTCTAGTGAGTTCAAGTAGCCGAGACTTGTGACTAAATACTGTACCATGGTGTATCATTTTTGGTAGGTTGCATAACAGTGCACACCCTACTGCTGAAATGTAGTAGAACATGCAATAGAAGAGCAGGTTTTTATATATAGAATCTATGACATTTGAAGAACAGTAAGCCCCCGAGGAGTAAAAAGCTATAATGAGACAGCAAGAGAAAAAAAAAAGACAGGACAGGCAGCATTGCGGTCTTTTCAGCTAATGGTGAATAAACAGCAAATTTGGTCCGAAGATAAATCAGTATAAGCCATGTCTTCTTCAAGCCAACTATGAGAAAACGTAGATAGGCGTGTCTGGATGACAGCTGCTATGTACTGTTCAAGTAATCCTTCCTCAGACTGGAAAAACCATTAAGACTCACCGTCCGCAACAGATCAAACACAGTGAGAACTAGAAAAACCATTAATCCTTGTCAAAATTTACTTTCTCAAAATGGAATCAAGTACTCTGATACTTAACACAATACAGTATGTGATTTACTTTATACTTTAGGCTTATAATGTGTCACATAAAAGAATTAACTAAAACACTTAATACACTTATCAAAGAAAAAAAATAAAATACAGTAAAATGACAATCTGGTAGACTTGAGACCATCAAGGTGCCGGATTAGTAAAATTGGCAACGAGTGAGAATGTAGCAACCTACACACTAACTGCAAGGCTTCAGTGAACATTCACGGACCCATCTGACCGTGTCCTCCCGCGGCGTTATAGTGGACAATCAAGCAATATTCAGGCAGCCCTGCGCTGGAAAAAGCCAACAGGTAGTGGCATACAAGCCTAGACAAGATAAATGTGACATACTGACATAACATAACACCAACAGACTTCGGCTAAGAAGGTAACTTCAAAGAGTACCAAACATTTATCAACAAACCATGGTTCACATTGGAAATCAGGTATCTGCGTAGTCAAAAACAGAAGCAGGTCAGACTTGGAATTGTTTTTCGACACTTTTCTAAGGAGATAAGTGTTGGAGAATGTTGATAATTGTGTTGCAACCACGGTGCGGGTGCATCATAAATATGGAACTGTTCAAATGCTAGATTTCTTTCATAAATGACTAGAGACTGGTTGCTTCTAGGCACCAGTAAAATGAAAAGTAGGCAGCAATATTCCATTTTGTATACATATGTACATGCATATTGTAGGCAGTAACAGGCTCAGGGCTCATTCTTACTGTATGCAAACAGTCTTTTCTCAGCATAGGATTCCCACACTACATAGGTGTGTCACTGCATACGACACGGTGATGAATCAGGTGACTAAGCGAAGAGGTTAAACAGTAAACACTGCGATTGTGATATGCCAAGAATAACGAAGATCCCGACTGATGTTACACATTAAGCCTTTAGCCGTCTAGCCCAGGGCCGATTCTAGCTTTTCTACTGCTTGGGGCAAAAATTAAAATGGCGTCCTCTGCAACCGCAAAAAAAATCATAAGAAATCCAAGTAGACAACTTCTATTTGCTCATTCACACATGTAATTTGAAACCAAAAAAAATTTAAATTATGTAAAAAAGAAAAAAAGTCACACGAGCGCTTCTGCCGCTTCATTTTAGCGATCGGTGGGAGTCTCAGTGCTCGGACCCCCAGCAAGCAAAACTTCTGACACAGAAGTTTGTTGAACGTTTAGTTACCCTTTAACGATTCTCAAGAGGGTATAAAAAAACAAGAATATAAAAAACCAGAATCAACATTAAGAATTTCCAGTTTCTTTTATTTGAGTGAATTTTTCACAATATCGGACTTCTCGGGACTGAACACTGGTAACTGCTGGGACACAAGTTACAGCTGAGCAGTTACCTGACCTTGACAATACTGAGGAACAGAACATTCCACTATAAACCAGGTGAAATTTACCTGGAATTACTTCTATAATCACTTCAAACAAATGAATGCACTCTCCTAGCATGAAGGTCATGGTAAACAGTAGGGCTGGGTGATTTTGGCAAAAAAAAAGTGTTATTTTTTTTGTGCAGAAATCTGCAGCATGTGCAGGGGCCTAAAATGTCATGCCTCCCCACATAAATGCACGCACACATATGAACTACATACAGACGTGAAAAAACGTACTACATAGTATATACATTCATTATTATGTACACACTTTAACAAATACACAAATTACCAAAAGGGATGCCCAGATGTACCAACACATACACATTCTCACTACTACATATGCCCACATACGTTTTCTAATTTACTACAGACACTAAAACACAGAGGAACACACAGTCACTGTCTACCAACACATACACATGAGAACTCACTACTTCGATGTGAACACTCAAATATCCTATCTATGGACATACGGTGCATTTGCATAATTTTGCACACATTTAAATTGACATAAAGAGAGCAATGGAGAAATAGAGATGGAGGTTTGCGTGTTTTTTTTTTTTTGTTTATTTTCTTATAAAAATGTCCATCAGTGTGTTTGGTGCAACTTTGTAAATACATTTTATAAAAAAAATTTACTTTTTGAGATACAGCTGCTTTGTATTCTGTATACAGAGCAGCTGTATTCGTCAGATCGGCGGCAGTGATAGGTTCAGTGACAGCGGGTAGAGTTATGAACTTAGATCTGATCAGTAACTGGTGGATCCTGCGTGTCAGAGACAAACAGGACCCGCTGTCACTGAAACCGTCTGTGCGACGGACATGATGGATTCAGGTTTCAGCGCTAGATGCAGACGCTCTGTATACAGTATAGAAAAGCTGATGCACTGCTCGGGAACTCCAGCGATAGGAAACCCCTATGGTCACTGACCAAATGTCAGGAACAGTGATAGAGCCCCGAGCAAAGCGCTAGCTAATGCTCTGCTCGGGGACTCAAGCTATAGGCAACAAGACAGCCCTTGCGGTCATGCGCTTAATAACACTCCGACACGAACAGCACATTAAGCAAGCCCTCAGTCACGCGGGGCCGGGTCAGAGCGTCATCAATATTAGAAAAATTACAGGACTTCCAGGAACAATTCACCGGGTTCGAACTCCACCGTTTAGTACCGAATTTAAAATTAAAGTACATTAGTGACTTCTTTTTACATAAAAATATTAATGCAATTTTTGGTCCCCAGATAACCCCTTTAAGTAGAAAATAAAAATGATGCAAATGCTCCTAGCAGGCGTAGACTTTCTTTTTTGCCTCTCAATCACTGCAAAATGTGCGAAATGTACACCTTATAATAAATTTGACGCAAATCACGCCAACTATCTCCTTTACGAAGACTAGCATAAGATAGGTCAACGGTCAGTAGTATACTTTCTCATTATTAACAAATACGTCTTCCTAAGCTACTCGGGGTGCATTACTACCAATACTTGTGACCGACATCATTTTCACAATTTTACTTGAAATGTTTGCATCGAGAAAGAATTAAACACATAAAATACTTGTAAATCCTGTCTATTTTTTCCCAGCAGAGATATGTATCAATAAATAGATTTTAAATATTATGTTTTTCCCATTGTTCAGAAAATCCAGAGATAAAAATGTGGCCGATATTGTGGATCTTCAAATCACCTTATTTATCCTACACAGTCAACGATATGTAGTGGATATGGATATTTAACTAACTGGCACTGGTCTATCAGTTCTGCATGTAGACAATAGGATTTCTCAACAGCACGTATGAACAAAAGGCATTTACAGCAGTTTATTAGAATGCAATAAAATAAAAAAAACACCTCGGCAAACAAGAAAAGGCTTATTGCAAAAATGGAAATACCAGAGCCCTGCAGCCAAAGAGGAACAGCTGATCTCCGAAGAGAACATTCCTTTCATAACATTACAAACCCCACAAATGATCACATTTGTGCAACAGTCCATTTATGCCACTTGTGAATAATCAGACATGGCAGTAATCCCCGATCTGGAGGAGAGACAAACCCCCTCGGAAAAACTAAAAACGTAAACTTTTTGTTATCAAGACAATCCTCACATGTGCATAATAAGTAAAAGAATCATCATTCAGAACTACGTGGTGGATTTATTAAAAAAATAATAATTATAAAAGCGTACCTAACTTTTGACGTGACTTTTCAGAATAAGAAGTCATAGGTGTGTGTGTACATGAGAAATAACACTATTTCCGGCTATTATATTACTTGTATTCTGCATTTTTTTTTTACAGTTTTCCCCTCTGCAGGCTCAATTTCGTAGTCTTAGTTTTCCCTAAACTAGTGGGTGGAGCCTGACATGTCGTCCATACACAAACACACAGAGCAGCTCTCCTATCTCTATCGATCACATATGTAAGCTGCAGCAACATGGAGGAGATTCTACAGCAGTAATGAGCAGTGTAGCTGAGAATCCAGAACTGGGGTGGATGCATCACCCTAGAAGCCAGTGTTTCCTCTCTTTCTCAGCTTCTGCTCCCTTTACATAGGACTTCTATGGGCAGCAGCGTCTGTCTCTGCTCCTGCTCCCCTCTAAATATACTTGTATAGGCAGCATGCGTTTCTCTCCCTGTTCCCCTTTACATAGACGTCTATGGGCAGCAGCATCTGTGCTCTTGCTCCCAATCGCCTCTCCACAGACTTCTATGGACCGTGCCTTTTTACTCCCTGCTCCCTCCTGCTCTCCACTCTTCTCTCCATAGACTTCTATTGACAGGCTGTGAAGGGGCATACTTACACAGGTTATTTGAGTAAGAGGTACTTCGCTTTGGAACATTAAGTAACACTTGTTTAGGACACTATAGTATGGAAAATGCGTTTCCTTGGTTTTGTACCTTTAGGAAATGTCGTTCCTGCTTTAAAGGGACATTATCTTTTCATACAACTTACTTTAATCTAATAGTATACCTGATATCAACTTTGTAATTTACTTACTGCTGAAATGTAGTGGTTTTATCCATGCAAATTCTGTCTTAAAGGGGTTGTCCAGTCCCCAAAAATTGATGGCCATTAATAGCCGATTGGTCGGGGTCCGACTCCCGGGCACCTCCGCCAATCAGCTGTTTTGAAGGGGCCAAATGAGTGCTGCTTCCCCTTCATTTCCTTTACTGCGTATACTGTGAATAGCCGACACGTGTAGTGGCGGTTAACAGTACTATAGCCTTGTCCCATTCACTTCGAACCCTGACTGATCAGATATTAATAGCCTATCCTGCGGATAGGCCATCAATTTTTTGGGACTAGACAACCCCTTTAAGACAGAATTTGCATGGATACAATAATTACATTTTAACAGTAATAGTAAATTACAAAGTTGTTATATATCAGGTATACTATTAGATTAGCATAAGTTGTTTGAAAAGTTAGTGTCCCTGTAAAGCAGGAAAAAGTTTTCCTAAAAATTAGAAACTAAGGAAATGCATTTTCCATACTTCAGAGTCCTAAACAAGTGTTTCTCAATACTCCTAAGCTAGGTACCCCCTACTCAAATAAATGACATTAAAGTACTCCCAAGGCTATGATTATACACTGTGCTATACATTAAAAAGCACAGCATGAGCGCAGTGGGAGTATTCCCTAGGACATTGCATGTATGCCTTGGGGACGCGTACCACAGGTTAACAACCTAGGTTCTAAAGAGCATAACCTTTGATTCATGACTCTTAAAAGGGTCTAAAACAAAATTTGAGGCCCCTGATTTTAGCACATTGCAATGGCAATTTTTTTATATTGTCCTAGACAATCAGTATGTTACACACCAGCACTACCAGAATAGTAGCACTTTAAAGTAATATTCTAAAATCCAGGACACACTATACTAGTGATTTCCAGCTTTTGCAAAAGGATAACTTCAAGCATGCCCTGCCATCTGTAGTTCTAGAGCAGCTAGAGAGCCACAGACTGGAGCATTCTGCTCTGGACTACCCTGCTACCCATGGTGCCAGGGGGCAGAGAAGAGCTTGTGGTCTTGTCTGAACAAAGTTAGTTATCAGTTTAACAAGACAATCACACACCAATGTAGTGGGGTGTTGGGTGCAGATACTTATTTATTTAATACCAAGAACCTTCCTTTCATTTGCATCAAATGTAGAACCAGCTACGGTATTTTACCAACCATTGGGTGGAGGACAACTGAAATGTTGCTGTGCCTAGTTTGGGGAATACTACATTGTATTTTTAGACCAATAGGCAAAGGGTGCGGAAGCACTGGCGTAGCTATAGGGGTCGCAGCGGTCGCAATTGCGACCGGGCCCCGAAGCCAGGGGGGCCCACGGCCCCCCGCACATCAATAGAAAGTTACTATAGTAACTCGGGCCGCGGGCCCCTGTTACTATAGTTTCATACTTTACTTACCTTCCTGGTTCCGGATGGCAGCGGAGGTCCTGACGTTAAGCGCTGTGCGCAGCGCATGACGTCACAGCGCTATGCCGCCGCGCACAGCATCGAGACTACAGAACTCCCGCCGCGGCCGAAGAGGAAGGTAAGGTTAGCCCTGACTGGCGGGGTCTGACTCCCGGGACCCGCCAATCAGCTGTTTTGAAGGGGCCGCAGCACTCGTACGAGAGCTGCTCCCCTTCATTCCTGTCACTTCATTCCTGTCACACTGTGAATCGGTGTCGGCGATTCACAGTGTGGGCGAGTAGTGAAATGAAGGGGAAGCAGCTCTCGTACGAGTGCTGCGGCCCCTTCAAAACAGCTGATTGGCGGGTCCCGAGAGACACATCAGCTAT
Source organism: Rhinoderma darwinii (assembly GCF_050947455.1). Taxonomy (NCBI): domain Eukaryota; kingdom Metazoa; phylum Chordata; class Amphibia; order Anura; family Rhinodermatidae; genus Rhinoderma; species Rhinoderma darwinii. Next base: position 118,151,383 of record NC_134691.1, read on the forward strand.
TGATGGCCTATCCTGTGGATAGGCCATCAATGTTTAGGGACTGCACAACCCCGAAGCCTACGATGTAGCAGGCTTAGGGGGCCCATGAGACAGGATCACAGATTGTGTGATCCTGTCTGCTGGGCCCTGTATCTAAGCCAATCACATGGTAGGCTTAGATACATGGCCCATGCGTGATCCTGTCTGCTGGGCCCTGTATCTAAGCCTACCACACTGTAGGTTTAGATACAGGGCCCCAGCACACAGTAATCTTATACTGTATAAGATTACTGTCTGCTGGACCCTGTATCTAAGCCTACCTTGTGGTAGGCTTAGATACAGGGTCCCACAGACAGTATCACACATGGGCCCTGTATCTAAGCCTTAGGGTATATGCACAGACACTAATTACGTCCGTAATTGACGGACGTATTTTGGCCGCAAGTCCCGGACCGAACACAGTGCAGGGAGCCGGGCTCCTAGCATTATAGTTATGTACGACGCTAGGAGTCCCTGCCTCTCTGCAGGACAACTGTCCCGTACTGTAATCATGTTTTCAGTACGGGACAGTTGTCCGGCAGCGAGGCAGGGACTCCTAGCGTCGTACATAACTATGATGCTAGGAGCCCGGCTCCCTGCACTGTGTTCGGTCCGGTACTTGCGGCCGAAATACTTCCGTCAATTACGGACGTAATTAGTGTGTGTGCACATACCCTAAGACATGTGTTACTAATCATTTTTTGTGTGTTTTCTTACAGGTTCGGTCGTTGGACTACGTCGGATTCCAGGACTACTTCGATGACAGCTTTTTTTTTATTGTCAATAAAATGGTTAATGAGGGCTGTGCGGGTTTTTTCTTATTTCAATAAAATATTTTTTCTATGTCTTTGTGCTTTTTTTTTTTAAACTATATTACTACCGCCTTAGTAATGGCCGCCGGCTGATTGACAGCATCCATTGCTAAGGCGGGGCTTAGTGTTAGCCGATGCAGAGGCTAACACTAACCCCCTTTATTACCCCGGTACCCACCGCCACCAGGGGTGCTGGGAAGAGCCGGGTACGATCTAGTACCTGACCATCTGTAGTGATGGTCGGCCACTGGGGTGGCCGCAGGCTGGTATTATCAGGAGGGGAAAGGCCAAAAACAGTGGCCCTTCCTACCCTGGTGATGCTAGGCTGCTGCTGCTTTATTGTATCTGGCTGGTTATGAAAATGGGGGGGACCCCACGTCATTTAAAAAAAAGAAAAAATAATTGGAAAGAACGATGTGGGGTCCCCCCCAATTTTCATAACCAGCCAGATACAACACAGCAGCAGCAGGCAGCATTACAAGGGTGGGAAGGGCCACTGTTTTTGGCCTTCCCCAGCCTAATACTACCAGCCTGCGGCCACCCCGGTGCCTGCCCGTCACTACAGATGGTCGGGTACTGGTTTGTACCCGGCTCTTCCCAGTACCCCTGGTGGCGGTGGGTATCGGGGTAATAAAGGGGGTTAGTGTAGCCTCTGCACCGGCTAACATTAAGCCCCGCCTTAGTAATGGAGGTTGTCAATCAGCCAGCGGCCATTACTAATGCGGTGATAATAAAGTTTAAAAAGATACAAGGACATAGAAAAAATATTTTATTGAAATAAAAACACAACCCTCATTAACCATTTTATTGAGAATAAAAAAAACGCCGTCATTGAAGTCCTCGAATCCGAAGTCCAACAACCGAACCTGTAAAAAAAACACAAACACACAAAAATAATCAGTAACACATAAAGAAGCTAAATTATTATTCTTACCTTTCCTGGGTCCAGCGCTGGAGACGCAATGTCAGCGAGCTGGGCCCTGTATCTAATCCTATCATGTGTGATACAGTCTGCTGAGCTGTGTATCTAATCCAATCATGTATGATACTGTCTGCTGGGCCCTATATCTAATCCGATCATGTGTGATACTGTCTGCTGAGCCACTGTATCTAATCCTATCATGTGTGATACTGTCTGCTGAGCCACTGTATCTAATCCTATCATGTGTGGTACTGTCTGCTGAGCCACTGTATCTAATCCTATCATGTATGATACGGTCTGCTGAGCCACTGTATCTAATCCTATTATGTGTGGTACTGTCTGCTGAGCCACTGTATCTAATCCTATCATGTGTGGTACTGTCTGCTGAGCCACTGTATCTAATCCTATCATGTGTGATACTGTCTGCTGGGCCACTGTATCTAATCCTATCATGTGTGATACTGTCTGCTGAGCCACTGTATCTAATCCTATCCATAGTTTATAGGGTCGTAGTGCTATAGATATGCTATGCTGTCTCATATACACACTTTTTTTGGGGGCGGACACATATGTATTGGGGCTATTTCCCTGACATTTTAAGCCCTGAGGGTATGTTCACACGGCAGCGTCTGTTACGGCTGAGATTACGGAGCTGTTTTCAGGAGAAAACAGCACCGTAATTTCAGCCGTAATGGCATGTGCAGGCGTCTTTCGCTGCGTCCATTACGGAAGTAATTGAAGCTGGTTTTCCATGGAGTCCATGGAAAACGGCTCCATTTACGTCTGAAGAAGTGACAGGCACTTTTTTACGCGCCGCCTTTTGACAGCGGCGCGTAAAAAAAAAATGACCGTCGGCACAGAACATCGTAAGACCCATTCAAATGAATGGGCAGATGTTTGCCGACGCTTTTGAGCCGCATTTTCGGACGTAATTCAATGCTAAAACGCCCGAATTACGTCCGTAAATAGGGTGTGTGAACCCAGCCTTAGTGACGCCCCGGCTGCTAGTGCTGCATTGTTGGGTCACTTAGGAGACCCAGCGATGCAGCTGAAAGCTGCGGACCGTCGGCCATGAGAAGTTTGCGGGGGGGGGGGGCCCAGTAAGAATTTTTGCATCGGGGCCCATGAGCCTCTAGCTACGCCCCTGTGCGGAAGGTATGGAGACAAAGCAGGGGGGGGGGGGATGTGAATTCAACCATGTCTACAGAACACATGAAACTATGGTATGCGTTTAGGTCATACTTTGTATTCAGAGAGGACGCAAAGCTGATCATATACGATGCTGCAAACACAAGATTATAAACTTCCTAGTTTATGATTTATGGAATTCCCTTTCTTTCATGTGACCCGTTATGCCCATGTGATTTCATTACATTCCTCACATTGATGTGCTAGCAGGAGTAGGTGTATCCATATCATATGCTCGAAACATTGCATGAAGACATCTCCAGGCCGAAAACTGAAGTCTGGTTATACTGGACATAAAACACCAAAAAGATCACAACAATCATACACGGGGGAAAGAGCTTCCCAAACTTATTCCACAAGGATTACCACTCAGATTATAAACTACATGAGAAAGAGAGTGTGAAAAAATAGATTTGGGATTTAAATATCTATCCCGAGGCGAGTCATGTAGTCCTGGCTAAATGGATTCAGCTGAGAACTGCATGTACTCACTAAGCTGAAGAACTGGGATAATTTCATATTCTAATTTATAAAAAAATGTGCTTAATTACAAAACGGAATCAAGTGAAAAACAAAGATCTCCAAGCACTGCTGGAAAACAAACACATCAAACTGATATTTAACGGATTTATTCATACCCTAATTTCGAGTCATTATTGTGAGAACTGTACAGTATATATTTGCTACAATTATTACTCATCTAAAACGCCACAAATTGTATATATGTATACACACATGTATGTGTGCTGGTATGGAATATATATGATTATTTAAAAAAAAAAAAAAAAAAAAAAAAAACAATCTAAAAAGTTACTGATCTAAAATGAACTGTAAAGAAATAAGTCTGCGTATATACCTGGAGAAAGCCTTTCACAGGGGTTTTCCCATCTTAGTCCTTAATGGCACAACAATCACAACATCCCCCTCCTTTGCCAGGTATCAAAAATAGCCCCTCTCCATTTAGAACTATCCTTTCCGCTCTAGAGTAACCGCTCCCTCTCCTCGTACCATTGAAATTTATTAAAGGGGTTATACGGTTTAGAAAACCCATTTTCACATACCCTAATAGGGAAGTTATTCTATTACAGTTTGCTACTTTCTGCAGTCACATCCGATACATAATTTGCTATACAATTTCAACTTAAAACTAATATTCTGTATCACCAAGCCCATTATTTGCAGTGATCTTTTAGAGATTCAATGTTAACGTCTACCTTTCAACACCATGGCATTTAAAAAGGTAGGTATATTATATGTATCTAGTGCTGAAACCTGCATCAGTCAGGTCAGCGGCACTGATGGATTCAATGACAGCAGGTCCTGCTTCTCTCTGGCACACAGAATTCAGCTGTTATGATCACATCGAAGTTCATAACTTACCCACTGACACTGAACCCGTCAGCGCCGCGGATTCAGGTCTCAGCGCACGATACAGCTGTTCTGTATACGGGATCCAAAGCAGCAGAGTAAAACAATGTTTTTAATAAAATGTAATTAGAAAGTTGCACCAAACACAAATACACATTTTTTATTATAAAAAAAAAAGAAAAAAGAAAGGTGTTCAAAAACTGCACATAGCCTTTAAGCAGTTATCCTATATATTCTTAAATATATCTTAAAATATAGGTGTAGAGAAAGGTTATGAAATTCCTCCACTGCTAAGGGCAGCTTTGTATACAACCGTGTCTATATAGGGAAATTTAGAGCGCTGTAACAGAAAAAACAAGCTCCAATAGCTATAAAAAGATATATTAAAATCAGCACAACATTTTAAACCCGTTTAGATTAAAAAATAAATAAATAAATGGGTGATCACATGCAAAGCATAACCCAATCTTTCAAGTTATAATAAATATATGAGATAACTACTTAAACAAGTATATAACACTTAAGTAACAATTCCATAATTTAGTGTTAAAGGGGTTTTCCAAATAATTTAAAAAATTGGCCACAGTGGGAGGGATGACAAAAAAAAACACAAAAAAACATTGCTCAACTCATGGATCCCCGTAGTCCCAGCGCCGCCGCTTCTGTTCTTCCCCACCACGGTGTATTGACATAGCTCCAATTACTGGTCTTAGTGGGTATACAGCTCAGGATCACAGAGGCCAATGCTTGGCTGCAGGGATCATGTGGGTATACGGGCATGTCATCACTGCAGCTATGTCGATACACAGTGGCGGGGAGAAATAATGCGGTGGCGCTGGAACAACGGGGGATCTATGAGGTAAGTAATGGCTCTTTTATTTTGCATCCCTCCTACACTGGCCAATTTTTTAAATAACTTGGAAATCCCCTTTAACAGGATCATTCCCATAAGCAAAATAACTCCAAAAAGGTAACGGTACCATTAGTGGAAAAACTATGTCAATTGCTATGCTGAAATGAAACGGTTCATCATGAGATACAGATCATAAAATTAGTCACTTATTCATGTAGTCTCATGACTAGCATAACTTTCTGTTAAAAACATTATTTCTACAGGCTAATTATAGAATGCAAATGACCAAACTGACTGCAGCTAAACTGCAGGACTTAAATGGGGCTAGCTTATAGGTTACCAGGCATTAAAACCCTTAGGGCTCATGCACACATCTGCAACCTTTTATACGGCCCCAAACCACTAATCCGCATAACATGGACCGCACATGGATGGCTTTTGTGCACGGTCCATTGTTTTTTCTTGTTTTTTTTTTTTAACAGACCATTGAATAAAATGGGCAAGACTGAGCCACAAATAAGAGAGCTTGAACAGCACATATTGAAACTCCAGTCTGCTTTGAAATCTTTGCTTGGTAGAGACCTTGCTGATTCAGTATAACTACCTTGTGTCTTGTTGTTGTGATCAATCTTGCCATGGTGGATCTGTAACACGAAACGGTCTTCCACAATCTCCCCTTTGTAGCAGAGTTTGGCTGTTCCTTACCCACTTTGAAGCCTCCTCCAAAGCGGTTTCTGTTACAGTTAATGACTGTAAGACCCTTTTCCGCAAGGTCCTGAATCAGCAAGGTCTATACCAGGCAAACATTTAGAAGCAGACTGGGGTTTCAAGATGTGCTGTTCAAGCTATTTGGAAGAAGCACAAAGAAACAGGCAACGTTGAGGACAATAAACGCAGTGGTCGGCCAAGGAAACTTAGTGCAGCAGATCAAAAAGACACATCATGCTTACTTCCTTTGACTTCGGAAGATGTCAGGCAGTGCCATCAGCTCAGAACTGGCAGAAACTAGTGGGACCCAGGTACACCCATCCACTGTTTGGAAAAGTCTGGCCAAAAGTAGTCTTCATGAAAGAATTTCGGCCAAAAAGTTATATTTCGACGTGGACACAACACCAAGAAACAAAACTTTGCACGAAAACATAGGAACTAGGGTGCATAAAAAGGCAGCAGATGCGCTGGACTGGTTAGAAAATTAGAGATATTTGGCAAACAAACTGCCTTCTGTTAGAGCCAAAGGGCTGAAAAGCAGTACAATAGTACTGCAGGCAAAATTGAAGAATGGGGGAGGTACCTTGCAAGTTTGGGGCTGCATTTCAGTAAGTGGAGTTGGGAATTTGCTCAGGATTAATGGTGTCCAATATACTGAGAGGCTGATACTTACCCATCATGCAATATCATCAGAGGCGTCTGATTGGCTGTATATTTGGGGTCGTTGTCCAGCTGCAGAACACATTTGGGGCCAATGTCATTAAGAACTATCTTCAGCGTAAAGAACAAGGAGCCCTGGAAGTGATGATATGGTCCTCTCAGAGTACTTATCGAGTCTGTCTGGGATTACATGGAGACAAAAGTATTTGAGGAAGCCTACATTCACAGAACATCTGTAGTTAATTCTCCAAGATGCTTGGAACAACTTCCTTGCCAAGTTCCTTCAAAAACGGTGTGCCAGTCTACCTAGAAGAATTGATGCTCTATTCAAGGCAAAGGGTGGTCACACCAAATATTGACTTGATTTAGAAACCTCTTCTGCTCATTCACTTGGGATTTTGTGAATTGATAAGAAAAAAAATTATTATTAACAGTTCTATTTTTTAAAGCATTCTTACTTTGCAGCATTTTTCCACAACTGCCTAAAACTTTTGCACAGTACTGTATGTATTAGGTAAAATGACAAGATGTTGTAAACAGTAAATGTTTACATGTCTAGAATTGATGTATACATTTTAGTATCACCAAAAACAATAGTTATACTTTGTGCCACATATGAGCACAGACAATGATGTGTAACAGATTTAACAGAATATAAAATGAGCTGTAGAGTGGGCACTAAAACTTTCCTCGTCACAGACGTAGCCAAGGGAAATGACCTGATCAATGAACTCTACAGATGTTCTGAAGATTAATGCAGTCACACATACTGTTCAACCATGAATAACAAGAAATTGAAGCTGAAAGATCATGTGTCTCCCTTCCTCCAACCCCATAAAATGAATACATGGTTGCAGCTATAGTCTATCGCCAACAATTCTATATATCCAACTTATACCGCTAAAAAACAGTTGTATTTTATTTTTCTCCAAGATATTACCGAGTTGAACAAACTAGCATTAAATTTGAAGGCAAGACCATTAAATCTAGGGTTTTTAGTCAGACAATGGGCTTGGTGTACACACTATAGTTGAAATTCAATTTATTAGTGTACAAAAACTACAATATTATATTGCATGAGATGGTTTAGACGCTTAGAATTAAAGGGTTCTTGAACCATTGCGCTTTAAGCTTCTAGAAAAATTCATACCATTTTGTGTATAGAGCACCATGCAAAGATAAGAATCTGCTTGGCTAGAGATTACAAACAAACCCCCGTGTAGTCTGAACTAGGGCTGGGCAATTAATAATTTTAAAAAAATGAAACCGAAATTAAGAGCAATAGACGTCATCTTGCAAATTTCGGTTTTGATCAATTATTTTTGCCGGTTTAAACTTAATCTGCATCTTCAGGACAAGGGTAACTAAACTTTCAACAAACTTCTGACATGTCACAGTGACATGTCAGAAGTTTTGATCGGTGGGGGTCCGAGCACTGAGACCCCCACCGATTGCTAGAACGAAGCAGCAGAAGTGCTTGGGTAAGCGCCGAGCCCCTTTTTATCTGTTCGGCTTTTCTCGGAAAGCCGACGTAACAGTGTAAGGGCTCAATAGAAAGTCTATGGGCCCGTACACCGCTACATCAGCTTTCAGAAAAAAGCCGATCAGAAACTAAGCGGCTCGGCTCTCATCCGAGCGCTTGTGCCACTTAGTTGCAACGATCGGTGGGGGTCTCAGTGCTCGGCCCCCGACTGATCAACACTTCTGACATGTTACTATGACGGCAGAAGTTTGTTGAAGGTTTAGTTACATGTTAATGTCTCCGAAATCTCTCCCTGGTTCACTTTTACTGCCACTTTTGAAGGCATGAGGCAAAGCAATTCAACCATCCACAGTTTTATGTAGGTTTAAAAGCTTCTTTCAGCGATTCTTAGGTCACGCATAGCTGTACTGCAGCTATGACTACACCCAATAATCCACATACAAGCTGCCACATTTAATCAATTGTTGACTCACCTGTTTTGTCCCTTTAACTTTTCTATATTCTTCGCATCACAATGCTGTTTATATACGGTACTGTGCAGCATTTTTCCACAACTACCTAAACCTTTTGCAAAGTAAGAATGCTTTCAAAAATAGAAGTGTTTAGTTTTTTTTATCAATTAACAAAATACAAAGTGAATGAACAGAAGAGAAATCTAAATCAAATCAATATTTGGTGTGACCACACTTTGCCTTCAAAACAGCATCAATTATTCTAGGTACACTTGCACACAGTTTTTGAGGGAATTCGGCAGGGAAGTTGTTCCAAACATCTTGGAGAACGAACCACAGATCTTTTGTGGACGTAGATCCTTTTGTCTCTTCATGTAATACTGACTCATCAGTCCAGGGCACCTGCTGCCAGTGTTCTGCACCCAAGTTCCTAAGTTTTCATGCATAGTTGAGTCGCTCAGCCTAGTTTCCATGTCGAAGGTATGGCTTCTTGGACGAAATTCTTTCATGAAGACCACTTCTGGCAGACTTCTCCGCACAGTAGATGGGTGTACCTGGGTCCCACTGGTTTCTGCCAGTTCTGAGCTGATGGCACTACTGGACATCTTCCGATTTAGAAGGGAAGTAAGCATGATGTGTCTTTTTGATCTGCTGCACGAAGTTTCTGGAGCTTTTTTCACTAGTCTATGGAAAACGGCTCCAAAAACGTCCCAAGAAGTGTCCTGCACTTTTTTTTCGCGGCCGTTTTTTTGACGCGTATAAAAAAACGAAGCGAAAAACGCTACGTCGGAACAGAACGCCGTTTTCCCATTGAAACCAATGGGCAGATGTTTGGAGGCGTTCTGCTTAAGATTTTTCGGCTGTTTTTCAGGCATTCACGGCCCGAAAAACTGCCGAAAATAGGCCGTGTGAACATACCCTTACAGTTAATGACTGTTTTAACCTACATATGAAAAGGTTGTTCATTACCACCTGTTTGGAATAATTGCTTAATTATACACCTGACTATAAGCCTACAAAATCCACACCTTTGTGCAAGTGTACCTAGAAGAATTGATGCGGTTTTGAAGGCAAAGGGTGGTCAGACCAAATATTAATTGGATTTAGATTTCCCTTACGTTCATTTACTTTGTATTTTGTGAATGGATAAAAAAAAACTAACTATTAAACACTTCTATTTTTGAAAGCATTCTTATTTTGCAGCATTTTTCCACAACTGCCAAAAACTTTTGCACAGTGGTGTGTGTATGTGTCGGCACAGATATAGGCTGGGTGAAAGGGTTCTTGCATTTTATATAGTTCCCAAATGTTGGCACAAGTTCCCAAATGTTGGCACAAGTAGTTGGTCCTCTGGATAAAATCAGCACATTGAACCTTTTGTGTGACTCCTCTCATCCCTTTTGGACTGCAAGCTCTTATGTGCAGGGCTTGCTCCGATTAAGTTCCATTGTCAAAGAATTGTAAATTTTTAAAAGGCCTGGCAGATTCCCATTTTTTTTTTTTGGTTTGTTTGTTTACTGGGCAGAATATCTATGCTATTCTGCCATTAGGGGCAACAGAAACCTGATGAAATGGAAATTAACTATGAGGCAAGTGTGAACAGGGACTTACAAAGGTTTCAAGCACCCTAATAGATTCTCAGCCAAAACAGATCCTAGCAACAAGATATAATTGCTAAAATTATGTGACGGTATAAAGAGCTGTAAATAAAAGCAGTGTTTAACATAGATAGAAGGGAAAATAAACAGTCAAGAGTTATGCTAGGCATCCGTGAGGACATTTTTTGTTTTGATAGAATGCAGTATACATGAGAAACTGTGTGGGATAGTAAAAAAATGTACAGCTGTATCTACCAATTTGTTCTCTGGATCAACAGCTATAGCTGCCTATGGGCTGGACAAGCGGTGAAATAATGGTCTCCATTAGCTGAAAATTTAAAAGGGACTTAGACAATCTACAGTCGATATCCTGAAATGCCAAATTGCATTGCCTATTTGTAGACACTACTTTGGGAACGGGATACATAGTAATTGACTATTATAATGTTATTAAAAGATCTCCTTATAAAAGTAGGGGACTTGCTCTTAAGGATCCACAATCAGAACGGAGACAGGTCATAGTAATAATAACAGCAAATAACAGCAACAACGACATATCAGTTATTGATTCACGAGTATAGCCATGTGAAATAATGATATAGCAAAAACCAAGGTAACTGAAACGTTGTTAAGACTTCCCTTATTGAATCCATAGAGGTGCAGCACAAAGTCAGGAATGTTACCGATTTTGTGATGTGCAAATTTATGGATTCGGTAAAGTAAGTCTGAAGAATTCTGATGCCTTTTGATTTATCTGGATTTTTACTGGGATATGGTGGGGTGGTGGTAATAGACTGATTATTTATAATTATTATAAAATAAGGCAAAGTAAAACAAAAACAAAAAAGTGATCATCCAGCACGAAGGATAAAAACTTCAGGCTTTATTTATGCAATAAAACAAAGTGGTATCATAAAGCTCTTGTCATAATGGTGAATTAGAGTGGTGTTCCAGCTCCAGCTTTCAATTGCAATGCAAATGATCAAATATCAGAACAGTGAAATGCAATTATCAGAACAGTGCCCCCCTAACTTGCTCTTTATTTATCTGGTTATAGCCAAGGCCCCTTTTTCTGTGTTTTCCCTGCACGTTTGACGTATGCGTCGGGAAAGCTTAGATGTACCCATAGAACTTACGGAGGCCAAAAGAGTGTTGCTTTGGCCTCCGTTAGGTGGTTTATGTCAGGAATACGGATTTGTTTTTTTTTGCTGAATAGAATAGTGCTATTCTATCTAGTGGCATCCAGTGTGAAGGGGCTTACGGAGTTCATCTGTAACACTTTTTGTCTATCCCCCTTCGCCGTTTCATCAAAGAATATCAACGTAATAACAATTTGAAAGCAGCAGTGTAATAGGAACACTGCCAGTTCCTCTCCAGTAGATGAGCAAATTAAATAGAATGTTTAATGGCACAGAAAATTGATCAATGCCTTCAGCATGCATTCAGATCAAGTTAGGTCAGCAGAAACCGACCTAATCATGTAGTACATAACCAAAATAAATAGAATAGTTTCAGCACACTCCCGTCACTTGTACTGATGCAACAAGTCAGCTCGCACCCAATCTAATGAATATTTTTTTAAGAAGGAATGTGTGGACGTCAGAATTTTCTCCAAAATTTGCTTAAAGAGGCTCTGTCACCACATTATAAGTGGCCTATCTTGTACATGTGATCGGCGCTGTAATGTAGATTACAGCAGTGTTTTTTATTTAGAAAAACCTATTTTAGCTTGATGTGCTGTAGTGTCGGGATTGTGTTAGCGAAGTGTCAGAATTCTGAATAAACATCACGTCCTGGCTGGAGGTAATGTATATTCATTGCCAGGACACAGCAGTAACGTTATAGTGTGTTTATGTGGCTGCACATAGCGATATAGCTATATCGCTATGTGCTGTATAAATGAATGGGGAGAAGTGTATGACGCCGATTGGTCACTGATTGGTCAGCGTCATACACTCCTCTGTACAACGCCCACTTGGTCATATAGTAAAACACGCCCAGTTCATTAAGAAACTCATTAGCATAAAGCTAAAATAGGTCATAACTCCGTCAAAAATGATCGTTTTTCTAAATAAAATAAAAACACTGCTGTAATCTACATTACAGCGCCGATCACATCATGTACAATATAGGCCGCTTATAATGTGGCGACAGAGCCTCTTTAATGTATGGTTCCATCTCAAAACACCATTCAACATTTCGGCCTTCAAGGCTTGAGAAAGGCCTCTTGTAAACCGAAACGTTGCATGGTATTTTGAAACGGAACAATAAATTTAGTACATTTTGGAGAATATGCTGACGTCCATACATTCTTTATTGTAGTACATAACCAGCAACTGCTTATAAAGCATTGTACTCTTTGTAATGCTTTCCCCATATTCTTTAGTGTCTAAAAGTAATTCACTTTGTAAACTACTTCTAACTTTACTAATCACTTATGACCTATATCAGCTAGAGACAAACGCTACAAATGTATCAGATCCTGTTTAGCAACAATGCAGCAGCCAGACATTACATGAAAAGTATTTTATAAAATCCGTGTGACACTTCAAAAGCTATTTTCATGGGTTCATATATGGGCTGTATAGTTGGTTTTCAAAAAAGTTACTGGTATTTAACACTAGGTAAAAAAAACACTACATTCCTCTTACTAACTCATCAGTTTTCTTTACATCTCGCAAACAATTGGGTAATATTACAAACTACTTATTGCCTTTTCTTAGTGGTGAAAATAGAAATCGTATTCAACACCGTAAGCAGATCTAATCATTAACTGAAGAGAGCCACAGATAGTATAAAGTAACATTCTGTTTCTATGGAGAACCTAACATTAAGTGACATTAGCAGCATATGTTCAATGTAGGAGATAACTAGTACTATGAGCTAACTTTAAAAACATAGAAAAAAGTTTTAAATGTAATTTAGCTGCTGGCTGGGAGTTCCTGCTGAGAAAGGAGGAGAGAGCTGCTTTTTAACGATCTGTACAAAGAACTGTCCACATAGTGGCAAGGAAGAAACAAAGTGGTGATTCTGAATAAGTCTGTTTGTAGTATCTATACACATATGCTTTTAATGACTGAGTGTGTCTGAAATAGATTCTCATTTGCATTCTTTCAGCGTATATGAATAGAAGTGAAAACAGTCTGGCGCTCTTACGAGTGATACAGTACAGTAAAGGTCCCAACTTTATCATAGTTTTGGTGTTTTACTAGCCAATATGGATGCCATATTTTACCAGATGAACTTCGCGTATATTTGATGAATTTTCATATTGGTTATAATATAACAATGCTAAACACAAAAAATAAAAGCCAATGAACATTTCTAATTGCCGTATATACTTTCCTGGAGGAAAAACACAATAAAAGAAACTAGTCTTACGAGGTTATTTAAAACTAGCAAGTTCTCTCTCTCTTTATACTTCAATGTGAATGTTTGGATTAAAATGAAAAGGTAAATGGAGACGTGGTCTCTTGGATGAAAGTTCAGTGCAATATGAGACTTGTTTGCGGTACTGTGAGATGTTACTTTACAGCAGAGATTTATTCAGCCCATTAGCAGTTATCAGGACTATTCTCCTGCCAAGATCTGCTTTCCGTGACTAGATAACCGGCTATTAGCAAAGAGTAACTGTACACGGCACTATTCTACCCAACAAGCTGTGGCACTGTTATACGGTAGCTCTAAACCGCTAATGAAATACAGTGTAAACTCAGCACAATGCTCAGCCTGTGAGATACAGTATCAGACGAAATAGATCATTTTTCTAAAAGATCTGGTCTGTCAAGGTCTGATATTTAGCCACATGGGAAGCTTGATTTGAGCCCAAGAGTGATCTAGAAAGAAAATTGTATAAACTTCAGTACTGGAACAGGCTCAGAACATAGACTTGGCATACCGGCTGTCATAAGAAGCTTCAGAGTAGTGAAAGTGGTAGTAAATACCATTAGAGACAATCATATACTCCAACAGACAGATTCTACTCTGAAACTTCTGACAGCCGGAAAGCCAATCTTCGCCAATCTGCCTCACATTGTCTACCTTAAACAGTAGTGGACCAAACATGCAGAAAAGTCTACAAAGGTTTGGTCTCTGGGACATATATTTTCTCTTTTTTAGTCCTTGAAGAATAAGAACGCTTTGCAATTCAATTTTTGCAAAAACAGCTGAACTCAAATCCAAGTGCTGAAGTCCATCCATACATGACCCTCCTCAGTTTGTACAATGTGCAGAACACTTGTGCATTGCGCAGAGACTATTTCCTCCGCTACCGCGACGCTGCTTCTGTGGTAAGCCCCTCTGTGCACCGTGTACGGGTGTCCCTTATATTAAGAGGATTTTCCAGTTTGTCTCCCTGCTTCATGAAGTCTGGTACAGGAAAGTTTTGTTCATCCTTTATAAATCTGCAACTGCAAATAAGAACAAGACCCTTTTTATTCCCAAAGGCTCCCACCACTCTTAAAATTCCAGATTATCTGTTCGATTCAGATTTACTTTGGGACTAATTTACATGAATGTTGGACCAAAGATATGGGCATATAATCTGCCAGCGTGATCAGCGGGGGGTTTCATTCATAATGAAAGAATAATTCTGTTTTGTCCTATGCCTCTGATACTTAGTGCCTACTGTGAGAGAAAATAGCAGACATGCTGGGTTTACAAGAAGGATGTTGCTGATGTGTTAAGAAATCTCAAGTGTTGTATACTAACTATTCCGCTACGCTGATCCCACATACGGAGGCGGCTCCGCAAACATCACTCACCAGGCAGCTAAAGCCTGACATACATTGCCTAGGTGTGTTTTTCCAAAGCAGATTTTAGTGAATGGTGTGAATTTTCAAATCTGCAGCATTTCTTTTCCTTTGCGGATTTGCTGTGGATTTTTGCCACCGATTTCACCCCTTGGGAAATGTTCACACGGAATGCAGATTTACCGTGGATTATGAACTCCCCTATTCACATGTAATATACTTTGATGCAGTTTTTTGGTGCGGAATATGCAACACATCTGTCACGTCGGAATGCAGCCTAAGAGTATGTTCACACAGTCGGAATGTTTCCGGCGGAAAGCGCCGCTAAGTTCTGCCTGACATTAATTTCAATGGGAGCTGAAAACTTCTGTTTCCCGCTAGCTGATATTTTTCAGCTAGCGGGAAAAATAAGCGACCTGCCTGATCTTTGGGCGGATTCCGCCAGATTCTCCCATTGAAGCGAAAGGGAGGAGGAATCTTCCTGCCGATGGCAGGAATAATTCCGCAGGCAGATTTTGCGGCGGGACCTGCCAATCAAAATCTGCCGTGTGAACTGACCCTTACAATCCACGATCAAGTTTGGACGACATTGAATCCACAAGCATTATTGTGTAGTTCGTGCATCTCATAGGTTTGATGTAAAAAGAATGGTCTCCATGTCAGATTTTCTTAACTTAGTGCCTGACAACATTTTAACTGCATTTTCTTATTATGACTTTTTCATAAATCTTTCTTCTAAAAGCAAACATCACAATTGTATTGTAGAGGCCCTAGAGCATTGTACAGAACAGAAAGCGGAAAATAAAAAAAAGTCTCTTTCTTAGATCTTTTTTTCTGGCAGTTCGTCAAGGTCACAATGATACTATATTGGTGAATAGTCAGGTAGGACTGCCTGGAAAGTAAGCCAAACAATATCCGTGCAGAAACATCAGTGTAAATACTCAAGTAAAGATCCCGCTTATGCTTATTTCAAGTGTTTCTTCATCTCAAAATAAAGCTCATGCTGAAAGATCTCATCTAGGTAGTTCATACTATGCATTGAAAACTGAATATCTGTGCAGAGTGGGGGAGGGGTTAAAGGGGGAACAAAGTAGTGGTTACTCCTCCAACCGCCCTTCATTGTCCAAGCCTAGGAGCAAAATAAAGCATTTAGAGGCCAATTAGACATGAAATAAAAATGTGATTGGTGGGTGAACAGTCATTGGGACATCCATGAAACCCCAGAAAAAGTTATATTCTCTTCTCACTGAAGAGGTGGCTGCATATATGTGATCATTCTCCATTATAATTAATAGTTGATACGGAAACAACAATATGAACTTACTCGGCTGTCTATTTATCACCCATCCATTCCAGTAAAGGGGGATAACAGGTATAAGTGGGGGACCTTTCGTTGCTATACCTGCCAATAATAAACTGTGCATGGTTGTAAACGATTGTAGTGCTATTGGCCAAAAGTACAGACAACCTATTGTCCATGTTATCTATGGCCATCTTAACCCCTTCCCCTGCTTGCATTCTGGGCCCTAATGACCAAGCCATTTTTTACGTTTTTCCATTGTCATATTCGAAGAGCTATAACTTTTTTATTTTTGCGTCGACATAGCTGTATGTCGTCTTGCTTTTTGCGGGACAATTTGTACTTTTTAATAGCACCATTTTGGGGTACATATAATTTATTCATTAACTTTTATTAACTTTTTTTTGGGGGGGGGATAGAAGAAAACCTGAAATTTCACCACTTTTTTTTGCGCCCTAAATCTACGTTATTTACCGTGTGGTATAAATAACACATCAACATTATTCAGCGGGTTGTTACGATCACAACGATACTAAATTTGTATAGATTTTGTATGTTTTACTACTTACACAGTAAACACACTTTTTTTCAAAATTATTTGTTCTTGCGTCTCCGTATTTGAAGAGCCGTAACTATTTTATTGTTCCGCCGATGCAGTTGTATGAGGGCTTTTTTTTTTGCGGGTCGACTTGTAGTTTTTATTGGTACCATTTGAGAGTAGATTCGATTTTTTGATCACTTTTTATCACATTTTTTTTTTAAGTCAGGATTAACAGAAAACAGCAATTTTTCCATTGTTTTTTATTTTACGGCATTCACCGTGCGGGTTAAATAAAGTAACAGCTTTATAGTGGGGGTTGTTACGGATGCGGCGATACCAAATATGTGTAACTTTTGCTTTATTGTGTTTTTTTTTTTAATAGTAAAACGTTTTGTAAGGGGGAAAAGTACGTTTTTAATTATTTTTTTTCACACTTTTTTTATTAACTTTATTCAACTTTTTTTTTACTTTTATACTAGTCCCACTAGGGGACTTCACTATACGATCATCCGATTGCTATTATAATACACTGCAATACTTCGTATTGCAGTGTATTACTGCCAGTCCGTTTAAAACAGACAGGCATCTGCTAGGACATGCCTCTGGCATATCCTAGCAGGCATTCACTACAGGCAGACCTGGGGGCCTTTATTAGGCCCCCGGCTGCTATCGGAGTCACAGACACTCGGCGATCTTTTCACCGGGTGCCGGTGGGATGAGAGGGAGCTCCCTCCCTCTCTCTAAAACCACTCAGATGCGGTGCAGCTACCTCTGGCAGCTGAGAGCAGGGAGATTTGACAGCTCCCTGCTGTTTACTTTATTCTAATGCAGCGCCGTGGAATAGCGGCGCTGTAGAATAAAGCCCATTAATGACCGCCGTGAAAAGGCTTATCGGCGGTCATTAAGGGGTAAGAGCAGTCCTAAGCAGCAACATTTTGACCCAGGGGATATTACACAGTGTGTGCACTGTATGAGCTGAAAGTAGTTAGGCCGCATTATAATGAACTCCTTTAAGGCACATAATTCCCTTCCATATAACAAACCTTGTAAATTTACTTTAATATAAAAAGCAGCATTAAACAATATACGAAGCCTAAAATATTAAATCTATCCAGAATGCTAGTACAAGACGCCTCTTCGCAGCTTAAGGCTATGTTCACACTGGGTATTTTGCCGAGTTTTTTGACGCGGAAACCGCGTCGCAAAACTCGGCAAAAACGGCCCGAGAACGCCTCCCATTGATTTCAATGGGAGGCGTCGGTGTCTTTTTCCTGCGAGCAGTAAAACTGCCTCGCGGGAAAAAGAAGCGACATGCCCTATCTTCGGGCGCTTCCGCCTCTGACCTCCCATTGACTTCAATGGGAGGCAGGAGAAAGCGTATTTCTCGCTGTTTTATGCCCGCGGCGCTCAATGGCCGCGGGCGAAAAACGGCGCGATAATCGCCGCGAAAATCGGCGTGCAGGGAGAGGAATATCTGCCTCAAAGTTCCAAACGGAATTTTGAGGCAGATATTCCTCCCCCAAAATACTCCGTGTGAACATAGCCCGTGTGAACATAGCCTTAGATGCACAGGAAGTGACTGTTTATTCTGCTCCATAAAGCGACTCTTCAACAAGCAATATATACGAAGCTTCACTACACACAGATAATGTTATCCAGAGGCCATAACCATCCATCTTCAATGTTATCGCTGTGTGATGGCAAAAGTGCGCTTATTACTTTGTGATCTTCTAAACCGTATTTACCACCGTCACTGCATGTGTTCTACACCATAAGCCGGTCGGCAGTCTGTCTGTAGGGCACTGCACATTTGTTACAGTGCGTAAACATTATAGAATCGCTATTTATGTAATTATCTACTTTCAACTAGTGCATCACTTTTTATTTTTTATTTATTTATGCTATTTATTCCCATTTATCTGCTTTAGCTACCGTAGTAGCCCAGAGTTGATCATCCTTCTTACATTGCCCTGCCACAATTAATAATGTCTTTACCTCGGATGCCTGATAATTCAACTTCCCCCAAGCAGAAAAGCTTCACTGTATTCTCCGGAGAAGAGTGTGATTTACACGGCAATATATGCATCAGTAACACAAAGTGGCAGTACACTGCAAACAACAAGTGCACGGCGTAATACAGGCATAATCTACGGTTGCTGTCCGGCCACTGCATTGTATGGGGCTGCCGTGGAAAGTCCTAGTAATCAGTGACACATAAGAAATGCTCCAAGGTGCCTTGTGGCCAGCGACATTCAGAGAGATCCCTGGTTGTCATTAGTATCGCGGCTGCTATTGGCGCTCTGCATTTATTTGCACTGATCTTTGCTCATCACTTCCCTCCGAGCGATGCTACTGACAGCCAGGGAGTTGAACAGCAGTTCAATGTGTCACAACCAATTAGACATACACATGAACACTTTCTTATAAGTCACAGGACAGCAAACCTCAATCTACAGATGTAGTTCAGCTGTTTTTTTTGTTTTTTTAAATTAAGCTCTTAGTGTCTGTATTGCCTGTACACTATGAATTATGAGACCCGTTGGCCGAATAATCCTTAGGCTGGCAGCTATCACCCCAATTCCGTCACTTACATCCAAGTTTGCTGAATATGTATGTTGTTATTTATTCAAAAGGCCACGCGAGACATTTAGAAAAAAACCAAAAAGAACAGAGAAAAAAAAACGAAAACCAGCATCAGGTTGTGTGTGAGCTTCTTCACCCTTTTTTCATGGCTGAGGGTCTATCCATACTATGCGGTCAAATCCACAGCATGTGATGAATATTTTATGAATACCGCAATAAACGGCTGTTTGAATTGACCCTGACCGCTTCCCATCTATGGGTGTGGCAAATCAAATTGAACTTGTGCCTATTTTATAATGCACTTGACATTTTCTGCTTAAAAAAACTCCCCAAAAAACAGTCAACCTGCTAATAATAGGACAGACCTGTCATTTATCATAGAAGGGTTCTTCTCTAGTGTGAAATGTCAGATTGTAAAATAGCACTGTAAGGCTAGATTTACACGAGCGTGGGAAAACTCGGACATGATAAACGTGACATTTTTCACGTCCGAGATGCCCCTGTGCAGGTTCCGTTTTCACGGATCCCCATAGACTTGTCTATGGAGGGATCTGTGAAAATGGAACAAAATAGGACACGTTCTATTTTTCAACGGACCCTTCACATGGTCCGTTGAAACCAACGCCTGTGTGAACGGGCCCATTGAATTACATCGGTCCGTGTGGCGGCCGTTGTTTCAACGGCCACCACATGGATGGATTCAATGCTCGTGTAAATCAGGCCTAAGATTTTACATTTGTTATGCCCCAGAAGTTACAGGGAGTCGTTTGAAGTCAATGTAAGCTGTACACGCAGGAACATAGCTTTGCATCTCACAACCATCATTGCATACGTTTTTCTGAGGATACGCCAATAGATAGTACGAACAAGAAAATGGTTCCCCTCTGATCAGAGCCCTTCTTTTTTGGCAAAGGAAAAATGATACCAAAACAATTTTTCATTGCCATCTTAGTACCAACCAGTGATGGGAGAACAGGAAATTGCAAAACTTAAAATATATTTATTGTGATGATGTCACTAGTACACATTTAGCTCACCTAAAATAAGGATTTTTAACCTTAAAAATCCCCAAGTATCAGCTATAGCAGAAGATCATTTGGACTCGTATCAAAATAGTCTCTCGAAAAGAGAGGCCTTTCAACCGATATCGACAAAGCTGAACTTAGCTTTCCGATTCTTAACTGGCAGAAAAAAATAAAATGTGAACGGCTTACTATGGACAACAGACTGAATTCTTTCCTGAGACAGCCTTGATACCTGAGGCTCAGCGACTGCTTCCCAAAATGTATTGATGCTTGGCGGGAGAAAATAAGAAAGCCAAAGGGGAGAAATTTTACTCAATGCAGCCAGTAATACTACTTTGTGTGCAACCACAATGAATACCAGAGCCGAGACACTGATTCACAGATTCATTTTTGTTTGATCGTTCTTCCATGTCTTTTTACTAAAGAGAGGTTGTGGGAAAAGCTCATTTAGACTAGTTAGACATTCATTTTGATTTGTCTCAAGATCACTTCGGATTAGGAAACAGGAGAAGTGATTCACAATATTAATCTTCTACTGAAAGACACTTGTGAAATATATTAAGACAAGCATTTTTTTTAAATGGCAGTCTAAAACTAAATTTATGATGGCGGAAAAAGCAGCAAATTCTTTAAGAGGTGAAAATTTCTAAATAAATTTGGCACATATTTGGCTGTCCGTGTGACAGAAATGCAAATCATAGCAGGTGTAGACTTGCGCAATAACTTATCCCAGTTTCTGGAATAAATGATTGTAAATAGGTTTTTGCAGTAGAAGCCCCACCCCCTCCGGATAAGCCCCGACCCTTTTCTCAACACTTGGAGTGGCGGGAGAAGTTTAAAAAAAAATAATAATTACACAAATATGGCGTGCGCCAAAAGTTGCATCTTTTATGCCAGAAAACTGGCATAAACCCTTTTTAACAGTGTTGACCCTGCGTGTTAAATAATGCAATAATGTAATTTTTACTTTCTTTTCTAGTCCCACTAGTGGACTTGAACAAGCAATCATTAGATCTCTGGTACCATACACTCCAATACTTTTGTATTGCGGTGTATGGTACTTTAAACACTCAGGCAGGGCTTTATAGGAGACCTAGGGTCTTTCGGCACCCTGCCATAGCGTCACATTGGAGGAAGGGATGACAGAGGGCATCAATCTAACGGCTTAGATGTAGCAGTTGCTATTTACCAAGGAATCTAAATAGTTAAGCAAAAACAGCTTCCACTCTTCTGGGAAGGCTTTCTACAAGACTTTGGAGTGTGTATGTGGGAATTTTTGCTCATTCATCCGAAAGAACATTCGAGGGGTCAGACAACATAAACCTCTTGGACGAGAGGGTCTGGCCCGCAATCTCCGTTCTAGTTCATCCCAAAGGTGATCGATGGGGTTGAGGTCAGGGCTCTGTGCGGACCAGTCAAGTACTTTCACAAACTTACCCAACTATGCCTTTATGGACCTTGCTTTGTCCACAATCATGCTGGGAAAAGAAACATCTTCACGAACGGTTCCCACATAGTTGGAAGCATACAATTGTCCAAAATGTCTTGGTATGCTGAAGCAGTAAGATTTCCCTTCAAAGAAACTAAGGGGCCTAGGCCAACCCCTGAAAAGAAACCCCATAGTATTATCCCTCCTCCACCAAACTTTACAGTTGGCACAATGCAGTTAGGCAGGCAACGTTCTCCAGGCATTCAAACTCAGACATTGGAGTGCCGATAGAGAAGGGTGATTCGTCACTCCACAGACCAAGTTTCCACTGCTCCAGGCCTGTAAAAAGAACAAGAGGGCATCCTCTAGTCTAGAGGAAAAAAAGGTGTCCCAATCATTACAGACAGGGATTCTTTACTGTGAGAGAAGTGAGACTATGGAACTCCCTGCCACAAGATTTGGTGATGGTAGATTCTTTGAACAAGTTCAAGAAGGGCCTTGAACTTTCCTGAAAAACATAATAGTACAGCTTATGAGTACTGGAGATGGGACGTTGATCCAGGGATTTATTCTGATTGCCATATTTGGAAGCAGGGATTAATTTTCCCCTAATGAGCCAATAGGCATCAACCTCATGGGGGTTTTGCCTTCCTCTGGATTAACATGGTAGGATTATAGGTCGGACTTGATGGACCTGTGTCTTTATTCAACCTTATTAACTATGTAGAGTCCAGTGGTGGCGTACTGTGCTTTACACCAGTTCATACGATGCTTGGCATTGTGCTTGGTGAAGTAGGACTTGCATGAAGCTGCTCGGCCATGAAGACCCCGGCGCACAGTTTGTGTCGATGTAAAGGCCAGAATAGATTTAGAACTCTGCAGTTATTGAGTCAGCAGAGCGTTGGCGACTTATGTACTATGCGCCTCAGCACTTGGGGACCCCGCTCTATAACTTTACATGGTCTGCCACGTCATGGCTGAGTTTCTATGGTTTCTAAATGCTTCCACTTTGCAACGATACCACACACAGTTGATTGTGGGATGTCTAAGGCCTTATTCACACGAACGTGTTATACGCGCGTGATTTTCACGTGCATCGCACGGACCTATGTAAGTGAATGGGGCCGTTCAGACGGTCAGTGATTTTCATGCAGCGTATGTGCGCTGCGTAAAACTCACGACATGTCCTATACTTGCCCACGTTTCGCGCAGCACGCACCCATTGAAGTCAATGGGTGCGTGCAAATCGCGCACGGCACACGGAAGCACTTGCGGGTGACGCGCCTAATTCGCGCTACAGTTGGTAAAGAAGAGAAGGGAAACATAAAATCCCCTCCTTCTTTACGGTGTCGTCACATAAAAAGGGAGTGTCATAATGATGCCGACTGCGTGAAAATCACGCAGCCACGCACCACATACACATGTCACACTGAACTTTTGCGCACGCTTGTGTGAATAAGGCCTAAGAGGGAAGACATTTCACAAACTTACTTGTTGCAATGGTGGCATCCTATTATGGTACCATGTTTGAATTCAGTGAGCACTTTAGGAAAACCAATTCTGTCACAAATGTTTGTAATGAGGGACTGCATGGCGAGGTGCTGGATTTTATACACCTGTGGCAATGGGACTGAATGAAACACCTGAATTCAATAATTCAGGTGTGTCCAAATAATATTGTCAATATAGTGCATCTCTGTTAGAGAAGAGTGACAGCTGTAATACAATACTTCCCCTTGCCATTTCCGACCCACATATACGGTGAATGTCAGGATGGGGTTAAAAGGATTTCTCTCAAGGATGAACAGACGAGAATCCTATAATGTTTTTACAATGACACACCTTAGTTATTTGCAGCAGCTGTGTGATATTCTTCTCGTGTACATAGTGGCAGATAACAAGCACTGAAACTATATGCCATGTAACTTTGACAGTACTAAAAAAAGGCTTTCTTGTACATAAATGTACATACGTTTGTCACTTTACATAGCATAAAACAGTATTTCTATTGCCATATAGTATATGCCTCTACCGATCGCAGGACATTGTCACTCCTGACCAAGTGCTGTATAGGTACTGCAAGCCTGCCTTATACAGCAACGTTGTTGTTCCACAATGGGCCAGACAAAACATAGCATATTTGTTGGATTTTTCCGCAGCAAAATCTGTGTGTGCTACATGTGGATTTACCGCGGATTTTACCCCTTCTACATTGAAAGGGTTGAAATCCGCTGTGAACATTCGCAACAGAATTATCAAGCTCCGATTCATTTGACGGATACTACCGAAACCCAACAGTACCGGCTTAGGTTTTGTTCACATGGGTATCGGGGGCTCTGTCATTTTTGCCAAACCAAAATTAGCACGGCATGCACACTATTTTGGATGGCAAAATTATGGAAACTATAACGGAAACGCGACATAACCCATTCGTCTGCTTCCATTTTCCTCATTTTTCTGCTCCTATGACAGAGCAGAACAGCGGAAAATAGAACGCAGATGTGAACATAGCCTTATGATAAACATGGGGTCTGTTGGGTTCCATCATTGTGTCCATTGTGCTTTGACGGGAAGAGTAGCTATTTCACCTTTCAAATCTGACAAAATTTGCAACAAGCCTCACACACAAAAGTGAACAGAACATCTCTCTCTATAAAGTTACTTGGGGGTCTGATCGGGAATAATGATGAAGAATATGTTCTAGAAAACAGAATATTTACCAATACACTGTGAAAGTCCTGTTTTAGGCAGTAGGAAATTCAAACAATTTAACATCTTGACTCACAGGCCAGTTCTCATAGTATACATCTATACATAAAATATGTGGCATAACTATATAGGGTACAGAGGTTACAGTTATACCTGGGCCCTAGGGCATATCCAACAATTACTGCCACATAAGGAAATACCAGTGTTTATTAAAACTGTGCTGTGACATCACTGCATTAATTACCTCTGTACTCTGCAGTGTATTAGGAGAACAGGTTTATTATCCCTTTGCTATGACATCTCTGTGGTCCTTAGCCATTAGTTGTGACATCACTGTTTGTTATACCTGATCTGTGACATCATGGTGAGCATAATTCCCAAATTGTGACATCATGTATGACCCTATTCTATGTCATTACAATTATTATCCATGTACTGTGACATCACTGTGTTTGTTATTCCTGTTTTGTGACATCTCTATGTGCATTATACCTGTATAGTAAACTTTGACCGTGATCACTTCTGTGCATCATCCCCGAACTGTGACATCACTGACTATTATTCCTGTGCAGTTACTTTACATTGGTCATTATTCCGGCACTGACATCCGTTTGCTACTATAAACGGTTTTCATCACCGCAACATACAGAGGTGTATACTTAGGGATGTTTCGGCCACCAAATGGCCTTTCTCAAACCAAACCTTCATCCAGGTTCTGTGACAGAAGGAGACTTTTAGCGCATACTAGTACTATAAATTGCATGTACAGCTGGGGGGAGAGATCTAGGGACGTCAAGTTACCTACCTGCATTAAAGCAATCAGGATTTATGTAAAAATAAAATTATAGTCAATCGAAGAAAGAAAAAAAAAAGTTTAACAAAGTGCAATTTTATTTTTTTCAGCCCAAAGCCAGGAGTGGATCCTATAGGAAATATTTTCTGTTTCCTTTTGTTTCGACTACTTTATTGGGATAGATAGAGATTATATATATATATATATATATATATATATATATATATATATATATATATATATATATATATATATATATATATAGATAGAGAGAGAGAGCTAGAGAGAGAGTTTTACAAACTTTACAAACTCCAACCAAACCTAAAGTTTGCCATGTGTTTCATTAAGAAATTCCATAGCTTAGTCTTTTACCTTTCTTTTTCCTTCTGCTTCTATCACTAAATATAATTTAAGTCTGTTGCATAGAAATAATCGGAATCGGTGATCTGCTTTCCCTACTTGAGTCCATAGGGATCATGTGTCACTCATACAAGTACCAGAACTTCCTGTATGATTAAATTGCCTGGACCGTAACACACAGGTTCTCCACACAGTGGGGCGACACAAAGTCCCATAACAATGACTGATGATTAGACAGACTTCTGTCACACAGTTATAATAAAGAAGGTCACAGTTCAGCCTCCCTAGATCTAAACTATCTTTTTAGTTTATTTAGGATAATACAGAGAGAAGAATAATCCCACTATCCTCCCAGCAGGTAGAGATGATACGGTCTCTACCTGCTCATGTGATGCTGTACTGAGGCATTATGGGATTGATAGCATAGAGGAAGAGAAAGCAGAGGGAGATCTAAAAATGATGATGGTGTCTGATCAGAAGCAGGGAGACGGCCGGATCGCAGGGACGTGACTACAATATACATAAGACGTCCAGAGCTGGGTAAACAAATCAGGTGGAGGAGCTATGATGGAAAGTGGTGTTTTTGCTGGAGGTCTTCTTTAAGCAACCTAAATTCATACTCCGCTCACCTCAGTTCTGTGTGGCCATTTTGTAACTTACAGTCAGGGTCACTTTTTTGGTTTACCCCGGCCTTTAAATTTGATATATGGTATATGGGTTAAATTGCTCTATTAGTATGAAAAGTATAAAAGAAGTCATAGTTATGTGGAATTACCGAATATGCAAAGCGATTGAATATGAAAGAGAAGCCTGGGAAAAAGTTTGCAAAATTTGCGCACATTGTGTACATTTGTATATCAGAGCACTATTGCATTACATGACATCACAATGGTACGTAAAGAGGTTATTTATGGAGAGCATGGCTTACCTCCGTCTCTGTACATCCTGCATCACTTGAGCCATCTAAGAAGCAACAGAAGACACATATTTAGAAATAAGACACATAGTAAATGAATTACTTCACATTTCTTCATTACTAAGCTGACAATGGACAGAAACATGACACTCACTTGCTTTGCAGAAGTCACAGCTACCATTAAGAGCAGTCAACATAAACCTATTTCTATTAAAAATAGACTAAATACCGGAATAGAAATAATAAGTATTATAATTTAACATCATGGTGGAAACTAGAAGTACAGCATATATAAACACTGTGGAAATCTGGGACGCATGGCATACTTGGTTGAGAAAATGCCACTTAGAATACATTCGGTACCCCAATAACATATGACTTAGACCTAGCTAATTATTACCACTCATTAGCTCCTAAGGACCTGTTCACATCTGCGTCGGAGGCCCTGTTAGGGTCTTCCGTCAAAAACGCCATTGTTTTTGCCAGACAAAACAGCGAAGCATGCTGCACTATTATTTCCGGTAAAACGACGGCGGTCCAACGGTACATATTAAAGTCAATGGGTTCCGTCGGACAGGGTTGGTTTCCGTGATCCAACGGATTCCTAGCTTCCAGTATTCTCGTCGTTCTGCTCTTATGACAAAGTACAACAAGGGAACCCGGAACGCAGATGTGAATGAGCCCTAAGGGTAAGTTCACATATGTAAGATTCATTGCAGAAATATCTGCAACTGAAAATCCATTCTATACATCTGAATGGGGTTGGTTCTACAGCATGTGGATGGATTTCTGCAGGCCCCATTCTTATATATGGAAAAGTCGCAGAAATGTCTGCACCATACATGTTCCGTGTTAAGATACCCTAAAGATCTTAATGCGCAACTGTTTTTCTGTAGGACTGTCACATGAGTGGCTGAAAGGCTGCTCTTGTGGAGTAGGACTTTGACAGGGACTCCTGCAAAGTTGAATTCAGTTTTATAAAAGCCAAAACCAGGTCTGGATCATAAAGGGAGAGAAAGTAAAAAAAGACAAATACCACTGATCTACTCCTGGTTTTGGCTTTAACAAGTGCATGTCAAAAACCGGAATAAAAACTGCACGCGTGAATACATCCTTTCTTTGCAGCAGGGAAGACTCGCGATTTCCGGCAATTAAGATGGAAAGGGGTGATGACGTCTCTAAGTAAAGGGAATCTGTCACCGGGTTTATGATGCCCTATTGGAGCACAGGATAAAGTAGCGACACTCCCTGGCTATAGCGCTGTGTCACTTACTTGTTTGCAGTAGCTTTCATAAAATGACGGTGTATAAGCTGTAGCGCGAGCCAAGCATAGTCAGAAGCGGTGAGCTCCTCCTGTCGGTCAGCGGCAGTTTTCTCCCTATGATGTGTATAGTAATAAAGCTGACAAACAGCGGCAGGTGGGCAGGGTAAAGCTTGCAGTCCATGAATATCGAGGACTCCAGAGTGTGAGGACGGTAATTTAATAAAAACTACTGCAAGAAAACAAGCAAGTGACACAGCGCTATAAATCAAGGAGTGTTGCTACTTTAGGCTGCTCTCAGATAGGGCCGCATAAACCTTATGAAAGCTCAAATTTATAAAAAAAATAATTAATCTGGATCTCTATAAATACAAGAAGAAAAACTTGAGATATAGACCTTTATCTGACCACTCAAAATTAAAAATTTACCTCTAAAAACAATACAAAATGATATGAGCTATACATACGCAACTTTTAATCTGGCATCTGACAGTCCTGAAATACTGAGAGTCCGGCACACATTTCTGCCATAGAACTGCAAATTAATCTGGATGTTTGATATTCTTTAATATGACGCTCAAGTATCTGTGATGATCTTACATACATGTATCGAATATTACTAGTTTTTTTACGTTGAATCCCTAGGATAGGGGGATATGTGCAGGATGTTTTTTACATTCCTTCAAAGCATTCAAAAGACTTACGCTACATGGTTCGCTCACTAAGCTGTATTGATCCATCAGAGGAGTGGCTGTCTCGCATTGTATGGCCAACCATCCATGTCAAAAATAAGTGGAATGAAGGGACAATTTAGTATGACTGACACTAGGGATTGTTCTCTTTGACAATAGTTATCTTTATACCTTTGATTATAAACCATAGAGATAAATCCAATGATTAATTTCACACCAACAACTTGAAGGAGGCTTTTAACACAATAATTGAACATGGACTTCTCACTGAGCCAAACCTCCATCTGTCTGAATCATGCGGCTAAAGATACGGAGACATGATACATAGACATTAACAGCTGTATATCTACTAAAACCTAGTTTAGGCACTATAGCGCAAAAGCTGACCTTACAAACTAGACAGTTATAGCTAGTGTTTGGCCAACAACCACCTCTCCCGACCTCACCCTTTAATGAAGTTCTAGATTTTTTAAGAGGCGCACACCTTAATAAATCTCTCGTATCTTCCCACTTGCTGTGTGGTGCAACAAACACGGCTGTGCACCATTCAGCCCTAAACCCCAATAAAAAGTATACTTACCTCACCGTTCCTCTTCTCCCCGTGTCCCCTCAGCGTGCGGAAGCTCAGAACGCTGAGCAGTATAAGGGCCTTATATGTGACGCAACACTCAACGTCGTCACTGATGAGTCACAAGGTTTTCGCATTTTATCAGCCGCCGCATGCCGAGGAAGCTTGAGGAGACAAGAGGAGCAGTGAGGTGAGCAGAATTTTATTTATTTTATTGTCCAATGGAAGGGTTGGGTGGTTAGTTTGATCGGATTGCCAAAGTACAGGCCCAGCACAGGCCTCTAACTTGCTACGCCCCACAAAATGAAATCTACGTCAGCTAGGAGAAATGTTAGTCAAGATTTCCATATGGCTACCAGGCACTGATTAGGTTATACAAGGGAATCCCCTCTTCGTCTTGCACAGCCCACTGATCTAAAACAGTGGGCGGTCTGCAGTGCTTTGTAGTTCAGAACACAGCAGTGAACTCCTAGACCAGACCACGGCTTCTCTTACCCTGCAATCACGGTGAATATTCCCAAAGGAAAAAAAAAAGGAAAACGCAGGGTCAGTTCACATGACACACATTTAAAGTAGGTTACAAGACCTATGGACAATTGTTACACATTGCAAATGTGTAACAGCAGTCATATTACCGACCTCTCCTACATCATTACTCCACTTGATCTGGAGTTAACTGCTATTAAAAAGCCTCTTGTTTATGGATGACTAGAGCAGCATTCATAATGTCGTGTAGTATGGTCTACTCAAATGAATGACAACAAGACACTCGTTATACAGGATATAGTTATTGCCATAAAGAGGACTTAATTTAGGTGTAACTGGCTAGAAAATGACTTCATCTATAATCTCTATCAAACAGGTGGTTAATACATAATCCCCCACCTATATAAAAACACAGTAAGACTCATAATTAGTAACAAATCTGTAATGGGGTAATAAAGACTCACAAAATCTAATAATACAGTTAGTATGCAAATACTAAATTACGAATATCTAAAAAAGAAAAAAAAAAAAAAAAACACGGCGCCAGATGTTGCAGGTCACCAAAGACAAATGATGCAAAGCAAAGAAGGTAGTGGTGATTATGCTCACCAAGTGAGGTTGTGCGACTTTGGGCACAACACTGATGTAAGTGAAGGGTAATAGTATGATGTAGCTGCAGTTAGGACCGATCCGGTCACCAACAGGGTTACCGCAAAACGCACAAGAAAAGTTTTGAAGCAAAATGACTAAGCCATAGAAAGTGCTGCGATCATCAAGCCGGAGTCCAGGGTAATAGAGATAAATAACTGCTTTAGTTAAAGGGTAACTAAACGTTCAAATAACTTCTGACATGTCATAGTGACACGTCAGAAGTGTTGATCGGTGAGGGTCCGAGCACGGAGACCCCCACCAATCGCTAAAACGAAAATCGGCAGAATAGACTTTCTATTGAGTTCGTACACCGCTACATCCATTTCCGGAAAAAGCCGAACAGAAATGAAGCGGCTCAGCGCTCACGCGAGCAATTCTGCCGCTTTGTTCTAGCAATTGGTGGGGGTCTCGGTGTTTGGACTCTCACCAATCAAAACTATTGACATGTCACTATGACACAAAAACGAGATAATCACAACACACTCTTTGAGGAAACGTTGTAATTCGTGATATTTATTGATTTCTCAATTCAAGAATCATGGAAATGCATAACGGTACCAGGATGTAGACTGGTAGCGGGTAAACGGATACGGATGGAACCTTCACAGGAATTGCACCAAAGTTTCTCAGGCACCAGATGACCAGTGAGGATGCTTTAAGTAGGCATTGCGCCTATGGGATTGGTTGGGGGACTCGCGGGGAGAGCCAGTTTGCCAGCGGTCATGGAACGCCGACACACAAAAGCCACAGGACACCGTTACACTGCTGGTCATTTGTATGTAAAATTAAGAAGGAGACACATTTTATTATATATACATACACACACACACACACACACACACACACACACACATATATATATATACACTTTACATGGACAAAAGTATTGGGACGCCGCACATTACACCTACTGGAGCTTATGTAACATCCCATTCTAAATCCATAGGAATTAAAATTGAGCTGCCCCTCCCCCCCCCCTCCCACCCTAATTTGCAGCTAGCAATAGCTTCCACTCTTCTGGAAGGCTTTCTTCAAGATTTTGTAGTGTGTCTTTGGGAATTGTTGCCCATTCGTCCAGAACACCATTTGTGAGGTCAAACACTGGATGTTGGACAAGAGGGTCTGGCTCACAACCTCAGTTTTAGTTCATCCCAAAGGTGTTTGATGGTGTTGAGGTTAGGACTCTCTGTGGGCCATTCAATTTATTCGACACCAAGCTCATCCAACCATGCCATTATGGACTTTGATTTGTGCAGTGAGGCACAGAAAAGTGCCTTCCCCAAACTCTTCCTACGAAGTTGGAAGCATACAATTGTCCATAATGTCTTGGTATGCTGAAGAATTAAGATTTCCCTTCCCTTGAACTAAGGGGCCTAAACCAAGCCCTGAAAAATAACCCCATAGCATTATCCCTTCTTCACCAATCTTTACAGTTGGCACAATGCAGTTAGGCAGGTAACGTTCTCCTGGCATTCACCAAACCCAGATATGTCCATCAGACTGCCGGAGAGAGGGATTTATCGCTCCACAGAGAACATTTCCACTGCTCCAGAGTCCAGTGATGACTCCATCCAAAGCTTGGCATTGTGCTTGGTGATGCAAGGCTTGCATGTAGCTGCTCAGCCATGGAAACTCATGCCATGAAGCTTCAGACAGAGTTTTTTTTGCTGATGTTAATGCCAGAATAGATTTAGAACTCTGCAGTTGAGTCAGAGTGTTGTCGACTTTTATGTACTATGCGCCTCAGTACTCGGCGTCCTCGTTCTGCTATTTTACATGGTCTGCCACTTTGTGGTTGAGTTGCTGTGCTTCCTCAACACTTCGCAATAATACCACTCGTAGATGAAAGTGAAAGATCTAGGAGGGAAGAAATTTCACAAACTAAGGCCCCATGCACACGACCGTAAAAACGGAGCCATTCACTTTCATTGAACACTGACACCTTTCCGTAGCACTACGGAAGGGTGTCCGTGCCGTGGAAATGTTCCGGGAATTATGGAACATGTCCATTCTTTTGCATTTTGCGGCCCGTTCTCCCATACTTTGTATGGGAGCACGGCCCGAAAATGCGGCCGTCAGTCGGCGGGCCGTAATTGCCCGCACGGTCGTGTGCATGGGGCCTGACTTGTTACAATGGTGGCCTCCTATTACAGTACCACGCTGGAATTCAGTGAGCTCTTTAGAACAACCTATTCTTTCACAAATGTTTGCAATCGCAGACTGCATGGCTAGGTGCTGGATTTTATACACCTGTGGCAATGGGACTGAATGAAACACCGGAATTCAATGATTAACCCCTTAGTGACCACCAATACAAAATTTTCACGGCGGCCCAGTCTAAGCCCTGCACGAGTGTCCCGTACAGGCTGGAGCCGGGGCTCAGCTGTCCGATGACAGCCGGGCTCCTGCTCCAACGGTAGTGATCGAAGTTTACTTTACAATAGCGAACGCAGCATTTAAATCATTAGCAGAGGGAGTGAGCTCCCCCTCTCAACCATCGGTCCGCAAATGCAAGAGCGGGACTCCGATTGGGTGTCATGGCAGCCTAATAAAGACCCCTAGGTCTGCCCTGGGTATATACCCATTAGGACGGATTACCTGTCAGATTTACACTGACAGGAAATAATGCGCTGGTATACTAAGTATATGAAGATCGAAAGATCGCACAGTGAACTCCCCTAGTGGAACTAAAGAAAAAAAAAAAAGTAATAAATTTGAAATAAAAATTAATACAAATTTAAATAAATAAAAAGTACACATAATATGGTATCGCCGCGACCATAGTGACCCAAGCAATAAAGTTAACATAACTTAAACCGCAAGGTGAAGGCTGTAAAAAACTACGGCGAAATGGCAATTTTTTTTCCATTGCCCACCAAAAGAGTCATAATAAAAGTTAGTCAATAAGTCCCATGTATCCCAAAACCGTACCAATCAAAACTACATCTTGTCCCGCAAAATCCAAGCCCACATATCACTACATTGACAGAAAAATAAAAAAAATACGGCTCTGGGAAAGACTATGCAAAAACAAATAATTTTAGTTCAAAAGAGTTTTTATTGTGCAAAAGTCGTAAACCATAAAAAACCTAAACATATGTGGTATCGTCGTAATCGTTCCGACTCATAGAATAAAGGTAATGTGTTTTTTACGCCGCACAGTGAACGGTGTGAATTTAAAACGCATAGAACAATGGTGGAATTTCAGGGTTTTTTCTATGCCCTCCCAAAAAAAGTAAATAAAAGTTCATAAAAAAATTGATATGTACCCCAAAATGGTGCCATTAAAAAGTACAACTAATCCAGCAAAAAAAAAAAAAAAAAAAAGGGCCTCATACAGCTATGTAGACGGAAAAAAAAAAAAAAAAAAGTTATAGCTTTTTGAATAGCTTGGTCATTCGGGCCTAATGGGCTGAGAGGCTTTCTCAGTCACAATGAGGTAGAGCTGACAGGCAGGCAGGGCTGTGACAGACTTGTGCCTCTGACATTATAGGTAATGATGCAATTCTGGGAGTTTTACTTTGTTTTCTGTTGTCCGGACCACACACACCCGCGGGAGAGAGCACTTCTGCCAGAGTGTGGTCAGGTGGACAAGTTATAAAAATGCATATATGAATAGTTAATTTTGACTAATACCATTTGTTTTTGGGTTCTGTTTTTTTTGTTTGAGGCACTTTTTATATTTTATACCGATGTTGGCCAACCCCTTTAAACATAGTTAGATCAAATAAAGACCTCAGCTGGTCAAACATATTAAAGGGGTTGTCCGAGCAACTATAATGGTTTTCCAATGCATCAAGAGTTAACGAAGTGTTTTGTTTTTTTAATATACATATATTTTCCATTTTCTACTGTTTTTGTCTATATTCACTCACTAATTCCCGTGGCTACGTAGTTTATATGGCCCATGCCAATGATTCCGTCCAGATCAGCGACGCACTAAGCCGGTCACACTTGTGCAGTTGAATAGAAGTTCGCACACCACAGGAGGATTGTGTGACCATGCGTGCATGCAATTAAAGAAATTTCAGGAGCAGCTGAAGACACCGCAATGTAAAGTCCAGTTCACACACAGTTTTTGGACGCGGAAACCGCCTCAGAATCGGCGCCAAATAACGTCCGGAACCACCTCCCATTGATTTCAATGGGAGGCGGAGACGTTTTTTTGTCTGCGGCGGCTGTTAGCCGCTCGCTGTAAAAAACGAGTGCCATGTTCCTTCTTGCTGCAGTACCGCCTCAAACCTTCCATTGCAAATCAATGGGAGGCAGAGAAAGCATTTTTTGCCTGCGGCGATCAAAGGCCGCGGGGGGAAAAAAAAACACCACAAAAAACTGTGGCAAGCAAGTGCAGGCATTTTGAAAAAGAAGGAAGCAGACATTATTGCGGCGACAATACAAACTTAATATATGCAGTTAGCTTAGTGGCACAACCCCTTTAAGGTCAGCCAAACCCACAGATTTCAGAGGAATTGACCAACAATCTCATGGGGCACAACAGTCTACATCACTGTAAACATTGAGGGAAAGAGTCGTCGGGCATGCTGGATTTCAACATTTCTCCAGTAGAGGTGTCTGGCAGTGGCTTTTTCCCCTCTTTGAATAGAATTATGGGGAGTATGGAGACAGAGCTATTGGGTGAAGGAGCTATCTAAAAAGTGTATGGCTGGCCCTAGACTAAAATGTACATATCTTAATAAGAATTTGCTGGAGCTGTACAGGTGGTATATTTGTTCCATCAGGTTAAAGAGGCTCTGTCACCAGATTTTGCAACCCCTATCTGCTATTGCAGCAGATAGGCGCTGCAATGTAGATTACAGTAACGTTTTTATTTTTAAAAAACGAGCATTTTTGGCCAAGTTATGACCATTTTTGTATTTATGCAAATGAGGCTTGCAAAAGTACAACTGGGCGTGTTGAAAAGTAAAAGTACAACTGGGCGTGTATTATGTGCGTACATCGGGGAGTGTTTACTACTTTTACTAGCTGGGCGTTGTGTATAGAAGTATCATCCACTTCTCTTCAGAACGCCCAGCTTCTGGCAGTGCAGACACAGCCGTGTTCTCCAGAGATCACGCTGTGACGTCACTCACAGGTCCTGCATCGTGTCAGACGAGCGAGGACACCGGCACCAGAGGCTACAGTTGATTCTGCAGCAGCATCGGCGTTTGCAGGTAAGTCGATGTAGCTACTTACCTGCAAACGCTGATGCTGCTGCAGAATCAACTGTAGCCTCTGGTGCCGATGTGTCCGACACGATGCAGGACCTGTGAGTGACATCACAGATCTGCACTGCCAGAAGCTGGGCGTTCTGAAGAGAAGTGGATGATACTTCTCTTCAGAGCGCCCAGCTAGTAAAAGTATTAAAAACGCCCCGATGTACGCACATAATACACGCCCACTTGGACTTTTGCAAGCCTCATTTGCATAACTACAAAAATGGTCATAACTTGGCCAAAAATGCTCGTTTTTTAAAAATAAAAACGTTACTGTAATCTACATTGCAGCGCCTATCTGCTGCAATAGCAGATAGGGGTTGCAAAATCTGGTGACAGAGCCTCTTTAAGCAGGTAATGACATTTAAAAGCTATGTACATCTTTGAAATAGTGTTTTTTTAATAAAAATATCTATCAGTGTGATTGGTGCAACTTTCAAAATTATTTTTTACTGTATACAGAGCAGCTGTATAGTGCGCGAAGACCTGAATCAGTCAGGTCAGCGGGACTGACTGGTTCAGTGTCAGCAGTCCACCTGTAAATCGATCACAAATTATGAACTTAGCGGTAGCCCATAGAGGCTCAATACTGCGTGTCAGGACCCGCTGACACCGAACCCGTCAGCCCAGCGGACATGACGGATTCCGGTCTTAGCGCTTGATGCAGCTGCTCTGTATAAGGTATACAAAGCAGCCGTATCTCAAAAAGTATAAATAATTCTTAATAAAAATTATTTTGTAAGTTACACCAATCACACTGATAGACAAAGGTGTACATAGACTTTAAGACAAACTCTAGAAAAGCCATAGCTTCTATTGTATTAATTTATTAAGGAGTACATTAACCTACACAATGAATATATTTATTTTACTTTTTCTAGTCTGTCATATTTCTTTTTACTGACTAGGTCGTTGATTAAACAATAAGTACGGCAGCAAGTGGGTGGCAATATTGTGTACAACGGTTGTTGACTAGTGCTAGTGGCAGTGTTGACCCTGTGGCACCATCACTTCTGCCCCACAACTATTACTGGAGTTCGTGAACAAGGTATATTATTTTTCGCCTTGCTTAAAAAGTGGATATAGGTAGGGGATGTAGGAGACGACATTATAGAAATGCTGAAGCGTTTTTGTTGTTTTTTTATTATGTAGGACAATATATCTTAACAGCAAATCTAGCCAACTACAGATGTAAACTGGAAAGAGACCAGGATTAAACTAAAGTTGTGGCAAATCTTCACAGATGTTTTACAATATAATGACAAATTATATGTTTTAAAAAACAAACCGGAACGGTGATCAGCTGATCGCTGCAGGTCCGGCTTCTGTCCCCCCGGCAATCAGCTGTTATCGCCAAGGGAAGGTGCAGCCAGTTACACAATTCCCCTGAAGCGGCCGATGCGCATGAAATTAAGCATTACATGCCTGCTATTTAAATGAATGGCTGTCCATGTAATACATCCGCCATAGTAGGAGCAGCTCTTACAGAGATGCTCACCGTTTCTGGCACATAGAAGGGAATCTCAAGTAAGTCCCAATATGACTAGGAAAATCTTGTCTTTTTAGGTTTGCAAAGGTAGGAAAAAAACATACTGAACTAGTTTTTCTTATTACTCACCCTCCCAAAAAGAAAAAAAAATCAAGTATTTTTGCTTCAAAAAACAAAAAATTTCAATAAAAAAACTCACCGCAGAGCATGCCATCAACCTCTTCAGTGCCATTAATGCTTTTTTTCCCTAGAATTTTTCCCCTCTACTGACCTAGAACCACTAGTTCAGGCTCAGAAATAGTTATTCACTCATCTCTAGGGGCGTTAGTTCTGAATGTGAACGTAATATGTTCTATTTGAAATATGCATGCTTTTTTTTTTTAGAGATCTAAATATTAAAACTTGAAGCTGCTTACTAAAAAATCTACTTGTAATATCTAAAGATGGCCATACATCTTAGATAGCCAAACATGCATATGAGGAGAGGGAAACAAGCCACTCGTGTGAAATAAGGAACGGGAATGTTGAACATGTCCAATCAATTTTGCGCAATCCATTTTCTCCTCCGAAATTTGCCATCAGGGGAGTCAGAACACCACCATAAACTTTAGATGGTCGGCGGTCAAGCCTAAGTCGGCGGGATTGGACAACTTTAATCTAATTTGTACGGGCACCTTACGAGTAGCAACACCCTGGCACTTCAACCAAGTAACATTTATGACATGGAGTAGGCCGTTGACAGTGTACTGAAGTTGGTTGGATATCTTGTTTTTTGTACCACTGTAAGAAAACCACTTTTAATAAAAACATTGCAAACCAAAATCAGTATAAATCACCAAAGAAACACTAGATCATAAGGCTTGTCTCCAGCAATCCCAAAGACTACTTATAGTAATCGCTGTTTTTGTGGACTTAATGGATATTTTTGATAAACGTGAACATCAGGTAACTGCCACACATATACAGAGGTAAAAAAAAGAAAGACTTAGTACGGTGCC
This sequence comes from Rhinoderma darwinii, assembly GCF_050947455.1. Lineage (NCBI taxonomy): Eukaryota > Metazoa > Chordata > Amphibia > Anura > Rhinodermatidae > Rhinoderma > Rhinoderma darwinii. Next base: position 118,189,210 of record NC_134691.1, read on the forward strand.
GAAACACGTGGGGTATTTCTTAAAAATAAATAAATAAAAATCAGCAGTGAATTTACAGCAAAAGCTGCACTTGCGAATTTTGCTGCAGATTCACAGTGGATATCACCCCTTCTACACTGAAAAGTTTCAAATCAATGCTGGGAATATGAAAATGCTCTGATATCTGTGCGGAAAAAGTTCTGCAGCATGTGGATGAGAGGTGTTAAAACCTCATCCATGTGGCCGGGACTGTAATCTGCTACTGATTTTTTTGTGCATGGGGCCTCAAGGGGGAGCCTAGAGAGGTACCTTAAACAATATATTCGGGGCTTGGGTTGGCTCCACACAGGAGAGAAAATGCTGCAGCGGATTACAGTTCCAGCCACGTGGATGAGAATTGAACAAATATCATCCACATGCTGCTAAACATGCAATTCACAGCGGATTTCACTCTTTTCAATGTCGAAGGGGTTATATCCGCAGAACAATCTGCATGTAACAAAGCCAACAAAACACAGAAGATGAAGACCCGTTTGCTCACTCCCAGACATAGAAGTTTACATTTATTTTTGTTTGATCTTTAAATCAGACAATTAATGTCTAGGAAAAAAATTAAGCTGCCCATACACTGGAGATTTTGGTTGGCCAAAAAGGACGATTTAGACCATTTTCTGCCAACCGTGACAGACGATAACCAAAGACCGACATCTCTGCAAGGGTTTATCTGCCGCCATGTTGGATTGTCTGGTTGTGGGGTACAGTCTTGTGAACTAGTTAATGCCAAATGACAAATGTCCATCCCATCAACAGAAGACCAGACCAGGCCAAAGAACCTGTCAAATATATCAATCAGGCATTTATCATTTTAACTTATGGAGTTGTCGACCAGAACAACAACCATCACAGACCAACAATGAACGACAAGTCATTCAGAAAACAGCCGTCTGAAACGTATAGCCGGCATTATGCTAATTTTTACCAAAAGTAGATTTACTGAGCTAGTACTAACATTTTCTGCCCATGTTTAGTAGGTATATCATTATTCACAACATGCTCAGTACAATAATGCTACTGTTAGATGATTTATAAAGTATAGTGTACCTGCAGTCTCAACTACACCGCCAAGCTACAGACTTCCATAAGTGGTTTACAGTCTGCTAGCCGGCCCCGGAGGCAACAAAAGGAAATTTGGTTATGCTGTGGCTACCCTGCTCGAAGTTGAGATTTCTTCTGCTTATAGTGATCGTATACTATAGTACTTCAATATATCTTCCAAACCAGAGGTACGCTTTAAAAAGCTCCAATCTAGCTCTCCGCTAAGCTAATAGAGGAGGTTCTGCTATGAGGTCCATATGCAATAATACGGTAGATTAATGTGAAACCCCTTTAAAAGTGTGACATTATTTTCATTGCTAATAATTTTCTTAGGGCTCATGTACACGACTGTTTTCTTCAGGGTTTTTTTTTTTTTTTGGAGGATAGCACACGGAACCATTCATTCATATGGGCCCATGCATATGCATATGGGCCTATGCCTGCCTGTCTCACTCATTCACTGTATAGGTCTGCAAAAAAACGGACAGCACACGGAAGCCACTAAGATCAGTGTTTTGCGATCCACAATACGGAAACTGTTGTGTGCATGATGCCTTATTATACCACTGATTAATACATGGAAATCGCTATCAAAATGAGTCTTTCTTCTTTCACATGTCAAGTAATTATAAAATATCATCTAAACCCATAAACATCAGAATTCAGTGTACACAAGAGAGTCCAGCTTTTGCCACACACTCAGTAAGCAGAATATCCCATAAGCAATCTGAACCTTAACCTCTTGGCAACACGTGACGTAACTGTAGTTCACAACCACTAAGCGGGAATATGGAGCAGGTAACAAAATCATTTTTTAACACTTTTTTCTTTGTAAAACTAGTATATCACAAAATATATATATATATATATATATATATATATATAAATTTTGTATCTGTGTAATCGTATTGACCCGCAGAATAAAGTTAACATGTTATTATTCCATTTTTAAGTGGCGTGGTGAATAAAAAAAACAGCAATTCTACTATTGTTTTTTATTATTTTTATTACAGTGTTCACCGTGCTCTATAAATGACATTCACTTTATTCTGCGGGGCGATACGATTACGTTGATACATTATGTTTATAGTTTTTTTAGGTCTTCTGCGTTTGCACAATAAAATACTTTTTATTAAACAAAATCATTTACTTTTTGTGTTGCCTTATTCTAAGAGCCATAACTTTATTTTTCCATTAATAAAGGCATGCGAGGACTTATTTTTAGTGTAACAAACTGTAGCTTCGATCAGGACCATTTTTAGGTACAAGCGACTTTTTGATCTCTTTTCATTCCATTTTTTGGGAGGAGAAGTAACCCAAAAATTGTGATTCTGGTACGGTTTATTAGGATTTTCTTTTATGGCATTCACCGCGCGGGATAGATAACAAAACACTTTTGTAGTTCAGGCCGTTACGGAGTCGGCGATACCAATTATGTATAGTTTATTTTTTATTTATTTTTTATTAACCCCTTAACGCTCAGTGACATACTATTCCGTCATGGAAACCGTCCTGTTCGCGCTCCATGACGGAATAGTACGTCACGGGAGTAACGGTCATTTCGGCCGTCCTCCCGCCACATACAGGAGCTGTGACAGCTGCTGTCTCGTACCGATCGCTGTGTCCCCGCTGATTAACCCCTGAAAAGCTGTGTTCAATAGCGATCATGGCTTTTTAGGGGTTAAGCTGCCATCGCCGGCCTGCTACACGATAGTGGCCGGCGATGGTGACTATGGCAACCGGACACCAAACAATGGCGTCCGACTATGCCATCGACGGAAGCCTAGTGGCTCCCACTATGCTTGCTGTCAGTGAGTAGCTGACAGTTCTAATACACTGCACTACGCATGTAGTGCAGTGTATTAGAATAGCGATCAGGGCCTCCTGCCCTCAAGTCCCCTAGTGGGACAAAGTAAAAAAGTAAAAAAAAAAAAAAAGGTGTAAAAATAAGAAAATAAAAGATTTAAAAAAGTAATAAAAGTAAAAATCCCCCCTTTTCCCTTATCAGTCCTTTATTATTAATAAAAATATATAAACAAATAAACTATACATAATTGGTATCGCCGCGTCCGTAACGGCCTGAACTACAAAATTATTTTGTTATTTATCCCGCACGGTGAACGCCGTAAAAGAAAATAATAATAAACCGTACCAGAATCACAATTCTTTGGTCACTTCACCTCGCAAAAAATGGAATAAAAAGAGATCAAAAAGTCGCATGTACCTAAAAATGGTATTGATGGAAACTACAGTTCGTTACGCAAAAAATAAGTCCTCGCACGGCTTTTATTGATGGAAAAATAAAAACGTTATGGCTCTTAAGGTAACACAGAAAGTAAATTATTTTTTACAAAACGTATTTTATTGTGCAAACACCATAAGACATAAAAAAAAACTATAAACATCTGGTATCGCTGTAATCGTATCGCCCCGCAGAATAAAGTGAATGTAATTTATAGCGCACGTTGAACGCTGTAAAAAAAATAGAATAAAAAAACAATAGTAGAATTGCTGTTTTTTAGTCACCGCGCCACTTAAAAATAGAATAAAAACTGATCAAAAAGCCGCATGCACCCCAAGAAAACTACAATGAATTCCTCAAGGTGTCTAGTTTCCAAAATGCTGTCACTTTTGGGGGGTTTCCACTGTTTTGGCACCACAAGACCTCTTCAAACCGGACATGGTGCCTAATTAAAAAAAGAGGCCTCAAAATCCACTAGGTGCTTCTTTGCTTCGGAGGCCGGCGCTTCAGTCCATTACCGCACTAGGGCCACATGTGGGATATTTCTCAAAACTGCAGAATCTGGGCAATAAATATTAAGTTGCGTTTCTCTGGTAAAACCTTTTGTGTTATAAAAAAAAAAGTGGTATAAAAAGGATTTTCTGACAAAAAAAAAGTAGATTTCACCTCTACTTTGCTCTAAATTCCAGTGAAACACCTAAAGGGTTCATAAACTTTCTAAATGCTGTTGTGAATACTTTGAGGGGTCTAGTTTCTAAAATGGGGTGTTTGATAGGGGTTTCTAACATATGGGCCCCTCAAAGCAACTTCAGAACTGAACTGGAACCTAAAAAAAATAAATAAATTAGGCAATACTTCGCTTCTTACATTATACTGATAATGAGCCGTGCCCAACCCGAGATGACGCCAGTTTTGACTGTTTGTATAAATGGAGACCCTATTAGACCGTTCCAGTGCCCGGTTTTCCCAAGCATACACCCCCGAGAAGTGTATTTCTATTGAGGAGTCCTTGGTACATTTTAAAGGGAGGGTTCAATTCCGCCAGTACCTGCCGGGTAAGAGGGCAAGGTATGGCGTGAAGTTGTACAAGCTGTGCGACAGTGCATCAGGGTATACCTACAGATTTAGGATATATGGAGGGAAGGACAGCAGTATTCAGCCCCCAGAATGCCCCCCCCCCCTTTACTGGGAGTTAATGCAAAAATTGTGTGGGATTTGGTGCACCCACTGCTGGACCAGGGTTACCACCTCTACCTGCATAATTTTTATACCAGCGTCCCACTCTTCAACTGTCTCACTCCCAGAAGTCCTGCGGCATGCGGCACGGCTAGAAGAAATCTGAGAGGCCTCCCTGAGACTCTGCAGGGCAAACACTGGGGTGAGAGCAGGGCACAATCTGGCAGCAACATATTGTGTGTCAAGTACAAGGACAAGAGAGATGTCACACCAGTACCCATGTACCAGGACGAGGTACCAGTACAGAGACCCCCAAACCAGACTGCATCCTGGAGTACAATAGGTACAGTGGAGCAGTAGACTTGTCAGATCAAGTCCTGAAGCCCTACAGCGCCATGCGGTGTGGTATAAGAAGCTGGCCGGGCACATCATACAGATGGCATTGTACAACGCGTACGTGCTACATCGATGTACAGGCCAGATGGGAACTTTCCTGGAATTTCAAGAGGTGGTTATCAAGAAACTAATTTTTAGGGACCAAGAAGGGGGGGCACCCAGTACTTCTGGAGGCGAGGCCACACGCGTCGTACCAGGGCAACACTTTCCAGGAGAAGTTCCCCAAACTGGCAAGAAAGGAAAAAGTCAAAAGAGGTACAAAGTCTGCTATAAGAGGGGGATAAAGAAGGACACAATATATCAATGTGACACGTGTCCCGAAAAACTAAGGCTCCGCATGAAAGAGAGTGCTTCAAAATGTATCATACATCCCTTGATTTTTAATCTACCCCAGTTTTACTTACCCTGATGTACTCCGCACAGCTTATCCCCCCTCGTCTTTCCCCTCTGAGCCCTGCTGCGTGCCTAGGCAGCTGATTACAGCCACATGTAGGGTATTGACGTACCCATGAGAACCCACATTACAGTTTATGGGGTGTATGTCTCCGGTCAAAATGCTCACTACACCTCTAGATGAATGCCTCAAGGGTGTAGTTTTTAAAACGGGGTCACTTCTTGGGGGTTTCAACTGTACTGGTACCTCAGGGGCTTCTGCATACATGACTTCGCACCAAAAAATCCCCAGTAGGCCAAATGGTGGTCCTTTCCTTCTGAGGCCACCCATGGGCCCAAACGGCAGTTTATCACCACAAATGGGGTACTGCCGCACTCAGGACAAATTGGGCAACAGAATGGGGTATTTTATTTCTTGTAAAAATTAGAAATTCTCAGCCAAAACTACATATTATTGGAAAAAATAATTTTGTTTTAATTCCCAGCCCAATTCAAATAAGTTCTGTGAAAAAACTGTGGGGTCAAAATGGTCACAATAAATGAATTCCTTGAGGGGTGTAGTTTCCAAAATGGGGTCACTTCTGGTGGGTTTCCATTGCTTTGATACCTCTGGGGCTCTGCAAATGAGACATTGCACCCGAAAACCAATCCAGCAAAATCTGGACTCCAACAAACACATAACACACCTTTGCTTCTGAGCCCTCCCATGGGCCCAAATGGCAGTTTATCACCACAAATGGGGTATTGCTGCACTCAGGACAAATTGGGCAACAAAATGGGGTATTTTGTTCCCTGTGAAAATAAGACATTTTGATCACAAATGACATTTTATTGGAAAAAATGACATTTTTTTTATTTCACAGACCAATTCAAATAGGTGCTGTGAAAAAACTGTGCGGTCAAAATGGTAACAACAACCATAAATTAATTCCTTGAGAGGTGTAGTTTCCAAAATGGGGTCACTATTGGGGGTTTCCTACTGTTTTGACACCTCAACACCTCTTCAAACCTGGCATGCTGCCTAAAATATATTCTAATAAAAAAAGAGGCCTCAAAATGCACTAGGTGCTTCTTTGCTTCTAGGGCTTGTGTTTTATTCCACGAGCGCAGTAGAGCCACATGTGGGACATTTCTAAATACTGCAGAATCTGGACAATACATATTTAGTAGTGTTTCTCTGGTAAAACCTTCCGTGTTACACAAAAAAAAATTTGAATAAAATTGAAATTCAGCAAGAAAAATTAAATTTGCAAATTTCACCTCCACTTTGCTTTAATTCCTGTGAAATGCCTGAAGGGTTAAAAAAAACTTTCTAAATGCTGTTTTGAATACTTTGAGGGGTCTAGTTTTTAAAATGGGGTGTTTTATCGGGGTCTCTAATATATAGGCCCCTCAAAGCCACTTCAGCACTGAAGAGGTACCTTAAAAAAAAAAGGCTTTTGAAATTCTTTAAAAAAAAAAGAGAAATTGCTGTTTATGTTCTAAGCCTTGTAACGTCCAAGAGAAATAAAATAATGTTCAAAAAACGATGCCAATCTAAAGTAGACATACAGGAAATGTGAACTAGTAAGGGTATGTTCACACGAGGGCGTCCGTAACGGCTGAAATTACGGGGATGTTTCAGCCTGAAAACATCCCCGTAATTTCAGCCGTAACGGCATATTACGGGCGTAATTGGCGCTGCTATTCATTGGAGTCAATGAATAACGGCTCCAATTACGGCCAAAGAAGTGACAGGTCACTTCTTTGACGCGGGCGTCTATTTACGCACCGTCATTTGACAGCGGCGCGTAAATTACGCCTCGTGTGAACAGACAAACGTCTGCCCATTGCTTTCAATGGGCAGATGTGTGTCAACGCTATTGAGGCGCTATTTTCAGACGTAATTCGGGGCAAAAACGCCCGAATTACGTCCGTAAATAGGCCGTGTGAACATACCCTTACTATTTTGGGTGGTAAAACCGTCTGTTTTACAAGCAGATGCATTTAAATTCTGAAAAATTCTATTTTTTATACATTTTTCCTAAATTTTGCAATTTTTCACCAATAAACACTGAATATATCGTCCAAATTTTACCACTAACATAAAGCCCAATGTGTCACGAGAAAACAATCTCAGAATCGCTTGGATTGGTTTAAGCATTCCGACGTTATTACCACAAAGTGAAATATGTCAGATTTGAAAAATGGGCTCTGAGCCTTAAGGCCAAAACAAGGCTGCGTCCTTAAGGGGTTAATAATAGAGGACTGATAGTGGAAGTAAAAAAGTCCCCATTTTTCCCCTAGGAGACGTGAGGGCAGGAGGCCAAAATGGCCGATCCTCCCGTGATGTACTATTAGGTCATAGAGCGCAAACGATGCAGTTACCATGACCTAATCGTACGTTCAGGAGCGAGAACGGGTTAAAGGAAAAAAATTAATATGGCTTATGGAAGGCGGGAATAAAAACTAAAAAACAAAAAATGGCTGCGGCGCCAAGGGTTTATCTCAGGGATATGTTTAGGTAAATAAAGCACCTAATTCTAAACGTATTTTGTATGAACACTCGTTAAAAATAAAAAAAATTCTGTGATAAGATATTACATTTATAAACGTATTAACTTCTTGCCGACACAGGACGAGAATACTCGTCCTGAGTGGCGGGTACTTCATGCATTAGGACAAGTATTCTCGTCCTGTGTGACAGTCGTGTCCGCGCGCGATCAGAAGCAGGGCAGCAGCTGTAATACACAGCCGCAGCCACGCTCTAACGTCGGAGAGAAGAGAAACCTCTTCTCTCTGCCGTTAACCCCTTGAATGCCACAATCAAAGTTGATCGCGGCATTCAAAGTAAAGAGGTGGGGGGACTGCCCTTTGATCGCGTCACAGAAAATCCCTGTCACACGATCAAGGCCCATAACTTGTATGGCTGGACAGCCTTGGGTCTGAGGTGTGTGTGTGTGTGTGTATGTATATATATATATATATATATATATATATATATATATATAAAAAGTTATTTACAAAAATTTTTTTTTATATTAGATTAAAAAAAAATGTAAAAAAAAATACATTTTTTTTTTACAATAAACTCTTTCAAATAGAAGTCCCAAAACATGAAATAATAGACATATTTGGTATCGCCACGACTAACAACCTGTACAACAAACGTATAACATTATTTGTGATGATCGGTGTATGGTGTAAAAAAAACTGCAGCGGAACTGCTTTTTTTCTGCATTTTTGCCAAAATAAAAATTTAAACGAAAATGTATTTGTACCAAAAACTGGTACCTACAGAAAGTACAACTCGACCGCAAAAAACAAAGTCTCATACAACTATGTGGTACAAAAAATAAAAAGTTATGAGCGGCGGGATGCAAAGAAAGTAATATAAAAAAATTGTTCTGTCCTCAAGGCCAAAATTGGTCATGTCCTTAAGGGCTTAAAACGCCACCTAGTGTTTCAGCACTCCCCCTATAAATGCGCCGCTTATCTGCACAGCCTCATCTTTGGCGGTGTGTAGGAATCCCCGCTGGTGAGCAGGTTATCCCATAATCTTCAGTGTCTTCTCTGCTTGTCAGAGGAGATGATGAGAATGCACACAAGGACATGGAATTTTAGGCTCAATTAATGAAAACACAAACATAACTTTTGAATTAAACAAGCCGGAGAACCGTATTATCAAGGTTACATAATAAAAACAAAAGCAAGTGAGACAGAATAATATTTATATAACCAGTGTCTACCCAGAGGGGGGTTAATGTCCTTTCTTTTTCAAGATTCTTGATAGAATGATAGAAGACAGCGGATCTGACAAAAATGCTAGCTATTAACTCTTGCTTCCCGACACAGGTCGTCAGAACCAATTAGGACGCAGTGTTTAAGCTTCTGGACAACGCTGAATCGATGACACAAGATCTTTCCAGAAGACAGCATAGTTAAACTTTTAACTCAGAAACAGGTAAGTACAATTAGTAACATGGAATGTACCAAGTGAATTTTCGCTATAATTCCATGGACCCCTTAAATTTAATGATTCCAGGCGCCTTACATTCTCCTGCTCATACACATTACATTAGCTGTCAGTCGACCGGCCAATCGCTTGTTTGGCAGTTACTCCTCCCGGCTCCCCAATACACATGCACGCTCGGCTTGGCCCGACCAAGAGTGCATGTGTTTTCAATGGGGAGGGGGGGGGGGATAAGCTTCTGCCACTTATCTACCGGGGGAACAAAGAATTGGACGTGTTGAAATTCAACATGCCCTATCCTTCTTTCCCCAAATCGGCCATTGAGGGAGGATTTGGAGCCCCCATAGAGATAATCAGGTGGTCCCGCCGAAATCAGCAGGTTCAGCAGACAAATCTAATGTGTATGTGCACACCAAGGTTACCCATACCCGTAACGTATCTTGCAGAATAATCCGCACAGGTTTACGCGCAGCTTTGTACCCTTCTGCATTGAAAAGTGTAAAATTATCAGTGACACAACATGCTGATTTCTGTGAAGAAAATATGTAGCAACATGTGGATTAGATGTTTTAAATCTCAAGATTTGGTTTCCGGAGTAGGTCTATAAAGATTATCATTTATCTAGGTCATAGTATATCTAGTAGCAGAATTGTTCAAAGACTTTTTACTACTCGTAGTAGTCACTTCCTCGGTTTAGATAAGTGATACTAACATTTTCCCAACATTTTGAGGGTAAAGTTAGCAATACACATAAAAGGTTCTTCCCAATACAGAGAGAGTTCTATAGTCATCAGGAAAGGGAAAACATAAAAGCATTAACTATATGTGTTCCCTCGCATTCCTTAGACACGGGATGACGGACTCGGAAGACAACGTGACATGATCTCTATTCTCAGCCTCATTCCCTATAGCCTTCCTCCGTATCGCCCTTTATACCCCTGCCCTTTCATTAGTTTCATTCTTAACAAATTTTGTAACGTCTTTCTATGGTCAAATCAGTATCTGCTTTGTTGCCTTGCTTATGTACAATGTTTCCTTTCTTTGCGTTCTGAAAAACTTTAATAAAAAAAGAATTTAGATAATAACTATAAGTGTTTCAAATGATAGGGCAGCTTTCCAAAGATACATGGTGTTGAATTGGATTTATGAAGGTAGGTATAAATTGTTGCCCATAAACACAAGGGCAGATTTATTAAGACTGGCATTTCATACGCCAGTCTTAGAGATCTGCTCCGCCTGAGTAAGATACGGCGGGCCTCATATGCGATGCAGTTATCAGTGCTGTGTCACATACGTTCAGGACCTTGTATGAGCCGCCGCACGCTGAGGGAGACAGAGGGGACCTGGATGGGAGAAGAGTTGAGGGGACGACCAATTTTTTATTTAATTTTAGTTATTTAACTGTCCAAAGGGGGGGGGGGGGGTAGTCCGATGGGGAGGGCAAGGTACAGTGGTACCTTGCTATGCTCCAGAGTGAAATCTACGGCCAGCTACAAGCTGGTGTAGATTTCCACTATAATTTCTGCCAGTTGTGGCTGTTCCCCGTTAGAGGAAGCCATGCCCTATTCCACAAAGGGCGAGGGCGGTGTGGCGACTTTTCTATGCTAGCAAGATTGATCAATTTCTCCATTATCTTTAGTTGAGACAACAGTTTTTTTCCTCCAACTCCACCACAAACAAACATATCCATTCAGGTTGGCCACGCAGATATGTTAATTCTGTGGTGAGACCGGGATTAGCAGCCACTAGACACTAATCCAAGATGTGCCCCTCACTCTCGTCAAAATATAATTCATTCTGATAAAGGTATGGACATTCTGCCGAGTCCTGGACATTAGAGCGAAGAACTTATTTGCGCTTATTGAGATGTGGTTTGGTCTTTTCACTCAATAGATTCGACTACTTATACTAAAGTTTGTTTAATGCGTGTGTATCACAGAGATGCAGAATTGAAGCACGCAGAGATGCCATGTTTCTTAAATTCTTCTGTTATTTTCTTCAGACACGCCAACTGCTCTGCTGATCGCCTTTTACTTGACCTTACATCCGTTTTTACAAAGGCCCAATCTAAATAACTACAACATTCTAAAGCTCTTCTGAAACGTGTGTATCCTTTGTCCCTCACTTTTGCGTTGATTGTTTCACTCTGAGGCTGGTGGGTTTACAGTTGTGCCAGCCCTCGCTTGTGTTCTAGTGGATTGTGACAGTTAAAAAGCAGATACTGACTGGTATTCGCGAGTTTTCTGAAGACTAAAATTTAAGACTCCCCACACCTTAATAGAAAAGTGTAAAAATAAATTTCCTGATGCTCCAAAAATGCCAGAGGTAGAAGTCCCTCTAGAATTAAATGATGGCAATTCAAAATGGAGTGGTCAAACCCAGGCACAGTGTAATGACGGGGTAGGGAGACAGACAGGTGAGCCCTAATCTACCCGCCACTCAGTCCCTGCCTACTTGCAACGACCCGTCCTAGGCAACAGGGTACAACTGGGCGACGGTCCCTACGCTCAGTAAGTGCACGACAGACAAACAGACAAGGGTACACAGAAGCTAGGGAAACGGGGCAGCTGCCCACGGAGACACCGTGAGCAACGAGAGTGTGAACGAGCCGAGTCAAACCAGGAGTGCACGAGGTACAAAACGCTGAGCAGGAGAGTGGTCAGTAAGCCAAGGTCAATAACAAGCAGAAGATCAGTAGTTCAAGCAGCAGCAGCAGAGCCAGGAAACAAGCAGAGCAGAATCACAGGCAAAGGAGGAACAGGAAAGGCAGGTATAAATAGATAGTGGGCGGGAGCTAGTTCCGTCTGGCCAGGCTGTGATAGGCTCTTCCACTCCTAAGCCTGCCATCCTGAGTGGTGGAAGATGGAGTCAGTCTCACAGACATAGGAGCAGGTGCAGACTGATTACCCACGGGCGTCGACACAGAAGCTGTGTCTGGCAGATCCTTTACACACAGGATGCCATCCTGTGGCCTGGGTTTAGTAATAGAGGGTAGACAATAGATTTATTTGGAAGATTAGTTTATCATGTACCAATATGATAATGAGGCATCTTTAGTCAATAATAACTAATCTTTCATAGAGACATAAAAGGACATCCAGTAAAATTCAAGATCACTTGTCAAGGACACATTTTAAATGAGAATATATATGCAGCGCAGAACTGAAAAGTCGATAAACCTCCAGGAGTTTCTTATCATATAGAAGTAGTCTGACATCTTAGGCACAGGCAACGGCAGAGAATATAATATTACAAATTATAGCACAACAGCCCAAAAATAATAATATAAACCTCTGGTGACAATAAATATGGCTGTCATTAAAGAGTGATTGGTTGTCACTCAGTTTTCCCAGATAACCGACTCCTGAATGGCAAATCCGACTAGTTATATGCAGCAATAGAGGAGAGGGGGATTCATACCTACAAAATTAGGAAAATTTGTAGTTCAGGAATGAGCATTTTTGTAAACCGATATAACTTGAATATACATTTTATCAAATTGACATCTGACAGAATAAGATAACTGGCGCTTATTTTAATAGAAAAACAGAAAATTTTGGTATATTTAAAAAGGGCAGGTTTTTAAAATATCCCTGCTTACCATCTTTATTCCTATACCTCGGAGATTATCCAAGAATATTTTCCAGTATTGATTCTGTCAGACTCAGAGTAATAGGAGTTGTCTCTCAAATGAAGATACCCTTCACGATGGACTTTCGCTTACAAGCGCGCAGTAAACAGTCTCAGCTTTTGCAGCTTATAATGAAGATTGAACAATAGTGCACAGTAGTCCTTGCAAGACGCTCTTATTAGAAAATGTTTTAGATGGTTGTCGGAGGGGATGCAGAATTACAAAAATGAGTAAAACAAAATAGTCATTTTAAGACTACATAAATGTGTTTACATTCCACAACTGGGACTAATGGATTCATAAAATATTAATGAACACCACTTCCATAGTATTCAATACAAAAGCTTCCTTATATTTCACTTAAAAATATTTTATGTATAAATACTGTGCATCTCGGTGGGGGAAAAAACAAAACATCAGTGTCCAACTTCAGCAAATCCCCCAGCAAAAATAGGTCAATGCATAGAACAAGTAACAAGTTTGGGTTGTTATCCATCTTGCCAGCTGCATGCGAGTTTGGCGCTTAAAGTGAATTTCCAACCACTAGCTGCACATTAAGGTCCATATCAGATGGCCATAATATGGACCACATTATGGTTTCCGTATGTTTCAGTCAGGGTCCCATTCTGACGGGAAGCTCCAACGGAACGTCAGAACCGGACCCTGACGCAGATGTGAACGAAGCCTAAGGCTTTATCCATGCAGCCGTATTGAGTCTCCTTACAAGATACAAGTTGTATGGAGCAGTGATACGCTGAACATAGAGATGTATTAAGATAATACTGTATCTTTATATGAATCCGGTTTCATACGGTTGCTTTTTCTGTCAGATTTATATGGCATTTTCATAAAAGAAATTAGCATATTTTTTACAGTAACAGAAACAGTATATTTGTCCTTGTGTCTCACAGCAGTCAGTACATACACTGACAATCTTGGCTACTTTAATCCCTTCCAGTCTTCCAGTCACTGCACAAAGCCTGAATGTTCCCTCACAATCCTCCACGGACAGCATCCTCTCCATCCATATACACAGGCCTCTATTGTCCACACTGCGTAAACAAACGCTGCTGGATCTGCTGATTCCGTCAAATAAATAAACGCGCCTAAATGCTGCTATGTTACCAAAACAGTTTGACTTCTCTACCACAAAATGTCCTACTTGAACAAAAGAAGCTTTCATGTTTAACCCCTGGAGCTGCTAGGCATGTGCGGCACATAACAGCACCCAGTCATGCTACGAAGAGGCAGCCACTGCATACGGGAGGAGATTTCGATAAAGCCAGGCGGCAACCAAACCCAGCTACTGGCAGACATGATACCACATCAGCTGCCATGTATGGACGAAATGGAGCTGGAAACGGAAGAGTTGAAGGATCATACACTGCAATAATCAGTTCGCTCTGATGCTCACTGTAGTGCTTTTTAATGGGATGACAGAAAGTCCAGGAAAATACCTGCCCCCAATCACTACTTTATCACATATCTCCAGAATCGAATACATGTGTGAATAATATTGGTTTAGGGTTACAGCTCTGCTAAAAGAGTAAAGGTGCAGCACGCGTGGAATACTTGCTTTGTATTTCTGCAGAGCAAACGTACACTGCGGAAAACTTTACAACCCATTCCTATGGGAAAAAATATTCAGCAACGCAAGATATAGAGAAATCTGGCTGAGTTGTGAAATATTCTTCCCATAGGCAAACATTGTCGTTTTCCGCAGGGTAATTTTACACTGCAGAAATACAAAGCAAGTACGCCACGTGTGACTGCACCCTACAGATAGTCCTGGTGCAGGTTGAGAGTAAGTTATTACTGTGAACTGACCAAATGCTTAGGCCACCCCACACGATCACAAGAAAGCACGGCCTGTACGTTGAGCGTCTTGCCCAGTTGATTGGCCAAGTTTAGTCTGTAATGTGCCGTTGATGTCACATGGTCCTGCTTAACCAAGTGGTCGCATGCACAATTTATATACAGGGACACTTTTTAGTGGCACTCTAAACAAAAGTTGGTGGGTCCTGCTCAGTGGGGGCAGGAGCACTTGCTGGCCTGTTTTTCATAAATTAAAGGGGATTGTTCCGGTGACAGGTTCTCTTTATGAACTCTATGGGCAAATTACACATCCATCCAACAAGCAATATCAAGGCTTGTTCCCACTTGCATTTTAAATCTCTCTTTCACTGTCTTGAGACCACTATAAGCCAGAAAGTTAGAGCAGCTCCAAAACTGGCAAACCTGGCCCATCCACACATTTCATTTGAATGGCCGCCACGGAAAGATACCTTTCCCTGCAGCGATCAAGGCTTCCCACGGCAATAACAGCTGATCGCTGGGGTTTAGAGATCCCCGACCCACTTTCAGCTTGGCTGACTCTACATATTTCAATGATGGAGGAGATAAGTGGCTGATGACTACCTTTGTTGCCACCTATCTCGAGGGACACAGAGGACCTAACAGACAAATATTCATCCTGCTGGATTCTGCTTTCCTCTGACTGCAGATGTTAGGGTTGGGTCTACCAAGCCCCATCGACAGTAGCTTTTTGGTAGGATATACCTACTATACTTGGCAAGCAGTGGTGGGTTAATGTTAGACGGAAATCACAAGTTAATATATTGAAAAGTTTGCCATTTTTACATTTTATGACAATAGTGACCTTGTTTAAGACCCCCAATAAAAACCTTTAACACAAGATTAAAGAAATGACGTTCCAATTCTAGAAACTCTTGGGTAGAAACAAACACAACACAGGCTTTGGTTACCGGTTATAACCATTTGCCAAGGTCCACAACATAGCAACAAATTAATATTAACTATGCATGTAAAATTCAGCACTGCTGGTAAAAGTAACTAAAATAGTGGAAGTGGTTAAATCCCCAAACATTTCTTAAAGAAAAAGTAATTGTGTACTAGGGGCTTAGTCACAAGAACGCAGCTCAAGAATTCTGATCCTTCCATGTTCATAATCCACTAACAGTCTAAAAGATTTGCTGTAAAGAGCACGGAAAACTAAAGATTTCATGCAAGATCAGTATAGAACAACATGGGTTTTGTAATATCTGCTGTACAGAATGCTGAAATCCCTCCATCACAAGGGCTATGCTTACTTTAGCCTAGAACAAGAAGTCGACCAATGGCAATAAACAGATCAATGGGGTATAACAGAGACTGGGGCGTCTACCACGGACAAGTGTGAACGCAGTCAGGGTACCATCTACGCGAAGCTTGTATGCTTTACATGAGAAAAAGTGGGTTTTATTTGGATACTCTGGTTTCCACTCCTACTCCAACAACATAATAGTAAGCTAAAACAGCCATCCCATCAGGACATCCCCATATCCATCAGCAGCACCCCCAAACTGAACTGATCACTGGGGTTCAGTCGCTGGAAGAATCAAGCCACGTATTGTATTACACAATGCCAACTGAATTCAGTTGGCAACCATGTAACTACCAGAGTGAGTATTTTCTGCTCTGGCTACTAGAGGGGACCCCCCTCTATGATGCTCACATATACTAATAATAGGATATATGGACAGGAGTTGTTCTGATGAGATTTCCCCTTTACCAGTCGTCCCCAACAAGAGAAGTCGTTTTCTATATTCCCTCTTCTAGAACTTGTTCCTGATTGAAGATAAAAACCTTGGAAGGAAACAAGAACATGAAATTCGCTTTTGTGAAGGTGCCCACTGAACGCCTGTGCCCGAAATTGGGCAGTCAGATTGTCAGCCGATGTGGGGACATGATCCTCTGTGATGGGCAGTAAATATCTAGACTTCTATCCAACTCATGACTTTTATTGTAGACGAACTGCAATGGATACACTAAGGAAATCCCACAATAAAACTGTATATTGTGCAATGAAATGGTTAATCACACGCCTATAGAGCGGTATATACAACCGGAGGAAGAGGTTTTCTCCGATGACTGGTATATCGACTGTACATTTTTGGCATTGGGCCTATCCAACAGAAATCTCAACCACTCAATGCTGACACCAGGAAATGTCAAAAACTGATCTGACGCTGCACATAGGACAAGGGCTGGGCTGTCGCTGGCATGTTGGTGATACATGCGATGTTGTTCTACTGTTAACCCCCTGCCTGCCAGGTGGACAAAGGAAAGCCCAATGTTTTGGGGGGATGTAAAAAAAAAAAAAAAAAAAAAGAAAAGGAGGGGGGAGTGTGATTGGCTGCAAAGGAGGTGTGACAAAGAGCTGCAAGAGACATCTGGATCTATGAATGAAAAGACAATGTGGAATGACAGGTAATAAGGAACCGATCGTATAATAAACACTGCATGCAGCCACACAACGATGGGGCATATATTATATATTCATCATAGAAGGGTCAGACTCATCTCCCTGGTGATCAGGTTCCCAGTTTGTGTCAATCAGCTCAGCCCCATGAATGAGAGAGGATTGGGGGAGGCTGCCGTACACATACCTGGCCCGGAGCTCTGGCTGACGGTGACAGCTCCATCCCTTCGGACGCGGACCTCGGAGGCTCCCTTTATCTTTGGCCGTTTAGCGCTGCCTGCCCGTAGCGCGGCGCAGCACTGGTAACACACTGCCCATGCCTGCTCCTCATTAATGGGCTGGTTATATAAATCCAATATCTCCTCTAGACACAGCGATTCCCTGTCCTGTCCGTCTCCTGCCGCGATGCTCCCAGTCCCCGCTTTGCTGCTTCCACTGCCCGGGCTCGGCGTCCGTGTAGCCGCTGGAGATTCAGCCATTCCCGGCTGCGTGGTCACTGCGCAGAGCTGCACATCCCGGGCAACCGGACTAACATCCTCCCGCTCCTCCAGTGCGGGGAATGCGGCAGCATCAACATCCCCAGCCGTCTGACCAGCAGAGCCTGGAACCCCCTGCTCCGTGACGTCACGCAGTCCTGGACCGCCCGCACCGTGTGACGTCACGCAGGAGGAGCCAGCACAGTACCGCCTTCCCGTCAGCACGGCGCTCTCATTCTCCAGTGTTTGCGCAGGTCGCCGCTGCCCCCAGCGCCAGTACAGCCGCACAGCGCCAAGATACAGGGTGCCAATGTATTCATTTATTAGTAGTTCTTTATATCGCGCAGACATAAGATACAGTGCGGTACACAAGCATAAAATATCGCGTCAGTTTGTATGGAGCAGCGTCAAGTACGTCCCATCCAACCAAACTATGGGCGCTACAGTACTGTGCATAGTGATACATTTCTGTGTGGAAAACCTCGCCAATTTGAAGCTCCCTGAATTTTTTTCACAAATATTTTACTATTGCTCTAATGCAGCTAAAAAAAAAAAAGTTTGTGTCCTCAGCTCCCATACAGAACTATGTGTCTCCTTTGTGTCAGACGACAAACAAGCGCAATGTAGTCTGATCCTGCAGTCATGCTCCCGTCCATATGTCCCTAACGTACAAAATGTATATTAGGACGACGCAGGAGCCATCAGTCCCTGACCTCTCCTATGATTGAGACCCTCTCACCCAAGGCCCCATGCACACAACAGTATTTTCATCTATCCAGAAATACTGTTTGTATATACGGGTCAGTAGGCATCCGTATTTCATCTGTATATACGGATCCTTACATAAAGAGGGGGGTTGCAAATGATGTCATCAGCATGTTGCATGGCAACGCTTCCGTACATACGGACGATTTACGGATGCACATCCATAGCCGTCCGTATTTACAGAAGCTCCCATAGACTTCTATAGGAGAGTCCTTGCCGTAATTACTGACAAGAATAGGACAGGTTCTATGATTTTTTTCACCACGGACACCCATCAGTAAAAATACTGAAAGGTGTCCGTGGCCAATTGAAAGGAATGGGTCCGAAATTACTGATGCAATATACTGCTGTGTGCCTATGGCCCCAATCACACGACAGTAAAATCGCCCATAATTACGGACCCATTCATTTCTATGGCTGATGGACACCTTCCCATGTCTACGGGAAGGTGTCCGTGCCGTGGAAACCTGCTGAAAAAAATAACAAATGTCCTATTTTTTTTATTTTACGGACTGTGCTCCTATACTTTATAATGGGAGCACGGCCCGTAAAAACGTCTGGCTGTTCGCGTCCGGTCGTGCCCGTAATAACGGGTCGTAATTACAGGCACGGTCATGTGCATGAAGCCTAACTTGTCTTTTAACATCAATGGTTATCAACTTTCTATGCTAGTTTTCTGGTGTAAAAAAGTCGCAAACGGCTTAATTTTTGAAAAAATTTACGCAATTACTATCATTTACGCCAGAAACCGCCATAAAATATAACAGAAATATGCGCCAGCTCCTGACTGGCTTAACCCCTTAGTGACCAGCCCATTTTAGGCCCTAATGACCAAGCTATTTTATTCGTTTTTCTATAGTCGCATTCAAAGAGCTATAACGTTTTTATTTTTTCGTCTACATAGCTGTATGAGGACTTGTTTTTTGCGGGATTAGTTGTGCTTTTTAATGGCACCATTTTTGGGTACATATAATTTTTATATTAACTTTTATTAACCTTTTTGGGGCGAATTATAAAAAAAACCTGAAATTCCGCCATTGTTCTATGCGTTTTTAAATTGACGCCGTTCACTATGCGACGTAAATAACATGTTACCTTTATTCTATGGGTCGGTACGATTACGGCGATACCACATATGTAGAGGTTTTTTTATGTTTTACGACTTTTGCACAATAAAAACACTTTTGAACTAAAATTATTTGCTTTTGCATCGTCGCTTTCCAAGAGCCGTAATTTTTTTATTTTTCCATCAATGTAGTGATTTTTTGGGCTTGTTTTCTGCGGGACAAGACGTAGTTTTGATTGGTACTGTTTTGGGGTGCATGGGACTTATTGATTCATTTTTATTATGACTTTTTTGGGGGGCAATGGAAAAAAATTGCAATTTCGCCACGTTTTTTTGCGTTTTTTTTTTACGGTGTTCACTTTGCGGTTTAAATTACATATTAACTTTATTAATTGAGTCATTACGGTCGCGGCGATACCACATATGTGTACTTTTTATTTTTTTTTACACTTTTACTAAATAAAACCACTTTTTATGGAAAAAAATGGTTTTATTTATTTTTTTACTGTACTTTTTATTAATAATCTTTATTTCACTTTGATGACTGATTTTATTAGTCCCACTAGGGGACTTTACTGTGCGATGTTCCGATCGCTGCTATAATGCTCTGGTATACTTCGTATACCAGAGCATTATTGCCTGTCAGTGTAAATCTGACAGGCAATCTGTTAGGACGTGCCTCCGGCGCGTCCTAACAGGAATATGTCCAGGGCAGACCTGGGGGCTTTTATCAAGCCCCCGGCTGCCATGACACCCCATCGGAGACCCGCGATTTCATTCGCGGGCCGCCGATGGGTGACAGAGGGAGCGCACTCCCTCTGTAAACAAAGTTAAATGCCGCGGTCGCTATTGACGGCGGCATTTAACGGGTTAAACGGCCGCGATCGAAGTAAACTTCGATCGCGGGCGTTGGAGCAGGAGCTCAGCTGTCATCAGACAGCAGAGCCCCGGCTCCTGCCTGCACGGGAGACCCGTGCAGGACTTAGACTAGGCTGACGTGAAAAGGCGTCAGCCTAGCCTAAAGCCCATTAGTGACCGACGTAAAAAGGCGTATTAGTGGTCACTAAGGGGTTAAACACCCTGTGGAACTACATAAGTTACACACCCCTAAAGCTTACCCTGATTCCATCCACACATAGATAGACCCCTACCATGGGAGCAGCACAGAACTAGGGGCCTGCTAGCGAATGAGATCTTAGCGTACATAATAGCTATAGTACATTTATAAGGTGAAAATTTAGTATGATGGTCTGATAAAGCTGAGTGTTGCTGCTATCTCATATAGCTTTACACTACATGAAATACTTATTAATGAGCAGTTGTCATTTTTTGGGTACGTTTCTCCGGCTGTTTAATTCAGTGCAGTGAAGGAATGTTCTCCAACGTGAACAAAGCATTAAAAGAAAGCCCCACACACCGGACAAATATTTTACTGGTATTTCCATCAATCAAAACTAGCGCAAATGACACATTTTATGGCCCTGCGACTGTGAGAGTAAGGCCTCATGCACACGACCGTGGTGTTTTTCTGGTCCGCAAATTCCAGGACCGTGTTCCGTGGAATGTCATCCGCAGTTCATCCGTATGTAATCCGCAAAAATGCGGATGAAAAAAAAAAAAAAGTACTTTTAAACAGGATGCCAAAAGCTTGGTCAAACCCCCTTTAGAAGGTCACATGATCGCTCTGGAGCCATTTCCTGCTGCATTTTTCCTGATCTTTGCTTTGTGCGAGTTCGGTGAGATTGCGCTGCTGATATAGCTGTGGTTTTTGTCAGTTACTCACTGCGAACATGTCTTCTGATGATGTGGATGATGTACTCCTGCACTGGCTCCTCTCCAGGCGATTTGGACAGCAACCACCAATGCTGGACGAAGAACCGAGGAGGAGGAGGAGGAGATATTGGGTTCACCCCATTATCTCCCAACGGCTTAGGAAGGGGCATTTTAACATGCTGTACTCAGACCTGCGGCAGCACCCGGACAAGTTCCTCAGCTACTGCCATATGTCCGTGCAAACTTTTGACTGTCTGCTGGCGGACCTTCGTCCTGGACTGATCTTCCAGGACACCACCATGAGACGTTGCATTTCTCCAGAGGAACGCCTGATCGTCACTCTGAGGTAAGAAAACCTCAATCCCCTTCTACGACATGTCTCTACCCTGCAAACAATATAGCATACTTGTCCCCTGTTCATATTGCCGCCTTGCCACCGTGCTGCAGATATTTTTCCTGTATGTGCATATTTTGTTATATATGTATTTTTTTTTTTTACAGATTTCTTGCTACCGGCAACTCCTTTGCATCGCTACATTTCCAGTTTCTGCTTGGGTGCTCCACTATTTCGAAGATTGTCAAGCTTACCTGCGAAGTCATCTGGCAGCAACTTCGAGCAGCAGTTATGCCAAAGCCCAAGCCAGAGGACTGGATTCGGATTGCCGATGGCTTCTTACAATCAGCACAGTTTCCCAACTGTGTTGGTGCGCTAGATGGTAAGCACATCCGCGTAAAAAAGCCTGCTCACTCAGGGTCTCAGTATTTCAATTATAAGCAGTTTTTCTCGGTGGTGCTGTTGGCCTTGGCTGACAGTGACTATCGGTTTATAATTGTCGATATTGGTGCCTATGGAAGCTCTGCGGATGCTGGCATCTTCAGGGCTTCCAGAATGGGTGAACGTCTAGCATCTAACCAGCTCGACCTTCCGGAACCTAGACAGCTTCCAGGATCTACAGGACCACCAGCACCCTTTGTCATTGTGGGTGATGAAGGTTTCGGACTGTCCCCTCACCTGATGCGTCCATTCCCTAGGCGTGGCTTAGATGAACAGAGGCGCATTTTTAACTACCGCCTTACCCGTGCAAGACGGTATGTGGAGTGCGCCTTCGGAATTCTAAGAAGCAAGTGGCGTGTGTTCCAGAGCTCCATTCAGATGAATCCTGAAAATGTGACAAAGGTTATACAAGCGTGTGTTGTCCTCCACAATTTTCTGAGGATTCATGAGTCGGCAGTGGACGCAGAGCTGAACCATTTCCCAACTAATTACATCCCTTTGGACTACACACAACATGGAAGACCTGGAGTGTCTGGACTGGCAGTCCGTAATTTGTATACAGACTATTTTGTATCACCTGAGGGAGCAGTTCCTTGGCAAAGGGATGTGCTTCGTCTGCCAAATTAAAATTTTAGAGGGACTGTTGTATTTCCTGTTTATGTTACAAATGTTAGTAGTTAAAGTTGCAGTAGTAGAGTAGGGACTCGCAAGAGAATGAGGAACCTTGACGCGGGTTGCGAGCTAATGTATTTCTGTTTTTTTTTTTTTAAATTCTTTATTAATTAAAAAATAAATAAATGCGATTATTTGCATTTGGCAGAAATGCAAACCAATACCTCATTATGTTTTGCAATAATAATAAAGACAAACACAAAATTAACTCTAAACTTATTTTATTTCTTGCATAAAATAGTGTCAACAAACATAACCAAAACTATGTTATATAACTAAATTATAAATTGTAAAAGGATTGCGAAGGTGCAGGTTCATGATGTGGTCGTGGAACTGCCTCCCCCTGCTGCATGTGCCCATACTGTTGTTGAGAAGGTCCTGGCATGCCATACACTGGACGATCGTCACTGAATAGCGGCATTGAGTCTACATATGACGGCTGCTGGATGCCTTGCGCGGTTGCTGCAGGTGCTGGAGGGACAGAGTGGAAGGTGCTTGCATCACACCCCCGTCTATGAAACTCGATGGCCTGATGCATTGCACGTGGGTCAGGATGTGTCGCAAATATTTCCACGACTTCCATTAGTGCTGTTTGGCACCTTATCTGTCTGGAAATTGGCACTCTTTTAAGAATATTAGAGAGAGCGCGACAGAAGGTGCCCTCTTCAGTTTCAGTAGCTCTTTTCTCCAAGTGTTCTAATACACGCAAGTCGACGTCCTGTCTTGGCTCTGTACGTGTTGGACCTTTGGCAGAACGTCAACGTTTACCTCGGGGTATAATTTCTTCGTCCGCGGCACAGACTGTATTATCCACTGTTGTTGGTTCCGCTGTCACAGGAGTGGAAGTGGACCTAGCAGTCCCCAAAGCTACGTCAGGCTCTTCAATTTGAGTCTCATCAGAGTCTTCTTCTTCCTCCAGATTATCCTTGGTTCTGTTTGAAAATGAAAACATAATGTTAGGGAATTTTTGTAGTAATTTAACGTCATGTCTACAGCTGGGCAAATACACTATGTATGCATCACTACATGCAGAGCCCTAACTAGGAAAGACAGGGCCGCATAGCAAAGTTTTGACTGGGGCCATCCCTCCACTGGGTGTCACCCCCCCCCCCCTGTAGATAGTGCCTTTTTTGCTGCCCCCCCCCCACCCCTGTAGATAACGCCATACAGCCCCACACTGTACACTGTATGGCATTATCTACCGGGGGACTATATGGCGTTATCTATAGGGGGACTGTACGGCGTTATCTAGTGAGGGGGCTGTATGCCGCTAACGCCATACAGGCCCCCCTCCCCGCCCCCCGGACAAATGCCACCTATAGTGTGTCCTACAAATACATGCGTTATCGCTGGCAGCGATAGGGTGAAGGGGGGACTGAAAGTCCCCTTAAGTTCTGGCGTCTGCGCAGCTCCAAAAAATTGAAAGGAGCGCTGGTTATGTATGCGCACAAGCACGACTTTGGCTCCATTCATTTTTACGGAGCTGGCGAAAGTACGAGGTTTGGGATGGAGAAGTTCAGGGTACTTTCTGTCCCCCGTTCTCCCCGTCAATGCCAGCGATCACACATGTATCCCCTATCCAGTGGATAGGGGATACATGTCTGTTGTTTAATGTCAGAGCGGGGAGATACCTCCCTGCTCAGCCGTAGTGTTCAGTTGCGTCCCGCTGTAGCCGTCATAGCGGCTGCTAGCGGAGCCTCCGGACATGGTGGAGTCCCCTCATGCCGCGGTGCCCGTAGCAGTCGCTACGGCTGCTACAGCGGTACTTACACAACTGCCTACATGGGCAGACTACAATGATCAAAGTATATAAGCAATACTTACGGGCCAACCTGCATTACATCCAGAAGAAACAAAAGTTGTTTGGTGTACATGTATGGCTTTTTTTTCAGACGTCCGTCTCCGCTCTTCCCCTTGTCATTCATCTCACGCTTTAATTGGTCTCGGCACGTGTTCCAGCGTGTTTTCACGTTTTCGACTATGATATAAAATAACCCAATCACAGATCAACATTTTAGAAGAGTACATTACTAGATATTAGGAAATGTTGTTTATTATATGAAAATGATGCTGCAAATTTTTGTTGTTTACGCAACAAATCTGCACCTACATTTGCATATTTGACAGGTAATTCCGACGTTGCAGAAACTACAGCGGACTTGCCACGTTTTCCATGTGCCCACACGACAGCGTCCGTAACGGCTGAAATGACGTTGCTGTTTTCAGGAGAAAGCATCACCCGTAATTTCAGCCGTAAAGGCATGTGCTGGCGCTTTAACGCCGCGTCCATTACGGACGTAATTGATTTTCATAGGAGCCCATGAATAACGGCTCCAATTACGGCACAAGAAGTGACAGGTCACTTCTTTGACGCGGGCGTCTATTGACGCGTAAATATACACGCCGCTTGAACACAAAAACGTCAGCCCATTGCTTTCACTGGGCAGATGTTTGTCAACGCTATTGCGGCGTATTTAGCGGGCGTAATAGAGGTCAAACACCCCCGAATTACGTCCGTAATTAGTGTGTGGGAACATACCCTCATAGTGACATGTCACGTTTTGATCGGTGCTGTTCAGAGCCATGAGACCCCCACAATCTCACGTGCACTTCTGCAGCTTCATTTCAGCGATTGGTGGGTGTTTCAGTGATCCAACCCCCACCAATCAAAACGTCAGGCATGTCATTATGACATGACAGGAGTACTCAGAAACCGCATCAAGGTGTGAAACTTACCCATGCGCTTCTTTTGCACTTTAGTTGCCTTCTCCCACTCGGTAAGATGCACCTCACTGCAGACCTCCTGCCAGGCAAGATCTTTCAGATTCCTGTCTGCATACTCTTCCACCCGCTTATCCCACAGACAGGGCTTGTGCTGGACCAGGATGATTAGCTTCTTGACGTTTATAATTGAAGCCATGCTGCTCTCTGCTGCTCTCTGCTGCTCTCATGCACTGTCTCCAGACTTCACGACGACAGAAGTCATTCCCGGTCGTCGCCTAGCAACACTTCCGCAAATCCGCAAACTGCGGATGACACACGGCGGTGTATCCGCAATTTCCACGGGCCCATTGACTTCTATTGGCATGTCCGCAGCGCATTTGCGGCCCGTAATAAGACATGTCCGGAGTTTCTGCGGCACGGATGTGCGGACATGCGGAGAGCCGTGAAAACACGGATAGTGGGTATGGCCACATAGAAATGAATGGGTCCGCAATTAACCCGTGGATTTGCGGTGGAATTGCGGACGCAAAAACACAGTGCATGAGGCCTTAGGGCTTATTCAGACGAGCTTATTATACGTAGGTGTGCTGTCCGTTAAAAAAAGAGACAGCACCCGGACCCCTGCAATTCAATGGGGCTGTTCACATGGCCGTTGTTTTAAAGGACCGTGTGAAGGGCTCGTGAAAAAATAGGACATTTTCGTCTGTTTTCACGGATCCCTCAATAGACTCAAGTCTATGAGGGATCCGTGAAAACGGATCCCACACGAAAGCGACTCGGATGTGAAAAACGGTCAAGTTTACACTCGTTCGTCTGAATAAGGCTTCGTTCACATCTGCGTTGGGGTCCCGTTCTGACGTTCCGTCGGAGGTTTCCGTCAGAACGGGACCCTGAGCAGACACAAACTGACATCAGAGGTTTCCGTTTCCATCACCATTGATTTCAATGGTGATGGATCCGGTGCCCATGGTTTCCATTTGTGTCTGTTGTGCACCGGACCCGTCGTTTTGCCGGAAGCAATAGAGAAGCAATAGCGTAGTCGACTACGCTATAGCTTCCGGCAAAACGACGGGTCCGGTGCACAACAGACACAAATGGAAACCATGGGCACCGGATCCATCACCATTGAAATCAATGGTGATGGAAACGGAAACTTCTGGTTTCCGTTGGTGTCAGTTTGTGTCTGCTCAGGGTCCCGTTCTGACGATAACCTCAGACATAACGTCAGAACGGGACCCCCAAAGCAGATGTGAACGAAGCCTAAGCCCTTATAGGAGCAGATATAGTGAATAGGTTTTATAATACCAGGGATCTCTATCGCCCTCTGCTGGTTCTGCAGCACCAAGGCTGTACAGTAGATGTTAAAAATTCCACTCACTAATATATAAGAAACCTTTTCACACAGTGCTGCACGTTTTAACTCCTTAACGACCAGTCCTATTTTGGTCTTAATGACCAAGCATTCTTTTTAATTTCTTTATTGTTGCATTCCAAGAGTCATCACTTTTTTATTTTTCCGTCAACAAAGTCATATAAGAAGGAGTCGTATTTTTTAACGGCACCATTTTTAGGTACATTATAAGATATCGATTAATTTTTATTACATTTTTACGAGGGAATTGAAAAAAAACAGCTACTACAGTATTGTTTTTCGCGTTTTAAATTTACACAGTTCACTGTGCGTCGTACCTCTGTACTTGTGTTACCTCTATTCTATGGGTCGCTATGATTACATCGATACCAAATATGTATAGGGTTTTTTTTACGTTTTACTACTTTTGAACAATTTTAAACAAAAAATATTAGTTTTTTCATCACCGCATTCCAAGAGCCATAACTTTTGTATTCTCCAGTCAATTTAGACATATGTGGGCTTGTTTTTTGCGGGTCAAGGTGTCATTTTCATTAGTACTATTTTGGGGTACATGAGACTTATTTCGGTCGGGAAAAAAAAGCAATTTTGCTGCTTTTTTTGCATTTTCTTTGTACAGCGTTCACCATGCGTTCGTGACACATTGGACTTAATGTTACTGTTAAAATTTGATCGCTAGATTTAGTATTTAATTGTGAAAAACACCAAAATTTAGTGAAAAATTTGCATTTTTCTAAATTTAGAATGTATCTGCTTGTAAGACAGGCAGTTATACCACACAAAATTGTTGCTAATTAACATCCCCCATATGTCTACTTTAGATTGGCATCGTTTTTTGAACATCCTTTTATTTTTTTTCAGTACATATTGTGAGAACCATAACTTTTTAATTTTCTCATCGACAGAGCTATATGAGGGCTTGTTTAGTGCAAGACGAGCTATAGTTTTTATAGGCACCATTTTTGCATACATGGGACTTTTTGATCACTTTTTATTTACATTTTTGTAGGGCAAAGTGACCAAAAACCAGAAATTTTGGCATTGTTTTTTAAGTTGGTTTTTTTTTTACGCCGTTCACCGCGTGGAATAAATAACATAATATTTTTTATAGTTTAGGCCGTTACAGTCGCGGTGAGACCAAATATGTATGGTTTATTTATTTTTTCAATAATAAAGGACTTGATAAGGGAAAAAGGGCGATTGTGGTTTATTTTATTACTTGAAACTTGTATTAATTGTTACAACTTTTTTTACACTTTTTTTTTACTAATTTCTGTAGTCCCACTAGGGGACTTTAAGGTCCAACTATCAGCTTTTTCTTCTAATACATTGCACTACCTATGTAGTGAAATGTATTAGATCTGTCAGTCATTCACTGACAGCAAGCCGATTAGGCTTTGCCTCCGGGCGGGGTCTAATGGGCTTTTGTAATGCAAGAGTAGGAGGCCATTGTTAGGTCTCCTGTTGCCATAGTAGCAGTCGGCAGCCCTGTGATTGCAGGGCATAGCTGCCAACCTGCTGACAACCACAAAGATGCAGCGATTTTTTTCGATCGCTGTATCTAAGGGGTTAATGGAAGGGATCGGAGCTAGCTCCGGTTCCTGCCGTTTCAGGTGGATGTCCGCTGTAACATACAGCGGACATCCACCACTGATGACGCCGGCTCATCTCCTGAGCCGGCGCCATCTTGCCGACGACTACGGAAGCCTTTTAGGCCCCGCTACCAGACGGGGGCTGGAAGTTTTCCATACTAGGCAGACTGGGAGGCCAGTATTAGGCCTCCGGTTGCCATTGCAGCCACCGACAACCCGGCGATATCATTGCTAGGGTGCCGATGAGCTGCAAACACCTTAAATGCAGCGATCACTTTTGACTGCTGCATTTAAGGGGTTAATGGCGGGGATCTAAGCTAACTTCGGTCCCCGCCATTCCAGCAGGATGTCAGCTGTAAGATACAGCTGACATCCGCAGATGATGGCACCAACTCAGCTTCTGAGCCGGTGCCATCCATTTGACGTAAGTATACAACATTTTGTGGGAAGCACTGGTTTTCCATGACGTATACTTACGACAAATGACGTATACTTACGCCCTTGTTCACACAGTACAAATTTGGTGCAGATTTTGCATGTAGTTAAAACCAAGAACAAAACCTAAACAGAAAAAAAATATATAAAGAAAGGCCTTATAGGTCTGCTTTCCTGGATCCAATTCTGATTTTGGCTTAAAAAAATGCATGTAAAATCTGCAGCAAATCGACACTGTGTGAACAAGGCCTAAGTACCGCTTTTACTTGCGGAATAACCTGCATTTATCTGTGGTTCTATGTCCAGAAATTCTGCAGAACTTCTTTCAGTTGATCTTTTCCTCAGTGTGTGAATGTGATTTGTTAAAATCGCATCTAACTTGCTGTTAGGCTGAATTAACACATTGCGTATTGGTGCAGATTTTGTGGCAGATTCTGATGCAGATTTTTGAACCAAAGCTAGAAGTGGTTTCAGGAGAAGAAATGGAAAATATAAAGGAAAAACTTATACTTATCCATCCTACTGGATCCTCTACTGCTTTGGTTAAAAAAAAACTGCATCAAAATCTGCAACAAATTTGCCTTGTGCGAATCCAGCCTAAGGAAAGCTGCCTATTTTAGAGCAGATGCAAAGGGAATTCCTTAGGCTATGTTCACACGCAGGGTTTTCAGACATTTTTCGGGGCGTAAACGCCTCTAAAAAGGCCTGAAAAAACGGAAGCTGTACCTCTACCTGTACCTCATCTGCTCATTGATTTCAATGGGAAAAACTGCGTTTCGTTCAGACGGGGCATTTTTTTTACGCGGCCATTTGAAAAAAGAAGTGCGTTTTTCATTTACTACAGAAAACAGCTCAAAAACGGCCGTAAAAAACGCAGCGAAAAACGCAGCGAAAATCGCAAGTGGCTTAAAAAACTTCTGAAAATCAGGAGCTGTTTTCCCTTCAAAACAGCTCTGTATTTTCAGACTTTTTTTGCTAAGCGTGTGAACATACCCTAAGGGGAGATTCACACGAACGTTGCGTTTTTGCGCGCGCAAACAACGCAGCGTTTTGCGAGCGCAAAAACCATTTGACAGCTGCGTGTGTCATGCGTGTCTGATGCGCGGCTGCGTGATTTTCGCGCAGCCGGCATCATAGAGATGAGGCTTGTCAACGCCCGTCACTGTCCAAGGTGCTGAAAGAGCTAAATCTTTCAGCACCCTCGACAGTGAATGCCGAACACAACAGCGAAAAACCTGTAAAAAAAAAAGATAAAGTTCCTACTTACCGAGAACTTCCCGGCCGTTGCCTTGGTGACGCGTCCTTGGTGACGCGTCCTTGGTGACGCGCCTCTCTTGACATCGGGCCCCACCTCCCTGGATGACGCAGCAGTCCAAGTGACCGCTGCAGCCTGTGATTGGCTGCAGCCTGTGCTTGGCCTGTGATTGGCTGGAGCTGTCACTTGAACTGAAGTGTCATCCCGGGAGGTCGGACTGCAGGAAGGAGACAGGAGTAATCGGTAAGTTAGAACTTCGTTTTTTTTTTACAGGTTAATGTATTTTGGGATCGCAAGTCACTGTCCATGGTGCTGAAACAGTTTAACTCTTTCAGCACCATGGACAGTGACTATCTCCTGACGTCGCGTACCGATAATTTTTTTGCCGGGATCGGCCAAAACGAGTTTGGCCGAACCCGGTGAAGTTCGGTACGCTTGTCCGGCTTCGCTCATCGCAAAGACACTCCGTTTGGATGTTCGGAAACAGAAAAGCACGTGGTGCTTTTCGGTTTTCATTCATCCTTTTCACTGCTGTTGCGCGAATCACGCTCGTCCCACGGAAGTGCTTCCGTGTGGTGCGCGTGATTTTCACGCACCCATTGACTTCAATGGGTGCGTGATGCGCGAAATACGCAGAGTTATTGAACCTGTCGCGCTTTTTGCGCAGCAGACAAACGCTGCGCAAAAAGCACGGACTGTCTGTACTGCCCCATAGACTTGTATTGGTCCATGCGTGCCGCGTGAAAACCACGCGGCCCGCACGGACCGAATACACGCTCGTGTGAATCCCCCCTAAGAGTATGTTCACACGGCTTATGTATGAAGCAGAAAAATACAAGGCCAATTTTAGAGTTTTCGTCATTGTCCGTTGGAAATGTTAAAAATCTGCTTCAAAAACACCTCAAGTAGTGACATTTAACCTTTTTTACGAGGCGTATTTTTATGCAGCATTTTTTTAAACAGTGGCGGAAAATTATACCTCTTATGAACTACACAGCATTTTACCATTGAAATCAAATTAAATCTGTTTGCAGGTATTTTTAAGGTGTATTTAGCAGTGAAATGCCACCGTTTGAAAATAAACCGTGTGAACATGCGCTGCAGATTTTCCGTAATTTCACTTCGGGTTATTTTCCGCAGCGTGGGCATGAAATTTTCTATGCTATGTAGGCAACCGACCATAGGCCCCTTGCACACACTGCAGATTTTCTTACAGATTTTGTACTTGCTGCAGAACGAACCCCATTCAGATCATTGTAACTGAATTCAATTTCAAATTGAAATTTCTGCAAAAAAATCTGCAGGGTGTGCAAGTGGCCTAAAGATACATCCACACGACAGGGAAAAACAGTTTTCAGAACAATGTAGTTCTATGGCTGTATTCAAACGGCTGTTTTTTTTTTGTTTTTTTTAACGGCCCGTGAATGCAGGGCAACAACAAAATAGGACATCCTATAGAACTTAATGGATCAGTTTTTAACAGTCGTTTTTCAGGAATCAATACTTGTGACGGCCGTTACAAACTGATCCTGGCCAAGACTCCCCCCAGTGCACAGCGCTACTTTAAGTGCTGAGCCCAGGGAAGCCCTCATCGCCACTGTCCATATATGGACAGTGATGTCAGGTCTTTCAACTATGGAGTCCCCAGCAACCCAAGCTCTCTGGCCGGGCACTCCTGTCTTGGGAAAGCCCTTGACGTCACTGTCCATATATGTACAGTGACGCTAGGGACTTTGAGATGCCAGAATCCTCAGGCAGAGCTTCGGCAACGCTCTGGCCAGGGATTCCGCTCCTAGAGAGAACCCCTCACCTCACTGTCCATATATGGACAGCGACGTCAGTGGGTCCTCCACGTGCAGAATCCCCGGCCCGAGCATTGCATTGGCAATGCTCTGGCAGGAAATTCCACTCCTAGAGGAAGCCCCAATGGCGCTATCTACAGGGGGGGGGGGTGAAACGCTATACACAGGGTGGGGAGTGCGTGACTATCTACAGTGGGGTGTGTTTACTTTTTACGTGGGCACTGTCTAGAGTGGGCACTGTGGCACTATGTGGGCACTGTCACTATATATGTGGGCACTGGCACAATCTATGTGGCCACTATCAACAGTGGGCACTGTGACACTATCTACAGGGGCATTGCGCCACTATCTACATGGACACTGGAGTTTTTGGGGGGTTTGGACAAAACAACCCTTGACAAATTAAATCCATCAGTTGTTTTAACGGCCATAAAAAACGGATGGCAGATGCATGACAAACTGCCATTAAAAACGGACAGATGGATTGGAAAAGGATTAAAATTTAGACACACTGATGCAAAACGGCCAAGAAAAACTGACAGTTGATCAGTTTTTAATGCCTTTTTTTTTTTTTATTCACTGTCGTGTGAATGTAGCCAAAGACTACATTCACACAACAGTGAAGTTCTATGGGTGTATTCACATGGCCGTTTTTTAACGGCCCGTGAAAACTGGCTGTCCAAAAAATAGGATATGTCCTATGTTTGGCCATTTTCACGGCCAAATGGCTCCGATAGAAGTCAATGGATCCGTTTTTAATGGTCGTTTTTAAGGAATCAATTTTTGCAACAGCCGGTAAAAACTGATCCAGGCCAAGGACTCCCTGGACACAGCGCTACTTTGAGCGCTGAGCCCGGGGAAGCCCTTAACATTACTGTCCATATATGTACCAAATAGTACCTAAGGGCATCTAATGCCCACTTGACGGCTAGGCACTCCTTTTCCACAATCGAGTAATTTCTCTCTGCTGGTGACAGCTTTCTACTCAAGTAAATCACCGGATATTCCTCTCCGTTCACCACCTGTGACAACACTGCACCCAGTCCTAGATCTGAAGCATCGGTCTGAACAATAAACTCTTAAAATCTGGAACTATCAAAACCGGTTGTTGACACAACGCCGATTTTAATACTGTAAAGGTTTTTTCCAAGTCAGGAGTCCAGTGTACTGCAGTAGGCATAGACACTTTTGTTAGGTCAGTAAGTGGTGCTGCAAGGGTGGCAAAATTTTGTACAAACAGCCGATAGTAGCCCACAATGCCCAAAAATGTTCTCACCTGTTTTTTTTTCAAGTTGGACGTGGCCATTTTTGAATTGCCTCAACCTCGTTTAACTGGGGTTTCATCACTCCTCTGCCCACAATATATCCAAGATACTTGGCTTCCTCTAAGTCTTTGTCACATTTTTCAGGATTAGCTGTGAATCCAGCCTTTCTGAGGGAGTTGATCACATGCTGAACCTTGCTTAAGTGGCTGTCACAGTCTGTACTACAAACCACAATGTCATCTAAATTCGCAGCCGCGTATTCTCTATGAGGCCTGAGGACCCTGTCCATAGCTCGTTAAAATGTGGCAGGGGCTCCCTGTAGACCAAATGTCATGTTGACATACTGAAATGAGCCTTCTGGGGTAGAGAAGGCCGTCTTCTCTTTGGACGCCTTAGACAAAGGATTTTGCCAATAACCTTTGGTGCGATCTAGTGTTGTAATATACCTTGCTGGATCAATTCTTTCAATTAATTCATCAACCCTGGGCATGGGATATGCATCAAATTTAGAAACCTCATTTAGTTTCCTGTAGTCATTGTAGAACCTCCAAGTACTGTTGGGTTTTGGAACCAGGATTATAGGACTGGACCACCCACTGGAGAATTCCTCAATGCACCAAGCTCAAGCATTGTTCTTACTTCTGCTGCGACAGCCTGTCGTCGAGCTTATGGGAGTCAATAAGGACTTACATTAAGGGTATGTTCACACGCAGTGGTTTCAGACATAATTTGGGCCATTAACGCCTCGAATTGTGCCTGAAAAAACGGCACCATTACGCCTCCAAAGATCTGCCCATTGCTTGCAATGGGATTTACGGTGTTCTGTTCCCACAAGGCGTAATTTTACGCATCGTTTTAAAAATACAGCGCGTAAAAAGACGCCGCGTCAAAAGAAGTGCAGGTAATTTCTTGGGCCGTTTTTTTGAGCCGTTTTTCATTGACTCCATTGAAAAACGTCCGTAAAATACGCCGCGAAAAACGCAAGTTGCTACAAAAACTTCTGAAAATCAGGAGCTGTTTTTGCATGAAAACAGCTCCGTATTTTCAGACGTTTTTGAGTTTGCGTGTGAACATACCCTAACTCTGACATGGGGATCTGTAAGAATCTCATGTTGTATTACATTAGTTTTACCTGGTACCTCAGTAAAGAAATCCCTATTTGCTTGGAGAAACTCCTTTACCTCTTGTTTTTGGGGTTGGGACAAGGTTTCACTTTGTTTATGTCATGGTCACCACCTTTTTTGGGCACTATCCCTGTGCACAATGACTCCCTCTCCTTCCAGGGCTTAATCAGGTTGATATGATAAATTTGATATAGTTTTCTTTTAGATGGCTGAAACACTGTATAATTCACTGGGCCGATTTTCTCTATAATTTAAAAGGGTACCTGCCACTTAGCTAAAAACTTGCTCACTACCGTTGGGATGAGCACCAACACGCGGTCACCAGGGCTGAACTCACGAATTTAGCAAGTTGATTGTATACCCTTCACTGAGCTTCCTCTTCTTGGAGCAAGTGCTGTCTGACTACGGGCATTATGGTCTGCATTCTCTCCTGCATCTGGGACACATGTTCCACCACAGTTTTATAAGGACTGACCTCTTGTTCCCAGGCTTCCTTAACCACATCAAGCAGTCCACGTGGATGCCGACTGTAGACCAATTCAAATGGTGAGAACCCAGTGGTACTTCATGTATAGCAAAAAGGAAATAAGGCAAAACCATGTCCATCTTTCCTCACCTCCTTTTTTAACATGCCTTTGATGGTCTTGTTAAACCTATATTCCAGGCCGTCTGTTTGAGGGTGGTAGACAGAAGGCGGCAACTGTCTAATCTCAAACAATTTCCACAATTCTTTCATTATTTTTTACATAACTGGGGTACCTTGGTCAGTCAGAAGTTCCTTTGGAAAGCCTGTTCTAGTAAATACCTGAAATAACTCTCTTGCAATTACTTTTGAAGAGGAGTTCCTCAATGGCATAGCCTCTGGGTACTGAGTTGCATAATCCAGGATCACCCGGATATACTGGTGCCCTCTGGCCGATTTGACCAGGGGACCCATGAGATCTATCACTATGCGCTCAAAGGGGGTCTCAATGATTTGGAGTGTGACTAAGGGGCTGCGGAAATGAGGCATTAGGGCGCTCAGCTGGCAGGTAGGACAAGAACCACAGAAGTATTTCACTTCTCGGTATACTCCGGGCCAGAAGAACCGCTGCAAGATGCGCTCGTGTTTTTTCCACCCCCAAATGTCCTCCTAAAAACGTGTGTGGGCCAGTTCCAGGACCTTCCGCCTGTAAGGTTGCAGCACCACTAACTGTTCAGTAACCTCCTCGTTTGCCTTATCAACTCTATACAATAGATCATTGACCAACACAAAATATGGATACTGCATATTTTCCTCCGGCTCCTGGGCCACACCATTCACAATTTTTACATTTTCAAATCCTTTTTTAGACTTGGGTCTCTCTCAACTGAGCAGGGCCAAAATTTGTCCTAGAAATTCCCAAGTCAGGGATTTCCTGCTCAGTGAAAGAATCCTCAGGCTCATCACCAGCTAAGACACAAAAGGGAAAAACCTTATTCCCAATGCCATCACCAATAACATTAACATCATTACTTAAGGAGATAGATGAAGGCTCGTCCTTATCCGTCAGTGTCTTTTCCCACAGCAGCCAGAATGATGGAAAGTCAAAGCCGAGAATAAGTTCATGTACCAATCTAGGTACAACACTCACATCGCAGGTAACAGTCCCATTAGAGGTTTCCACACAGACCTGCGCAACGGGGTACTCTTTTGTGTCTCCATGTACACACTGTACCACGATTATTATTTTTTTGGTGCACCACCTTATGGGGAATGGTAGCTCGGAGTAAGGTGACCACGCTACCTGTGTCAAGAAGGGCTACGACCTGCTGGCCGTTCACCAACACGTCACAAATCCGCCCTTGGTCCAGTGCCATTGCAGTGCACACAGCGTGGACAAACAGTGACTGGCGCCTTGCCATAGTCCAGTCCATGGGTTTCTCAGCTTCTGGTCATTGGACTGCAATATGTCCAACTTCATGACATCTCCAGCAGCGAAGCTTAGGAAGGTGTTGCGGTGGGATGACCCTGAGCTGTGGGCCTGTATGCGATGGAAAAACAGGAACAGCAAACCTTGGACTCCTAGGATTATCCAGTACGCTCCCTAGTACTGGGGCCACCCGAGTATACTTCTGTGGTAAGCGAAATTCTGCCTTTTTCCCAGTACGTCTCTCCGTCACTGTTGTCTTTCCAGGGCAGAGATCATTTGCTCAGAGGTCTGGGAATCAGCTTGCATCACCCAGTATTGTAAATCCCTGGAGAGTGCACAAAACAGACGTTCAATGATGATCCGCTCCACCACCTCCCGCAGAGACAACCTCTCTGGTTCAAGCCATTTATCAATCAGATTCATCAGGTCATGCACCTGGGAGGCTTATTGGCATCATATTGCCACTGGTATACCCTTTGGGCACAAACCATCAAACAGCCAGCCGTGCGAGTATCTCGGCTTTAAGCAACACATAGTCCTTTGCTTTTTCTGTAGACAAGTCACAATAAGCTTTTAGCGGCTCACCTGCTAGTAACGGAGCCAGGACTTCAGCCCACTGAGGCTCCAGCAAATGTTCCCTTTCTGCAGTAAGTTCAAACAGGGAAAGGTAGGCCTCGACATCCTCTCCTTCCACCATCCGTTGCATTGCCCTCTGCACCACTTTCTTGGGGTTGCTCTGGGCAACGGTCTGAGAGGAGGCCTGTTGGACAGTCCCAGTTAGTTGTAATGCTGCCAGTTGCTGCATGAGCAGATTGTTGGTTTAATGTTGGGCCTGCATGGCATCAGCATGATCTTGTTGTTGCTGCACATTGGCCTGTTGTTGCTGCACAGTGGCTTGTACCAGCTGCTGTATTAACTCCTTCATGTTGGCGGATGGCCTGGACATCAAGGTAGCGGCTTTCACCCAGGACATATATTCACTGCTGGCTCTTGAAAGTGTTTATTTCTGTCGTTGCTCCTAGCTACAAAGAACTTGCGCAGACTGGACTCTCTCCACCATATGTAGCAGTTTGGGGAATGTAGATAGGCAAAGAGACACTCTCAGCGCAGTATTCTGGTTAAACAGGACTTTAGAAGCGTTATTACTCTTTCAAGCAGGCAAGTCCAATAAACACAAAGGTAGCTTGTGGCATCAGCATACACAAAGTTTAGAGCAGAAAGAAAGGTTTCAAACAACAAAATAAAGTCCAAAGTAAACAGTCCAGCCCTTTGCAGGGGTTAGCTCTCTCCCCACTGTTAATATCAGGTCTGGTTAGCAGCAGACCAGTCTTCACACTCTTGCTCTCCTCCCACACACACTCCAAGTAGTTGTTTTATCCTATTTAAAGAGGCTCTGTCACCAGATTTTGCAACCCCTATCTGCTATTTCAGCAGATTGGCGCTGCAATGTAGATTACAGTAACGTTTTTATTTTTAAAAAACGAGCATTTTTGGCGAAGTTATGACCATTTTTGTATTTATGCAAATGAGGCTTGCAAAAGTACAACTGGGCGTGTTTACAGTAAAAGTACAACTGGGCGTGTATTATGTGTGTACATCGGGCGTTTTTACTACTTTTACTAGCTGGGCGTTCTGACGAATCAGCATCATCCACTTCTGTTCGTTAACACCCAGCTTCTGGCAGTGCAGACACACAGCGTGTTCTCGAGAGATCACGCTGTAACGTCACTCACTTCCTGCCCCAGGTCCTGCATCGTGTCGGCCACATCGGCACCAGAGGCTACAGTTGATTCTGCAGCAGCATCAGCGTTTGCAGGTAAGTAGCTACATCGATTTACCTGCAAACGCCGCTGCTGCTGCAGAATCAACTGTAGCCTCTGGTGCCGATGTGTCCTCGCTCGTCCGACACGATGCAGGACCTGGGGCAGGAAGTGAGTGACGTCACAGCGTGATATCTGGAGAACACGCTGTGTCTGTGCACTGCCAGAAGCTGGGCGTTCTGAAGAGAAGTGGATGATGCCGATTCGTCAGAACGCCCAGCTAGTAAAAGAAGTAAACACGCCCCGATGTAACGCACATAATACACGGCCAGTTGGACTTTTACTTTAAACACGCCCAGTTGGACTTTAGCAAGCCTCATTTGCATAAATACAAAAATGGTCATAACTTGGCCAAAAATGCTAGTTTTTTAAAAATAAAAACGTTACTCTAAGGGGGATTCACACGAGCGTGATTTGGCAGCGTGTAGGCCGCGTGGTTTTCGCGCGGCACGCAATGCCCTATAGAAGTCTATGGGGCAGTACACACAGTCCGTGTATTTTGCGCAGCGTTTGTTCGCTGCGCAAAATACGCGACAGGTTCAGTAACTCTGCGTATTTCACGCATCACGCACCCATTGAAGTCAATGGGTGCGTGAAAACCAGGCAGGTCGCACGGAAGCACTTCCGTGCGAACCGACTGAAACAGCGCACGAGCTGTCAAAAGGATGAATGGAAACAGAAAAGCACCACGTGCTTTTCTGTTTCCAAGCATCCAAACGGAGTGTCTTTGCGAGGAGCGAACCCCGACAACCGAAGCTAACTTCACCGGGTTCGGCCAAACTCGTTTTGGCCGAACCCGGCAAAAAAAGTTCCGGTCCGTGACGTCGGGAGACATTCACTGTGCATGGTGCTGAAAGAGTTAAACTGTTTCAGCACCATGGACAGTGACTTGCGATCCCAAAATACATGAACCTGTAAAAAAACCTGAAGTTCTAACTTACCGATTACTCCTGTCTCCTTCCTGCAGTCCGACCTCCCAGGATGACACTTCAGTTCAAGTGACAGCTCCAGCCAATCACAGGCCAAGCACAGGCTGCAGCCAATCACAGGCTGCAGCGGTCACTTGGACTGCCGCGTCATCCAGGGAGGTGGGGCCCGATGTCAAGAGAGGCGCGTCACCAAGGACGCGTCACCAAGGACGCGTCACCAAGGCAACGGCCGGGAAGTTCTCGGTAAGTAGGAACTTTATCTTTTTTTTTTACAGGTTTTTCGCTGTTGTGTTCGGCATTCACTGTCGAGGGTGCTGAAAGATTTAGCTCTTTCAGCACCTTGGACAGTGACGGGCGTCGACAAGCCTCATCTCTATGATGCCGGCGGCGCGAAAATCACGCAGCCGCGCATCAGACACGCATGACACACGCAGCTGTCAAATGGTTTTTGCGCTCGCAAAACGCCGCGTTGTTTGCGCGTGCAAAAACGCAACGTTCGTGTGAATCTGCCCTTATCTACATTGCAGCGCCGATCTGCTGCAATAGCAGATAGGGGTTGCAAAATCTGGTGACAGAGCCTCTTTAATCACCCTGCACCTGTGTGGGGGAACACCCTATTGTTAACCTCTTAATAGGCGTCTAGGAATATATCTCCTGTCGAAGAAACCCCTTCCAGGTAGCACCTTTTGGGATGGGTGCTCTAATGGGCTCCCTCTGCTTTGTCAGGTGGTATTCAAATATGGTAATTGAAGTATCAGCAGTGCACCGGGAGATCAATAAAGACAATAGCAATCTGTCGTCTCAATCAATATTCTCATTTATTATCAAGATACATAGGTTAATATACCCTCAGGGCGTACCCTCTAACCAGGGTGTTACCTCTCATGGAACAACCAATCATAACATTTTACACGTAGACTGAAAATACGTCATAGGGTACCTTCCCACTGAGGTCACGTGATCTTTCTAACACCTGCAAATCCTGGCCTACAAACAATAGAAATGTAGGAGGTTTTCATAAGGCTATGTGATGATTTCATATATGTGTGTGAAATACTGAGATAAAGAATTAATTGGAAATATAATGATTATTTCAGGTCTAGGCGTTCTGCCAGACTCCGATCTACCAGTATTGAAGGCCACGAAGAAGAACACAAAGTAATAACTTATTCCCTTGTGATTCAAGCAGTAACAGAAAGAGATCATTACAAAATGGAGAATACATATCTTCATAATCCGGCATCCTGCTTGATAATTCATAGTGTAGTTTAATACAGAGAACATAAGCAATTTGACCATCCATCACAAACCCCCCTTTTTCTCATATTAAAATACAGAGATTAAAAATTATCTGATTATAAACCTCAAACAAAATAATGAATAGGGCCACTACTAATAATATAATGCGATCACCAAGTTCAGGTTTGGGTATAGGGTCCCGTCAGTGCGTTGACAAGTCCCGTAGTTGCTCGTCTGCACGGCTGCTTGGATTTGTTGGACTCTACCTTTGTCAATATCTATATGGTGATAACAATAACAGCATGCCCTGTATAAAAGTCCTAACATGTATATAAGATATAAATGGCAAAGCTTTAATAAATGAACACACACTTAGTGTTACATGGTGGGGTGTTCACCCATTCACCAGGTTCTGGCCTTGTGCATAAAATCCCTGTGACATAGGGTATTTGTAAAGGATCTGCCAGGCACTGCGGGGTTAACTCCCAGAACTAATCAGTCAGCACCTGAGAATACATCCCTGAGACTGACTCCTGCTTCCACCATTCAGGCTGGCAGGCTTAGGAGTGGGAGAGCCTATCGTAACCTTGCCAGACTCAGCTAGCTCCCGCCCTCGGTCTATTTAAGCCTGCACTTCCTGTCCCTCGGTGCTTGTTATTGCTTTTGTTTCCTTCCTTGTGGTTCCTGGCCCAGCTACAGCTCCTGCTATTTTTGATCCTGCTCCATACCGACCCTGGCTTACCGACTACTCTTCTGCTTTTCGTTTTGTACCTCGCACACTCCTGGCTTGACTCGGCTCGTTCACCACTCTGGTTGCTCACGGTGTTGCCGTGGGCAACGGCCCCTTTTCCTTGCTTGTGTTCCTTGTATGTTTGTCGTGTTTGTCGTGCACTTACTGAGCGCAGGGACCGCCGCCCAGTTGTACCCCGTCGCCTAGGGCGGGTCGTTGCAAGTAGGCAGGGACAGAGTGGCGGGTAGATTAGGGCTCACTTGTCCGTCTCCCTACCCCCAGCCGTTACATAATAACAAGCCCATACCTAGTCTACCCCTGGTCCCTGACACCACTATGGATCCCCGTGAGACCCTGGCTCAGCAAATGCAGGGTCTCTCCCTACAGGTCCAGGCCCTGGCTCAGAGGGTCAACCAGCCTGATGCTACCCTGGTAGTTCCCCGCACCGCACCTCTTGAACCCCACCTCAAGTTGCCCGACCGGTTCTCAGGGGACCGGAGGACTTTTCTCTCCTTTCGGGAGAGTTGTAGGCTTTACTTTCGTTTAAAGCCTCATTCCTCAGGTTCTGAGAGCCAGCGGGTGGGTATAATTATGTCCCGGCTCCAGGAAGGGCCCCAAGAGTGGGCCTTCTCCTTGGCTCCTGACGCCCCTGAACTTTCCTCCGTTGATTGTTTCTTTTCTGCTCTCGGACTTATTTATGACGAGACTGACAGGACTGCCTTTGCCGAGAGTCAGCTGGTGACCTTAAGTCAGGG
The DNA here is from genome assembly GCF_050947455.1 of Rhinoderma darwinii. Taxonomy (NCBI): domain Eukaryota; kingdom Metazoa; phylum Chordata; class Amphibia; order Anura; family Rhinodermatidae; genus Rhinoderma; species Rhinoderma darwinii. The sequence continues at coordinate 118,230,796 of NC_134691.1, forward strand.
TAAGAGACCTGTTGAGGAGTATTGCTCTGACTTTCGGAAGTGGTGCGTAGCTTCTCGGTGGAATGACCCTGCCTTAAGGTGCCAGTTTAGGTTGGGTCTGTCGAATGCCCTGAAAGACCTGCTAGTTAGCTATCCCTCTTCTGACTCCCTAGACCAGGTTATGGCTTTAGCGATACGACTTGACCGACGTCTCAGGGAACGACAACGTGAACGTTTATGTGTTTTCTCCTCCGACTCCCCCATGATGCCTCCCGAAGCTCCGTTGCTTCGTTCCTCCCCGAAAGATTCAGAGATACCTATGCAACTCGGGGCCTCCGTGTCCCCCCAACAACGTAGAGAATTCCGCAGGAAGAATGGTCTCTGCTTCTACTGTGGGGACGACAAGCATCAAGTGAACAACTGTCCTAAGCGTAAGGTTGCAGCCAGAGAACTTCCGCGTCTAAGTGATCATCGGGGAGGTCACTTGGGCGCACAGGTATTTCCCGTAAATATGAAACGTACTAAGATCTTGCTTCCCTTTCAGGTCTCTTTTGGTGGTAGGTCTGCTACCGGCAGTGCTTTCGTGGATTCAGGGTCCTCTACTAATATCATGTCTGTGGAATTTGCTATGTCCCTTGCTATGCCTCTTATTGATTTGCCTAAACCTGTCCCGGTAGTGGGTATCGACGCCACTCCTCTTGCTAATGGTTATTTTACACAGCATACCCCTGTTTTTGAACTCCTTGTTGGCTCCATGCATTTGGAGCAATGCTCTGTACTGTTGATGCAGGGATTATCGTACGATTTGGTGCTAGGTCTTCCCTGGTTGCAGTTGCATAATCCTACGTTTGACTGGAATACTGGGGAGCTAACCAAATGGGGTAATGAATGTTGTACGTCATGTTTTTCTGTTAATTCTATTTCTCCCCCTAAGGAGGCGAATACGCTACCCGAGTTTGTTCAGGACTTCGCTGATGTTTTCTCTAGGGAGGCCTCCGAAGTGTTACCACCTCATAGAGAATACGATTGCGCTATCGAATTGGTACCAGGAGCTAAGCTTCCTAAGGGTAGGATATTTAATCTTTCTTGTCCCGAACGTGAAGCTATGAGAGTGTATATCCAGGAATCCCTGGCCAAGGGTTACATTCGTCCCTCTTCTTCTCCGGTAGGTGCTGGCTTCTTCTTCGTGGGGAAGAAGGATGGTGGTCTTAGGCCATGCATTGACTACCGTAGCCTGAATAAGGTCACGGTAAGGAACCAGTATCCCCTTCCTTTGATTCCTGATCTCTTTAATCAGGTTCAGGGGGCCCAATGGTTTTCTAAATTGGATCTACGGGGGGCGTATAACCTTATTCGCATCAAAGAGGGGGATGAGTGGAAGACTGCGTTTAACACGCCCGAAGGCCATTTCGAATACCTCGTCATGCCCTTTGGGTTGTGTAATGCCCCTGCGGTCTTCCAGAATTTCATAAATGAGATTTTGAGAAATTACCTGGGGATTTTTCTGGTAGTGTACCTTGATGACATACTGGTGTTTTCCAAGGACTGGTCCTCCCACGTGGAGCATGTCAGGAAGGTGCTCCAGGTCCTTCGGGAAAATAAACTGTTTGCCAAAACCGAAAAATGTGTGTTTGGGGTACAGGAGATTCCATTTTTGGGTCAAATCCTCACTCCTCATGAATTCCGCATGGACCCCGCCAAGGTTCAGGCTGTGGCGGAATGGGTCCAACCTGCCTCCCTGAAGGCGTTACAGTGTTTTTTGGGGTTTGCTAATTATTACAGGAGATTTATTGCTAACTTCTCGGTCATCGCTAAGCCCCTTACGGACCTCACTCGCAAAGGTGCTGATCTCCTCCACTGGCCTCCTGAGGCTGTCCAGGCTTTTGAGGTCCTTAAGAAGTGCTTTGTCTCGGCCCCGGTGCTGGTTCAGCCCAACCAAATGGAGCCATTTATCGTGGAAGTTGACGCATCTGAGGTGGGAGTGGGGGCTGTCTTGTCCCAGGGTACCAGGTCCCTCACCCATCTCCGCCCCTGTGCCTACTTCTCCAGGAAGTTTTCGCCAACTGAAAGTAACTATGATATTGGCAACCGCGAACTCTTAGCCATTAAATGGGCATTTGAAGAGTGGCGCCACTTCCTGGAGGGGGCTAGGCACCAGGTAACGGTCCTTACCGACCACAAGAATCTGGTGTTCCTAGAATCTGCCCGGAGGCTAAACCCGAGACAAGCTCGATGGGCGTTATTTTTTACCAGATTCAATTTTTTGGTTACCTATAGGGCTGGGTCTAAAAATATTAAGGCTGATGCACTGTCGCGTAGCTTCATGGCCAGCCCTCCTTCGGAGGAAGATCCTGCTTGTATTTTGCCTCCAGGTATAATCATTTCCTCGATCGATTCTGATTTAGTCTCTGAAATTGCTGCTGATCAAGGTGCAGCTCCCGGGAACCTTCCTGAGAACAAGCTGTTTGTTCCCCTGCAATTCCGGCTAAGGGTACTTAGGGAAAATCATGACTCCGCACTATCTGGCCATCCAGGCATCCTGGGTACCAAACACCTCATTACCAGAAATTATTGGTGGCCTGGGTTGCCTAAAGACGTTAAGGCCTACGTCGCCGCTTGTGAGGTTTGTGCTAGGTCCAAGACTCCCAGGTCCCGACCAGCGGGCTTACTGCGTTCGTTGCCCATTCCCCAGAGACCTTGGACACATATCTCCATGGATTTTATCACCGATTTGCCTCCATCCCAAGGCAAGTCGGTGGTGTGGGTGGTGGTGGACCGCTTCAGTAAGATGTGCCACTTTGTGCCCCTCAAGAAACTACCCAACGCCAAAACGTTGGCTACCTTGTTTGTCAAACACATCCTGCGTCTCCATGGGGTCCCTGTCAATATTGTTTCGGACAGAGGGGTACAATTTGTTTCATTGTTTTGGAGAGCCTTCTGTATGAAGTTGGGGATTGATCTGTCCTTCTCCTCTGCCTTCCATCCTGAAACCAATGGCCAAACGGAGAGGACTAATCAGTCTCTAGAACAATACTTAAGGTGTTTTGTCTCTGACTGTCAATTTGATTGGGTCTCTTTCATTCCCCTCGCCGAATTTTCCCTTAATAACCGGGTCAGTAACTCGTCTGGGGTCTCTCCTTTTTTTTGTAATTTTGGGTTTAATCCACGGTTCTCCTCCGTTTCACCTGGTAGTTCCAACAATCCTGAGGTAGAGGTCGTTCATCGGGAACTGTGCACAGTCTGGGCCCAGGTTCAGAAAAACCTAGAGGTGTCCCAGAGCGTACAAAAAACTCAGGCTGATAAAAAACGTTCTGCTAACCCCCTGTTTATGGTCGGGGATCTGGTGTGGTTGTCGTCTAGGAACTTGCGTCTCAAGGTTCCGTCCAAGAAGTTTGCTCCCCGGTTTATTGGGCCGTATAAGGTCATTGAGGTCCTCAATCCTGTCTCCTTCCGGCTGGAGTTACCCCCGTCTTTTCGGATACACGACGTGTTTCATGCCTCCCTCCTCAAACGCTGCTCCCCGTCCTTGGCTCCCTCGAGGAGACCTCCTGTTCCCATCCTCACCCCGGAGGGGGTGGAATTCGAGGTGGCCAGGATTGTGGACAGCAAGATGGTCCAAGGCTCCCTCCAGTACCTGGTCCAATGGAGAGGATACGGGCCCGAGGAGAGGACTTGGGTACCCGCCCGGGATGTTCACGCTGGGGTATTGGTCAGGAGGTTCCACCTGCGTTTCCCCAGTAAGCCAGGTCCACTTAGAAAGGGTCCGGTGGCCCCTCATAAAAGGGGGGGTACTGTAAAGGATCTGCCAGGCACTGCGGGGTTAACTCCCAGAACTAATCAGTCAGCACCTGAGAATACATCCCTGAGACTGACTCCTGCTTCCACCATTCAGGCTGGCAGGCTTAGGAGTGGGAGAGCCTATCGTAACCTTGCCAGACTCAGCTAGCTCCCGCCCTCGGTCTATTTAAGCCTGCACTTCCTGTCCCTCGGTGCTTGTTATTGCTTTTGTTTCCTTCCTTGTGGTTCCTGGCCCAGCTACAGCTCCTGCTATTTTTGATCCTGCTCCATACCGACCCTGGCTTACCGACTACTCTTCTGCTTTTCGTTTTGTACCTCGCACACTCCTGGCTTGACTCGGCTCGTTCACCACTCTGGTTGCTCACGGTGTTGCCGTGGGCAACGGCCCCTTTTCCTTGCTTGTGTTCCTTGTATGTTTGTCGTGTTTGTCGTGCACTTACTGAGCGCAGGGACCGCCGCCCAGTTGTACCCCGTCGCCTAGGGCGGGTCGTTGCAAGTAGGCAGGGACAGAGTGGCGGGTAGATTAGGGCTCACTTGTCCGTCTCCCTACCCCCAGCCGTTACAGTATTGTTGATTAAAAGGTTTCGGCTTATGATAGACAATTTTCTTAGCCTTCTTACATAGCAGAGGTATCAGACATGCTACTAATTTAACAAAAACGTATATAATCAATATTATGAGTAATATATGTAAAGCGCCTTGCATGAGTCCTGCAGCCCATCCTCTAATGCCTCTGAACCATGAGGCCGGGTTCAGCCATGACAACCAGTCTGGCCAATCTAGGTTCCAATCTTCTTCAGAATTAGCTTTCCTAAATTCCTCCTTTAATTGCTTTGCTTGTTCAATATCATGTTTAATCTGTACTGTCCCTTGGGGATCTATATAATGACAGCATGCAGGACCCACTATCTGGCACATACCCCCTTGACTTGCAGTTAAGTAATCTAGTACAAGTGTATGTTGGTTAGTAACAGTAATAAGCTGTCGGGTAAGTACTGAAGATACATTTAAAGCATCAAATATTAATTCGGTAATATTGTCAAACAACACTGCTAGTTTTTCTATGTTATGTGCATTTCTAATTGGTCCTCCAAAGATGGATAGAGCATATCCTAACTTGGTGTGCCAAGGTAAGTGTACCAATGGGTGGGCTTTTTGCTTTCCCTCCCTTTTGTACAGCATATGTTTTGGTACTTTATCATAAGGAAGTGCATCCTTGTCCCATGTCCAGGTAGCAGACTGTAACCTAGCTAGGGTACAGGTACCTGTGGTAGTCTGCGGGATCCATTTATATGCATTATGTCCGCACACTATATATATATCATGGGGAAGGTCAAACCATTGCATACTTCCTAGGGTTAACATGTGAGCAAAATGAACTAGGGGAAAAGACTGCTGTAATACACACCAAGGACAATTTGTTCCCAAAGACCCATGGTATACTCCTGAGCATCCACAATACATCGTTTCATTCCCTTGTAAGTCTGTTTCTTCCATATACCCTGGATAACGTTTACAATCAGTCTTACTTCCTGAAGGGAAGAAATGGCCGTATTCCCAACTACCATTATGTATGTACCGTTCTACCAGACTTGGTCTAAATACATCTGAGGTCTGTTGGGTTTTATTGAAGCTTATCTTTATGCCTTTTATGGGGATCTCACCTAGTGTCAGTGTTTTAGTGACATTTTTAGGGACCCATTTTCCATTTTCCTTTTGTGTGAGAATCAGTGCCTTACCAGGTATCAGGGTTAGATTTACCTGCCACCAGGGATCCTCCATCCATCCTGCTATGGGTAAGGGCACACTGGTATTAGACCATGTATACCTTTTTGTGTTATCCTTTACCTTTGAGGGATCCCAAGATGTAGTGTTAAGAAGTTCTTTCTCACTAAGGGGCACAGCCATGTATGGCATGGATTTTGAACTTATAGGACTGTGTGTACATATCCAACAATCAGATAAGTTTGTTAATGCTGTTATAATTTGATGATGTTTTATGAATTTATTGTCCACTTCCTCCTTGAGAACTTGAGTCATCGTCCCCACGAGGGGCAACATCAACACCAACCCTGCCAAGGGCAACATCATCGATCGAGGCGACGTCATCTGGGCTGATAACCTTTTTGCAATGGCTTGCATGTATCCAATTGGCTCGTCCTTGGAGCTTCACTGATGTGGCGGTGACCAGCTGTACTTCTACTGGTTGGCTGTACCTTGGTTCCAGACTGCTCCTGTTGTGTATCTTTGTTACCACCCAGTCTCCAGGTTGTAGTGAGTGGGTACCTGAAAGAAAGTTTGGATCTGGAATAGAAGAAAGGATTAGTTTATGTGTCCTCTCCAGTTGTTTGTGTAGGGCAGCCAAGTACGTGGTCATATTGTCATAATGCTTTTGTAACTGCTGAGGAAAATACAGTCCTGTCTTTGGCATATTTCCAAACAATATTTCATAGGGAGAAAGTTTATCCTTCCCTCTTGGTGTGGTTCTTACAGAGTATAAAGCCAGGGGTAGACATTGTGTCCACGGTAAAGAAGTTTCATTCATGGCCTTCTGGATTTTTAATTTCAAAGTTCCATTTAGTCTTTCTACCTTACCACTGCTTTGTGGGTGATAGGGAGTGTGAAATGCTTGTTCTATCCCAAGGCTTTTTAATATGTTCCTCAATAGTTCTTGGGTAAAGTGAGTACCTCTGTCACTTTCAATTGTCTCTGGTACTCCATAGCGGCACACTACCTCAGCTATCAGTTTCTTTGCTGTGGTATCTGCATTTGCTTTAGCCACTGGAAAAGCTTCTGGCCATCCTGAAAATAAATCAGTGCAAACAAGTACATATTGGTACATTCCCACCTTAGGTAGTTGTATGTAGTCCACCTGTAATCGCTGAAAGGGGTAGTAGGACTTAGGAGTGTGTTTAGCTGGTGTTTTGGTGGTTTTACCAGGGTTGTGTTGTGCACATGTCATGCAGCCCTCTGTATATTTGGCTGCTGCATTTTGAAAACCAGGAGCATGCCATGTCTGTAACACTAGCTGGCTCATAGCTCCCTTTGAACTGTGTGTTTTCCCATGGGCTAGGGCACACATCATTGGATACAGTGCTCTTGGTAGGCAAACCTTAGAATTAAGATGCCTCAACTGTCCTAGACCTATTGCTGCACCTCTCTCCTCCCATTCTGCTTGCTCTTGAGGGGGTGCTTGGTCCTGGAAAGCACGCAACAGGGTCTCTGTGATGGGTTGTAAAACAGGCTTCACAATCATCAGAGGGAGAGCAGCAGCGTCCTTTGCCGCTGCATCCGCAGCCTCATTCCCTTTTGATAGGAGATCACTGTTATTAGTGTGTGCCTGTACTTTGACTATAGCTGCTTGGTCTGGCATGTGCAGTGATTCTAAAAGTTCTTCTACTGCTTTTGCATTCTTTATAGGTTTACCTGCCGAGGTCAAGAACCCTCTGGCTCTCCATATTGTCCCAAAGTCATGTGCAACTCCAAAGGCATATCTGGAGTCAGTGTATATGTTGACACGCTGTCCCTTACCCAATTTACACGCCTCAGCGAGTGCTTTTAGTTCTGCCTCCTGAGCTGAGCTGCTGGAGGGTAGGGACTGTTGTATGACGGCCTTACCATTGTGGACCACTGCATACCCGGTGAGGAAATGTCCTTTGTCTTCGCTCCAATATCGAGATCCATCTACAAAATACTCAGCATCAGGGTTAATCAGAGCAACATCAAATATACTGTTTATGCCGTTTGATTCCATATCCACTAGGCTTTGACAGTCATGTTCATGTTCAAAATTAAATAGTTCATCATCAGTGGATAGTTGAAAAATAAGGGGGTGTCCATGTCCCTGTCCCCCCACTCCTCCCTCCTTTTGTTCAGAATCTAGGGGCAGGAGTGTAGCTGGATTCAGAACAACACAACGTTTGATAGTCACATTAGGGGACAGAAGAGTAAGTTCAATTTTAGTAAGTCTTGCAACTGATAAGTGTTTTGTCTTGACTGTGTTCATCATTTCTTGCACTGCGTGTGGGACTTGCACAATAATGTCATGTTGGAGTACAATGTCTGTTGCTTTATCAACTAAAGCTGCTGCTGCTGAGACAGCGCGTATGCATGTCGGGGATCCTAGTACAATGGGATCCAGAGCAAGGGAGTAATAGGCAAGTGGTCGCATCTTGCCTCCATGATCTTGGGCTAATACTCCAGAGGCATGGCCTGCCTGTTCATGGCAGAACAGAGTAAATGGCTTATTGTAGTCAGGAAGTCCCAGTGCTGGCCTTGTAGTCAGTGACAGCTTCAGGGAGTGAAAATTGTCAATTGCCTCAGGTGACAGTACAAATGGGTCAGAGGTGAGACAGTCATATAATGGTTGCATCATAGCAGAGGCATCCCTGATCCAGGCTCTGCAGTACCCTATTAAACCCAAGAAAGTCCTCAATTGTTTAGGGTTTCTAGGGACTGGGTGTTTCTGTATGATTTCCAGCCTGTCAGGGGTTAAGTGTTTCATACCTTGGGAAATACAGTGACCAAGGAAAACAACTGTTTTGGCACATAATTGCAGCTTGTGCTTGCTCGCTTTACAGCCAACTTCTTCTAGGAACATTAATAGTGATTTAGAATCTGTTTCACTGTTCTCCAGACTCTCACTACAAAGTAACAAATCATCTACATATTGTAGTAGAACTGAGGACTGATTGGGGGGCTGCCAGGTGTCCAGAATATCTTTCATGGTACGTGAGAAGATATCAGGGGAGTTTGCGGCACCCTGTGGCAGCACTACCCAAGCGTACTGTCTTCCCCTCTGTGTAAATGCAAAATACTGCTGGCACTCTTTATCCAGCGGGATGGAGAAGAAAGCATTGGCTAAGTCTATAACTGTGAAATAGACTGCAGTGCCGGGGACCTGGTTGAGCAGGGTATGTGGGTTAGGCACTTGTGGTGTATTAATTATTGTCACAGCATTCACAGCCCGTAGGTCATGTACCATCCGGTACTGTACAGGTTGACCGGGCAGTGTCTTTTTCTTTACTGGGTAAAGAGGAGTGTTGAAAGGCGAGATTATGGGCACTATGAGATTGTTTTCCAGTAAGGAGTTAATATCCTTTTCTATAGCAGCGTCTTGCTGAGGACTCAGAGGATATTGCTTTATACATACAGGACGGTTCTGCATGTCTGGTTTTAAATTTACTTGTACAGGCGGCACATTTAAAACTCCTACATCCATCTTATCTTGTGCCCATAGTTTTTCTGGGATGTCTGCCAACCAAAGGGGAGGGGTACTGGGGGCTTTTTCAGTGTCCGGCATACTTGCCATACTAAGGAGTTTGCATAGCAGGGACTCTGGAATGGCAGAGGTTAATGTAGGTGTGCCAGAAGAAAAGTCCAATGCTGCTCCCAGGGCACTGAGTACATCTGTCCCCAATAAATTGTAGGGAGTGTGTGGTGACACTAACACACGGGAAACAATTGATTGTGTGTCATGTATATTCAGTCGCATTGGTTTTGTTAACTGTAACTGAAATGATGTTCCCTCCACCCCTTCACAATCTATATAGTCTGGTGATAGCAACTCTGCCGGTACATATTTGGTTTGTAATACAGTTCTGGCTGCCCCTGTGTCTACTAGAAAAGAGGTATTTTCCCCTGTGGGTAAAGTTACAGGCACCATCAATGATGGACCTGTCGGGGGGAGCACTGGGCAGAGGGAGACATCAGGGTTGCCAGTTTCCTATGCAGCAATCAAAGAATTGGGAGGCTCAACTGGACGGGAGGGACATCGGGCTGAATAATGACCCTTCTTATCACAGTTCCAGCATGTAATCTGGCTAAGATCCCTTCTCTGGGTTCTCAAAGTGTCTTTTTGTTCCCTGCCTCTTCCTCTATAGCTCCCCTTTTGTTGCATCGGGGCGAGACGGGTTCTTTTAGGAGCTAAATCTAACTCTGCACCTTTTGCAATGCTTACTAAATCATTAAACTGGCATGTACGCCAGTCGGGGCGGGATCTTTTAACAGCTTCTTGTACTGCCGGCTTAAGACCGGACATAAAAGTTATTTTTAGTAGGCGCAAGTCTTTTGCATCACCTTCTTCATACCCGTGATCTAACCACTGCTGCTGTAAAGTTGTGGCATAATCAGGGACTGACTGTTTAACATCTTGGGAAAATGACATAAAACTATCAGTTCGATCCTGTTGAGTAGCATCTACCCAGGGCTGCATAGCGTTCAGGTATTCTAGTCCTGATTGCTCATTGGTTTTATTTGCTGGTACGGGATTTGTAATAGCAGCTTGAATTTGATTTTTGAGCACTTCCCCTCCCTTTGTTTCTACCAGGCTCTCCATATCTGACCATGTAGCACGGTAAGCTAGATGTACTGCTCGCAGCTTTCTATGGAAAGCGCTGGGTGTTTTACGTGGGTCTGGGAGTGTGTTACATACAGCTAGTAAATCAGCCGGGCTCCAGGGGCGATACACAGTGGCTTCATGTGACTGGATTTCCCCTACTGCCCCAGGTACTGGTTGCCCGTCTACATCTACTGGTTTTGGTCCCCTGTGTGTATGGATACTTGATACTAACGGAAACAATCTAGTGGAGCGCTGCGTACCACAACTGACACAATATCCTGCAGTGAGGGGGTTCTGCTGCCCACAGTGTGGACATGTCCAGCAGCTGCCTTTCTTGCTATTTTCAGGATAAGGAGATGGCGCAGTTGCTGCTGTGGGGCTGTTTGGCAGTTGTAAAGGGGTTAACACATTAGTGAGGAGCTTTTCACTTAAAGGGTCATATAAATCATACATTATTCCATGATTTGCTTCCATACTCTTATGTTCTGTGTTACTCACTCTCTGTGCTACCTCATACCACATTTGGGCTTTTTCCACCATGTTATTGTCTTTCAACCATCCAACACAATTTGTCATAAATCTTTTCCAATCACATTCTGCTAATGTTCCATAGGACCCAACTCCCATCATTTTAAACATTCTTTTACAATCCTTCACAGCCTCAGATCCTTTTGCTCTTTCTACTATTTTGATGGCAGAGACCCACGTCTCAGGGCTGTCCCGCATTTTTGTCTTACTATTTTCTGACCCCATGGTCAGAGGGCGTAGGGTAGTCTCCGGAAAACTCCCCAGCTCCAAACAGACAGGCCTTAGTCTGTTGACAGATATCTCAGACAATCTATCTTACAGTTTCAGAAAGACTATCAATATCAAAAGTCGTTCCTTCAGACAATTCTAGCAGTGGGATATCCTTTTCTCTGATCCCTCACTGTTTTGAACATCAAGAACAGACAAAATGCTGCCAATCCACAAATTGCAAGAGCAAATCCTTCAACACAATCTACATTCATGAACTTCCATTGATTCAAGCAGGAGTTGGTCACATTCATTTCAAACTTCTACAAACCCTTCGTCTCTTTCACTTATGCAGAACACTTTCAGTTCATACAGCCTGTGATGTAGCATATATCCCAAACTCTTTCCTCTAGCACTTTGCAATGGTTTCACATACAAATTATATTTGGTAACATATATATATTATACTCCCCGCTCAGCCGTTCACTCTGTGGGTTGTAGTTTAGGGGCCTGTTATCTATGTTGGTGATTATTTCTTTAGGGGCTCTGGGTCTGAGCCAATACCAATGTTCTTCACTGTAATTACTACTACGACACAGGTGGCACCTGGGGTAAGTGTCAGGGTCATTCAATGAATACAGGATGTTATATTACAACGGTATTCAATCCAGCGGTCTGATGTTATACTACTACAGACTTAATTACTTGGATGTTATTTTACATCAAAGTGTATATGCCGGATTATCATGTGCTAGAAATCAGTCTGTACTGATTCCCACCTTATGCCAGTCTGGCAATGCATACAACTGGTTTATGGACCCTTACACACAATATCACTGTTTGGCAGTGAATTTAGGAAAATATAAATGATTTTCTAATACAGTATTCAAAGTTTTTCCCTATTGTACTGGGTAATGGTATTGAGTGCAAATTCAATATAGACACAATTGCTCCTCCTTGCACTGAGTGAATATCGTCTTCTATGAAGTGGATATTACTTCTGGGCTGGGAGCCATACAGTTTCAACAATTTGATATGTATGTCTTCTCACAGATGTATTCAACATCACACTACACACACATTCATCACACTTGTCACATACACCCCCATGTAAATCCATTTAACCACACTACCATCCTGACAAAGGACCTGATTATTACGGGACCCCTTTGTAGAGACTTACATATACAAAGTACGTTTCCAGGGACTTAACAGAGTGGCTGAAACAAATGGTGTAACATAAAGTCTGTTACTTACCGATCGGTTTTGGTTTCAGTGACTCCCCAGGTCCTTCCAGATTAGTGGACTTTGCACAAAATTCTCATTAGGAGGTCCCGGGCTATTCGGCACCATAACTGTCGAAGAACAGAGGAAAAGAATAAAATACAGGCAGAGCAAACAGGTGTGAAATGTGTGGAACACGGAGAGGTAAAAAACAATAATATTGTCAGTATTCTGTTCCAAATAAAAAAATACAATAATTGGAAAGCTAGTCATGTAGCTATATATATATATATGTTAGATTAATCACAGAAGTGAAGTTGCAAGTGGAGAGTGAATGGGTATGAACATACTCAACATGTCACAGGAAATCTATATGATGCAAATAATAAAGGCACGGAATGTTGGACAAAAATGTAAGAAAAATTTTTTTTCGTTACCAGTAACACAAATTAGGGCCTGTTCGCATCAGCGTTGGCTTTCCGTTCCGGGATTCCGTCTGAGGTTTCCGTCGGGTGAACCCCGCAATGGAAAGTCAACTGAAACCACAGCTTCTGTTTCCGTCACCATTGATATCAATGGTGATGGAAACATTGCTAATGGTTTCCGTTGGACACCATTCCGGCAGGTTTCCGTTTTTTCAACTGAATCAATAGCGCAGTCGACTGGTCCACTGTGTTATATCACGTTGAGAGTCAACGCAGCCGTCTACCAGTAAATTTTAGAGCACTTCATGCTTCCCTCTGCTGACAAGCTTTATGGAGATGCAGATTTCATTTTCCAGCAGGACTTGGTTGGCACCTACCCACACTGCCAAAAGTACCAATACCTGGTTTAATAACCACAGTATCACTGTGCATGATTGGCCAGCAAACTCGCCTGACCTAAACCTAGATTCTCTATGGGGTATTGTCAGGAGGACACCAGACCCAACAATGCAGACGAGCTGAAGGCCGCTATCAAAGCAACCTGGGCTTCCAGAACACCTCAGTAGTGCCACAGGCTGATCACCTCCATGCCACGCCGCATTGATGCAGTAATTCATGCAAAAGGAGCCCCAACCAAGTATTGAGGGCATATACTGTACAAACTTTTCAGTAGGCCAACATTTCGGTATTAAAAATTTGAAATTGGGCTTATATAATATTACGCGTGTGTGTGTGTGTGTGTGTGTGTGTGTGTGTGTGTGTGTGTGTGTGTTGAGAAGGACTAGTATATAGATTTATTTTTTTTTCCCCCCAAAAGGTGTACATAGTCTTTAATTAGCTAAACAGTGCCTGTCAGAAATGAAGGGTTTGCCAAAGACCTTGACGGTATGGCAGCTGGCGAACAGGGCGCAGGTCAGTCTATAGTTCGTATAGTGTACCTGTGGCAGCTCGGACAGTAGCAAGGCAGGCTCAGCTGGGACTAGGCAGCAGGTAGACGTCAGGCGTGGAATACAGCACGGCACTTGACCAGGATAGCACAGGATACAGGTACGGGGAACACTGGAAACCACTAGGAGACCATTTGCATAAACAAACTAGGATACGACAAACAATGCTCAGGCATTGCCGGGAGGGGCACAGCCCTTCTTATAGCCCAGGGTGCTCTGGGAGCAGCTCAATCTCTCACCTGTGTGCACTTTGGCTTCTTAAGTCTGGACTGAGCTCGCGAGCGCACCCTGGTGGTCACCGTGGAACAGGACGGCCGTATGTGCAGACATCTCTGGAGAGAAGGGCGTCAACTGGATAGGAGTTCGTGGTCAGCGACTACAGACATTACACCCGCAGTCTGGTGGGCGACAGAGCAGCTCGTGCTCTTGTCTAAGCATGGAAAGACAAAAGTGCAATGGAAAACATTGAGTGCCGCCAGATGTAAAGGGAATGTATTCAAGTAGCGTAGTCCCTGTTACCACGCAGGAAGAAATAGGAAAAAATAAAATTTAAAAAAAAGCAAAAAGACAGACTGCTGCACCAGAAGAGGGGTCTGTCTCCTATGGACACTAAGCGAAGGCCGACTACCTCAGTGCCTGAAGGACGGGTATATGCTGTGGGAGAAACAAACCCTTTAGTGTCACGCCTCCTAGTGGCAACAACATATACCCAAGATCTGTGTCCCCAATGAGACAAACAAAAGAAGTGTTCCCTTAACCCCTTCCCGCGATTGGGCGTAACTGTACGTCCGAAATCAAAGTGATTTCCCGCAGACGGGCGTACAGTTACGCCCTGCAGATAAAGCGAGCACAGGAGCTGTGCGCGCTTTATCTTCAGCGGCTGTCAGCTGTTATACACAGCTGACATGCCGCTGCAATGGCTGTTACCGCCGATCGCAGCCATTTAACCCCTTCAATGCGGCTGTCAATGACGTCCGCCGCATTGAAGTGGTTTACAGAGGGAGGGAGCTCCCTCTGTAACCCCCGGGCGCCCCCGCGGTGGATTGCGGGTGGCGATTGTTGCTATGGCAACCAGGAAGCCGTTACTAGGCTTCGTGGTTGCCAAGGTACGGTAGCCTATTAGGTCCTGCCCGAGGCAGGACCTAATCGGCTAACTGTCAAATGAAAAATGACAGTTACGATCCACTGCACTACATAAGTACATACATAAGTAGTGCAGTGCATCGTACCGGGGATCAGAAGAGCAGATCTTCAAGTCCCCAGGTCAGTGTAAAAGAAAAATGAAAAAAAAACTTGAAAGAAAAATAAATAAATAAAAGTTAATAAATAAATAATAAAAACAACACTTGCCCTGTTTCCCTGATCAACTCCTTTATTATTAAAAAAACATGAAAATATGGAAAAAAACTATACATAATAGGTATCGCCGCGTTCGGAACGGCCTGATCTATAGAAATATCACATTATTTTTACCGCACGGTGAACACCGTAAAAATTTTTAATAAAAAACAATGACCGCATTTTATGTTTTGGTCATCTTGTCTCAAATTTTTTTTAATAAAAAGTGATCAAAAAGTTGCAAGTAATACAAAATGGTACCAATAGAAACTACAGTTCGCCACGCATAAAACAAGCCCTCCCGCAGCGATATCAACGAAAAAATAAAAAAGTTACGGCTCTCAGAAAATGGCGACACTAAAACATGATTTTTTTAGAAGAGTATTTTTACTGTGGGAACGTAGTGAAACGTAAAAAAACAATATAAATTTGGTGTCGCTGTAATCGTCTCGCCCCGCAGAATAAAGTTAACATGTTGTTTATACTGCACGGTGAACACTGTAAAAAACAAACAAAAAAGAAACGTGCTGGAATGGCTGTTTTTTGGTTTCCTCATCTCCCAAAAAATGGAATAAATAGTGATAAAAAAATCGCATGTACCCCAAAATGAAACCAATAAAAATTACAGCTCGTTCCACAAAAAACACGCCCTCACACAGCTCCGTCACCGGAAAAATAACACGTTATGACTCTCAAAACGCAATGGTGCAAAATGACGGCCCAGACTAATTTTTAGGTCCAGTAGAATTTCACTAAATACCCCACATCATCATTTGCTGGACCCCACAGGTGGATCCTATAGATGCAGCGGAGATGAGGAAACTTTAGGGCCTTGTGCGGCTTATAGGGCTAGTGAAGAAGTCAAAGATTAGGCAACACTGGAGCGCAGATATTTTGTATAATACCCCAAAAACCCGGCCTGTGCATAAAGGATTGGTTCCAAGCGTACCACACCAATCCATGGATTCTTCATTCACCCCATTTATTACATCATCCTATTATGACCTGTTGCACTCCGCCCAGCTTACATATGCCCTGATGTACTCCGCCCAGCTTACATATACCCTGATGTACTCCGCCCAGCTTACATATACCCTGATGTACTCCGCCCAGCTTACATATACCCTGATGTTTCCCGCCCAGTTTACATATACCCTGATGTACTCCGCCCAGCTTACATATACCCTGATGTACTCCGCACAGCTTACATATACCCTGATGTACTCCGCACAGCTTACATATACCCTGATGTACTCCGCACAGCTTACATATACCCTGATGTACTCCGCCCAGCTTACATATACCCTGATGTTTCCCGCCCAGTTTACATATACCCTGATGTACTCCGCCCAGCTTACATATACCCTGATGTACTCCGCCCAGCTTACATATACCCTGATGTTTCCCGCCCAGTTTACATATACCCTGATGTACTCCGCCCAGCTTACATATACCCTGATGTACTCCGCACAGCTTACATATACCCTGATGTACTCCGCACAGCTTACATATACCCTGATGTACTCCGCACAGCTTACATATAGCCTGATGTACTCCGCACAGCTTACATATACCCTGATGTACTCCGCACAGCTTACATATAGCCTGATGTACCCGCACATATTACATATACCCTGATGTACTCCACAGATTACATATATCCTGATGTACTACACACAGCTTACATATATCCTGATGTACTCCGCACATATTACATATACCGTGATGTACTCCTCACAGCTTATATATACCTGATGTACTCCGCCCAGTTTATATATACCCTGATGTACTCCGCCCAGCTTACATATACCCTGATGTACTTCGCCCAGCTTACATATACCCTGATGTACTCCGCCCAGCTTACATATACCCGGATGTACTCCGCCCAGCTCACATACCACTAATACACCAAGCAAAATCTGCGCTTCAAAAGCCAAATGGTGGTCCAACTGAGCCTGGCAGTGAGCCCAAACGGCAATTTATGACCACATATGGGGTATTCTGGAGAACCCGCTTAACAATTTATGGCATGTGTGTCTACGGTGGTGCAAGCTGGGCACAACACATTGGGCACTGAAATTGCATATTTGTGGAAAACAGCAATTTTCAATCTGCAACATCTATTGTTTACTTATTTTTGCAAAACACTTGTGCAGTCAAAATGCAATTCTTTGAGGGATCTAGTTTCCAAAATGGGGTATTTTTTTTGGGGTACCACTGTACTGATACTATAGCTCAATGCAACATGGGGTCAAAAAACGAATCTTGTAAAATCTCCACTCCAAATACTATATGGCGCTCCTTCCCTTTAGAGCCTTGCTGGGTGTCCAAATAGCAGTTTATGACACATGTTGGGGTATTTCCCTACTCTGAAGATGTTGCTTTACAAATGTTATGGTGCTTTTTCTCATTTATTTGTTGAGAAAACGAATTTTTTTTTAACTAATGCTGCGTCTTATTGGAAAATAATGTCATTTTTCATTTTCACTGCCCATTTCTAATAAAATATATGAGACACCTGTGGGGTCAAAATGCTCACTACACCCCTAGATGAATTCCTCAATTGGTGTAGTTTGCCAAATGGAGTCACTTTTGGGTAGTTTCCACTGTACTGCTACCTAAGGGGCTTTGCAAAAGCGACATGGCGCAGAAAAACCAATCCAGCAAAATCTGCTCTCCAAAAGCCAAATGGCGCTCCTTCCCTTCTGAGCCCGGATGTGTATTCAAACAGTACTTTATTACCACATATGGGGTATTTCCGTACTCTGGAGAAGTTGCTTTACAAATCTTACGGTGATTTTTCTCCTTTATTTGATGAGAAAATGAAAATTTTTTACCTAAAGCTACGTCTTAGTGGAAAAAAATGATATTTTTCATGTTTACTGCCCAATTTTAATGAAATTTATGAAACACCTGGGGGGTCAAAATGCTCACTACACCCCTAGTTGAATTCCTCTAGGGGTGTAGTTTCCCAAATGGAGTCACTTTTGGGGGGTTTCCACTGTACTGGTACCTCAGGAGCAGGGGCGTAGCTAAAGGCTCATGGGCCCCGATGCAAGAATTCTTACTGGGCCCCCCCCCCCCCGCAAACTTCTCATGGCCGACGGTCCGCAGCTTTCAGCTGCATCGCTGGGTCTCCTAAGTGACCCAACAATGCAGCACTAGCAGCCGGGGGCGTCACTAAGGCTGGGTTCACACACCCTATTTACGGACGTAATTCGGGCGTTTTAGCATTGAATTACGTCCGAAAATGCGGCTCAAAAGCGTTGGCAAACATCTGCCTATTCATTAGAATGGGTCTTACGATGTTCTGTGCCGACGGTCATTTTTTTTTACGCGCCGCTGTCAAAAGGCGGCGCGTAAAAAAAGACGCCCGCGTCAAAGAAGTGCCTGTCACTTCTTCAGACGTAAATGGAGCCGTTTTCCATGGACTCCATAGAAAAACAGCTCCAATTACATCCGTAATGGACGCAGCGAAAGACGACTAAACATGCCATTACGGCTGAAATTACTGTGCTGTTTTCTCCTGAACAGACGCTGCCGTGTGAACATACCCTCAGGGCTTAAAATGTCAGGGGAAATAGCCCCAATACATATGTGTCCGCCCAAAAAAAAGTGTGTATATGAGACAGCATAGCATATCTATAGCACTACCACCCTATAAACTATGGATAGGATTAGATACAGTGGCTCAGCAGACAGTATCACACAGGATAGGATTAGATACAGTGGCTCAAAAGGCAGTATCACACATGATAGGATTAGATACAGTGGCTCAGCAGACAGTATCACACATGATAGGATTAGATACAGTGGCTCAGAAGGCAGTATCACACATGATAGGATTAGATACAGTGGCCCAGCAGACTGTATCACACATGATAGGATTAGATACAGTGGCTGAGCAGACAGTACCACACATGATAGGATTAGATACACAGCTCAGCAGACAGTATCACACAAGATATGATTAGATACAGGGCCCAGCAGACAGTATCACACATGATTGGATTAGATACAGGGCCCAGCTCGCTGACATTGCGGCTCCAGCGCTGGACCCAGAACAGGTAAGAAGAATAATTTTGCTTCTTTATGTGTTACTGTTTATTTTTGTGTGTTTGTGTTTTTTTACAGGTTCGGTTGTTGGACTTGGGATACGAGGACTTCAATGACGGCGTTTTTTTTATTCTCAATAAAATGGTTAATGAGGGTTGTGTTTTTTTATTTCAATAAAATATTTTTTCTATGTGCTTGTATCTTTTTAAACTTTATTATCACCGCCTTAGTAATGGCCGCTGGCTGATTGACAACCTCCATTACTAAGGCGAGGCTTAATGTTAGCCGGTGCAGAGGCTACACTAACCCCCATTATTACCCCGGTACCCACCGCCACCAGGGGTACTGGGAAGAGCCGGGTACGAAACAGTACCCGACCATCTGTAGTGACGGGCAGGCACTGGGGTGGCCGCAGGCTGGTAGTATTAGGCTGGGGAAGGCCAAAAACCGTGGCCCTTCCCACCCTGGTAATGCTGCCTGCTGCTGCTGTGTTGCATCTGGCTGGTTATGAAAATTGGGGGGGGACCCCACATCGTTCTTTCCAATTATTATTATTTATTTTTTTTAAATGACGTGGGGTCCCCTCAATTTTTCATAACCAGCCAGATACAATAAAGCAGCAGCAGCAGCAGCCTAGCATCACCAGGGTAGGAAGGGCCACTGTTTTTGGCCTTTCCCCTGCTGATAATACCAGCCTGCGGCCACCCCAGTGGCCGACCATCACTACAGATGGTCAGGTACTGGATCGTACCCGGCTCTTCCCAGCACCCCTGGTGGCGGTGGGTACCGGGGTAATAAAGGGGGTTAGTGTTAGCCTCTGCATCGGCTAACACTAAGCCCCGCCTTAGCAATGGATGCTGTGAATCAGCCGGCGGCCATTACTAAGGCGGTAGTAATATAGTTTAAAAAAAAACACAAAGACATAGAAAAAATATTTTATTGAAATAAAAAAAAAAAAAACACAACCCTCATTAACCATTTTATTGATAATAAAAAAAAAGCTGTCATCGAAGTAGTCCTGGAATCCGACGTAGTCCAACGACCGAACCTGTAAGAAAACACACAAAAAATGATTAGTAACATGTGTTAGGCTTAGATACAGGGCCCATGTGTGATACTGTCTGTGGGACCCTGTATCTAAGCCTACCACAAGGTAGGCTTAGATACAGGGTCCAGCAGACAGTAATCTTATACAGTATAAGATTACTGTGTGCTGGGGCCCTGTATCTAAACCTAGTGTGGTAGGCTTAGATACAGGGCCCAGCAGACAGGATCACGCATGGGCCATGTATCTAAGCCTACCATGTGATTGGCTTAGATACAGGGCCCAGCAGACAGGATCACGCATGGGCCATGTATCTAAGCCTACCATGTGATTGGCTTAGATACAGGGCCCACCAGACAAGATCACACATGGGCCATGTATCTAAGCCTACCATGTGATTGGCTTAGATACAGGGCCCAGCAGACAGGATCACACAATCTGTGATCCTGTCTCATGGGCCCCCTAAGCCTGATACATTGTAGGCTTAGGGGTTGTGCAGTCCCTAAACATTGATGGCCTATCCACAGGATAGGCCATCAATAGCTGATGTGTCTCCCGGGACCCGCAAATCAGCTGTTTTGAAGGGGCCGCAGCACTCGTACGAGAGCTGCTTCCCCTTCATTTCACTACTCGCTCACACTGTGAATCGCCGACACGGATTCACAGTGTGACCGGAATGAAGGGGAGCAGCTCTCGTACGAGTGCTGCGGCCCCTTCAAAACAGCTGATTGGCGGGTCCCGGGAGTCGGACCCCGCCAGTCAGGGCTAACCTTACCTTCCTCTTCGTCCGCGGCGGGAGTTCTGTCGTCTCGATGCTGTGCGCGGCGTATAGCGCTGTGACGTCATGCGCTGCGCACAGCGCCTGACCTCAGGACCTCCGCTGCGATCCGGAACCAGGAAGGTAAGTAAAGTCTGTTACTATAGTAACAGGGGCCCGCGGCCCGAGTTACTATAGTAACTTTTTATTGATGTGGTGCGGGGGGCCGTGGGCCCCCCTGGCTTCGGGGCCCGGTCGCAATTGCGACCGCTGCGACCCCTATAGCTACGCCAGTGCTCAGGAGCTTTACAAATGCGACATGGTGCCGAGAAATCAAACCAGCAAAATCTGTACTTCAAAAGCTAAATGGAGTGCCTTCCCTTCTGAGTCCTGCCGCTTCCCCAAACAGCCGTTCATGACCACATGTTGGGTATTTCTGTACTCTGGAGAAGTTGCTTTACAAATTTTGGGGTGCTTTTCATCATTTATTTGTTGAAAAAAATAAAAATTTTGAGGTAAAGCTACATCTTATTGGAAAATAATGTAATTTTTCATTTTCACTGCCTAATTCTAATGAAATCTATGAAACACCTGTGGGGTCAAAATGCTCACTACACCCCTAGATGAATTCCTCAAGGGGTGTAGTTTCCTAAATGGAGTCACTTTTGGGGAGTTTTCACTGTACTGGTTCCTCAGGGGCTTTACAAATGCGACATGGTGCAGAGAAATTAATCCAGCAAAATCAGCGCTCCAAAAGCTAAATGGCGTGCCTTCCCTTCCGAGTCCTGCCGCTTCCCCAAACAGCCGTTCATGACCACATGTTGGGTATTTCCGTACTCTGGAGAAGTTGCTTTACAAATGTTGGGGTGCTTTTCCTCATTTATTTGTTGAAAAAATTAAAAATTTTGAGGTAAAAATACATGGTATTGGAAAATAATGTCATTTTTCATTTTCACTGCCCAATTCTAATGAAATCTATGAAACACCTGTGAGGTCAAAATGCTCACTACACCTCTAGATGAATTCCTCAAGGAGTTTAGTTTCCAAAATGGGGTATTTTTTGGGGTGTTTCCTTTGTTTCAGCACCACAAGATCTCTTCTAACCTGACATGGTGCCTGAAATATAATCTAAGAAAAGGAAGGCCCTAAAAGGCTCTAGGTGCTCCTTTGCTTCTGAGGCCGGTATTTCAGTCCAGTAGCGCACTAGGGCCACATGTGGGATATTTCTAAAAACTGCAGAATCAGGGCAATAAATATTCAGTTGTGCTTCTCCGGTAAAAACCTTCAGTATTACAGGAAAAATGGATTCAAATGGAATTTCTGCCAAAAAAAATGAAATTTGTAGATTTCCCCGCTACATTGCTTTAATTCCTGTGAAACGCCTAAAGGGTTAAAAAACTTTCTGAATGCTGTTTTGAATACTTTGAGGGGTGAAGTTTTTAAAATGGGGTGATTTGTGGGGGTTTCTAATATATAAGGCCCTCAAAGCCACTTAACAACTGAACTGTTCCCTAAAAAAATGGGCTTTTGAAATTTTCTTGAAAATGTGAGAAATTGCTGCTAAACGTATAAGGCTTGTAACGTCCTAAAAAAATAAAAGGATGTTCAAAAAACGATGCAAACATAAAGTAGACATATGGCAAATGTTAGCTAGTAACTATTTTGTGTGGTATAACTATCTGTCTTACAAGCAGATACATTTGAATTTAGAAAATGCTAATTTATTGCAAATTTTCTCTAAATTTTGGTGTTTTTCACACAAAAATATTGAATATATCAACCAAATTTTTTCACTAACTTAAAGTACAATATGTCACGAGAAAACACTCTCAGAATCGCTTGGATAGGTAAAAGCATTCCCGAGTTATTACCACATAAAGTAACACACGTCAGATTTAAAAAATGAGGCTCTGTCATTTGGTCCAAAAGTGGCTAAGTCCTGAAGGGGTTAAGTGAGGAGTCACAGTTCAGTATCTGGAAATCTGATAAACGAATCTGGGTTTGACAGATGCCAGGAGAATGCTACTTGTCGAAATGCATAGTGTCTACTGTAAAATTTGGTGGAGGAGGGATGATGGTCCAGGGTGGTTTTTCAGGGTCTGGCCTAGGCCCGTAAACGTCCCTACTATGCAAACCGTTTACTAGTAAATACAGTTCTTTATGCAGAAAAATAAAAAGAATTATTAAGGGGAACATGCAGGTTGTGTTGTACCCTTGTCAGGGCTGAACCAGGTTCTGGAATTTGAATTTTGCATTTTAATTCAGTTTTGTACTTAAGAACAGGGAATTAGAGATCTCATTATGAAATGGGCAAGACCCCCTGCCCTTTTTTCTGATATGCACTACTTGTCCGTTTTGATGCAGTAATAAATATCAATACAACCTGCAGTGCCAAAATAGTTTATTATATAAAAGATAAATTTTCACTGTAACAAAATATACATTTCATAATTAAAATGATATAATTAAAATAAATATAGGATAAAAATTGTGTAGACGCACTTTGATAGGTGAAAATGTATGCGTCACAACACAGAGCGATATTTACATGCAAACATAATCCACACAGCGCATGCCGATTCAGGGTATGTGAAAACTCGCACTCGAACAGCAAGGCGCATCTGATCTCCCCGACAGCCAACAATCTCATCACAGAAAGGGGATCTGTGCAAAAACAGCATAAATACGTAAATAAACAGAGGAAATGAGTAACTACAATAAAAGAGGACACGTCACAAGTCTGTATCCCAATATTTGCTTGAACGCCCATGTAAACATCATTTAAATAGTGGGCTATGATTACTACAGTCACTTTTAAGTGACACATCCTATTTTGGACTATAGGACACAGCAATTTCTTTCATTGTCGCATTCCAAAACCATAACAAGCTCACACATTGCGGATTTGTCGCAGATTTGAATGCGGTTTTGATGCAGGTCTCACCCTTTTGTATTGCAAAGTGTAAAATCTGCGTGAAATCCGCGACGTGTGAACTCAAGCCTAAGTGCTTGTTTTTTTTTTTGCAGGGCGAGTTGTATTTTTTAATGGCACCACTTCGGGGAACATATAAGGCTTCGTTCACATCTGCGTCAGGGCTCCGTTCAGGCATTCTGTCTGAGCTATCCATCAGGGGAACCCATGAAGGGGAACCCTGATTGAAACAGAGGGAAACCTATGTTTTCCCTTTGTTTCAGTCAGGTTTCCGTTCGTGGGTTACCCTGACTGAAAGCTCAGACGGAACACCTGAACGGAGCCCTGACGCAGATGTGAACGAAGCCTTATGAATTTCATAAGTTTTTGAGGAAGGGTGTGGTAAAAAACAGCAATTCTGCAATATTTCTTGTTATGTTTTTATGGCGTTCGTGCAGTGTCATTTTTTTTCTGTTGGTCAGTACAATTACAGCAATCCAAATTTTTTTTCAGATCTTTATATGTTTTACTATTTTTGCACAATAAATTATTTCGCTATCTGTCACCATAACTTTTATTTTTGTATCGACAGCTGTCTGAAGGCTTGTTTTTGTAGGACGAGTACCATTTTGGGATACATATGACATTTTGATAGTTTTGTTTTTTTTACGATGTTCACCATGCAGTTTAAATAACATGATTATTTAATCGTTTTGGTCATTGCGGACGCAGCGATATCAATTAGGTGTACATATATTTTATATAAAGATTTTTTTTTAACATAAAACATTTTTTATTGGGAAAAAGCTTTGTACTTTTTTTTTTTTCTCTTTATAGCGATTTGTAAACCTTATTTGACTTTAACAATTTTTTAGTCCCACTAGGGGACTAGACTATGCGATCGTTTGATTAGATCAGGATCACATAGGTGTGTTAAGATGGCAGACCAGGAAGCTATTGTTAGCCCTTGGCTTCCATAGTAACTCGGCCATCACGTTGAGGGAAGGGGGATGATGGGCTGACAGACGGAGCCCCCTCCTTCTGTCTAACCATTTAGACGCCGCGGTCTGAATTGACCGTGACATATGAAGAGTTTAACAATCGGGATCAGAGTTATCTTTACAATCCCGACTGCTACAGCGTTCACCGCGCTCTATATTACAGCCAGCAGCCGCAAGTGATGGCTGCAATATACGATTTATATTTACGTGTATTTACATTTTTACGTTAATTTACATTTGCAGGAACTGTATAGCTCCCATGATGTAAATTTACGTGATAGGGTGGGAAAGGGTTAAAGGCTATGCCCATCTTCGCAACCAAATTTTTTTTGGGGGTATTTACTGCTTTTTAGCGCTGTTCCATTAATGCACAGCTATGCTCAGTGGCAGTGTCATAGCTGCATGGTAGTCTCAGCTGTAAATGAAGTCTAAGGCCTTAGTCACACAAACGTGTTAAAAATCTGTGTGACGGCCGTTGAAACAACGACCGTCACACGGACCTATATAATTCAATGTGGCCGTTCACACGGCCGTTGTTTCAACAGA
This sequence comes from Rhinoderma darwinii, assembly GCF_050947455.1. NCBI lineage: Eukaryota > Metazoa > Chordata > Amphibia > Anura > Rhinodermatidae > Rhinoderma > Rhinoderma darwinii. Next base: position 118,255,898 of record NC_134691.1, read on the forward strand.
CCTTGTGAAGGGTCTGTGAGAAATTAGGACATGTCCTATTTTTTCACGCATCACTCCATAGACTCTAGTCTATGGAGGATGCGTGATATCGCTTCCCGCAGCGCAGAGCACTAATACACTTCAGGCGTAAAAAAAAAACGCAAGTTTTTCACATCGGAGAAGCGCAGTGCCGGTGTGAATCTAGCCTAAGGTAGTCTGAAAGAACTCCTGCCTCATCTGTGTCTCGGGTGGCTGCGCTGTCCCTCTCATACAGTTACGCTGCAGCTCTGAGGACAAAGGTTGGCTATTGTGTATAAACCTGGTGTTGTGCTTTAAAGAAGATCTACCAGAAGCAACAGATAAAATGCCTTATAATGGACACAGATAGATCTCATTATCAATCAACAAAAGAGAATTTATTAAGAACAAAACCGGTTAGACTGATTCCTGTTGCTCCCCCCGGCTCATCACCGCCTCTCTATCCTATGCTGCACTCAGATATGGGAGAATAGGAGACCTAACCGACCCACTTTAAATGTCTGTACAAGGCCGAGTCAGCGGCTTGTGTGTTACATATGAACGTGGCAATGTTATTTCCAACTGTTCAAAATGGGGGTAAATATGAGTGTTACCGCAGACAAGTAGCAAATGCTCTTCTTGCATTTCGGTGAACAAAGTGAATGGGAAATCCTTTGAAAGTATGACCATCGGGAACTGCTCTCCTGATGGCATCCTGAAACTCCTCATTTCCTGCTGATATCCCTGTGGTACGTTCTATTTCATATGCAGCCAAGGCAGTAGACAGCAGATAAGACAGCTGATCATCCCAAACCGTGGTGACTCCTAGATCCTGCGTAGAAAAAAGTACAAATCAGATCAGACACTATAAAGGGTAAATGGTTGTGTAATTCATTCATTATAGAACTATGACAGTTGGATGTGATTTTGCTTTAAGTCTCTATATCGGAGATACTTTTTGGAATATAGTAAGGAATCACTTTGAGTTGTTCAACATGGCTGTTTTTTTTTACAAAAACAACACCACACCCGTCAATGGCTTGCGTGTGCTACTGCACCCCAGCCTCATTCACTCCAATGGAGCGGAGCTGCAATACCAACCTTAACCCATGGACCGGTGTGGCGCTGTTTCTGGAGGAAAGCAGCCATGTTTCGCTAACCGTATACAGCTTATTTAAATAGCAAGTCCCTTATATAGATGTAGCTCTCACTAGTGGCAGCCGAGGGAACTTAAATTCCCCGCATTCTTTAGTATTCAATTGCTAATGGGATGGAGAGGATTGACTAATAACATACTGTATAGCAATATAATAAATGGATATTGCCTCGTAGTCCAGCTGTATTTTTGGATTGCTTCCATAGTCAAAGGGAGTGATTCAGCTCCAAAAAAAGAAAAATTCCAAAATTAAATGAAAAAGTAAAAGGGACAAATTATTGTTAGGACAAACAAACTTCTTAAAGAAAATCCCTGTCCATATGCCAGATTAGGCCTTTGGATGTAATAAAAGGGGGTACTCCATTCAGGACCCCTTTCCATGTGCCAGAACAGACAGCCGTCCTATGGAAATGTAGATGTGGCTTTCCCTGGACGAGGGTTTAGAAAAGCCAGACCTGTGGCAGTCTAAAATGGAGTGTGAGGATTAAAACTTATTAAGTTCCAGCCTGATGAGACAACCATTCTTTGCTTTGGTTTGTCCCAGTGCAACAAGCTACATCCATCTTACAAGAATTTATCTGATAAGTGAAAATAGCAAGTTATTTTGGGTAAGATTTCAAATAAAAATAGAACTAGTAAAAAAAATAAAAAATGGACAGATCGGACTCAAAATACAAAGACTTTTGTAGTGATAACAGCTGAATAAGCGCTGCACATTACCTTTCTGTGCTCCATTACGAGAACTCGCAGCTGCAACTCAATCTCATTGCTTTCTGTGGCTGCATCAAGCAGAGAGTTACAAAGCGGAGGGAATGGAGGAAGAGATGTAGTAGATCCTGGGGAGCATATGGATTTAATGGCTTCCTCACTCATTGGTTTCCACCTGGATTCATCATTCAGATCAAAGACACAGAGATCTGCCGAATCTGATGGCTGGCAGTTAGCCAAAAACCGCTGGTGGTTAAAAATGCATCCAATGGTTTTGTATGGGTAGAGAGGCTTTGGCTGTTCCACCAGGGGAGGGTCATCTGGGTTGACAGGCTGATGGGTGTATCTATACAATTAGATTGTTGAGACATAACAGAAGAACTGCAGGTTATCATACAAGGTGTAGAATTAGATGTACCAGCAATTTACAAGGACGTGCATGAGTTCAGTCATCTCCCTACCAACTACAAGCGTTCCTACAACTATTTTAGGTTTACAACCATCATAATCACATTCACGTGTCTTGAATTTACCTTTGTCCGGTCAAACTCTCCCAGAAGGTAACCGCTCCATCGGTGCAATAGGTCATCACCCATGTGTGGGCTATTCCTCTTCCTTTTGTACCAACACATACATATGCATCTAGTCCAAAACCAAGAAGAAGGCTGCAAAGGAGGATAGTATGATCTTCACAGTCACCCTAAAATAGACCGTTCGTAAAATATTATGTAATGTGGACATATAATACAAGTGTAACATATTCGAAAACTTTACTCCATATCACTATTTCTTTGAAACTTCCGACAGTCACGAAATGACAGCAGGGAACGATATCAATTCATTTTTCCATTAATGGGACAGATGTATTTTAACCCCTTTAGGACACAGCCGATTTTTAAAAAAAATCTGATGTTACTTTATGTGGTAATAACTTTGGAATGCCTTCACCTATCCGAGCAATTCTGAGGTTATTTTCTCGTGACATATTGTACTTTGTTAGTGAAAAAAATGTGGTCAATAAATTCAGTATTTGTGAAAAACACGAACATTTTGAAAATTGCAAAAAAATAGAATTTTTCTAAATTTAAATGTATTTGCTTTTAAGACAGATAGTAATAGCACATAAAATAGTTACTAGTTTACATTTCTCATATGTCTACTTTAGGTTTGCATAATTTTTTAAACGTGCTTTTATTTTTCTAGGGTGTTACAAGGCTTAGAACTTTAGCAGCAATTTCTCACGTTTTCAAGAAAATTTCAAAAGGCTATTTTTTCAGGGACCAGTTCAGTTCTAAAGTGGCTTTTGGGGCCTTATGTGTGTTAGAAAACCCCATAAAGCACCCCATTATAAAAACTGCACCGCTCAAAATCATTCAAAACAGCCTTCAGAAAGTTTAACCCTCTAGGCATTTTACGGGAATAAAAGCAAAGTTGAGGTGAAATTTACAAATTTCATTTTTTTTGCCAAAATTCATATGGAATACATATTTTTTTTTTCACCACAGAAGGTTTTACTCGAGAAATGGAACTCAATATTTATTGCCCAGATTCTGCAGTTTTTAGAAATATCATACATATGGCTCTAGTGTGCTAATGGACTAAAGAACAGGCCTCAGAAGCAAAGTAGCATCTAGTGGATTTTGGGGCCTCCTTTTTTTTTTTTTTTTTAAAGAATATATTTTAGGTACCATGTCAGGTTTGAAGAGGTCTTGTGGTGCCAAAACAATGGAAACCACCTAAGGCTGGGGGGTTCACACGACCACATTAACGTCCGTAATTGACGGACGTATTTCGGCCGGAAGTCCCGGACCGAACTCAGTGCAGGGAGCCAGGCTCCTAGCATCATACTTATGTACGACGCTAGGAGTCCCTGCCTCTCCGTGGAACTACTGTCCTGTACTGAAAACATGATTACACTACGGGACAGTTGTCCTGCAGCGAGGCAGGGACTCCTAGCGTCGTACATAACTATGATGCTAGGAGCCCGGCTCCCTGCAATGAGTTCGGTCCGGGACTTCCGGCCGAAATACGTCCGTCCATTACGGACGTTAATATGGTCGTGTGAACCCAGCCTAAAAGTGATCCCATTTTGGAAACTACACCCAGAAGGAATTTATCAAAGGGTATAGTGAGCATTTTGACCAAACAGTTTTTTTGCTAAATTTATTGGAATTAGTTTGTGAAAATGAAAATCTACTTTTTTCTTAAAACTCTGAGACTTTTTTACAAGGAATAAAGGAGAAAAAGAACCCCAGCATTTGTAATGCAAATTCTCCAGATTACAGCAATACCCCATATGTGGTAATAAACTGCGGTTTGGACCTACGGCAGGGCTTAGAAGGGAAGGAGCTCTATTTGGATTCTGGAGCACAGATTTTGCTGGAATAGTTTTCGGTGCCATGTCGCGTTTGCAACGCCAATGAGGGACCAGTACAGTGGAAACCTCCCAAAAGTGACCCCATTTTAGAAAATACACCCTTCAAGGAATCTATCTAGGGTTATAGTGAACATTTAAATTCTACAGGTATTTTGCAGAATTTATTAGAATTAGGCCGTGAAAAATAAGTATCAAAATTTTTTCCACTAAAATTTTGTTTTTATTTTTCTTCAAGGGATACCCCACGTGGTCATAAAGGTTAATTTATAAGAAAAAAACAAATTTCAAGACTAGTCCATTTTTTTGCTTTTTAATTTACGCTTTTCACTTCCCGCCTTCCAAGAGCCATAACTGTTCTATTTTTCTGTCAGTCGAGTGGTGTGAGGGCTTATTTTTGTGGTGTCTATTGACACAATTTAAAGTACCATATAGTGTACTGGAAAACTGAAAAAATTATTTGCGTGCTGAAATTGGAAAAAACAGATTCCCCCATTGTTTTTTGGGTTTTGTTTTTATGGCGGTCACCGTGCGGTAAAAATAAAAACTGAACTTTATTCTGTGGCTCAATAGGATTAAGGAGATACCAAGTTTATATGGGTTTTTATTATATTTTACAAAGAAAAAAAAAAAAAACATTAAGAAAGATAAAATTGTTTCGTTTCACCACATTCCGAGCGCCATAAGTTTTTGCTTTTTTGGTGGATTGAGCGGTACGAAGACTTATTTTTTGCAGTAGTTTTTATTGGGACCATTTTTTGGTACATACAAGATTTTGATACATTTTTATTACTTTCATTTTTGAGAGCTAAAGTGACAGTTTTAAATTCTTTATTTTTTACTGCGTTCACCGTGCGACTTAAATAATTGTATATTGTAATAGTTCGGACTTTTACGGACGTAGTGATACCAATTTTGTTTATTTTTTTTACATTACTTTGGAGGAAAAATGGGAGGTTTTTTTTGGGAACTTTTAATAATTTTTTTTTTTACTACTCATTTTATTAGTCCCCCTAGGGGCCTTGAACTATCGATCATTGGATCGCTGGTACAATACACTGCAATACTAATGTATTGCATTATATTGTAATTTTTACAAGCTTCTGTAACTGCGCAACCGCTGTTCCTGTTTGTTACTCCTGGGTGTTAGCTGTAATACACAGCTGACACCTGCAGCATATGGAGCGGGCTCAGCATCTGAGCCGGCTCCATACATCAATCCCCGCACAACGACGTGCTATTACGTCATGGTGCGCGAAGGGGGTTATTGCGCAGCCGAGTGTGCAAAGTGAAAATTGCAATTTTCCACTGATATGCCATTTTAGTGCACAATACGTTGTAGATTAATTGAAAAAGTAACGTCCAGCACTCCGTCCAATAAAATCCCAAGCTTTAATTCATTACTTTAAAACAAAATTAAAAAAATTCCCAGGAAGTACGCTTAAGCATTTTGTACCAAAAGGGTTCTCAGTCATAACTGTTATGATTCATCTACGGTTTCATCTGCTGCCGATGCAGAAACCTTCATGTCTACAAGCACCAAGTGAATTTACAGCGTGGTGTCAGAAATACCTGAGGTGCATGGTGAGTGGACCAACTTTTTTCAGTGTTTTGTTTCCACAATACGTTGTGCCACTGAAGACAAATTTCTCATAAAATGTTAAGCGGGTTTGGGCACGCTGTAGAGTTCAGATGGAAGGGAGCGCCATTTTGCTTTTGGAGTGCAGATTTTGCTTGGTACTTGTTCTGTTTGGGGTTTTGCTGGTATTTCAGTTTATGATGTGGGGGCATATGTAGTATGTGCGGAGTACATCAGGGCATAATAAGAGGGTATAATAATGCGGTAAATAAATAATAATTCATAGATGTGTGGCCGGTGTCGCACTGATAAATGGTGCCCAATCTTAATCGCTTTTGGAATACTTTGGCCATTTTGTGAGAGCCAGAACTTTTTTTTTTTTTTCTCTATCAGAGCTGTGTGAGGGCTTATTTGTTGCGGGACAATCCCTAGATTTCATTGGTACATGTGACTTTTTGATCACTTTTATTAAATTTTTTGGCAAGCAAGGTGACCAAAAACCGTCTATTTTGTCAATGGTTTTTAATTATTTTTTTTGCAGTGTTCACGTGTGCTATAAATTACATTTGACTTTATTCTGCGGGTCGATACGATTACGGCGATACCATATGTATATCGTTCGCACAATAAAATCACTTTTTTTTTTTTAAAAAATAATAATTTAGTGTCACCTTATTCTGAGAGCCATAACTTTTTTATTTTTCAGTCAAAAAAGCTGTTTTAAGGGCTTCTTTTTTTGTGGGATTGGTTGTAGCTTTATTGGTACTATTTTGGGTTACACGCGACTTTTTGATCACTTTTTATTCTATATTTTAGTACGGGTGGTGGCCAAAAAAAAATAAATTGCAATTCTGGTATTTTATTTTTTTCGTTTTTTTATGTGGTGCAGGAAAATATATTTTATAGTTTAGGTCGTTACGAATGCGGGGATACCAAATGTGTATTTTTTTAATATAGGAAAAAAAGGAAAACGTTAAAAAAAAATAATAAATAAAAAAGGACTTCTAGGAAAAAAAACAGTTTTTGTTTTTTTAACTTCTAACATTTATAAAACACTTCATTAACTTTTTTGTTTTTGTCCCACTAGGGGACATTTAGACTTGCAGCTCTGATCGCTGCTATAATACATTACACTACACACGTAGTGTAATGTATTATAAACGGTCAGTGACACGTGACAGGAAGCCTATGAGGACCAGCCAGCGTTCCATTGTTTGGCCTCCCGTTGCCATGCCAACCGCCGATGTTCTACAAACCCCTTAAATGCAGATATTACAATATTTAAGGTGTTAATTACCGCCATCAGCGGCGATGGACCGCTGGCCGACAAGAGTCGAGTGTCAGCTGTTAGAGACCGCTGACCACCCGGTTCCCGGACACTGTCCGTTAGAATGCACCGGGAACCACGCAGTAACTGTACGTCCTGGTGCAGGAAGTAACCCCCCCCCGCTAGGACGTACAGGAATAGGTTATTTAAGAACACCAATAAAAATATAGCCATAAGGAGTTAAACTAGTGGCTGTACTATGCCTGACATCCAGCTGAAAAGGACATTTAGGAGGAGCAATACATTGTAGGGAGTCTTCGCAGTAATGTGACTGGCTGAAATCCGCTGACAAACAAGGCTCTCCTCAGAAGGGTCCGTTTCAGCTGGATGCCAGGAACAGTTTACAGCCCCCCAAACGCTGGTCTGGGAGCTGTTTATTGAACCTTTATGGGCATTTTATAGCGGTTTAAAGTGCCTCGGTCTCATCACAGTGGCACTTTCAAGCCCAGGAAATATATATGAAATACCCGACTATGCCATGAGAACAGGTTAGCCTTTATTTTGACTGTATTCACATGTGCTTATTAGTGATGGGAGGCAATCAATTTGCATTTCCAGGTTATATATTATTCTAATTTTTCTGCTATTATAAACAATGTAGACTCCATGTCAGCTTTTTTTTGTATACGTTATGTGCAGTGACATTTAAAAGTCAATTAATTTACCTTAAATATGGATTTATGAATACAGTAAATAGTATAACAATGTGAAGAGAAAATGAAAGAATACCTTATTTCTACAAAGAAACGCCAGCATAGTGCACCACTGTTCTTGTTTACCACCTCCACCAACAACTGGGGCCTTTTCATAGCCTAAGACATTTACAAAGCGCGCCGCTTGTCGGGGTGTGTCCAACAGGCGTCCTGCTCTAAGTGGGCGTACGTAACAGCACACGGGTCGATTAAGTCCATTTTCATCCTAAGACAATAAGAATAATAAATGCACCTGCCACATTTTCTATACCAAACTTATTTTTCTTTCAATATAAAGTTTACCAAAAAATGTTTACGTTACGGGAAAAACAGTAGAAATCAGTTAAAAAAAACAAAAAAACACAGAAAAAGCTATATCAAATATAGTCTTAGGAAGATATAAGTGCAATATTAAACATGATATCATGACCCTCCCTCCAGTGTGGCGCCTATGTGCATCCATAGAAAAGTCCTCGAACCAACCGCTGAAATGCCATTACTAGCCAAATGAAGATCCCTTTGTAGGCTGGAGTGTCGGATTACCGACCATACGATCTATCGCAGCATAGAAAAACCAGGAGGCCACATTAAGCAACCGAACATAGAATTAAACAAAAAAAAAAAAAAGACAGAAGGAGAAAGATAACTCACGGCTGGTCTTAAAGAGGCTCTGTCACCAGATTTTGCAACCCCTATCTGCTATTGCAGCAGATCGGCGCTGCAATGTAGATTACAGTAACGTTTTTATTTTTAAAAAAACGAGCATTTTTGGCCAAGTTATGACCATTTTTGTATTTATGCAAATGAGGCTTGCAAAAGTCCAAGTGGGCGTGTTTAAAGTAAAAGTCCAAGTGGGCGTGTATTATGTGCGTACATCGGGGCGTTTTTACTTCTTTTACTAGCTGGGCGTTCTGACGAGAAGTATCATCCACTTCTGTTCGTTAACACCCAGCTTCTGAAAGTGCAGACACAGCGTGTTCTCGAGAGATCACGCTGTGACGTCACTCACTTCCTGCCCCAGGTCCTGCATCGTGTCGGACCAGCGACGACACATCGGCACCAGAGGCTACAGTTGATTCTGCAGCAGCATCAGCGTTTGCAGGTAAGTAGCTACATCGACTTACCTGCAAACGCCGATGCTGCTGCAGAATCAACTGTAGCCTCTGGTGCCGATGTGGCCGACACGATGCAGGACCTGGGGCAGGAAGTGAGTGACGTCACAGATCTGCACTGCCAGAAGCTGGGCGTTCTGAAGAGAAGTGGATGATGCTTCTCGTCAGAAAGCCCAGCTAGTAAAAGAAGTAAAAACGCCCCGATGTACGCACATAATACATGCCCAGTTGTACTTTAGAAAGCCTCATTTGCATAAATACAAAAATGGTCATAACTTGGCCAAAAATGCTCGTTTTTTAAAAATAAAAACGTTACTGTAATCTACATTGCAGCGCCTATCTGCTGCAATAGCAGATAGGGGTTGCAAAATCTGGTGACAGAGCCTCTTTAAAGTCAATTCATGTCACCAAGATCCCCAGGAATTTGTCTAATTGGTGCGTGTCTTCCGCATTGATTCAATTAGAAATAGATACCAACTACTGAACAGATGGTACAACTGGTGACCTACAAAGCCTCGGGATCACCGTCCAAGCAGCAATGAGAAAATGGCTCTATAGGCCATGTACACACAGGGCAAATTAGCCGCAATGGATTTTATTGCGAAAAATCTGCAGTGTATTTCAGTAGCAGCAAAATGGTTGACATTTGAACAACTATCATCCACACGCTGCGTAAAAAATATGCAGAAAAGTAGTGCGGAAATTGGGGATTCTCAATCTACAGCACGTCAATTTCTCCTGTGAAAAAACACTGTGGAATGTCCACAGTGTTTACACTACGTGTGAACATACCCTTATAACCACTGAAAGAAGGCCTCACAGAGCAATGAGGAGAGCAACCTGAGATGAACCAAAAATGGCGCTTCTTAGGATATGGCTGAAGATCTCCAAGGTTGCATTCACGAAAGTGGCGAAGGCGTGAGCATTCCCTCAGAACCAGCAGAGCAGAGAAGAGGAAGACAAAATTCTGTGTAGTACAATGGACACCCTGTACCAAAATCTTAACAGATTTTTTTTCTGTGCATAACATACCATGGACATCTTAAAGAGGCTCTGTCACCATTTTATAAGTGCCCTATCTCCTACATAATGTGATCGGCGCTGTAATGTAGATAACAGCAGTGTTTTTTATTTTGAAAAACGATCATTTTTGAGCAAGTTATGAACAATTTTAGATTTATGCTAATTAGTTTCTTAATGACCAACTGGGTGCTTTTTAACTCTTGACCAAGTGGGCGTTGTAAAGAGAAGCGTATCACGCTGACCAATCAGCGTCACACACTTCTCTTCATAAACTGACGACAGAGCCTCTGTAAGAGTAGGAACACACACACACAAACTTATTCAGGGCGTTTTTTCGGGCGTAGATTCCGCTGCGTAAATTATTGCACATACTTACCCCCTCCCTCCTCTGACGTCCGCTCCGGCCTCCCTGGATGACATTGCAGGACATGTGACCGCTGCAGCGGTCACATGGCCTGTTACGTCATCCAGGGAGGCCAGACTGGAGAAGAAGCAGGGAACTCTGGGTAAGTATAACTTTATTTTTATTTTTTTCTTGCTTGCGATTTTTGCGGTGTAATCACTGTGATTCTGCCGCAAATATCACAACACACTCCACTTTGTTGCGAGTTTAAGCACCCTATTGAACAGAAGAGCTGCGATTCTGCAGGATTAATTGACATGATGCGGCTGAAGAAATAAAATCAGATAGATTTATGTGCAGTTTTTTCGGCTGCATTTTTTCGCTGTGTGGGGATGAGATTTGTAAAACGCTGTGGATTTTCCGCAATGAATCTCTTGCAGAAAATCCGCAGTGTTTATGCTGTGTGTGCATGTGAGCAAAAAACTTCTTTACCAACTTTAAAACTTTCGAAAAAGTCAAGACTATTCCAATACAATGCAGAAGTGTTAATAACCGGAGCATAGAGCTCAAATGGAAGTGCTAAAAAGCTACCAAATCTCAGACTTACGGAATGGGACCACGTCTGTGTATGTCAGAATGATCTATATGCATTATTCTGTGGACGCACAGATTATCTTTACAGCTGCTATACCCAAGTGAAAAGAGCAAAATTCAGCCAGTATTAATGTATGTAAAAAAAAAACGTCCATTCAAAGTACGATATTACTGACCGATGTGACAACAGGACAGACTGAATGGTCACCTAACAAATGCTTCCTGAAATCAGAATTGTTTGATAAGAAGATTCACCAATCATTAGGGTGTGTTCAGACGTGGCGGAATTGCTATTGAATTCCGCTGCAGACAGTCCGCAGTGGAAATCCGCAGCAGCCGTTTTTTTTTTCCATTGGTTTATATACCTTCCTAGGCAACTTAGTTCAGACGTTGCGGAAAATAACAGAGCGGAATTTAGGCTGTAGTACAGAATTTTCACACTGCAGCATAGCATGCACATTCTGTTGCGGAGAAGCAGCGGAACTTCACTGCGGATTTCAGCCTTTCCAGTCCGCTGTGATATCCGCAACATCTGAATTACCTGTCAATTATGAAAATGTTGCTGCAGATTCGTTGCGTAATTGCTGCAAATTTGCAGCGGAAAAATTCTGTCACGTCTGAACATGCCCTTACTAGAACAATTAAAAAATGTGGCTGCTAAACCTGCGCAAAGATCTTCACAAGTCGGGAGTTGTGTGACGGACGAATTTGTAGATATTCCCTCCACCATTGTTTCGCATAGACCAAAAACAAACGTTCCTTCTCTGCGGTCTTCTGTCGCTCTAATGTCCGCTGAAGAAAAAAAACGGGGGACTGATTTAAATGTATAATGTAAGGAAAATATACAGATCCATGTAAGAAACATTTCCTTTATGTTGAGACATTATACTTGCAATTTTTGTTTAATAGAAATCATTATTGTGACTTTATGCAGCTAATACTGAGCAGAAGACCGTTGCGTCATAAATAAAGGATTCCAGGAAGACTTGTTATATACAGAACCAAACTTCTACTAAACTGATGAAAATAGGATTGCTATTAAATTATAGAAACAGTTCATTTTTATCCAGCTCACCAACCAAGTAGATGCGGAGGGTGCAGGACTATGACTGAGGGCCACTTGGGCCTGAAACCAGTCCGCTTCTGTTCTATGTGTGGTCCCTGATTTTATGGAACCTCAATAAAAGCCGCATTTTGTTCAAGTTATTGATGCTGGAACCTGCTTGCCTTTTCTGCTATTAAATTATGTTGTCAAATGCGCAGATCATACACACAAATTGCCTGCAAGAACCACTACAAGATTACAAAGCAGGAGCTGGCTATTGGAAGCCAATGAATTAGGTTATTAATTAAGGGTATTGCTGATGGATTTTAGATCTCAGATCTTACCTGTGTGTGGACAATCTCCGGAGATAATGTTTGTGTCAGAGGCGGATAAAGCTCAAGTTTGACATTTAAAACTCCAACGGGAATTTTACACTCTGCACCTGAAGATTAAGTAGAACTAGAAGTAAGTTGTAGCAAGACTAGTTTACACGACCATTTAGCCAATATGCCTAAATAACCAATCCATGGGCTTATTCATTATCTAGTGAGAACTTGACTTGTGTCCTAGGAACGGGTAATACCTGTGGCTATACTCAACGCACTGACAATTATATCACCTACTCTATACGAAGGAAATCCTGAAAACATGACCTGTTGGGAGAAGTTGAAGACTGGAGTTGAGGACCACTGTTCTAGGGGATGTAGCAGCATCACTAGGGGTTCCCTTACCCTTTACCTACTCACTGCAGTGCTGATCACTCAAACACTGTACAACCTGCACTACAAGTAAGAGCAGATTGTGTAGTATCGAAGTACATTTATAACTGGAATTGACATTTAGAAATTTAAATATGAGTAACCTAATTCTTCTACTATTATACAGATCAATCATTGGCATTGTAAGTTTAAGACTGCGAAATATTACTAAAGAAACCGGATTATGCATTTCTAATAATTAAAAGGATAAACTATAAAAGTATGTGACCAACAAAGATTTATTGAAAATGTAAATGAGCTCTTACCAACACCTTGGAGCTCCACAGCAAGACTTGTTACTCCTCTATCGACTCCCAGTACAGAGCGCCACTCCAGAAAGTGGGATGCTACTAAAGTGGTTTCTCCAGAGGTATCGGTCTTGATCAGCACCAGCTGTATAGGATCACAGATTGACAAAAGGGTAGTGGCATCTGCCATTCTACTGCCATCACCTAAATAAAGGAGTTTGCTTAGCGCAGTCTTATATATGAAAACTTTCTATAAACAGCTGATAAAAAAAAGTGAAGTTTAGTGAAAAGTTAGAGGAGTTGTCCCATAATCGACAATTATTATCTATCTACAGAATTAGTGTTATTGTCTGATCGCTGAGGCCTCACTGATAACTAAAACGGGGGTCCCAAACCCCCAGATCCTCCTTACTGCACACACGCAGTGAGGAAGAGCTTAAATTGAACAGTAGTCGAGCATGCACCCGCTTCTCCATTCAATGCCTATGGGACTGACTGATACAGCCAAGCGCTGTATTTTTCGGTTTCCGTTATACCCATGGACTTTGAATGGAGCGGCAGCGTGCATGCTCAACCGTCACGCCATTCAATGTCCTCCTCACTGTGGTCAGCAATGAGGAGAATCTAGGGGGTTCGGGACCTCTGTTCTCATGTCCAAGCAGTGGGGCCCCCAGCGATAAGACAAATTTAGCCGTAGGATAGACCATTAATATCGGATCAGTGCGAGTCCGACTCTTGACAACCCTGCCAATCTGCTGTTTGAAGGGGTCGTGGCACTTCTTCATTTCCTACACAGCTTCATACTGTACAATGCTTCCATTCACTGCAATTTTATTTCACCAGACAAGCCTTCTAATTAGAATAGTAATATTTCCTATCATAATTCTGTGCACTGTTCTTTAGAAACCGACCATTAAGGGTCTCAGAGTATATATATTTTAATTTCTGTTGTCTGTTGCATGTTCTTTATGCACGACCAAACGACTGGACCAATCTGCACCAAGTTTGGCACATAAGTAAATCACACGAAGGTTTAGACTAGGTTTCAGCTCTCTAGGACCTACCGTTCCCGACATATTCACAAAAGCAAACATGACACCACTGGCTTCCACATCAAGGACCTTCCTCCAGATCACATGACCCGTATTAGCCAATAAAAGCTTGCAGGTCCTTCATTCTGAGCCTCACTGAAATACACACAGTTTTAGACCAGGTTTCCATAACAACCAAGCCATTTTTCTTTACTCTACGTGTTACTCGCTGTAAATTAACTGTACCTATACTAGATTTGAGCATTCTCAAATTGAAACACTTTCATACCAGTCATGCCTCCAAAAAAGAAACCTGCACTTTATTGAATATGTTGGCTTCATATAAGTAGATTACGTTTTTAACCACAAACAACAAACAAATAAACAAACCAGTGTGAAGCCGGGAAACTCTGCTATTCTATATTATAAAAGTGAATGTCTATTTGTCTGTCCTCCATAGGCATCCAAATGCCTGAACCATTTGACCCCAAATTTGGCACATAGGTACATTGGGTGTCTGGGAAGGTTTTTGCAAATGTCCCAACCTCGCCATTGTTCTCGGTTATCAGCCATTATAGCGAATGTCTGTTAGTCGTCCTCTATAGGCATTCAAACACCTGAACTATTTGACCCCAAATTTGGCACATAGGACATCCATCGGGTGTTCAGGAAGGTTTTCGTAAAGTTCCCGATCTTGCTGTTGTTCTCTGCTATCAGCCATTATCACGATCCAATACTATAAAAGTGAATACAGATATTCGCTTTTATAGTGAAGTTGTTTTTATCTGGCAGTAGCAGGTAGAGCACTTTACAAGATAATCTTAGATGGGAAGGTACAGGGGAGCGGTTACCCATAGCAACCAATCAAATTACTGATGGCCAGGAGGAAAGCTTCATCACTAGCTGCAGAGACTCCTCTTCCCCAACTGCAAGCTGATCAAATGCGTCATACTGCTGCTCGAGCTGCTGAAACTCCTCAGCAAACTCTGGCACTCTCCAACAGATCAGGCAGGTGGCTCTGAGAAGCTCCCGAACACAGGACAGAAAGCAAGCTGATAGAGCACATCATGAGTGGGCTTTCATGCATGATGCGGTTTTCAATTATGATCCAACCATAGTCTATGGCTAACTGGTAATAAAACCGCCAATGTTGTTAATCGACAGGCTCTGTTACAATCTTCTTACTCCATTTCCTACCAGTTTAGCGGTTAGTTATTTAGGAAGTTAAAATTGAAATAAACAGTGTCTAACTGCCGGGATATATAGGGCTAATAGCGATTTCCTGGTAAACCAAGAAAATATGAGGGCATGGATTAGCCTGATGGGCACCCTTGGAACAAATCCAATGAACACACAAACAGACAGACCGACACGTTATACCTGGGCAGCTCCGGGTACTTTTTCTAGTTATTTATAAAGAGTCACGCTTTAGTCTGGTGCTAGGGGACAAATAAGGAGCAACTGACAGAATTCTAAATTGCAAGCCGCAAATCTCAGAGAGACTGAACCTACACTTTAAAACATTACATTGTCATTTGACTTTAGTACAAAAGCATGAAACTGCATAAAAAATTAAAAAAAAAACCTGTAAAAATAAAAATATAACCCTAATTGAACAAACCTAAGCTGTCCTTATGTAGTTCAAGAAGGAAGTCATCTTGGAAGTCTGGTTCACAGGCACATGGGACAGGTTTGGAACGAAAACGTTGGTTCCTGAAGTGCAGACTAAGTGTAAATGTGGAGCACACCTGGCCCGGTAGAGGGTCCGATTCTTGAAGATGTTCCAGAAATGCTTTTCCACTCAAGACCTGGAGATGAAGATATCGGCGTGATGGGTCTATATTAGCTATGGACAGAAACAACGAATAAGAAAAGAAAATGATCACGCTTAAAGCCAATAAAAAAAAACCATGTGACTTATGTAATCGATGCAACATGCCATGTAACATGATTGCAGTCAGTTTCTTGTGTAGTGACCTATTCTGCTAAAATAAAAAGTCACCCTAATCCTAAAAAATGATGGATTATCTCTAATATCGGACACCACTAAGATCGATGGGGGTCCGACCTCTGATCATATATTATAACAACTGATATTACAGTCCATATATGGCAAGTGATGTAAGGCGCTTCCCCGGGCAGAGAACTTCGTGTATAACTCACTGTATGCATATACCGTGGGATACGTTCCAGCCTTCTATCGGAAGTATAATGAAGTGACATCACCGCTTGTCTCAGTGACATATCTCCTAGCAGCCTGGAAGAGAACAGCACAGGGAGGCTCCTCGCAAGGCAGAAGCAACTATGGAAGATGTCCTCCCTAGTGAGCGCAGAGCGGGAAGCCATGTGCTTGAACTGGGGGATGGAATGCTGAGAGAAAAAATAAAAAAAGGGAGGCGACGTGTATAGGTTGTTCGATTAATAAAAGTGGAGTGTTTGTGGAAGATAAGGATTTTGGGCCATAGGAGCCTGTATTTGGCGGATAGATCTGCAGGGAATTTTGTATCTTTATAGCCTATGCATACAAGAAAAGGTACTGTAAATATGGTGAGCAAGAAGCAAAAATGTTACAATTTTCAGAACTTCCTATATATTTATTTTATTATGATCTGTAGTTAAGGTCAGACAGTTTTTTGGCGCTATTTTGACGCAGAAACAGAGTAGGAATCAGCGCCAAAAAATGGCCCCCATTGATTTAAATGGGAGACAGAGGGTTTTTTGTTTTTTTTCCAAGGCAACTTCTGGCCACCTGCATAGAAAAAAAGCGGCATGTTCTTTCCGCCTCTGACCTCCCATTGAAATCAAAGAGAGCAGAAAAACCCTGCGGCGCTTGTTTCTGAGCATTTTTTTGCAGCGTTTTTTTGTGCCTGCGGTCCTTGCCTCAGATTCAACTGCGGCAGAAAGTGCTGGCAGTTCAAAATCCGCCAGCTACCCCTTACAGTTCAAGCTTACATTTTTTCAGGGTTCTTTGTGCTTTATCAACAAAGTGAGTTGCTGGTTTTGGTGTGGAGGTGAGTTCTCGTGAAGGGCCATCCTATAAATTAAAAAAATTTAAATGTTACAAATATGTGCAATTATTCCTATAGATCTATAATTACAATTGTGATACAATAGGTCTACATGTTGCTACTATTAAATGAATTTCCTGCAGAAAGGCAGGAAGATTGTTTTCTTGTATTGCACTGATAACATACGGTTAGTCTTTTGCATAGGAAGCCATACATTGAAATATATAATAACGAGGTTTAGAAGTTTTTTTTCTAAACAGAAGATGGTTTTACAATTGTTTCTACACGTGCTACTAATTCATTTACCATTTATATCCCATTACACACAGATTATAATCGCTCATATCAGACCCTCTCATCAGTGGGGCTCACAGCCTAACGTCCCTATGTCAAAGATGCTGCCCCAATTAGGTTAAGGATGCCGATCACAGAACTGGTTGTTGGCTGAGACCCACCACGGTTTCCTTCGGTGGCTGCATTCACCATGCCTGCAGTCTGCAAGTCCATGCTGTGGAAGTGCAGACACGTAAGCAATTGGGGCACTGTGCTTTTTTTCCTACATCAGATTACTGCACACGGATTCACTTTTCAGAATGGAAGACACCAAAACAAGCCCTATGCACAAATTACACCAGCAAGGAATGCTGGGAGATTTTTATGTCTGAAGCACGCAGAACTATAAATGCAGCTCTGGGGTATAATACAGGCTGTAACAGTGGATCAGTGCAGAAATTCAATGTATTTGGAAAGGTACTAAACGGTTATGTAGAGTAGGTACTTATGTAAATGGTAAAGTAGTATTCCAAGTTTAACATAAGCTTCCATCAGTTGCGGTCACTAGGACCATTACTGGTTCTCTCAGAAGCTTCCGGCAATTATTCTCAGAACTCTATTGAGTGAAGGCTGAACCCGACAAAATGCTACTGCTGAACACGTTTTACTGCCCCCCGAACGTACAACATACATATAAATAAAAGAACATGCCTGGTGGGTAGAAGTAGAATCTGCAATGCGATCACATTCAGTAATTAAACCAGCAACACCACTGCCATGGTGGAAGGTGCAATAAAACATGCGACTGTGGTGTCAGGACGGTATTCTATGGAACCACTGTATTCATATATATATATATAGTGCCAGTGATACCGTCGTGAAGCTCTCAGCAGACCACATCAGCACCCCAACTGCGCCACTAAACAATAGTACAATAGGCTACCATTTAGTCGTCCATTATTATTTCAGTACAGTAGAAAGCTGGATAAATGTTATCAAACCTTCCCTGCCTCAATTTTGACACGGTTAACATACACAAAACCCAAATCTCATTTTTCTTCCTACTGTCACATGCAGCTTCTTCCTCCCAACCTTCCCTTAAAGAGGCACAAAACCAAGAAGTGAAACTTTTCATCCAGCTCCCCTACCTTAAACGAATGCTGAGCCCCGAATATTGAATCTATAGCTTAAAAATGTAGGGTTTGGCCCTTATATTCTAGTCGCAGCAAACATTTAAAGTCATTACGCATTACATACCTCCTTGGCAGTGAAAGGGTTGAGGGTATGTGCACACAGCGCTTTTTTGTCAAGCAGAGATAAAATCTCCATCAAAATCTTCTTCCGGATTTTTGAGGCAAATTTCTTTAGAAGCTTTTTGACACATTTTTTTTTGGTCTAAAACCACATCAACATCCACTCCATACAAACAGCGCTTTTTTTACGCCTCCCATTGATTTCAATGGATGTTTAGAAGCAGAAACTGCTTCATGACACTTTTTCTGCGAATAAACAAAAACTGCTAGGAAAAAAAACGCCTCTGACTGCCATTGAAAACAATGAAGGGAGATTTGTGGCGGTTTTTTTTAAGGCCGATTCCGTCGTGGTTATAGTGCCAAAAAACACAGTGGGAACAGGGCCTAAAGGAGTTTGGTAAATTAATTTTATTTGCTATGTAAATTTAAAAGGGAAGGTGTCACGAAAAAATGTTTTTTTTTAATATAATATTGCTTTTAGTATGTCATTAAAATAAATTTTATTTGTGTTTTTGTGTTGTACTTTTCACATTTTTCTTTCTATTACTTCTCTATGGGGGCTGCCATTTTTTTTTTTCATTTCTGTATGTGTCGATTAACGACACATACAGACATGGAATACGGCACATACATCCCCATAGAGAATGCGAACAGGAGCCGTTCCATTCACTATAATGTAAGCCGTCTGTGTGGGAACGGCGCATGCGCCGCTCCCACACAGACCAAAAGGAAGGTCTTTGGTAGAGCGACATCCGGCGCCATTTTCATGTGGACCGGAAGCCGCGGCCGGACAGTAAGAGGACTACTTCCGGTCGCGGCTTCTGGCCATATGTTGAAGGCAGCACAGACGCAAGGACTAGGAGCAGAGGCGGCAGGTGCAGGTAAGTTATGTTTGTGTTATACTGTATGATTACCACTGTATCGAATCCTCCTACACTGTGTGTTCGCTCAGAAAATGGCGGCACACAGTGTAGGAGGTTTGAACATTCAACCCCCTCCTTCTCCTGGCACTAGCCAGGATAAAGGAGGGGGGATTGTGTGAGGACACTAGAGCGAATGTGTCTACTCCAAATTTGCAGCATAAAGCAATGAGGTTGCTTTACCACATGCCAATGCTGCAATTTTGGGAATTGCTCCCTCTAGTGTCCATAACATGGAAATGTTATAAATTAGGATCTAATTTATAATATTTCCTGACTTATGAAAAAATTAAAACAATGTGTAATCATTTATATACTAACTGTTTAACTGAAAAAAATTATAATAATTTCTAGCGACACATTCCCTTTAAATTCCTCACACTTTTCAAGCGATCTGCTTGCGGTCTGTGAATGTTTACATCCAAAGGTTAAAAAACCTGTCCTGATCATTTTCAATTGATACGAGTTCATTACATGTATTAAAACTCTCTATTTCAGTTATGCGCCTGTGTGAGCAAGACAGGAACTAGTTATCAGCCTGAGAATGTAAATAGTAATAGTCCCATTCACAGACAGCAAGCAGAGATCAACTGAATCACAAAGTATATTCAAAGGTAATATACCTTTTCATTATAGAAAGAATACCTTTATATACATACATATTAATAAAAGGCATTTTGTACCCTGCATTTTTACCTCAAGGAAATGCAGCTCTTTCATAACATCGTCGATAATCCCTCTCCTCCTTAAGGCTTTCATCAGATCTTCTTCTGAGAAATTATGGCTTTCATCCCCCAATTCATCCTTTAATGTTTCTGCAAGCACCTCACGGATTTTACTATGAACATCCATCTAAAACATGAAAATGCAAAATTACAACTATGGATCTGAGTGTTGTGTTGCCCCTATTCGTTACAATGTCAAGCAGCTCACAGTGGGTGTGACTGTAACTAAAGGAATGTAACAGACGGCTCTGCTCTGAAACTCTAGGTGTTGTTATGGCGGAGTCCTGTACGTCATCACTAACATCTAAAAACATTGGAGGAGAGATTTCAAAACTGGTGCAAAGGACAGTGGAGTAGCTGCTCACTGCAACCAATCAGGTTGATGCTTTAATTTTCCAAAAGGCCTATAAAAATGAGAAGTGGAATCTGATTGGTTGCTATAGGCAACGACATCACCTTTCCTTTGCACCAGTTTTGATATAGCCCCTCCATTGTTTTCACAGAACGATCGACATATACACCAAAATATATTAAAATGGTGTTTTACAATGCTGATGGCTGCGCAGCGTGCATTGATAACATAGTATTACAAGACGTATACATGCATACAGCGGGGGCCAACGAGACACGAAGGACAAGGACCCTATAGACTGCCTTCTGGCCAGGAAACCTATTGATCTTTCTCTCAGATAGAACACAACTACGTGGTTTTAGAATTCCCACAGATACGTTTTTCCGATCTCTAGCCCCATGGGAAATGAATGGAGCAGTGGCCAAGCACGCGCAGTACCACTCAATTCACATGAGCATTGTGAGAAACTAGACATGGACCGCACATCCACAATATATACGTTGATCTGAGCCGCTAGGCATAATTTAGAAACACGAACATGAGGTTCTTTGTAAACATTTTGATCAAACTGTACAAGCCCACTTGCCACTTCACGACGACCTCTATCAAAGTGGGTCCTGACTCTATTGGTTGCAGCAACGCATGGCGGCCACTGCCACCGCAGCACCGCTCCTGCAGAGGGAGCAACCCAGGGGCCCAAAAGCCCCCATGCTATCTGGCTGTGACAAGCCTCCTTGGCTCTGGGCCACGTCCCCCCACAAGTGCAGCACTACAGCAACAGATGCCACCGCACAGCACCACAACAGATGGCATAAGCTCACCTTACCATGCGCCCCCAGTGGGCAACTGAGAGCACAAGCAAGAGCAGAAACACTTATCAGGTCATTCCTGAATTAAACTCAGCTGGGTCAAATGTGTGGAGTGCTGGTGCCAAGTAAAACAAAAAAATTTAGGCGGACAAACCATACAATATCAGCATTGTGAGACACTAAGTGGGTCCCTACTCTATTGTGCTGCGGTGGCGGGGGCCGTCATGCGGTGCTGCAGCCGATAGAGTCCGGACCCACTTTGAAAGAGGTCGTCGTGTAGTGGCAAGTGGACTATACAATTTGATCAAAATGTTAACAAAGAACCTCATGTTCATGTTTATAAATTATGCCTAGCGGCTCAGATCAACGTATATATTGTGGATGTGCGGTCCATGTCTGTAACCATGGAAACACATAGCTCTGCATAGGAGCTGTAGACACAAAATGGGTGACATCAAGATTTTCAAAGTAGCTTTATTTTTGATGCACAGACCCAGGACCACTCGCTGTATTATGGAACACTGGGGCGGCACTTACCCGGTTGAGCTGCTCATGGATGATCTGTTTCAGCTCAGTGGCTTTCTCCGGCGGTAGAGACATGTTTGCAGAGATGAAGAATGCCGGCTATACCATGTAAATAAGTGCCAGAGCCTATAGAGAGGACAAGATATATGTCAAAACCGCAACGAATCTGAAAAATATCAGCCATTCAATGATCACCATTTACCCTATGTGTATATTGAGCGATGACAGTAAAGGTCTATAAATGGCTGCTTCTCCCAGAGGACCGCACACCTGTGTCTAGAAGTGTCTGAAATACAGATGCTGTTGTTTTGAAGCGGGATGCTCGGCGGGAGGCTGCCCTGCGCATTGCCTGACTGCCTCTCTCTATAGGCATCTATTTAGACAGCTATATTTCCTGACAGCGGGGCCTTTGAAGCACGCTGTTTCTATACAGGCATCTTTTAGGACAGCTGTATCCCATGACAGCAGGGTCTTAGTAGACGCTGTTCAAGTGACGTCAGTAGTGCGCGCCGCCTCTGATCCAGTATACGGAGCACAGTCATGTTCGTGCCGGTGGTTGGTGAATGGAGCCCCCCAGGAGACTGCGCCCTACTTTTGGTAATTGCACAACACTGCACATACCTTTGTTGCCTTATCGCCTTTACTTGTTCCTCAGGTTTAACACCCGGGTTATCCATTCATGCACATATCACATAGCTGGGACTGTGCCCCGCTTTTCAAACTATATACTGGGGAGGTTTATAGAAACCAGTGTACGCGAGAAGTTGCCAATAGCAACCAATTAGATCCCTGCTCTCGATTTTGAAGAATGAAAGTTGCAACCTGATTTCTATGGGCGACTCGTTAACTATTCCCTTGCACTATTTTCTTCCTTGGGCTCTGTTCACTCTTGTGTTTCCCCTTTTCTGTCAGGGGTTCCAGTATTTTTGATGGCAATAATGGATGACTGGGAGAAATGACACTCTGCTATTATGTCTCTGTACACCTCAGCTCCAGGTTAACCCTGCAATAACCACTTCACTGGGTATACAGACAATAAGAACTAACACAAAGCATACGTATACTAGACTGCACTTCTAAGGCAAACAAGATAACTTTATTACAACATCAAGAATACAAAAAAAAATACACCGTAATTAAGATGTGCACAAACATGTGCAGCTCCCAAGTTGTAACCCCCTGAGTGTTGGGTCCTGCACATGTTTGTGTACTTTTAATTGTTTTTAATTACTGTCTGTATTTTTTGATGTAATAAAGTTACCTTTATTTGATTGAAAGGTGAAGTCTAGGACACGTGTTTTCTTTTTACTAGTTCTGTTTGCCTTCAGTATACACATTGACTGGCACTCTTGTTCATATATTTTTGGTGGTGCCCATGACCCTTTTTGATATATGGGTATACACGTGATGTCGGGAGCTGAGGCGTTTAGAATTCACGTGAACCAGGCGCACGTTGTGTTCTGTAAGTTTGAACATGTTTGAGTGACTTATCTCCTACTTTCCTTGTAGCCTGCAGTGTCTGTAGGAAATGTTGGACAGCTAGCCATTGATCTGATCATTTCCTCGCTGGATATGCCAAAGGTTGGGTATTTTTATACGGACTGTCTGGTGCCTATGGTGGGTAATAATCCATATGCTACCAATGAAGAGCATGCGAAGGAGCTGTGCATAAATGCAGAAGGTGAGTACGTGTTAGAAACCGATTAAAGTTCAAGACTAATATTTAAGATCTATTTTTTTTTTTTTTTTTTTTATCTAAATAGATCGACAGTTTGTTCTAATAAATGTCATACTATATCTGTGTAGGATCTGGGTCATAGTTCTAAATCCCCTGCTTCCCTTCACATAGCCATAGAGTTATACCCCCTTCACATCACAGTTTGGCCTTCTGTCGGAGGTTTACGTCAGGAAGACTCCCAATGTATACCTCTGACCGAAGGTTGTGGCGTTTTCCACTGTATGGCATACAGTGGGTTTACCTCGCCCGGGGATAACCGCCATGGGGAAGCTCCTGAAGTCACTGTCACTATATATGGACAGTGACATCAGGACCTTCCCCACAGTTGGAATCCCCAGGCAGAGCATCAGCTAGCGCTCTACTCATGGACTCCGGCTCTGTGGAAGTTTCAGAAGTTACTTCAGGAGTTTCTCTAGTCAGAGCGGTTCTTGAAGTTTCCTCTGCCCGGGAACGTTGGGCATATATGGACAGTGATGTCAGGAGTTACCCCGGGCAGAGTGATTCCTGATGCTTCCTCTGCCTGGGGGCATCGGCCCTGGAAAAGCATATATAGACATTGATGTCAAGAGCTTCCCTATGACCGGAGTCACCTTTCACCCCTTTAAGTATTCAATTTCCCTGTAGCGCCACCAAAGGACAAATTAAGAATTACACAGTGCGCATTCAAATCAATGGTTTTCTGTGTAACACAGGACAGGTCCTCCAGAGTGAGAGGCGCCATTTTTAACCGCTCTCCATTCTAGCCAAAAGATCATGATCCTGAACAGAGGATTCCATTCTATTCACTAACTCAGAACTCCCTAAAAGAGTTTTCTAAACTTGTCAGGATCTTTAAAGTGTACCTGTAACGTTAATAAAGTTTATATAAATCATTTCATGATTATAAGTATCTTCGCAATACTTCTTTACTAAAATACTAGCTATCTTTTGCCCCTTGTTTGCCTGTGTCTCCTGCTGTATATGTAGTTCTCAATTGTGTAGAGTATTCTCATTGTCTAGGGGAATCCATAGCCAGCTCGTACAGACGCTGGCGACGGATTCTAGGTTGAACAGTTGCATCCTGGGAGGCACGATGTAAAAGTGTGCAAGCCTAAAACCACCGCGGCCACCGCTGAAACACCGCATACCAAAGCTCATTGGATCAGCTGGCGATCACAAGGGAACGCTAGGTAGCACTAGGCACCGTTCCCCAGCAGACGTAAGAATAATGAGGTGCCTGCCCCCCTTCTATGTCGCTGGGGAATATTTTGAAAAAATCGCTATATGACAGAAAAAACGCCATATCTCTGGGGAAAAAGGGAATTACACAATATGGCCATGGTTTTGTTTGTCTTTAAATGGGGAATAAGATGTTAACATTTTATCTAATTTTGTTATAAAATCAGAGCTACAAAATATCTGTTTGTAGATAATCTGATGCCGTATTCTGCAAATATTCATCTAACATTTACTATATTATCTGGATTCATATATTCCATTAGAAAAATAAAAAAGCTTTCTAATACACATCCTTCTGTTCTTCCACCACTCCACGTGATGACTTTCAATCCATAATCTCTTAAAAGGGTTGTAAACTTTTTGATAATTGGTTCCTGACGATAATCTGATCACTGGGTGTCCCGAGACCTCCACGGATTAACTATATGAAGAAAACTGGCAGCAAAGGTTCAATTTCCATGCAAGGCAGCGCAGAATAATTGAAGCATTACACCGTTCTCATTGACATTAATGGGTTGTCCGTGTAAGGCACAGATGTGCTGGGTCCTCCAGAGCGGGAGACTTTCTTTGTAGTTTCATGTTTTGTGCTTCGTGGTTGAAGTATATCTTCATCAGCAATTCAGTCTCTGAGAGCAGGTCTGGAGGGTATAGCTTTATAGTCTGAACAGCCATAGATGAAGTGGGTAGATAGAACACACTGTACATATACCTCATCCTGGACATGCTGTTATCCTCTGGAACTGCTGTTGGTGACAGACTTGATGACTAAGGTTTATTACACACTTAAAGCGCAGGTTTTGTCAGTTTCAATAACTTATGTCTATATATAAGGACAAGCCACGTGGCTCACTGACGGCTCTTCATGTACACAATTTCATAAGATAAGCTGTCAATCAGTGTGGTCGGGGAAAGCAGGTTTTTCTCCGAGCCCTGGTCGCATTTAAACAGCTTTTTGCATGAAAATACTGAATTAAATAGAGAATGACACATTCCCGAGCTCCGCATCCCCCCTCAATCCTATTCCCTCTAGGAGCATAGGAGATCTGGCAGCCTTACAGTCCATATATAATCCAAATTGTGAGGGTATGTTCACACGCAGTGGTTTCAGACGTAATTCTCGAAACAATTACGCCTGAAAAAACGCCCCTAATACGCCTCCAAACATCTGCCCATTGCTTTCAATGGGAATTACGATTTTCTGTTCCCACGAGCCTTTATTTTACGCGTTGCTGTCAAAATACGGCGCATAAAATGACGGCTCGTCAAAAGAAGTGCAGGACACTTCTTGGGACGTTTTTGGAGGCGTTTTTAATTGTCTCCATTGAAAAACCGCTCCAAAAACGGCTGTGAAAAACGCGAGTTGTTAAAAAAACGTCTGAAAATCGGGAGCTGTTTTCGCCTGAAAACCGCTCCGTATTTTCAGACGTTTTTGGTCACTGCGTGTGAACATACCCTTAGAGGTTGTATGTAATAGAGAAAATAGGTGAAATAGAATGCAGGCAATATCCACTAGGTGGTGCTTTTCCTACTACCACAACTCATTTTGATCCGGAAAAAAAAAGGCCATGTAGTAGGAATTTTTTTTATTATAGTTATTAGTATTAAATCTATTTTTAAGTACTTACATTTTTTGCATTTACTTTTAATTTTTACATTTCTTTAGTTTTTACAATATATTTTTTATGTATCCTGTATACATAGCAGCTGCATTGTTCGCTAAAAGCCAATTCCATCAGTGAAGTGAAATCTCGGCTGAGAGTGGATCAGTTCATCAACTTCTATGGGATAGATATTATCTGTGATCTCAGTCGAGGCGTCAGCTCAGCTGAACTGACGGAATCGACTTGTAGCGAACGATACAGCTTCTATGTATACAGGATACATAAAAGCTGTACCCTAAAAAAAAAAGATAACAAAAGTCAATTCAAAAAAATGTAAATGTGAAAATCTCTGATGTCTGTTAGTGACTGGTACTGCTAATTCTACTGTGGTTTGTTGTACATTGAGATGCTAAACTTCTGATGTTCAGGAAAATAAGTGTAATTCTTCACGTCTTTTACGGGACCCCCTGAAATCTAGCCACGCTTTCTCAGGAGTTCATGAATCCTGGGTTATAAACCCCATATTTAGAGGTATCTTGGATGATAAAAATAATAATGTATAACTTTATGTAGGTTTCCTTCATATTATGTCGTGTCCTATCACATTCTTCATCTCTCTGTATATTTGTACCGTTCTCTACAGTATACGCATCATCTGACCAGAAGCTTGCTGTCCTGCAGATCAGATCTCCTCTAATAAAGGTAGAGGTGATTTTAGATTTGCTCTGACATGAGATGGACCTCTCTGGTATTTCATGTGACTCATTTATTTTTCTGTCTCCAAAGAAAAAATCTAGAGCCTTCAGCCAAGCTTTAACCTGCTGGATTAAGAAGTGTGCGTTTACCAGAGTAGTTCTCCTCTCCAGCAGCCATGCATACCAACGAGATGACAGCCAGCTTTTTGGGTGTGTTTCCTGGTGGTTTTTGTAACCCCTTAACAATCAGGCCTATTTTGGCCTTAAAGGCTATGTAATATTTGAGGATTTTTATTTTATTTATATCTTTTTGTACTAAAACAGGATATTTTAGTGTTAATGCAACTTTGCAATTTTTTTTTTTCATAAAAAAAGTGTTTTATAAAAAAATTAGTTCCTGGATACATAGAAGCTGTATCTAGTGCTGAAACCTGAATCCATCAGCTCTGTGAGACTGATGGCTTTGGGGACAGCGGGTTCTAGGTTATCGATCATATTTAAGTTATGAACTTAGATGTGATTGATAATAGGTATACAGTCATGGTAGGCCTAGGGGCCTTTGTTAGGCCGCTGGCTGTCATGGCAACCCATCGGCGATTGTGAGACGCTGATGGGTGACAGAGGGAGCCCCCTTTCTCTGTCAAACGCCTAAATGCCGTTATTGACCCCAGCAATTAAGGGGTAAAACTGCTAAGATCGGATGTTTCTCTGATCCTGGCCATTGCAGAAGGAGCCCGGCTTTCAGTCACAGCCGTGATCGTGCAGGCGCAGCTTCTGTGCTCGTGTGATTACCATCACGTACATGCACATAGGGAAGCGGGAAGGGGTTAAACATTAGTAATCCAGTTAATAATAATACTGTCTGTAATGCTAGATTGAACCTGTCTTTTGCAGGACCCCCTTCCGTTACTTAGTCACTCCAGCTTTGCAGACACTGGTGGCCGATGCGATGAAGACATTGGAGTGGAAGGAGATGGAAAAGATGTCTTTGTATCCAGGCATGAATGATGACGAGAGAAAGATTTCCATCCCTGGAGGAGGTTTTACAAAGCGGTTGTTTGAAGACTGGTGCGTGACCCTTATGTTAAAGGGGTTCTCCCACTAAATAGATTGATCACCTTTCCACAGGATAGCTAATAAATGTATGATTGATGGGACCCCCGCGATCACTAGAACATAGTCCCCTAGACTTTGGAAAGAGTGGCCGTGTGTTCGACAGCCGCTCCTTTTATACTTTGACTGCAGTTGTGCGGTGAGTAGGCGTGTTAGACTCCCCCCCCCCCCCCCTTTCTAGTGTTCTTTGGGGGTCCCTGTGGTGGATAGGTGATAATTGTATTTTGGGAGAAAACCCCTTTAATATATTAATTACCTTTTTTAAGAATTCTGTTTCTGGGACAAACTGTCACTAATATATGTTTATTATAGGAATGACTCCAATAATAGAGCTGTGAAGCTATTTGGCACAATACAGGCTGTCACTTGCACTTATACATCTACACTTAAAACCGATGTCCACCATCTTAAAGGTGTTGTCTCATCTTGACAACTCCTTCTTGAAAATAACTCGGCCTAAGGCCTTATTTACACAAGCGTGTTAAACGTCCGTGGGACGGTAGTTGAAACAGCGGCCGTCCCACGGACCTATGTAATTCAATGTGGCCGTTCACACAGCTGTTGTTTCAACGGACCGTGTAAAGGGTCCATGTGAAAATAGGACATGTCTTATCTTTTCACGCATCACGCATCCTTCCATAGACTCCTCTATGGAGGATGCGCGACATCGGGTCCCGCAGCGCCGAGCACGGATGCACCTCGGCCATGAAAAACGATAGTTTTTCACGTCCAAGATGCGCAATGTTTGTGTAAATAAGGCCTAACTTTGAGCTGGTTGCTGCAGATCTGTCTGTTGAAACTCCCAACGATCAGCTGTTATCTATGGGAAGGTAGCAGCCAGCCATACATTTCTTCCGCAAGGGCTGCTCAATGTTGGCTCCTTTTTGCTCTGACTCGTGGAGACTACCTCCTCTATAACCCAGTTATATGCTCTAATAGGACAGATATAAAGGGGTTGTCTTACGGAGGCAACCACTTTAAACACATGCCTTGAAGGTTGTACAAATGCTATAAATCTTTAGTGTGTGGGCCAGCCATCAGCCTGGACTCCTGCACTCCGGCTTCATGCTCATGGCCTGCTATAGGCTCATATGGTATCACTGTGTTCCTCTGATTTTACATGAAGGCACACAGGTTTTTATTACATCATGGATTCCATACAGAATGCAGGGAAAATAGTGCCATTCAATACATGCTGTATTACAGGGGTATTCTCTCCAGCGGCTAATGTCATTGCAGAAGTCCTACATGCACATTCTCTGAGTATGTTCGTTGAATAGAAAGGGAGGAGATGAGTGGTTTCCAGACCCGACTGGTACCACTTCTCTCTGTGGGAAATTGTGGAATCAGACAGATTAAAAGCCATCATGTCTGACCCATGTTTCCTCCAACAAACATTGGGGAACTGCCCGGCAACTCTTTTAGATATGAGACCAAAATGAAATAAATATGCCCAACTTAGGTGTAAGTAGTATCATTAGATTGGGCAGTTTTCATTGTTTTTAACCTCTTAACGCCGAAGGACGGTTATATCCGTCCTCTGCAGCTGCTAGTTCGCGCAGGAGGACGGATATATCCGTCCTGTGATGGCGCGGGTACTGTCACTGTACCCACGCGATCAGCGGCAGGAGCACGGCTGTTATACACAGCCTGGCTCCTGCTGCAACTGCCAGAATCGAAGCGTGCTCCGATTCCGGCAGTTTAACCCATTAAATGCCGCTGTCAATAGTGACAGCGGCATCTAATGTGTTTGACAGAGGGAGGGAGCTCCCTCTGTCACCCCATCGGCACCCCCGCAAACAAATCGCGGGTCGCCGTCGGGTTTCCATGGCAGCCGGGGGTCTAACAAAGACCCCCAGGTCTGTCTTCAGCATCTGCCTGTTAGGCGATGCCGGAGGCATGACCTAACAGATTGCCTGTCAGTTTTACACTGACAGGCAATAATGCTTCGGTATACTAAGTATACCAAAGCATTATATATTCGATCGGCACATCGCATAGTGAAGTCCCCTGGTGGGACTAAAAAAAAAAATTGGGTGAAAAAAATAAATAATAATAATTACAGTGAAAATCAAGTAAAACGACTTTTTTTGCCCAAAAAGTGGTTTTATTTAGTAAAAGTGTCAAAACAAATCACACATACACATATATGGTATCCCCGCGATCGTAACGACTTGAACAATAAAATGAACACATTAATTAAACCGCCGGATGAACTGCGTCCAAAAAAAACGCAAAAAACAACGGCAAAATTCTCTTTTCTCCCATTCCCCCCCATAAATTTTTTTTATAAAAATTAATCTATAAGTCCTATGTACCCCAAAATAGTACTAATGAAAACTACACATTGGCCCGCAAAAATTGAGCCCACATACGACCACATCGACGTAAAAATAAAAACGTTACGGCTCTTGGAATGCGGCGATGCAAAAACAAGTAATTTTTTTCTAAAAGGCTTTTTATTGTGCAAATGAAGAAAAACATATGAAACACTTACATATTTGGTATCCCCGTAATCGTGCCGACCCATAGAATAAAGTGAATATGTTATTTACGCTGCATAGTAAACGGCGTAAATTTGTAACGTGAAAATCAATGCTGGAATAGCTGCTTATTTTCAATTCTCTCCTAAAATAAAGTTAATAAAAGTTAATCGATATATTATAAGCATCTAAAAATGGTACAATTACAAAATACAACTCGTCCCGCAAAAAACAAGCCCTTATACGGCTATATAGACGGAATACAAAAACAGTTACGACTCTTGGAATGCGACCATGAAAAAACAAAAAATAATCCTTGGTCATTAACGTGCAAAATGGCCCGGTCATTAAGGGGTTAAAAAAACAGCTTCACACAATATCCAACAGTGAAGAGCTGCCGTATCGTCACGGTTAGTACTGTAGAAAGGTAGAATCATTTTACTGTTTGGTAGTTGACTTCAGAACTATTCCTTTCTAATCCTATGAATGGAGAACGTTTTGTGAGCTCACTTTGCAATGTACTATGTGTTTCAATGTGGTACATGAGGGACCGCTATGTGCAATGAGTGTTTATATACACGCGTTGCAGGGACACTTGTAAGGCGGCTTCTTTACCTGGTAAGATACTTATCTGATCATGAATTTGTACTTACAACTAGCAATATGTTTCCTTTCCTACAGCTGTTCTGAGGGCATACACATGGCCGTTGTTCTAAAATTCTGCTCTGAAGGTGACAACATCCCAGACGCATTTTCTCTCCTTGATCATGTTAATAGATGGCTTCATTTGCTTGATCTTCCAGTAAGTAAACATTATAAACAAAAGCAAATTTTAGAAATGTGAAAATAATAGAAAACCTTATTCCCATCCTAAGTTGTCAGCAGCTGCTGTTACAGCCTCCTCTGTGAAGAACAGCTATCACTGGCGTAGCTATAGGGGTCGCAGCGGTCGCAATTGTGACCGGGCCCCGAAGCCAGGGGGGCCCACAGCACCCCGCACCACATCAATAAAAAGTTACTATAGTAACTCGGGCCGCGGGCCCCTGTTACTATAGTAACATACTTTACTTACCTTCCTGGTTCCGGATCGCAGCGGAGGTCCTGACATCAAGCGCTGTGCGCAGCGCATGACCTCACAGCGCTATGCGCCGCGCGCAGCATCGAGACGACAGAACTACCGCCGCGGCTGAAGAGGAAGGTAAGATTAGCCCTGACTGGCGGGGTCCGACTCCCGGGACCCGCCAATCAGCTGTTTTGAAGGGGCCGCAGCACTCGTACGAGAGCTGCTCCCCTTCATTCCGGTCACACTGTGAATCGGTGTCGGCGATTCACAGTGTGAGAGAGTAGTGAAATGAAGGGAAGCAGCTCTCGTACGAGTGCTGTGGCCCCTTCAAAACAGCTGATTTGCGGGTCCCGGGAGACACATCAGCTATTGATGGCCTATCCTGTGGATAGGCCATCAATGTTTAGGGACTGCACAACCCCTAAGCCTACGATGTAGCAGGCTTAGGGGGCCCATGAGACAGGATCACAGATTGTGTGATGCTGTCTGCTGGGCCCTGTATCTAAGCCAATCACATGGTAGGCTTAGATACATGGCCCATGTGTGATCCTGTCTGATGGGCCCTGTATATAAGCCTACCACACTGTAGGTTTAGATACAGGGCCCCAGCACACCGTAATCTTATACTGTATAAGATTACTGTCGTCTGGACCCTGTATCTAAGCCTACGTTGTGGTAGGCTTAGATACAGGGTCCCACAGACAGTATCACACATGGGCCCTGTATCTAAGCCTAACACATGTGTTACTAATCGTTTTTCTTGTGTGTTTTCTTACAGGTTCGGTCGTTGGACTACGGCGGATTCCAGGACTACTTCGATGACGGCTTTTTTTTTATTATCAATAAAATGGTTAATGAGGGTTGTGTGTTTTTTTTTTTGTTTTTTTTTATTTCAATAAAATATTTTTTCTATGTCTTTGTGTTTTGTTTTTTTAAACTATATTACTACCGCCTTAGTAATGGCCGTCGGCTGATTGACAGTATCCATTGCTAAGGCGGGGCTTAGTGTTAGCCGGTGCAGAGGCAAACACTAACCCCCTTTATTACCCTGGTACACACCGCCACCAGGGGTGCTGGGAAGAGCCGGGTACCATCCAGTACTTGACCATCTGTAGTGATGGTCGGCCACTGGGGTGGCCGCAGGCTGGTATTAGGAGGGGAAAGGCCAGATGCAGTGGCCCTTCCCACCCTGGTAATGCTAGGCTGCTGCTGCTTTATTGTATCTGGCTGGTTATGAAAAATTGGGGGACCCCACGTCATTTAAAATAAAAAATAATTGGAAAGAACGATGTGGGGTCCCCCCCCCCAATTTTCATAACCAGCCAGATACAACACTGCAGCAGCAGGCAGCATTACCAGGGTGGGAAGGGCCACTGTTTTTGGCCTTCCCCAGCCTAATAGTACCAGCCTGTGGCCGCCATGGTGCCTGCCCGTCACTGCAGATGGTCGGGTACTGGTTCGTACCTGGCTCTTCCCAGCACCCCTGGTGGCGGTGGGTACCGGGGTAATAATGGGGGTTAGTGTTGGCCTCTGCACCGGCTAACATTAAGCCCCGCCTTAGTAATGGAGGTTGTCAATCAGCCGGCGGCCATTACTAAGGCGGTGATAATAAAGTTTAAAAAGATACAAGCACATAGAAAAAATATTTTATTGAAATAAAAAAACAACCCTCATTAACCATTTTATTGAGAATTAAAAAAACGCCATCATTGAAGTCCTCGAATCCGAAGTCCAACAACCGAACCTGTAAAAAAACACAAACACACAAAAATAATCAGTAACACATAAAGAAGCAAAATTATTATTCTTACCTTTCCTGGGTCCAGCGCTGGAGCCGCAATGTCAGCGAGCTGAGCCCTGTATCTAATCCAATCATGTCTGATACTGTCTGTTGGGCCCTATATCTAATCCAATCATGTGTGATACTGTCTGCTGAGCCACTGTATCTAATCCTATCATGTGTGATACTGTGCTGAGCCAATGTATCTAATCCTATCCATAGTTTATAGGGTCGTAGTGCTATAGATATGCTGTCTCCTATACACACATTTTTTTTTGGACGGACACATATGTATTGGGGCTATTTCCCCTGACATTTTAAGCCCTGAGGGTATGTTCACACGGCAGCGTCCGTTACGGCTGAAATTACGGTGCTGTTTTCAGGGGAAAACCGCTCCGGAATTTCAGACGTAATGGCATGTGCAGGCGTTTTTCGCTGCGTCCATTATGGACGTAATTGGAGCTGTTTTTCCATGGAGTCGATGGAAAACGGCTCCATTTACGTCTGAAGAAGTGACAGGCACTTCTTTGACGCGGGCGTCTTTTTTACGCGTTGCCTTTTGACAGCAGCGCGTAAAAAAAATGACCGTCGGCACAGAACATCGTAAGACCCATTCAAATGAATGGGCAGATGTTTGCCGACGCTTTTGAGCCGCATTTTTCGTACGTAATTCAATGCTAAAACGCCCGATTTTCAGACTTTTTTTTTTTAAGCCACTCGCGATTTTCGTGGCCGTTTTTTGGAGCTGTTTTCAAGAGTCTATGAAAAACGGCTCCAAAAACGTCCCAAGAAATGACCTGCACTTCTTTTTCACGGCCGTTTTTCAAAATGGCCGCATAAAAAAAACGCGCCGTCGGAACAGAACACCGTTTTTCCCATTGAAATCAATGGGCAGATGTTTGGAGGCGTTCTGCTTCCGAAAATAGGCTGTGTGAACATACCCTTATAATTGGCCTAAGACTTGATTTGCATATATATGAGTTACTATTGATATCACCATTAGTACAGTTTATATAATGAATACACTTATCACAAGTTGGCACATCAAGAGCATTTGTTCTAAGTAAGATGTCCAGAGGTGCAGAAGCAGCAGAGCTCAATTTGTTGGGGCTGGATCAACTCCTATCAGAGTTTAGAAAATGGGGCAGCTTTACTTGCAGTCAGGGTCAGATTGTCCCTTGCGCACAAAAGACTTGTGTCTATGGCTGGCCCTGTAGGAATGGGCCCTGTTGTCAGGGTCAGATTATAGTTCATACAGAGGGAGTTGGTGCAGCAATCTCTATCCAATAATTCTATACACACTATAGCTCTGTGCTGATAGGAGAGTCCTGCGCTAATACGTCTCTTTTCCTGAGGTACAAACCCGGTACTGCCCGCCGCGCTATGTAAAACCTATGATATCACTATGCAAGACATTCCTTATTTGATATTCATCTACTCGTTGAAAACGGAACTGCTTTCAGGCGGTGTGCTGAGGTGTTCTACATTTCTATACACTGAAATACATATTAAACCTTTAAGAGGTTTTCCAGTTTGCTGCTTATAAACCACTGTTTTCATTCACTGACCGCAAACTAATATCTTAACTTAATGACCAGCCTATTTTAAACCTTATGACCAAGCTATTTTTTACGTTTTTCCATCGTCGCATTCCAAGAGCTATAACTTTTTTATTTTTGCATCGACATAGCTGTATAAGGTCTTGTTTTTTGCGGGACAAGTTGTATTTTTAATAGCACCATTTTGGGGGACATATTCTTTATTGATTAACTTTTATTAACTTTTTTGGGGGTGGAATAGAAAAAAATCTGACATTTCGCCACTTTTTTTGCGTCCTAAATCGACGCCGTTTACCGTGTGGTATAAATAACACAATAACTTTATTCAGCGGGTTGTTACGATTGCAATGATACCAAATTTGTATAGTTTTTGTATGTTTTACTACTTTTACACAGTAAAAAAGCTTTTTTTTTTTCAAAATTATTTGTTCTTGCATCTCCATATTTGAAGAGCCATAACTTCTTTTTATTTTTTCGCCGATGCGGTTGTATGAGGGCTTTTTTTTTGTTGCGGGAAGACGTAGTTTTTATTGGTACCATTTTGGAGTAGATGCAACTTTTTTGATCACTTTTTAATCACATTTTTTTTAAAGTCAGGATTCACAGAAAACAGCAATTTTTCCGTCGTTTTTTATTTAATTTTTTTACGGCGTTCACCGTGCGGGTTAAGTAATGTAATAGCTTTGTAGTCTGGGTCGTTACGGACGCGGCGATACCAAATATGTGTGCCTTTTTTTTTTTTTTTTTTTACTTTATTTTGTTTTTTTAATAGTAAAGCATTTTGTAAGGGGAAAAAGTGGGTTTTTCCTTTTTTTTTTTTTTTTTTTTTTTCACTTTTTTATTAAACTTTTTTAAAAACTTTTTTACTAGTCCCACTAGGGGACTTTAATATGCGATTCTCTGATCGCTATTATAATACACTGCAATACTTTTGTATTGCAGTGTATTAGTGCCTGTCAGTTTAACACGGCCAGGCATCTGCTAGGTTATGCCAGGGGCATGATCTAGCAGGCATTCGCTACAGTCAGACCTGGCGGCCTTTATTAGGCCCCCGGCTGCCATCGGAGACACTGACACTCTGCGATCTTATCGCTGGGTGTCAGTGGGATGAGAGGGAGCTCCCTCCCTCTCTCCAAAACCACTCCGATGCGGTGCACGCTATTGAGCACCGCATCTGAAGGGTTAAACAGGTGAGATCGATACTAATATCGATCTCACCCGGTCGAGCAGGGACGCCCCCAGCCATCGGCTACGTCTGGCTGCTGAGAGCAGGGAGATTTGACAGCTCCCTGCTCTGTTTACTTTATTCTGATGCGGTGCCGTGAAAAGGCTTATGCATCAGAATAAAGCCCGTTAGTGGCCGCCGTGAAAAGGCGTATTGGCGGTCACTGACGGGTTAAAAGATGTGTAACTCTTAATTTATGGAGGGATTAAGGTTTATTTTGGTAAAACCGGAAAACCCAAAGTATGATGGGATAACATTTGTGTTTCTGAATTAGTAAGAATGTATTGAGCGACACTTGTACTATTCATATCTGACGAAAGTGAATTACTTGTTTACAGGAGGATGTTGGCACAACTCGCTGGAAGATACCAAGCTCCTGGAGATTATTATTTGGCAGCGGTCTTCCATCTGCACTTTTCTAACCATGTTGGGGGTTACAGTGGAATCAATAAGCACTTTTAGATTGGTCCAGAATTATTCGAGGATCATCCATTGTTGAATCATTGTTTTATATCCTGTTATAAAGAATGAATGTTTTCTAAGTTGTTGTTGGCTTGGTAAGTTTATTTGTATGATTCCTCAGTTCATTACTGTTTTTAAGAAATTGTCTTTAACTGGTTCCCGACCGCTGGCTGTATTTTTACGGCGAGCGGTCAGTCCTTAAAAACCCGAGCCATAGACTTTTTACGGCTCGGGTTTTAACTTGCTGCCCGCGCGATCGGGCAGCTGAATGTCGGGTCTCCGGCTGTCAGTGACTGCCGGGGAACCTGAGGAGAAGATAGAAGCAGCTTTCGTTGCGTGTATAGGAATAGAGGCAGCGGCCGCACCGCTTTCTCTATTGCTCCCGGTGTTCATGTGACTGGTCACATGATCGCCGGGTGCCGTTACTGACAGACTGCTGCTCGGTCTTACTAGACCCAGCACAGCCCTATTAGTAACAATAGTCACTATGAGAGGGCTGATTTCCCCTATAACTGGGGCTGTTACAGTGGAAAAGCATGGTGTAAGGCCTCATTTACACGAGCGTAATATACGCGCGTGCTTTTCACGTGTGTTGTACGCACCTATATTACTCTATGGGGGCATGCAGACAGTCCGTGAGTTTTGCTCAGCGTGAGTGCGCTGAAAAAATCTCACGACATGTTCTATAAATCTGCGTTTTTCGCGCATCACGCACCCATTGAAGTCAATGGGTGCGTGAAAACCACGAAGGTCACACGGAAGCACTTCCGTGCGAACTGCGTGATTCGCGCAAGAGCTGTCAAACTGAATGTAAACAGAAAAGCACCACGTGCTTTTCTGTTTACAAACATCCGAACGGAGTGTCTTACAGATGACCGAACCGAAGTTTACCGGGTTCGGCCGAACTTGTTTTGACCGAACCCGGCAGGAGACAGTCACTGTGCAGGGTGCTGAAAGAGTTAAACTGGTTCAGCACCCTGGACAGTGACTTCCGATTCCAATATACGTGAACGTGTAAAAAAAAAAAAAAAAAAGTTCTGACTTACCGATAACTCCCGGCTTCTTCCTCCAGTCTGACCTCCCGGGATGACAATTCAGTCCAAGTGACAGCTGTAGCCAATCACAAGCCAAGCACAGGCTGCAGCGGTCACATGGACTGCCGCGTCATCAGGGGAGGTGGGGCCAGATGTCAAGAGAGGCGCGTCACCAAGGACTCGTCACCAAGGCAACGGCCGGGACGTTCTCGTTAAGTACGAACCTCTTTTTTTTTTTTTTTAAATAGGTTACTCGATATGGTGATCGGAATGCACTGTCGAGGGTGCTGAAAGAGTTACTGCCGATCAGTTAACTCTTTCAGCACCATGGACAGTGACGGACGTCGGCTAGCCTCTATGATGGCGGCTGCGCGAAAATCACGCAGCCGCGCATCATACACGGATGACACACGGAGCTGTCAAGTGCCTTTTGCGCACGCAAAACGCACACGCTTGTGTAAATCAGGCCTAAAAGAAAGAAAAAATATATATGAAGTCCCCCAAAGGTCTTTTTGGACCTTTGAGGGACAGACCATAGTAATAAAAAAAAATAAAGTGCAAAAAAAAAAATAATAATAAATACACAATACCCACCCCAAAAAAAACAGTTCCCCCCCCCCCGTCAATCATTGTTGTAACGCTAGCGCTGACCCAATTACCCTAATATAGTCATGTAATATATCAATTTACGGTAGACAATGACGATCACAAATAAAAGGTCTATTTTAGGGTAAAACTATGTTATTACCAAAAAAATATAGCTGAAACGTGAAAAAGCGTATTTTTTTTACTATTATTTTCAAACTTTATGAATAAAAATTCTAAAATAGCAAAAAGGAGGTGTATAAAAAAAACGATATAGCCCAACAAATAAAAAAGTTATAGCCATTTAACTAACGTGGGCTAAACGGTGTCTGGTCTTGAAGGCTCAAAATAGCCCGGTCCTGAACTGGTTATAGTGTGCATTAAAGAAGCACTCCACTTTTTTAATCTTTTTTATTTCCCCTCTCCATTTCTACATTGGTGTTTCAGTGGGGTGCTGTGTGTAGAAATACTTACCGATCCCCGCATCTTATCTTTTTCGGCTACAGGGCCGATCACGT
This sequence comes from Rhinoderma darwinii, assembly GCF_050947455.1. Taxonomy (NCBI): domain Eukaryota; kingdom Metazoa; phylum Chordata; class Amphibia; order Anura; family Rhinodermatidae; genus Rhinoderma; species Rhinoderma darwinii. The sequence goes on from NC_134691.1 coordinate 118,294,824, forward strand.
GATCTTCTTTCTGAACTGTCTGGAGTCGCTGTACTTTTGAGTATACCAGAACTCAGGTTCTCTGCATTCCTATGGGAGCCAGAACGAGGCTCCATAGGAATGCATTGAGAGCCCTTACGTCTGGTTTTTTGAACAGCAGCAATCCAAGACAAGTCAGAGGGAAGATCACGTGAGCGGTGCCGGCCCCAAAAACTACAAGATACGGGGAGCGGTAAGTATTTCTGCACATAGCACCCCACTGAAAGGCTAATGTACAAATGGAGGGGGCAATAAAAAAAAAGTGGAGTGTTCCTTTAAGTTAACACCCTTGCAGCATACCTAACTTTTCAGGTGACTTCTCACAATAAGCTGTCCTATGTGTATACATGAGGAATAACACTATTTCTGGAAATTTTTAGCAGTCGGCTCTATCCCTAATTCTCAGTTGTCTCTAAGCTTGTGGGCGGAGTCTGTTATCTCTATACTGTATACATGTAAGAAGAGAATCCTGCTCTCCTATCTCTCTATCACAGGTAGGGAGGTGGATGGATGGACTGGGACTTGAAAATCAGCCTTGGTGTTTTAAAGCACACAGGCAATGTCTCTGCCGTTATAGAGCGGGGCTGTGGCTGTGTAATACAGCCATTGCCCCGCTCCTGGCAATAAGTGTGCACGCGGTCAGCATGAGGTAATGCGGCCGGCGCTGCATTAATGAGTGGCGGCGCTGGCACTGAAGTAGGACATGGGGGTGTTTTGGTCTTCAGTGCCGCCGCTCATTAGTGCAGCGCTGGTCGCATCACATACTACCCGCGTGCGCACTTCAGAGCAGCAGCCCCGCTCTCATACATTCATGTGTTACAATGCCAACTTGCGGGACTTGCGATCAAAATAAATGTCCCCATTGCCTTACATAGGTCAGTGCGACGCGCGTGAAAATCACGGACGTGAACTAAGGCCTTATTGTGAGGCATGAGGTGTGATGAATTTAACCTCCATGTGCCTCACATTGATAGTAATTAACCCCATCATGTGCCTTACACATTAACCCATTATATTTGAGAAACATGATGGGGTTAATTACTATTAATGTGAGACACAATCAAAATTCATCAAAACGCGCCTCACATCAGAAAATGGAAGAACTTTTGTATTACTGTTGGCAAAGTTTCGTTTTGGTATCGAAATCGCAATACTACACAAAGTATCGGTATCAAAGTCCAAAATCTGGTATTGTGATAACCCTATTTTAACCACACCTTAACATCTGCATGGACACTAAGAATCTACAATGTCATGAGAATTACAGTAGTAGGGAGCGTGGCTTGGACATGGCGCTGACCAGACGTGCTGCTTGAGAGCTCCGTTCCTGCACAGCCCTAACCCGTACATTAGCACCTTATATCGCTGAATTTCGCTTACCTGATGGTCAGGAAATCCAAGGCCACCTCTGGGACGCCTTATTGCACGAGGCAGATGTCATCAGCCGGTTCCATTCAGCGTTTCCTCACAGACGCTGCTGTTGGAGCACCTTCTAAGATGGCGCCGCTGGAGAGGAGACGAGATGGTGCCGGGACTCCGTTTGCAGAGGAGATTTCACCTGCGGCCGCCGCTGCTGCATCAGGTACCGGCTGTACCCTTTACTCTGCTTCTGGTCCTCTGGGGCAGCTTCCTTCCCTGCGGGCTGGGGTAGAGATGTGCTCTTCTGCTGCTGTCATGGCGCCTCATGCTCCAGACCGCTTGCCACATGGTGCCTGTCATGGCGTCCTGGTCTCCCCTTCTTCCTCCCCTTGTGTGCTGGGGCCTGCATTGCTGCCTCCCATCTCCTCCAGAGATCAGGATATTCATCTGTCTCAACATTTAGCTGGAGCAGCTATCCTAGGGGATGTTTTACAGGGCTGGAGACAGCAGTTATGTGCTTTGCCCACTAAACAGGACATGGAGCGTAAGGGTATGTTCACACGACCACGCAAAATACCTCTGAAAACAGCTCCTGAATTTCAGACGTTTTTACAAGTGCACACGTTTTTCGCAGCGTCCATTACGGACGTAATTGGAGCTGTTTTTCAATAAAAAACTGCTCCAATTACATCCCAAGAAGTGTCCTGCACTTCATTGACGCGGCCGTAATTTGGCGCACCGTCTTTTGACTGTGACACGTAAAATGACAGCTCTTCTGCACAGAACATCGTAAGAGCCATTGCAAGCAATGGGCAGATGTTTGCCGACGTATTGGAGCCGTCTTTTCAGACGTAAAACGCCTCCATTACGTCTGAAAAGAGGTCGTGTGCACATACCCTTATATTAACCGCTTGGAGACCACTTATAAATCTGAGATTCAATCTCTCACTACTAATCTCTCTCGCTTCTCTGATCAAGTGCAGCGTATAGAAGGTGATATTTCAACTGTCTCAATACAGCAAGTTTCACATGCAGATTGTTAGGATCAACACTCTCATTAGATTCATATGCTCTTTAATCTGGCGGAGGATCATGAAAATAGGAATCGCCGTAACAATATTCGGCTGCGGGGTATTCCTGAGGATGATTCTCCTGGGCAACTCACACACTTTACAGTCGCTGTTTAATTCCTTACTGGAGTGCTCTGGAACTGGATAGAGCTCACAGAACTCTTGGTCCTCATAATCCGGACCCTCACAGACCTAGAGATGTTCTATGCCGTGTTCATTTCTTCTCTCTCAAAGAACAGATTATGAGGAAGGTCCATGATAAAGGTGACGTGTTATTGAAAGGTGTCAAGATTCAACTACTGTCTGACTTGTCTAGGATGACTTTGGACAAATGCAGATTGCTGCGTACTTTGCTGAGAGAGCATGAGATTTCTTACTCGTGGGGTCACCCCTTTCTAGTTACAGGTTCGCAAAGATGAAGGAATTGCTATAACGTGAATGTTTCTTTTTTTATTTTATTTGCCTGTATGTACATTTATGCTGATAATTAATGTATTTAGGATGGTTCTTTATTGGAGTTTCCTTATGTTCCTGACCATGCCATATGTCTTATGATATAATTCAACGTAACTTGTTTTCTTTTTTTATATATTCAGCTATGTTTCATATTATTGCTGGGTTGGGGGTGCGGGGCGCTGGCTAGACCTGACACTTCTCCTCTTAGGGATTCACTGGTTGTATCCAGTGTATATTGGATTGTTTTTCCTTGATTAAATTAAGGAGTGGGTGCTCGTTTCACCCGTTTGTTTGTCTTTGTCGTGTTTTCCCGTCCCAGTTTGTCTTGTTTGTCTTATCTTTGTCTTCACTGCTTTATTGGCTTGATTATCCTGAGTACAGTGGTGATGGCGCAGTTGAAAGTGTGTACCTTTTTTTTTTTTTTAAAAGGTTTTCTTTATTAACTTTTCTCAAAATACAAATGTACAAAAGTGCAAAATTGCGCAAAAAAACATACATTTCATACTGACCAACCACACTAGTGGGCAATAACAATCATCATAGAGAATAATACAGTTACAATGCGAAACTTAACGGATCACAGGTGCATTTTAGGTTATTGCAAGGAAAACAGGATCAACATTTGACCTTCACTATTGCCCAAGACAGACAACCATTCACACTTCATTCACACCTGTAGATTAGACAGCAGTGTCTGAAATCTCCATCCACCTAGCCCATATCTTCTCAAATTTGCCGTGGCACCCTCTGCTAATGGATAGCTTCTGATTCAAGGGTATATACTTATTTACCAATTGCAACCAATGTTCTAGACTAGGCCACACCGTGGCCTTCCATTCCATAATCCTAATCTTCCGTGCACAGAACAAAACAAATTGGAAAAATATTTTGTCATAATAGCCTTGTACTAACTCCTTCATAATGTGAAAGTCTGTACCTTTAATGTTAGAGGGCTTAATATCTCTGAAAAACGCTCACAGGTACTGTATAACATGCACAAAGAGCGGGTACATATCTTGTTCTTACAAGAGACTCCTTTTCAGGTGGGCCGTACAGCGCAGTTTACTAATCGCGATTATCCAGTTTGGTTTCATGGTGCAAACCCGGAATCCAAGTCAAAGGGTGCTAGTATTTGTATACACAAATCGCTTTCTCAGAACACCATAGATGTCTTTGTTAACCCAGATGGTCGGTATGTCTTTCTTAAAGAGACTCTGTCACCAGATTTTGCAACCCCTATCTGCTATTGCAGCAGATCGGCGCTGCAATGTAGATTACAGTAACGTTTTTATTTTTAAAAAACGAGCATTTTTGGCCAAGTTATGACCATTTTTGTAGTTATGCAAATGAGGCTTGCAAAAGTCCAAGTGAGTGTGTTTAAAAGTAAAAGTCCAAGTGGGCGTGTATTATGTGCGTACATCGGGGCGTTTTTACTACTTTTACTAGCTGTGCGTTCTGACGAGAAGTATCATCCACTTCTCTTCAGAACGCCCAGCTTCTGCCAGATCACGCTGTGACGTCACTCACAGGTCCTGCATCGTGTCAGACGAGCGAGGACACATCGGCACCAGAGGCTTCAGTTGATTCTGCAGCAGCATCGGCGTTAGCAGGTAAGTCGATGTAGCTACTTACCTGCAAACGCTGATGCTGCTGCAGAATCAACTGTAGCCTCTGATGCCGATGTGTCCTCGCTCGTCTGACACGATGCAGGACCTGTGAGTGACGTCACAGCGTGATCTGGCAGAAGCTGGGCGTTCTGAAGAGACGTGGATGATACTTCTCATCAGAACGCCCAGCTAGTAAAAGTATTAAAAACGCCCCGATGTACGCACATAATACACGCCCACTTGGACTTTTACTTTTAAACACACCCACTTGGACTTTTGCAAGCCTCATTTGCATAACTACAAAAATGGTCATAACTTGGCCAAAAATGCTCGTTTTTTAAAAATAAAAACGTTACTGTAATCTATTGCAGCAGATAGGCGCTGCAATGTAGCAGATAGGGGTTGCAAAATCTGGTGACAGAGCCTCTTTAAGTTGTCCATTAGGAATAAGATGTTCACTCTGGCTAATTTATATCTTCCTAATCAGGATCAGGCTCGGGTGTGCCGACTGTTTCTGAGAAAGGTAGAGGCGTTTTCGGAGGGTGTTTTAATTGTGGGAGGTGATTTCAATTTAACCTTTGATTTCAGACTTGATACCTCCTCGGGCAGGTCTGCTGTTCCTAAGACACAATTGGCGGCCTTTAAAAATACGATGCGTTCCATGCAATTGATTGACGTGTGGCGGATTCTACATCCTCCGGTACGAGAGTATTCTTTATACTTATTTCTCTCCCTTACACAATATGTATAGTCGATTAGATGCTTTTCTCGTTAGCCACCACTTGCTTGCCTGGCACCCTACTTCTGAGGTGGGTCCAAGGTTTTGGTCAGATCATGCTCCGGTCTTTTTGTCACTTACGTTTCCTAATTCGGGCCCAATTTCCAGTCCTGGAAAATTAATGACAATCTATTGCGTGATGCGGTATGTGTCAGCTCTTAAGGATACGCTTAGCAATTTCTTTGACGTACACGCGCGTGACTCTACTCCTTTACCCGTTCAGTCGGAGGCATTGAAGTGTGTGGTTAGGAGTGTCCTAATACAACAGGGGGCTCGATTAAAGAGGGAAAAAGGGGTAGCTATTACACGTCTCCTTGCACAGATACGTGATTTAGAATCCAGTCATAAACGCGTTCCTTCCTCGCAGGTTTTTTCGTAACTCCCTACGGCAAGAGAATCATTGCGTTCTCTGCTCGACCAATCACATGCCAGATTTCGGGATCGGATGCGCAAACACTTATGAATTTGCAGACAAATGTGGCAGGTCCTTAGCACGGATTTTGCATCCTCGTACTCAAGCGTCTTACATTCCTAAAATTACATCTCCCACTGGTGGGGAGGTTCATGACCCGGTAGGCATCACTGAATGTTTCAGACACTATTACTCTACCTTATATAATCTTAAGGGACATTTTCACGATATGCATGATGCGTTACGGTAAAAAAATTATTCTGTACAGGACACTGCTTTGCCGTCCTTGGGGGCTGGGGACGCCTTGGGACTTGAGGAAGATATTTTGGATTCGGAAGTGGAGCGTGCAATTGGGGACTCTCCGTTGGGCAAAAGTCCGGGACCTGATGGGCTTAACAATAGATTTTATAAGAAATTTAAGGATCAACTTGCTCCATTTTTGACAAAAGTCTTTAACGCCATGTCTTCCTCTTGTCCTTTTGCGCCTTAGTCTCTTGAGGCTCACATTTCCGTTCTACTAAAACCGGGTAAGGATCCTACGACATGCGCAAACTTTAGGCCCATTTCTTTGATAAATGTGGATGTGAAACTCTTTGCGAAATTGATTGCCTCTCGCCTCTCTCCGTTATTGCCTGACTTGGTCATGGATGACCAGGTGGGTTTTGTACGTGGTAGGGAAGCCCGGGATAATACTAACAAGACCCTTCTTTTAACATCATATTGTCAGACACGCAAGATAACTTTGTGTTTACTTTCTGTTGATGCCAAAAAGGCTTTTGATAGGGTGCACTGGGTGTTTCTCCGCAGTGTCTTGACTCGGGTTGGAATTGGCTGAGGATCTTCTTGTGTACCTCACGGATCCTATGATTTCCCTGCCATCTTTGACTGGGGAGTTTGAGCGATTTGGTCATTTGAGTAATTTTAAAGTCAATTACTCTAAATCGGAGGCGTTGAATATATCTCTAGCTGCCCCTCTTGCTGCTCATCTCGCACAGGTCTTCCCGTTTAAGTGGCAGTCCACGTCTTTAAAATACCTGGGAATACATATCCACACTCATTTGTCTGATCTGTTTACACTGAATTACACACCTGTCCTACAGCGTACCTTGCGAGAGTTGGAGGCGTATGGGAGTGGGCGCATGTCGTGGTTTGGGCATATTAACGCTGTTAAAATGGATATATTACCAACATTTTTGTACATAATTCAGACTGTCCCTATTGTGGTACCTGCTGTCTTCTTCAGAACTTTACATTGGGCCATAACCAAATTTGTGTGGGACTCCTCTAAGCCTTGCATTAGATTTTCCGTCCTTAGCAGGCGTAAAGTAGAGGGAGGCGTGGGTTTGCCGGACTTTAAACGTTCCGTTCAGATGCGGGTAAGCAATAGGTGCGCATTGAGAAAAGTATGTCCTCTCTTGCATTGTCCTCTTTGCCTTGGTTGACTAGTTCACAGCGACCAACGTCTTCTCTGCCTTTCCTCACACGTCAGTTTCTTGTTGTTTGGGAATGGATCATTGGTGCTCTGGACCTTGGTCACTGTCCGGGTCCTTTTGACTCCTCTTTTTGATAACCCTTCCTTCCCTCCGGCGGTGGGTGTGGACACATTCCTCTGCTGGGGGAGATAGGACGGGGGGTACTTAGCTCAGACAATTACATCTGATGGTGCAATCTTGTTGTGGTCTCTGAGGCCTGCCCGGGGAGACGCTCACTTTGGTGGTCCTATTTTCAATTACGGTCATAACTCTCTTACATGGGTGATTGTCTTGCGTTGCTTCAGGATAAGACTCCTTTGGAACATTTATCTGTCCTTGTCTTCTGCTCCTTCTCATATGCTGTCCTATCTACATGGGATCCTCCGGCCTGGTTACTCTAAGGGTATGTTCACACGCTTAACAAGAAACTTCTGAAAAATACGGAGCTGATTTCAGAGAAAACAGCCTCTGATTTTCAGGCGTTTTTGAAGCGGAGAATGAAATTTGGAGCTTCTTTAGAGGCTTCTTTTCAGACGTTTTTTGAGGCATTTTTCATAGTGTTCAATGGAGAATCCGCTCCAAAAAACGCCTCAAGAAGTGAAATGCTACTTCATTTTACGGAGCGTCTTTTTATGCTCCGTTTTTTGACAGCGAAGCGTAAAATGACAGCTCATCTGCACAGAACATCGTAGGACCCATTGCAAGCAATGGGCAGATGTTTGCCGACATAATGGAGCCGTCTTTTCAGGCGTAATTCGAGGCGCAAAACGCCTCCATTACGTCTGAAAATAGGTCGTGTGAACCCAGCCTTATTCTCAGTTGGCGTTCACCATGGCTTGGGATGAAGAAATGGGGGTTCAACACTGAGGATGATTGGGGGACTTCTTTCCTCTTGGCCCATAAATTGCCGACTTCCTGTTTTGCTCAGGAGAAAAATGATAAAATTCTTACAAGATGGTACCGTTGCTCTTCCTTTTTACATATGATATTTCATGATGTATCTGCAGATTGTTGGAAGTGTAGGGAGGCTCCTGGAACTATGTTGCATGTTTGGTGGGATTGCCCTAAGCTCCGTCCCTTTTGGGGAAAAAAATTTTGATCTGGGAAACAAGCTTTTTGACACTGATGTTCCTGCTTCTCCTTCTATTGGATTGCTTTCTATGGTTCCTGGATCACTCCCACGCCTCAAAAGGGGCGTCTTTAGGCATTTTCTGACTGCAGCTAGAACTGTAATACCACGTCATTGGAAGTCCATTAATGTGCCTTCTTTGCAGGAATGGGTTGCTAAAATGAACGGGATTATGAGAATGGAGGAGTTGTCTGCTGATCGGGGTAAATCCAAAATATTTGTTCAAACTTGGTCAGTGTTTCGGGGTGGTGCTGATTTGCCTCTCTGGTTGGATGGCCTCTTTTGAACGCTCATACTGCCAATTTTATGCCGCTTTTGTCTGTGTTTCCCTTTGTTGTCTTGTCTTTGTGTGTGTGTGTGTGTGTGTGTGTGTGTGTAACTTTGTATGGAATTTAATACTTAAAATATCATTGGCATTCGTTTCTTGGGACTGGTTTCCCTGCATATTGCGCTACTTTTGATTATGGTTATTGTGCCATTGGCTATTATTATTATTCTCTTTGGGGGTTTTTTTTATGACTGGGAGCTTACCTCCTAAAATTAATCTTATGTCTCTGTAAAAGTTTTTGTACAGCTTGATTTTATTGCACTGCGTGCAATATTTTGAGATATTGTGAGATGTTTTATATGCTATGTTTTATATTCTAATAAAAATTGTTGATAAAGAAAACAAAAGAATTACAGTAGTGCAGGCTCAGGCTTTAGGCCTGTAATGTGAAATGTACATAACATAGAAAAAAATAATAATTTAAGAGCCTTTTCTACATTTCTTCTGATTTCCTTTAGGGTATATATACAGGAGTCTTTTTCTTGTCGTGGTTTTGAAAAAATTGGGTGATTTCGTTGCAATTACAGAGATTGCGCCAAAAACGTCACAAAAAGTAGATCTCATCTCTGAAAGCATCTAATTGAAGCGGAGGAGGGAGAATGAGGGTATGTTCACACGGCTTATTTTCGGCCGTTTTTCGGGCCGTAAACGAAAGAAAAATGGCCAAAAAATCCGAAACAGAACGCCCCAAATATCTGCCCATTGATTTCAATGGGAAATACGGCGTTCTATTCCGACGGAGCATTTTTTACCCAGGCAGTTTTGAAAAACAGCCGCATTAAAAAACGCCCGCAAAAAAGAAGTGCATGTCACTTCTTGAGCCGTTTTTGGAGCCGTTTTTCATTGACTCTATAGAAAAAAAAGTTCCAAAAACAGCTGTAAAAGACGCCGCAAAAAACACGAGTTTGCTTAAAATCAGGAGCTGTTTTCCCTTGAAAACAGCTCTGTATTTTCAGAAGTTTTTTAGTAAGCGTGTGGACATACCCTGACTGTAGTGTTGAGATGACAGACAGGAAGTTCAGAAAAATGTCTCCCTCATCACTGCTTTATCTCATGCGTTTTGAAACAATGGGGCTAATTTATCAAACTTTCTATGGCAGTTTTCTGGCGTAGAAAAGTCGCAAAAGAGACTTCTTTTTACACTGCCCTTGCCACTTTCGGAAGGGGTGGGCCGACAAATTTAATATAATTTATAGTGGAAATCTATGCCAAGTTCTCGCTGGTGTAGTTTTCACCCTATGAGGTGTAGCAAGGTAGAGGCCCGTACTCTTACAGCTCCTTCTCCCCTCCGGGTCATCCAGCATGACACAGCTCATAGAATGTACTGACGCCAGGTAGTGTCATGACATTGTATGCAATGCAGCACTGATGACGTTGAATTGCTGCATTGCATATATGGCCCTGACGCTGCGCGGCGTCAGGACCTTGTATAAGTCACGCTGGAATGCTGATGGGCTGGAGGGGGAGAAGAGGTGATGTATGTGTTTTTTTTACTTTATTGCTGATGTGGGAGAAGAAGATGGTGCATGGCCGCACTTTCGCAGTTTACTCTAACTTTTCTATTAAAACTGCCGTATAAAACACCAGTCTTAATAAATTGTCCCCACTGCATGATATTAGCAGTTCTTTTAAGAATACCTTAGTTCTCCTTTAGACCATAGAACGCAGCTAGACACATACACGCTGCTTGTGGTTTAACTAGCAATGAGTTTTCACTGAAACGGCAAAATTTATATTGTCGTCTGGTCAGCATACTTCCTTCTGGTAAGCGCTCAAAATATACAGTTTTTGTTTTTCATTAAAGAATCACACAGTGATTATGCAAATCAGTACTCCGAATGCTTCTCAAAATAAATAATGACTAAAAAGAACAGGAACCAGTATGGTGTCATGATTTTAACACAAAATCCCCCGTCAGCAAAAATATTTGACAGTGGTCATGACCACAGGAAAGAAAAGAAGGCAGTGGTTAGCACTTTAAGTGAGATCTGTACAAAAATAAATACAAAAAAATAATCTGTCACTTTAGAAAAGTACTGTACAAACAACAAAATAGCAATTCCCTGATATACAGTTAGGTCCTGAATTATTTGGGCAGTGACACAATCTTCATGATTTGGGCTCTGCATGTCACCACATTGGATTTGAAATGAAACAACAGATGCAATTGAAGTGTAGATTTTCAGGTTTAATTCTAGGGGTTGAACAAAAATATCCTGTTAAAGGGAATGTGTTGCCAGCAAAACATGATTTATTTATTTTTTAGTTAAACAATTAGTGTGTAGGTGATTAAACATTGTTCTAATTTTTTATTTTTTTTCACGAGTCAGGAAATATTATAAATTGGATTCAATTGGATTCTAATTTATAATATTTCCCATTGCTGGTCACTAGATGGAGCCATTCCCAAAATTGCAGCATTGCATTTGGTAAAGCAACCACATTGCTTTATGCTGCAAAATTGGGTAAAAAGCCCTCGCTCTAGTGAGCTCTCAGCATCCCCCCCTCCTTTATCCTGGCTAGTGCCGGGATAAACGAGGGGATTGAACGGTCTAACCTCCTACACTGTGTGTCGCCATTTTTTGAGCTAACACACAGTGTAGTAGGTTTACATACAGTAGTAAACACACACAAACACGAACATACATAGAAATCTCTTACCTGCTCCTGCCGCCGCGGCTCCCTCCGGCCCGTCCGCTCCGTCTGCTGCCGCTGGTCCAAGTGCACAAGTCCGGAAGCCGCGACCGGAAGTAGTAATCTTACTGTCCGGCCGCGACTTCCGGTACACAGGAAAATGGCGCCGGACGGCGCGCATTTCAAATTGGACTGTGTGGGAGCGGCGCATGCGCCGTTCCCACACAGACGGCGTACACAGAAGTGGATGGAACGGGCCCCGTTCGCAGTCCCTATGGGACTGGAGCTGCCGTATTCCATGTCTGTATGTGTCGTTAATCGACACATACAGAAATGGAAAAAAAAATGGCAGCCCCCATAGGGAAGAAAAAGTGTAAAAATAAGAAAAAGTAACACACAAACACACAAATTAATCCAAACGTTTTTAATAAAGCACTAACATCTTTAACATATAAAAAAAAAAATTGTGGTAACACTGTTCCTTTAAACGTTTAGGAATTGCAACCATTTTTCTACACAGCCTCCTTATTTCAGGAGCTTAAAAGTAATTGGACAAATTAACAATACCAGAAATAAAATGGGTTGTTTTTTTTTTTTAATACTTTGTACAGAATCCTTTGCAGGCAAGGACTGCCTGAAGTCTGGAACCCATACACATCACCAAACGCTGGGTTTCCTCATTTGTGATGCTTTGCCAAGCTTTTACTGCAGCTGTCTTCAGTTGTTGCTTGTTGGTGGGTCTTTCTGCCTTACGTTTTGTCTTAACCTCTTCACGCACCAGGACACGCTGGTACATCCTGGTGCAGGCGGAGAATTATGGAGCGCGCTCCATACGTTGCGGGTGTCTGCTGTGTTTTACAGCTGACACCCGGGTCAAACTGCCAGGAACAATGATCACGCTGTTCAACCCCTCAAATGCTGCGGTCGATCGCCACTACAGCATCCGAGGCGATGAATAGAGGGGGACGGCCCCCTTCTGACAGCCATTGTCCCCCCCCCTCCACAATGAGATCGGGGGGTGATGATGGTTGTCATAGCAGATCAGGGGCCTAATGAAGGCTCCCAAAACTGCTTTCACTCTGTCTCTGCAGGGCTTAAAGAGGCTCTGTCACCAGATTTTGCAGCCCCTATCTGCTATTGCAGCAGATAGGCGCTGCAATGTAGATTACAGTAACGTTTTTATTTTTAAAAAACGAGCATTTTTGGCCAAGTTATGACCATTTTTGTATTTATGCAAATGAGGCTTGCTAAAGTCCAACTGGGCGTGTTTAAAGTAAAAGTCCAACTGGGCGTGTATTATGTGTGTACATCGGGGCGTGTTTACTTCTTTTACTAGCTGGGCGTTCTGACGAGAAGTATCATCCACTTCTCTTCAGAACGCCCAGCTTCTGGCAGTGCAGACACACAGCGAGAGATCATGCTGTGTCGTCACTCACTTCCTGCCCCAGGTCCTGCATCATGTCGGACCAGCGAGGACACATCGGCACCAGAGGCTACAGTTGATTCTGCAGCAGCATCGGCGTTTGCAGGTAAGTCGATGTAGCTACTTACCTGCAAACGCTCATGCTGCTGCAGAATCAACTGTAGCCTCTGGTGCCGATGTGGCCGACACGATGCAGGACCTGGGGCAGGAAGTGAGTGACGTCACAGCGTGATCTCTCGAGAACACGCTGTGTGTCTGCACTGCCAGAAGCTGGGTGTTAACGAACAAAAGTGGATGATGCTGGTTCGTCAGCATCATACACTCCCATTCCTAGCACCCAGCTAGTAAAAGAAGTAAAAACGGCCCAGATGTACGCACATAATACACGCCCAGTTGTACTTTTACTGTAAACACGCCCAGTTGGACTTTAGCAAGCCTCATTTGCATAAATACAAAAATGGTCATAACTTGGCCAAAAATGCTCGTTTTTAAAAAATAAAAACGTTACTGTAATCTACATTGCAGCGCCGATCTGCTGCAATAGCAGATAGGGGTTGCAAAATCTGGTGACAGAGCCTCTTTAACAGATGACTGTAAAAATGACAATATACTGCACTACGTTAGTGTTGCAGTGTATTGTACCAGCCATCTAACAGTCCTCGAGGGACTAATGAAATGTGTAAAAAAATAAATAAATAAAGTTTTTAGTAGTGAAAAAAAAAAGAAAAGTTCAAAAACCCCCCTTTTCACATTTTCCTCTGAAGTAATGTAAAAAATAAAAAAAGTGAACAAAATTGCTATTGCTGCATCCGTAAAAGTCTGAACTATTACAATATAGCGTTATTTAACGCGCATGGTGAACGTCGTAAAAAGAAAAAATTTAAACCGCCCAAATCGCTGTTTTTTAGTCCACTAAGCTCCCAAAAAAGCGCAATAAAAAGTGATCAAAAAGTCATATGTACCAATAAAAACTAAAGCTCGTCCCGCAAAAAATAAGCCCTCACACTGCTCATTGCGTGAAAAAATAAAAAAGAATGTGGTGAAATTATATTTTTTTAACAAAGTTTTTCGTTTTTTTTAAAGGATTAAAAAAAAAACAATAAACCTATATATTTGATATCACCATAATCATATTGAGCCACAGAATAAAGTTACGTTGTTTTTACCACACGGTGAAAGCCGTAAAAACAAAACCCAAAAAACAATAGAGGAACCGCAGTTTTTTTCCAATTTCAGCCCGCAAATTATTTTTTTTTTACAGCTTCTCAGTACATTATAAAGTACTTTAAATGGTACCACTAGAAACTACAACTCCTCCCGCAAAATATAAGCCCTCGCACCACTCTATTGAAGGAAAAATAAAGGAGTTATGACTCTTGGAAAGAGGGGAGTGAAAAACAAAAATAAAAAAATAGCTCGGACCTTAAGGGGTTAAACAAGTGAAATGCATGCTCGATCTGGTGATTGACTTGGCCATTGCAGAATATTCCACTTCTTTGCCTTAAAAAACGTCTGGGTTGCTTTTGCAGTATGTTTTGGGACATTGTCCATTTGTACTGTGAAGCGACGTCCACTCAACCTTGCTGCACTTGGTTGAATCTGAGCAGAAAGTAAATCCCAGAACACTTCAGAATTCTTCTGCTTCTGTCTTCAGTCACATCATCAATAAACACTAGTGACCCAGTGCCTTTCGCAGTCATGCACGCCCATGCCATCACACTGCCTCCACCATGTTTTACAGAGTGTGTGATGTGCTTTGGATCATGAGCCGTTCCAAACCTTTTCCATACTTTCTTCCTCCCATGATTATGGTACAGGTTGATCTTAGTTTCATCAGTCCAGAGAATGCTGTTCCAGAACTGGGCGGCTTCTTTAGATGTTGTTTGGCAAAGTCTAATCCGGCCTTTCTATTTTTGAGGCTAATTAATGGTTTGCCCCTTGTGGTGAACTCTCTGTATTTGCTCTCATGAAGTCTTCTCTTTATGGTGGACTTAGATACTGATACACCTACTTGGAGAGTGTTCTTCACTTGGGTAGATGTTAAGGAGTTTTTCGTCACCATGGAAAGGATTCTGCGATCATCCACCAGTGTGGTCTTCTGAGGACATCCAGGCCTTTTGGAGTTCATGAGATCACCAGTGCGCTCTTTTTTTTCAAGAATGTACCACACTGTTGATTTGGCCACTCCTAACATTTGTGCTATCTCTCTGATGGATTTCTTCATTTTTTTCAGTCTAACGATGGTCTGTTTGTCGAACCAAGGCGTAGTGGTATCGTTACGACCACAGACATTGGCGCCCAAACAGGGACCGGCAGCTACACCTTGGTGCTCCCCTGACTCTCCGAACGCCCTGCAGTGACTAGCCAGGAACGTGCAGAGCATCGCTGCAGCATAAGGTAAGAAGCCTTTATTCTTACAACTTCTCTCTGCACCTTCTCTGTCCTACACTGTGAGTTCTGGGACGAGCGGGAGACATAAGGTAAGAGGGACTTAAATGCTTGCCGGTCCATGAATCCTTGTTCCCTCAGGAAAAGTGCCTGATTTCTGTAACGGTTGTGTGAATGTGTTTTAGGTAAAGAATGAGTTTTGATCATGCCTCACTCATGTTAGGATTGTTGTTTTTGATTGCCATTTTTGGAGTTTTGTTACTATATTGGATTAGTCTGGGTGTGGGTGAGTGTCACAGACCCCGGTCCACATTTTAAAGCTCTGGCCAGAGTAGTGTGTGGGTGACTGTAGAAAATAGATAGTGAGTATCTATCAGTCCCTTCCCAGTAGACAATGTGATTCTGGGAAAAGTATGTGTGTGGGTGACTGTAGCTATCAGTTTGCCATCTTCCAGTAGACAAGGTGATGCTGGGACACGTAGCGTGAACAAGATGGGGAATTTAGTGACACTGACACCCCAGAAGAAGAAACCCGGAGTTTCTCCGGTGGATATAGTAAAACAAAGGGAAGGGAGAGATGCAGTCAAAAACCTGAGGAGACCCTGATGAATGGAGTGAGGTATGTAGAACCCATAGAGGATGGTTGAAAGATAAAACGTTTACGGACCAAGCGAATGCCGGGGAAAAAGTGTCCAAGGAAGTACAGAGGAGGGGCTAGGGAAATCGAATGTGGAGGAAAGTTTTATTATGAATGTTATGAGGGGAACAGAGGAAGGAATGAGGAACTGGAAGAGAAAAAGGGATTTATCCTTTATGGAAGGGTTAAAGAGAAGCTGTAGGAGTAGCCCGCCCTGAATGGAGTAGCCTAGACCCACCAGACCTCATGAAAGTGGCGCAAGGGGTAGAACAAAGTCAGAAACAACAGAGAGAGAGAAAAATCCTGTGGCAGGAATGGCTCCCTACTACCCCCAGAATCAAGAGCGACAGGGCAGGGAACCCCGAAAACAGATAATTTGCTACAATTGTGATGAGCCTGGACATATTTCCAGAAATTGTAATGCCCCAAAGAGACCTAGAGACCCCAATTGGCAGTTACGAGCTCAGTCACAGGAAGGAGTTCAAGAACAACCTCCTTAGCAGCACTCGGGCACCAAGAAGATTATGGGTATCAATCATGAGAAATTGGCAATCCAGAAGCTGGCACAATAGCCTCAATCCTGCCCATTAAATTAGGACCCGCCCCGTTAATATCTCTATCCATAGAAGGACAGAGGCCAATTCCTTTTCTCATTGATACTGGAGCAGCCACAACAGTAGTAAGTGCCAGTCAAATACCCACTCATTTTATCTCTGGTGAAACACAACCATGTGTGGGAGTAGAGGGGAAAGTAGTTCAGAACCCCTTCACAAAGCCAGTTATCCTCTTGTTCGGTCCTCACAAATCTGTAGTCACTTGCATCGTTACTAGCGAAACCACCCCAGTAAATTTATTAGGAGCAGATTTGTTAGAGGCTCTGGGCCAGTATAGAATATCTAGAAGATGGGACAGTGCAGCTGACAGGACACTAGGGAGAGGAAGAATTATGTCTTATTGCTTCATGTGATCTTAACCCTTGGGATGAACGGCCCTTGTCTCAAATGTTATGTCTGTCCCCATCAGAAGTGGAGACACTCCTTAGCGTGATACCAGTCAGCTTATGGGCAGCTGGTCCTACGGGTGTAGGAGTTCTTCCAGTCCCACCCGTGACTGTAAGGGTATGTTCACACGGCCTATTTTCGGCCATTTTTCAGGCCATAAACGACCAAAAAACGGCCGAAAAATCGGAAACAGACGGCCGCGAAAAAGTGCAGGACATGTCTTGGGACGTTTTTGGAGCCGTTTTCCATAGACTCTAGTGAAAAAATCTCCAAAATCGTCCGTAAAAAACGCAGCGAAAATCGCGAGTGGCACAAAAAACGTCTGAGAATCAGGAGCTGTTTTCTCTCGTATTTTGAGACATTTTTGACTCTGCGTGTGAACATACCCTAAGTCTCAAACCTGGCCACCCACTCCCACAGAAGAAACAATACCCTTTGAGCATGGCTCAGTCAGAAGCCATTTCTGAAAGTGTTCAGGATTTTCTGCAGGCAGGGATTCTCACTGAAATAGTGTCCCCATGTAATACCCCATTTCACCCAGTCAAAAAGAAGACAGATAAGGGGGAACCAGGCAAATATCGTATGGTACATGATCTTAGAGCTGTTAATACTGCTACTGTATTTAATACCCCAATTATGCCAAATCCCCATACCTTGTTGGCCCAAGTTCCTCACAATGCCACACATTTTACTGTAATTGATTTGGCAACTGCTTTCTTTTCTGTACCATTACATCCTGACTGTTGGTACTTGTTTGCCTTCACTCATTTCGTCAAACAGTACGCATGGAAGGTGCTCCCACAAGGCTCCCAGAATTCCCCTAGCATATATACGGCTGCAATGGGCCTAGTTCTTGAAGAGTGGAATCCCGACCCGGATGTGGTCCTTCAATATGTAGATGATCGTTTATTATGTTGCCCCAACCAGGATCAGTGTATCCAAACATCCCTGTCATTACTGCAGTTTTTGGCGACAAAAGGCTGCAAGGTTTCACGAGCGAAACTTCAGTTTTGTTGTACCACGGTGATATTTTTGGGCCACTGTGTGTCGCGAGGAATTAGACACCTTACACCTGAAAGGGTGCAAGTAGTTTCAAGAATACCTCCACCACAAACTTTTAAATGCCCTACTTACCTTTTTAGGGCTAGTATCATATTGTCGACCCTGGGTCCGCAATGATTCAGCTCTCATGCAACCACTTTATGATTGTCTTAAAGCTGAACCTTTTTCTCTCACAGGAGTGGCACTGGACAATTTTTATTCTCTTAAAATAGCCATACAAACAGCCCCTGCTTTAGGAACTCTAGATTAAACCCTTCAGGCTTTATTGCACTGAATTACAAGGACATGCTAGCGCTGTCCTTATACAGACACATGGTCAACAACACCATCTTTTTTTCTACTACTCTGTCAGACTCGACCCAGTAGCCAGAGGGGCTCCATCTTGTGTCAGGGCAATAGTAGCAGGCAGTCCTGGACAAGGCAGCAGATCTTGTACTTAACGACCCTGTGACTGTTGACGCCCCCCATGATATTTCAGCAGTACTCACACATGTCCAGCCGTATCACCTGTCTACTACTCAACATCTGAGATTACAATGTGCTTTGCTTCTTCATGAGCAGGTGACCCTCCAGAGATGTACCACCCTGAATCCAGCTACCTCACTGCCTTTGGAGCAAGGGGGAGAAGATACAGGTATTTGGTCTAAATTTCTTCCTTCTATGGAAGATCATGATTGCATGGCCCTTATGGCCCAGGAGATTGTGGGCTTTTCACATGTCAAGGATTCACCATTACATAACCCTGACTTTATTCTCTTTGTGGATGGTTCAAGGTACTTTGAGGATGGTAATTTCCATACAGGATATGCAGTAGTAGATACACAAGTAGTACATAAAGCCGAGGCACTACCATCACACATGTCAGCACAGGAAGCCGAGCTGAAAGCTCTCGTAGAAGCCTATAGGTTAGCAAAAGATAAGACCGTTAACGGACTCAAGGTATGCCTTTGGGATTGCTCATGATTATAGCCCAACATGGAAAGCTAGAGCGTTCCTCACATCAGCAGACACACCTATCAAAAACTCAGACCTAGTAAAAGTCTTAATGGAACCTACTCAGGTAACCATTATAAAAATAAAAGCACACATTAAGGTAAACCGCATGGAAACCAAAGGTAATGACTTAGCAGATGAAGCAGCCAAAACATCTGCCCCCCTTGCTACCACAATGCCTGTACTACACCCGGAGGATGTGCTGCCACAATGACTGTACTACACCCAGAGGATGTGCATGACTTTGGTAATTGTAAAATGTTACAAGTTCTACAGAAGCGAGTCAGCCCAGAGGAACAGCGGTCATGGCAGGAAAAAGGTGCCATCCAAAGAGGAGATGGGTTATGCACTTTTTTTTTTTAAATATCCTTTTTATTGTCAGTTTTCACATTTTCTTACAAACATTTCACGTAAGAGTTACATCATGAGTGCGCAGCACTCAACTGTCCTGGGATTAACTTTTAAATTAAATTCAACATAACATATAAACACACCAACATAGAAACATGGCATAATTGTCGATCTTCAGATGGACCAAACAAACATGACTCCCCCAACTCCAACACCACCTAGATCATCAATGAGTTTCCACTCATCCTTTCTCCCCCAGCTGGTTCACAGTTGCATCCTCCCTAAAACGCCTGCCAAGAGCTGCGTGCAGTACCACTTTGTGTACTGGAAAGGCCTAACAATTTCCGCTATTTCGGCTGTTGTACATTGCGTTTCTATAAATACTTGCCACTTATCAAATAGCTTCTTGGTTCCCGTTTCCTTCCGCCTTTCCACCTCCACCCTCTCAAGAACCAATAACTGTTTCAGCCGTGACACAATCAATTCTAACCCCGGCGTGTCTGCCTCTAACCAGTGACTCAGGAGGCATCTCAAAGCTACCAGTAAAATCGTGTGCACCAACACGGGAGGTGATCTTACTCCTCGAGCACCCTCTTCCTCCGGCGGCCGCGACTGATGGAATAGTAGCGCTTGAGGCGTCATTGGGAGATTCGTTTTCCAATGGTCCTTAATATATTTCTGTACCATCCCCCAAAATCGTTTCGTGTGCACACACCCCCACACTCCACGCCACAAATTCGTCAGTGGTGTATTGCACTTGGGACAACTTGTAATGCGATCAGGGAAAGATTGTGAGGGCAAGATATTAAAGCCATATATAGCTGCATGCATCAACTTGAAATAGGTTTCCCTCCAGCTCTCATTTATCACACTCTTCCGTACCGTCTCCCAACCCCCCAGTATGGTCTCTCCTATATCTGGATCCTGAGTCCACCGTTCCCAGCTTTTAAAACTAATCCTTAATTGCGGACGAACAAAACCCTCTCTCAATGCTCTATACATTCCTGAAATGGTCGCCCGCCCAGTTGTTGGACCTATGACCTCATCCAGAGTGTGCGTAGTAGCTTCCTTACTCAAATCCCTGAGCCTGGAGGTACAAAATGTTCGTACCTGAAGTACTTGCAAAAAATTGACTCTATCTACTATGGGTCTGAGTTTAGCGGTGATTTCCTCCCCAGTTAACCACCCCTTTTCCTCTGTATGCATAAGATCCCCTGCGCTACCAATGCCTACCCTCCCCCATGAGGCAATTCCGTCCCCCTTGTCCATTCCCGGTAAAAACTCCGGATGACCGCTCAACGGCATATACTTCGATACCAGGTGGGGTAACCCAAACTGCTTACGTACCACTTTCCAAGCTAGAACTGTATCTCTCAATACAATGGAGGTTTTGAGACGGCACGGAAGAGAAGCGATTCTACAATGTAACAAAGCTTTCAGGTTCCAAGGTGAAGCATACTCCCCTTCCAGATCTAAATTGGAATAATTGCTTGTTTCATGAAGCCAATCTACTACATGACGCATAAGACAGACCACGTTATAACCCCTGACATTCGGAAAGTTCACACCCCCTTCTTGTTTACCCATCATGAACTTGGTGAGTGCTATGCGCGGCCTTTTTCCTGCCCATATAAATTTAATGAATGAAGCCGTCAATTTCGAGACATCCACATGCTTCAATAAGAGAGGTAGCGTTTGAAAGGGGTATAGCAATCTAGGAAAACTAACCATCTTGATCAGATGGCATCTTCCCAAGAGGGACAACGGCAATTGGCCCCATCTAGTGAGTTCCGCTTGTATTTTTTTAATTAACGGGGGATAATTTAAGCCATACAGAGTGTCTGGTACCCTCCCTATTTTGATACCCAGATAGGTAATGCAGTGTTCCACCGGTGATATCCCGCAACCCAAGGATTGCCAAAAGGCCTTTGGCAATGGCCTGCCCAACTCCAGCAGTTCGCTCTTAGCTATATTGACTTTGTATCCCGAGCATTGCCCAAATTCCTGCAAAAATTGAAAAACCTTCCCTAAATGCTCCTGAGGGTTTGACATAAAAAGTATGACATCATCAGCGAACAGGGCTAATTTCACTGCACAAGATCCCACTTGAATGCCTCTGAACATATCCGATTCCTCCAAGAATCTGGCCATAGGTTCCAGTGCTAGATTGAATAGCAGGGGCGACAAGGGGCAACCCTGTCGTGTTCCTTTATGTAATTGGAAGGGATCTGATAGGAACCCCGAGGAGTGAACGCGTGCTTGCGGGCTAGTGTAGACTCCCTTCAGGAAGACCCGGAAATCTCCCTGAATGTTCATTTTGTCTAGCACCATCCCCAGCCATTCCCATTGTATGTTATCAAAGGCTTTCTCTGCGTCTAGCGCTAAAACTGCCGGCCTGGTACCTGGCTGGGGATCGTGCCTGACTGTTTCTAGCACCGTCAATACCTTGCGTAGATTTGTCACTGCAGCCCTGCCCTTTACAAAGCCTACCTGAGATTTTCCCACCAGTATGGGTAGATACATAGCCAGTCGATTGGCCAAAATTTTTGTGAGCAATTTCTGATCTTGATCTATCAGCGAGATGGGGCGGTACGACCCCGGGTCAAGAGGATTCTTCCCCTTCTTGGGTAACACCTTTATATGCGCTACCTTGGCCTCTGCTGGTAAAGCTCCCGTTCCTAGTAAAGTATTATAATATGCCACCAAGGTAGGGCTGATTTCTTCTCTCAGAGATTTGAAAAACTCCCCTGTGAATCCATCCGGACCCGGGGCCTTTCCGTTAGATAATGTTTTAATGGCGCTCCAAACTTCCTCTAGTGTAATCTCCGCGCTCAAATGACCATTCTGCTCCTGGGTGAGCCCTGGCAACTTCACCTTCTTCAAAAATTCCCTCCCTTTTTGGAGATCTATGGGTGTTTCTGAGTAAAGGGCTTGGTAATATTTACTTAATATGGTATTGATTTTTTTTGGGTCCGAGGTAGGAGTTCCGTTTGATTCTTTAAGTGTTGAAATATGTGCCGGTGCATACCTCCCCTTTGCTAACCGTGCTAATAATTTGCCCGCCTTATTGCCGAAACGCATTAAATCAGCATCAAATTGGGACCGGTAAATACTCTCTCTTTTGTCTAACCATTGATCAAACTGTCGCTTGGCTTCCTTCCATTCCTCCCCCAATAGCATTGATGGCGAATGTAGGAATGCTGTGTACGCATGCCGTAATCTGTCGCTCGCTGCCTTGTATCCTTCGGTCGTCTTACGTTTAAGATTAGACATATACTGCATGATTTTCCCTCTTATTACCGCCCTGGCTGTACGCCAATACAATGACGGTTCCGAGCGATGCGCTACATTATCCCCATCGAATTCCATCCACCACCCCTTAAGCTTCTGTGTAAAGCCCTCATCCTTTGCCAGAAAAGCGGGAAACCTCCAGATAAAATCCGTTCCTCTAGCTACTGTGTCAGCCAATGTAATGGTAACCGGAGCATGGTCCGAAATAACTAAATCTTCAATTGCCGCTTCACGTAAACGTCGCGCCATTGCGTCACTAACTAACAAATAATCAATACGCGACCATGACTGATGAACATGAGAGAAATATGTATATTCCCGCGCATCTGGGTGTAAACTCCTCCACGCATCTATTAGGGCCGTGTGTCTTAAAAAGTCGGGCAAGATCTTATCTCTATTTCTCTGCGAACTAGTCCCTGCGCTCCTATCCTCCTTTGAAGACCTTACAGTGTTAAGGTCTCCCCCTAAAATCAAAAACCTAGTGCGATCCTGCTGGAGTTGGGTTTCCAAGTGACCAAAAAAACCAGTGTTAACCGTATTTGGGCCATACACATTATGAATACTGATGGTTTCCCCTGCATGCTCCATCACTAGATGGATCCAACGGCCCTCGTCATCCCGCTCCTGGGACACCAGCGTAAACGCAAAGTTTTTATGTACCAGAATTATAACTCCCGCCTTACCCTCCCTTGCCGACGAGCCAAAAACCTGACCCACCCAGAACTTTTGCAAATACTTAAACTCCGGCTCGGTTAGGTGAGTTTCCTGCAATAGGGCCACATCAGGATGCAATCGTTTCATGTGCCTTAAAAGTTTGGTCCTTTTCTGTGGGGATCTCAGCCCTTTAACATTCCAAGAAACTATTTTCATGTTATTGGGCCGTGTTTAAGATGAGCTAAAGTGCCTAAAAGTCGTGTGGAGTCCAGGGAGTCAGATCCGTCTTTTCCCAAGAGCCATGTACAAACATTATCATAACCAAACCCTGGCTTGTAAGCCAGAACCAACAAGGCCAACCATCCCTTACCTAACAAAATCATAAAATCACCTGCGGCAAGGGTTAGCAGTCCCTTAATACCCACTGGTGTATGTGACTTCACTTTTTTCTGTTATGCCAGAACGCGCCCCTCCCTCCCCCTCCCCCCAGCCTGCCTATATGGCTCCTTCCATGAGGAAGTAACACCTGCCTTTGCCCCCTCAGTAC
Organism: Rhinoderma darwinii; assembly: GCF_050947455.1. Taxonomy (NCBI): domain Eukaryota; kingdom Metazoa; phylum Chordata; class Amphibia; order Anura; family Rhinodermatidae; genus Rhinoderma; species Rhinoderma darwinii. The sequence continues at coordinate 118,318,434 of NC_134691.1, forward strand.
CTCTTTGTCGCCTGCGCACCCTTATGTACATTCCCTTATCATTACTTTAACAGCCTAGAGTCCGTTAGGATTGCATCCTCACATTTCCCTATGAACCTTGCTTCGCTTCAAGGTTTCCCTACCTCCGTGTCCCCTATCTCCTACCACAATTTCCCTCAGTCTGCCATTGTAACAGATAACACTAATCCCTTGCGTGGGGGAGGCATTGTATAACTCCCGTTCAATCCCGCCCACCAGGGACAATCTCAGATCTTGATCTAACTCCCTCACAAATATCTTGCAGTGAAAAAGCAGGGAAATATCAGAATGCATATACTTCAACCTTGATAACATTGTAGCATTGTAACAATAGGTCAACTATTGACCGGTACATAGTGCTGTATAAGACTGCAAAATATCCCCCTCAATAACTTTCAGATTATCTGTAAACTTATCTGTATCTGGTCGGAATCTGCAATTGGTCTACAGCGTCCACAAAATCATCATCACAACAGCTTAAATAAAATGCGCCAAAAAGGACTTCGTCCGTCAATCAGGAGACGTGGATCGGGTGCGGTCCCGTGTTCGCCTCTGCGGCTTCGGAGAGTCCCCTCTATTTCCGGCTCGACCCCCCCCCGGGATCTTCCAGGTGTGGGCATTAAGGCTTCTGCCCAGGTACGCTCCATATTTAGCCGGTTCCTTTTGTCTTCTCTTGACTTGCGCTGCGGACTATGTACTGGACTGTGACGCTCCTCTTGCTGTGATCTGTTCCCACAAAGCTCCGCAAGTGCGTCCTCCGCTTCCTGTGGAGTGGTGAAAACCTTGTTCCGCCCGTTCTCTTGAAACACCCGCAGGGTGGCTGGGTACTGCAGGCTAAAGCGTATTCTCGCTTGGAACAGCGCGGTGCAGATCTTGCTGAAAGCCCGCCTTCGTTTTGCAACCTCCGCCGAGAAATCCTCGAATAGTAGCACTTTCATGCCCATTATTTCCAAAGGACGCGATCTGCTGCGGAAAGCTTTCATGAGTGCCACCTTGTCATTGTAATCCAACAGTTTGAAGATCACTTGTCTGGGACGATGTGAATTGTGGTCAGCTGTTGCTGGGAGGTTTCTGGGGTCCGGCCCCACTCTATGCGCCCTCTCCACACGGCATGGACGGGGAGACCTAAGGCTTCCGGCAATGTCCTCTCACACACTCGTTGCAAATCAGCAGATATCACCGCTTCTTTCAGCCCCACCAGTCGCAGGTTGCTCCTCCTGGAGCGGTTTTCCAGATCCTCCACCTTGTCCCCCAACTGCGCAGTAACAGACAGCACCCCTTTGAGTTTGGATTGCAGGCGTTCATTTTCATCCTCCAGCAGCGTCATACGCTGTTCTAACTCATCAGCTCTGATAGTGACTTGTGCCAGCTCCGCATGCACGCGGTTTAGAGAGTCTTGCACCGTTTTTTCCAGCGCCTTTTGCAGGTCTGGCGCTATCTGTTTGGCTACTTCACGGGCCAGGGTTACATAGTCAATGGCTACTGGAAGAGCGGACAGTACATGCTCTGCCGGGCTTGAAAGCTGGGACTGATGGTGCTGCAGCTCATCTTCCTGTGTGTATAGCAGGGTCGCAGTGGCGGGAAGCGCCGCCATCTTACCTCCCTTTACCACGGCCGCGGCTGATTCCTCCATGGCTGGCTTCTGCGCGCTTCTGAGGAGGTACCTGTCCATACAGGCACCACCGATGATGTTGCCGTGTACAAGGCTGGTGAATTCCCCGCTGATTATCGTCGCCGTAGCGACTATTGCGAGCTTACAGGCTGGACGGGAGCGGGAGCTCAGTCACTCGCGTCCTGCATCCCCAGCGCCGGAACCGGAAGTCGGGTTATGCACTTTGAAAGACAGGCTCTGCCTACCCAGAACGTTCCACCCTATGATGGCCCAGGTAACTCACGGTAAGACACATCAGTCAAAAACAGTCATGAGCGACTTGGTAAATAGACATTGGTTCGCCCCTGGTTTCAGCTGGATGGCCTCAAAATACACCCTGGGATGTATGATATGCACTCACAATAATGTGGAAAGAACTGTAAAAGTACCTCAGAAACAGACCCCAAGACCTTTGTATCCTTTTCAGAGACTACAGATCGATCACATCCAATTACCAAAGGTGGGAATTTATGAAGATGTACTTGTGTGCATTGACTTGTTTTCAGGTTGGCCAAAGCAACTGCAATATCCACTGCCAAGAAAATAATGGCTGAAGTGGTATGCCGGTATTGAGTACCCGAGGTAATTGAGAGTAACAGAGGCTCTCACTTTACAGGAGAGGTAATGACTCAGATCATGACAGCTTTAGGAATAGACCAAGCATTCCATACACCATACCATCCACAAAGTAGTGGGAAGGTAGAAAGGTTAAATGGGACTCTGAAATTAAAAATACAAAAGGCAATGGTGGAAACTGGGAAACCATGGACCGAGTGTTAACCATTAGCCCTCTTTTCAGTGAGATATACACCCATCAAAAGGACAGGGTTGAGTCCCTATGAAGTTTTATTTTATTATTGAGTCCCGGACGAAGGCTTTTCCGCCGAAACACGTGTCGTGTGTGACGCCAGACAGCAGTGCTACACACCATGGGTAAGTTGCTAATACACAGCTATTTGCATCTCACACAATGAATTGTGTGGGACAGGTGTTTAGTTGTGTTATTATTTATAATCGTATACATTGGCCTGGGACCTCATATACTATATAGAACATTGGATACTTTCTAAAGTTGTTCCAGGTGTCACTTATTCATCTATTTATTTTGGTATAATACACTCAACGTACATGCTAGCAGATATCCAATTACTTACAGTTGTCTGGCTTCCATTTTTCCACACTGTGGTAGTCATCTTTGATTTTAATATGTGAGTTTTTTTATGTTGTGTACTAATAAAAATTACAATTTTATCAGTAATAGTATTCTGACTCTTTCTTTAGGTTGTAGTTTTATTTGGCTTGGTTCCTAGGCTAGGATGTTATTTTCCACAGTTGCTCCAAATGCAGTATGGTAGGTTAACTGATTATGTTCAAGCTTTACATGGGCACCTCACTCAAATACATTCTCCAGTTTTCTCTTACATTCCAGATCCAGACAATTGTGAAGGCTCTCATCAGCTTCAGCCTGGAGAGTGGGTCGTGATAAAGAGACACATGAGGAAAAGTCTCGTCCCCAGATACGATGGTCCTTTCCAGGTGTTGCTAACCACAAGTACCTCTGTGAAACTTGAAGGAAAAACCCAACTGGATTCACACCAGTCACTGTAAAAAGGTTCTACATCCTGAGGAGAAGGACACGGAAGAACTCTAAAATGATGACATCGCTTATTTACTTACAAGTATTTTCTGGCATATGCTGGTTATGGATGGCTGCCTATGCTCCTGCTCATTTGACTAAACAAATCATGACTGACATCATGCCATGGCACAGGAAATATTCTACACAAAATTGCACTCAGGACAGCAAACACTCAGTGCAATGTCTTCAATATAACGCGTTCAAGAGCTGATTGCCCAATGTACATTGGGAGAAGAGACAGACAAGGAGTTGTCTTTGTCAATTTAACTTATACCCTGCATGTTAACCCCTTCCCGACATTTGCTGTATGGGTACGTTATGGAAAGCATTAACTTCCCGCATCTTGCCGTACCCATACGCTGAATGTTTGGGACCGGCTCAGAAGCTGAGCCGATGCCATCATCACCGGATCTCAGCTGTATCTTACAGCTGACATCCGGCTGTAACGGCGGGGACCGAAATTAGCTTCGATCCCCGCCATTAACCCCTTAAGTGCAGCGCTCAAACGCGATCGCTGCATTTATGGTGTTTGCAGCTCATCGGAACCCCAGCAATGAAATTGCCGGGGTTCCGGTGGCTGCAATGGCAACCGGAGGCCTAATACTGGCCTCCCGGTCTGCCTAGCACGGAAACCGGTCAACATCCGCCCGGCAGCGGAGCCTGATTGGCTTCCGTAGCTGCCGGCAAGATGGCGCCGGCTCAGGAGCTGATCCGGCGTCATCAGCGGTGGGAGTCAGCTGTACTGTACAGCTGACATCCACCTGTAATGGCAGGAACCGGAGCTAGCTCCGATCCCTGCCATTAACCCCTTCGATCAGCAATCGAAAGCGATTAATGCATCGTAGCGGTTACTAGCAGATCGCCAGCCCTGACAGGCAATCGGGACTGGCGACTGCTGCTATGGCAACAGGAGACACAATGGTCTCCTGCTCTGCCATTACGGAAGCCGATTAGGCTCCGCCGGGAGGCGAAGCCTAATCGGCTTGCTGTCAGTGAATAACTGACACATCTAATACATTGCACTACGTAGGTAGTGCAATGTATTAGAAAAAAATAAATCTGACAGCTGGACCTTCAAGTCGCCTAGTGGGACTTGAGAAAAAAAGTGTGAATAAAATAAAAGTTTGAAAACAATAAAAGTTTGAAAACAATAAAAGTTTCAAGTAATAAAATAAAACACAATCCCCCTTTTACACTTATCAAGTCCTTTATTATTGAAAAAAAATAAACCATACGTATTTGGTATCGCCGCGACCGTAACGACCTGAGGTATCAAAATATTATATTTATTGCACGCGGTGAACAGTGTAAAAAAAAAAACTGTAAAAAAATGATATCAGAGTTTCTGTTTTTTGGTCACTTTGCTCTATAAATATATGAATAAAAAGTGATCAAAAAGTTGCACGTATTCCAAAAATGGTACCTATAAAAACTATAGCTCGTCTCACAAAAAACAAGCCCTCATACAACTCCGTCGACAAAAAAAATAAAAAGTTATGGTTCTCACAACTTGGCGACAGAAAAAATACATTATTTTTACAAAAGTAGTTTTATTGTGCAAAAAGTTGTAAAACATAAAAAAGTGCTATAAATTAGGTATCGCCGGAATCGTACTGACCCGCAGAATAAAGTTAACATGTAGTTTATAACGCATGGTGAACGCTGTATAAAAAAAACTAAATAAAACTATGCCAGAATTGCGTTTTTTTTGTTTACCTGACCTCCTAAAAAATAGGATAAAAGGTAATCAAAGTCGCATGTACCCCAAAACGGTACCAATAATAACTACAGCTCGTCCTGCAAAAAACAGCCCTCATACCACTACATGTATGAAAAAATAAAATTAGTTATGGCTCCAATAAGTCAGGAAATAAAAAATATGCAGTTGTGCCCGAGGGGAACATTTCTTCTGTTTGAAGAGGCGATTTATCAAGGACCTAAAATTAGGGAGCCAGGAAAGGGAGGGCCCAAACATATCCGCTGGAAGCGAGGGTGCCCGTATTATACCAGGACAACACTTCCCAGCAAAATTCCCCAAACTGCAAAGGCGCGGAGTGTGGACCAAAAGGGGGATAATAAACAACGCCATATATCAGTGCGACACCGGCCTGTACAGAAAGGATTGAGCACAGCGTAACACACATCTGTGGATGATTTTTTTTTTTTTTTTTTACCCCATTATTATACCACCTGACTATGCCCCTTATATACTCCGCCCGGCTTACATATGCCCTACATTATAAACGGAAACACCAGTAAGACTCCAAACAAAAACTACTACCAAGCAAAATCCACGCTCCAAAAGCCAAATGGCGTTTCCTCCCATCTGAACCCTACAGCGTCCCCAAACAGCAGTTTCCTTCCACATATATGGCACCGTCATACCCGGGAGAACCCTTTTAGCAATTTTTGGGGTGTGTGTCTCCAGTGGCATAAGCTGGGCACAACATATTTGCCACTGAATGGCATATCTAGGGAAAAATACAAATTTGTAATTTGCACCATCCGCAGTGCATTCATTTATGGAAAAGACCTGTGGGGTGAAAATGCTCACTACACCCCTTAATAAATGCCTTGAGGGGTGTAGTTTCCAAATGGGGTCACTTCTCAGGGGTTTCTTTTTATTATTTCACATCTGAGTCTCTGCAATTGTGAACCAATACTTTGTAAATCGCCAAATTAGGCCTCAATTTTACATGGTACGCTTACACTCCTGAGCCTGGTCGACTGTCCAGGCAAGAGATTAGGGCCACATGTAGGGTGTTTCTAAAACCAGGAAACCCAGCATAATAATTAGAGAGCTGTCTTGTTATGGTGGCACAAGCTGGGCACCACATATTGTCCACATATCTGTGGAAAAAAAATCCCATTTTCACTCTGCAACATAGAGTTCACACTAATTTCTACAAAACACCTGCAGGGTTAACATGCTCACTACACCCCTAGGTAAATTCATTGAGGGGTGTAGTTTCCAAATGGGGTCACTTCTCAGGGGTTTCTTTTTATTATTTCACATCTGAGTCTCTGCAATTGTGAACCAATACTTTGTAAATCGCCAAATTAGGCCTCAATTTTACATGGTACGCTTACACTCCTGAGCCTGGTCGACTGTCCAGGCAAGAGATTAGGGCCACATGTAGGGTGTTTCTAAAACCAGGAAACCCAGCATAATAATTAGAGAGCTGTCTTGTTATGGTGGCACAAGCTGGGCACCACATATTGTCCACATATCTGTGGAAAAAAATCCCATTTTCACTCTGCAACATCGAGTTCACACTAATTTCTACAAAACACCTGCAGGGTTAACATGCTCACTACACCCCTAGGTAAATTCATTGAGGGGTGTAGTTTCCAAAATTGGGTCACTTCTGGGGGGTTTCCACGGTTTTGGGCCCACAGGCGCCCAGAAACCAATCCAGCAACATCTGCACTCCAAATGGCGGTCCTTCCCTTCTGAGCCCTGCCGTGTGCCCAAACAGCAGTTTATGACCACATATGGGGTATTGCCGTACTCGGGAGAAATTGCTTTACAAATGTTGGGTTCTTTTTTTTCCTTTATTTGTTTGCGAAAATGAAAAAATTTGAGCTAAAGCTACGTCTTATTGAAGAAAAAGGATTGTTTTTATTTTCACTGCCCAATTCTAATTAATTCTATGAAACATCTGTGGGGTCAAAATGCTCACTACGCCCCTAGATTAATTCCTCAAGTGGTGTAGTTTCCTAAATGGTGTCACTTTTTGGGCGTTTTCATTGTTTTTTCCCCTCAGGGGCTTTGCAAATGTGACCTGGCCTCCGCAAACCATTCCTGCTCAATGTGATCTCCAAAAGCCAAATAGCGCTCTTTCCCTTCTAAGCCCTGCCGTGTCTCCAAACAGCCGTTTATTACCACATGTGGGGCATTGTTTTACTCGGGAGAAATTGCTTTACAAATTTTTTGGTGATTTTTCTCCTTCAGTCATTGTGGAAATGAGAAAAAATAAGCTAAACCTACATCTTCTTTGAAAAAATGTCGATTTTTATTTTCTGGGCCTACTTCCAATAATTTCTGCAAAAAAACTGTGGGGTCAAATCGCTCAGTATACCCCTAGATCATTTCCTCAATGGGTGTAGTTTCCAAAATGGGGTCACTTGTGGGGGGTTTCCACTGTTTTGTCCCCTCAGGGGCTTTGTAAATGTGACATGGCCTCCGCAAACTATTTCTGCTAAACTTGAGCTCCAAAAGCCAAATAGCGCTCTTTCCCTTCTCAGCCCTGCCGTGTCTTCAAACAGCCGTTTATTACCACATGCGGGGTATTGTTTTACTCGGGAGAAATTGCTTTACAAATTTTACGGTGCTTTTTCTCCTTCAGACTTTGTGGAAATGAGAAAAAATTAGCTAAACCTACATTTTCTTTGAAAAAATGTCGATTTTAATTTTCACGGCCTACTTCCAATAATTTCTGTAAAAAACCTATGCGGTCAAAATGCTCACTGTACCCCTAGATAATTTCCTTGAGGTGTGTAGTTTTCCAGATGGGGTCACTTTTAGGGAATTTTGTCTGTTTTGGCACCGCAAGAGCCCTTCAAACCTGACATTTATTCTAACAAAAATAAGGCCCCAAAATCCACTAGGTGCTTCTTTGCTTCTGAGGCCGGTGCTTCAGTCCAGTAGCACGCTAGGGCCACATGTGGGATATTTCCTAAAACTGCAGAAACTGGGCAACAAATATTGAGTTGCATTTCTCTGGTAAAACCTTCTGTGTTATAAAAAAAATTGCATTAAAAATTTATTTCTGCAAAAAAATATGAAATTTGTAAATTTCACCTCTACTTTGCTTTAATTCCTGTGAAATGTGTAAAGGGTTAAGACATTTTTTAAATGCTGTTTTGAATACTTTGACGGGTGAAGTTTTTAAAATGGGGTGACTTTTTGGGGGTTTCTAATATATAAGGCCCTCAAAGCCACTTCAAAACTGAACTGGCCCCTGTAAAAATGGCCTTTTGAAATTTTCTTGAAATTGCTGCTAAAGTTCTAAGCCTTGTGATGTCATAGAAAAATAAAAGGATGTTCAAAAAACAATGCCAATCTAAAGTAGACATATGGGGGATGTTAATTAGCAACAATTTTGTGTGGTATAACTGCCTGTCTTACAAGCAGATACATTGAAATTGAGAAAAATGCTAATTTTTGCAATTTTTTGCTAAATTTTGGCGTTTTTCACAATTAAATACTAAATATATCGAGCAAATTTTGCCAGTAACTTAAAGTCCAATGTGTCACGAGAAAACAATCTCAGAATCGCTTGGATAGGTGAAAGCATTCCGGAGTTATTACCACATAAAGTGACACGTCAGATTTGAAAAATGAGGCTCTGTCAGGAAGGTCAAAAGTGGCTAAAGAGGGAAGGGGTTAATATGACTTGTTGTGATTTCACCTATAGACAAATGATTGCACAGTTGAAAGTCACTTCAACATTGAAATTTGCTGAACTAACACAGGTGTCTGAATCACGCCATACCAAGTCCCAGGTTATTGAATGAGACCATACAAATATTTATGGGCACCCATATTGACACCAACAACAAGACGCATAATATAGACTTATGTCCGCTAACATACCATGTATGTAACCAACAATTTTCTATGTATGAATCCTGTTTAATGGAACACGTAGTCAACGTATGTGAATTCACAGTAATACCTAATGAATATCTACATGTATATGTTGAAATCAGTCCACAGCATATACACCGCATTCCAAATTATTAAGCAAATGTTATTTTTCGCTGATTTTCCTAAATAGTCGATGCAAATGACAGTCAGTTTAATCTTCAAGCCATCAACCGTTTGAGTCAATGTGAATTTTATTGAACAAATCTCCTAATGATAACAGATTTTTTTTTAGAAGTAAAAAACTCAAAATGCACTGTTTCAAATTATTATGCACAACAGAGATCAAAACATTTTAAAGGTTGTAAAGAAAACTAAAATGGTAATTTGTTGAATTTGCAGCATCAGGAGGTCATATTTACAGAAATCAAAAGCTCTTTCAATCAAAAAAAAAACTTAACAGGCCAAGATACATGTTAACATAGGACCCCTTCTTTGATATCACCTTCACAATTCTTGCATCCATTGAATTTGTGAGTATTTGGACATTTTCTGCTTGAATATCTTTGCAGGATGTCAGAATAGCCTCCCAGAGCTTCTGTTTTGATGTGAACTGCCTCCCACCCTCATAGATATTTTGCTTGGGGATCCTCCAAAGGTTCTCAATAGGGTTGAGGTCAGGGGAACATGGTGGCCACACCATGAGTTTCTCTCCTTTTATGCCCATAGCATCCAATGATACAGAGGTATTCTTTGCAGCATGAGATGGTGCATTGTCATGCATGAAGATAATTTTGCTACGGAAGGCACGGTTCTTTTTGTACCACGGAAGAAAGTGGTCAGTCATAAACTCTACGTACTTTGCAGAGGTCATTTTCACACCGTCAGGGACCCTAAAGGGGCCTACCAGCTCTCTCCCCATGATTCCAGCCCAAAACATGACTCCGCCACCTCCTTGCTGACGTCACAGCCTTGTTGGGACATGGTGGCCATTCACCAACCATCCACTACTCCATCTGGACCATCCAGGGTTGCACGGCACTCATCAGTAAACAACACGGTTTAAAAATTAGTCTTCATGTATTTCTGAGCCCACTGCAACCGTTTCTGCTTGTGAGCATTGTTTAGGGGTGGCTAAATAATAGCTTTATGCACGCTTGCAAACCTCTGAAGGATCCTACACCTTGAGGTTCGCGGGACTCCAGAGGCGCCAGCAGCTTCAAATACCTGTTTGCTGCTTTGCAATGGCATTTTAGCAGCAAATCCTATTAATTTGTCTGGCAGAAACCTTCCTCATTATGCCTTTATCTGAATTAACCCATCTGTGCTCTAAATCAGCCACCAATCTTTTCACAGTACGATGATCACGCTTATGTTTTCTTGAAATATCCAATGTTTTCATACCTTGTCCAAGGTATTGCACTATTTCACGCTTTGCGGCAGCAGAGAGATCCTTTTTCTTTCCCATATTGCTTGAAACCTGTGGCCTGCTTAATAATGTGGAACGTCCTTCTTAAGTAGTTTTCCTTTGATTGGGCACACCTGGCAAACTAATTATAACAGGTGTCTGAGATTGATTACAATGATCCAAAGAGCCCTAAGGCTGGGTTCACACGACCATGTTACGTCCGTAATGTACGGAACGTATTTCGGCCAGAAGACCCGGACCGAACACAGTGCAGGGAGCCGGGCTCCTAGCATCATAGTGATGTACTATGCTAGGAGTCCCTGCCTCGCTGCAGGACAACTGGCCTGTACTGTAATCATGATTACTTAGTTATTTCTTTTTGGCAGTAAAACAGTTCATGCAAGTAACAGTTCGTGATGGCGTTCAAGGTCAGAGGGAGGGATTCTCCCTTTGCTGATTACATTCTGAGTTATGCTCTTTGTTCTATGTGTCCTATAAATATATGCAGTATATGATAATAAATGGGAATCTTTCCTTTTGAGAACTTGGTCTCAGCGTCATCGATTCTCCAGCTGGTATATGCCTACTTCTAATTTGGAACCTACAGAAATCAAGTTGTAGTGGTACCGTTGCGACCACAATATTCAGATTGCATTTATACTCAACTAAGGCCCTGTTCACATCTGCATCGGGTCATTTTGTGCTCTGCTAGAACAAGGGAATAATGGAAGAAACGGTTCTGCTGCACCACGGACACCACTGGCGGCCGATGGAACCCATTGACTTTAATAGGTTCTGTTGGCTTTCTGTCAAGGTGTCCGTGGTTGTATTGGAAATAGCGCAGCATGCTGCGCTATTGTTTTTGGTAATCTCTGCCAGATCCGCGTCAGAGGTTCCTAACAGGGCCTCCAATGCAGATGTGAACATAGCCTGATGCCTATATATGAGGAAATTGCTATTTTAGCATTTCCATAATATTTCAAATAAAATACTTAAAAACAGACACTAAAAAATAAATATATAAATAAATTAAATACAAGTAATCCGGAACAAAAATGGCTACTGACAGAATAGAATGATCACATCACCTCTGGCCGGTCGGTGAATTTCACTTGGGTATTACCAATTTGCATTATTGTAGAAGTACGTGTAGGAACTCATCTTTGTGGCATTTGTGCCTCTTCACACCAACATATTATAGCTCCAATTGTTAATTGTCCGTTTCCAAAAATGGGAATAATTTTCCTGCTTTGTTGTAACAGGAGCCAATTCTGCCTTGGTGCTAACTACACAGCTCTCACATAAAGCCATAATGTGCCCCATATTAATTAAGCCTTAGGGCTCATGTTGTACCTACGTGTAAGGGTGGGAGGACTGACACGTGCCATCACATATTATAAAGTTATTCTCCGCTGGAAGCACTTTTGTAGTTCATTATATGTTATGCCTCCAGGTCCGTAATATGGACTCCTTGTGCCTTCATACAGGACTCAGCAGAACTAATAGTGCAAACAGCATATTTCACCGCTTTAGGCAGCAATAATCATTTATGAAGAGTTAAAGGGATCCTGTCATCAGCATCTTACCTGTTAAACTCGCCTGACCCCTCAATGGCTACAGCTGTCCAGAGTTCGTTCCTGTTCTCTTCTTTCCTGAAGTCCTCCTCTGTCTGTAAATATCGTCGTTTAAACTCTTCCCGCCTTTTATGGTAATACTAAAGTTACAGAGCTTACTTAGAACATATTTATTTATTATAGCTTAGATGACAATGATTTTTCACCCACTTTCACCAGGTATTGCTGGCTTTATAGCTAAAAAGCTGGTGACAGGTTCCCTTTAATTCATGTAGCATTTCTAAATAAATATATATATCTCCCCTAACAAATCCGTAAAAATGTGGCACGTCACAAAACCTTTACTAGATACAGCTGAAATAAATTAAATTTTCTTACTGGAAAATGTTCGGGCAGGGTTAAAAGCCTTTGTGACCAGAAAAAAATTAAATCTCTTTTAAAAATGACTCATTTCAAAGTTTTGTTTGTTTTATTCTTTAGTAGTCATGTATTGTCTCCCATTGTAACCTTTTCTAAGTTTACTGGCACCAAGTCATGGATGTAAATTAACCTCCTGATGAAACTAGAACCAATCCTTTACCATGCCGATTACATTTTGATTGGGGTTGTAGTCGATTGTTTTCTGCTAGCTTTAAAAATGCAGTAAAGCCACACTAGGGAAAACGATGTTATGTTCCAGTACTAGCTCTCAGACATGTAAGATCAGACAGATTTACATGACACTCCGAGGCATGAAAGCTATTTTTAAAGATATAAAATAAGATAAAAATCTTAATTTTTTGGAGAGTCATCTAATCTCCAAACTGCGATCAGAGTATTTCTTGATGACACTGCGACCTGTAAAAGGAGCTTCCGGGTTATCTACAAGGGCTGGAACGAGCAGAAGAGAAAAGCACAAGACATCATCCGTTAAGACGTCACGTTTCATCATTTTACGGCTTATATGTCAGTATAATCTACATAAATACTTTTGATTTACTAATCTTATATCAAGTTTTATAGCCCATTCTCACTTTAACGTGTATTTAGAATTGCTCTGACCTCACATCTTTTAGCAGCCCCTGCTAGTTTACATGTACTGTATATTGATTTGCTTTCTGAGAAACGTAATCTATGCCAGACCCAATATACAAAGAACACACCACCACAATCTCCAAGAATACACTGCATTATAGTACCCTGCATTAGTAGGCGCATTGTTATGGCATGTGTCATCACAGTACGGGCATGTAGGAGCTAGCAGATTATGACTGTATTACAAATAATCTGATTTAAAAGTCAGTTTTTCCAATTACTATTGAGCCCATGAAAATTGAGTGACTATGTAAAAAAAAAAAAATCTCTTTAATTCCTAAACGGTTAGTGCAATATTTTTTGTTAAACCCCTTGAATTAAAGCGGAAAGTTTACGCTTCAATCACTATCTTTATCGCTTTGTTTCAAATCCATTGTGGTGGTGTATCATTCAGTCACTGTCCAAATACTTCTGGACCCGACTGTATGTGGTATTACTGTTCCAGCATGCTCTGATGATTTTTTTTAGGGTTCCCTCACCCTAACTTCCACATGGAGCTGGTAAATGCTCTGGGGGCAGGCAAAACAGCCATGTCCACAGGGGTGGGAAAAATCTGCACGTGTAACATGCAGATTTGAACCCTCTACATTGAAAGATTAAATCCGCAACAGAAATGAATATGCTGCAGATTTTAAAATCAAGGTCAATTTCCTTTTTAGAAAAATTCTCCAGTTTGTAGATAAAGTTTATTTAAATGCTGTACGTATTCCGCAAATCTGGATGGAAAATTTGCAGCATTTCCGTCCCATGTGGACCTGGTGTAAATACAACCAAAATCTAGTCAGCGTTTTAAATCAAACAATAAGAAAAGCACACACCCTGTTTAAAAAAATATTTAATGCTGCCAAAAAAGTATAAAAATACAATGTGAATGGCAGAATGATACAAAGTACATTTTTGATGTATCTTACATATGTTTGTAAAGTACATGCAATAAAAAACACCCTACAGAGAATGAAGTTGACTTTGTTCTGTAAAGTTTCATGCTGGTGATATTCTTCACCCTCCGGATGGAGTAGTTTACGCGGTAAACAGATAACGCAATGAGGTCAGCTTATTATATAAACCTCACATTTTCTCCTGAAGAGGGTTTGATGTCTTGCTTTGCATGTCAATGGTTTCGCAGAATAATTGCTGTAGCATAGTCACTAGCCGTGAAGATTTAGGTGTCGAGGAGCCTCGGCCTATGACACAATGCAAAACAAAATGACCAATTCAGTAACATATGAAAATTAAACGGAGCTGCAAAAATAAAAGCAATCCATGATGTTCTTCAAATAAAAGGTAAAAAAAAGTTTTGCTCGGTATTCGGGTTAGAGTGTGTGTCAGAGCCACACAGGAGCCGCTGTCAGCAGAGTCATCAGTCCAGCTGACTGACTGATTCGGCTTACAGCGGCGTTCTGCTGCTTCTATGATATTATATGGTACATAGAAGCTGCAGCACTAAAAAAATAATCTTAAATAAAACTGTATAAGGCCCCATGCACACGAACGTGCTTTTGCGGCAGCAATTCCCCGAAAATCCAGAGAGAATTGCGGCCCCATTCATTTCTATGGGCCCATGCACACGACCGTTTCCAGGCTCATAGAAAATAATGGACGCGGCCATGTGCACGGTCTTGACGGATTTGCGGGTGGCTCGCGGGTGACACTCTGCGGCCGGCCGACGCGAAAATCATGGCCGTGAACATGGCTACAGTCGTGTGCATGAGGCCTTAGATAATTATGTTCAGCATGCCAAAATACATACATTACACAAAAAATTATAATAAAAAGGTTTTAATAGTAAAGAAGAGCCCAAAGAGTTGCTTTAAAGACAGACTTATTTGCCTCAGAATATGTGCAGCAGTGTCCAATATTTCCTCAATGGTAGCTTAGTAACCTGTACTTCATAATCATTCTTGCCTTGCTGTCAGAGGTTTCTGGAGGGGGACAGGAGTGTCTGGTAGCAGTTTATTCCGAGCTCCAGCAGAGATAAAAATGCACGCACGGACGAACGGAGAATGCACGTTTATTGTGGAGCCGGTAGAAAAGCTAGTTGGGCCGACAGCGATTTCAGGTGTATCATAAGATTTAGCCCTAATGAAAGGGCAAGACAAACTGTAGGCTGTGAATGAGTCACATGGGTTTTGAAAGCAGTAGCTATTGTGGGTACTGGTGCTGCCAACTTTGTCAGTGAGCTTTTTTTAAAATTCCATTCACACAATGTGGTCAATAACTGTGTGGTTTTGTCACAGTTCTTGCCAAAGTTTTCCCCATTCACCACCACATTTGAAAAAAATAAAAATGTACCAAGACGTGGTTTTCCATAAAACCAGTTCTGGGAACAGTTCTGGAAACGGCCTCTAACACAAAATGCAACCATGATCCCAACAAAACTGTATATAGTGCCATGTGGTTCTGCCAGGTTTTCCACTCTGTTGTGGTACGACTCAACAACAGCAAAGTCAGACTATTTGTTGGGATGTGCTGCCTTACAGCCCCATATATATTCAATGCCAGATTACTCAGGTTTTTGGTTTAAGACTGAACTAGCACAAAGTGGCAGCTAAGGAAGGGGTTTTAGACTGTCTGGAATTCATGTGACCATATGTCTGCTCCCGTGTGGCATTCAAAGATCATAAACTCACATATCTTTATCAAACTTTCTTGCACCGCTTTTCACTGGAAATCACGTTGTTCTGATCTATTTTGCCGAATTCTACTAACTGCTGTATATATGTATTATATGCGGTTGTTACCTACATCCTGGCACCGTGGTAACCAAGAACAAACAACACAGACAGCTCATGTACTTGTAAGTCATTTATTTTTTTTCTGAATACAAAATAAAAACGGAAAAGTATAACATGGTCCAAACATTCACAGAGGAAGACCTGCAGGAGTATTGCAGAGGACGAATTAGTTTATTTCAATGGCAGCTTCTCATATAGGTTTGTTCTACTAAATATGCTAGTCCCCCTGCTTATAATGCTTTACGTGACAATTCAGAGCAGTCCATTTAAAGGCAACGCTCTACATCCATCTTCATTAATGAGAGAGTAACATTCAACCATGTGGTCCCTGACAAATGGAGAACAAAACGCATCAGCGCACTGTACTAGCTGTACCAAAGTGAGTGGAGGGAAACGCAAAAGCCTAGAAATTCTTTATAATAATATCTTTATAATCATAGAAATTTACAATCAAATACAGGTATCCATGCTGCTTATAAGGAACAACGGGGTGGTCCAGCTCAGTAACAGAGCACTACACAGATCTCCGGTTACAACCAATCTAAATAAAATAGGTAGCATCTAACCTTGGCCCAAAACAAGCATCAACTCACATTCAAAACATAAAAAACAACGATTCTTATTCCTCATCTCTCTCAGTTTTCATTTTGGACTGGGAAGTTTAAAAGGAAACACAATGAAACAAAGTAGCTTAAACTATGGGTGAATATGTATGTGGTTTACGTTACTAGCGGCTCTGACCACACACAAGGCACTAGGGGGCTTCTTGTTTAGTCCGAGCGGAGGCCATAATTCTATGGGCAAATAGAGCAGGGTATGTTCACATGTGGCGCAGAATCCATAGCAAAAATCCACGTGAACATACCCTTATAAGAGCAGCGAATAATAGTTTAAGGTTATGTTCACATTGCTGTTTGGCGCTTCCGTTGGCAGTTCCGTCAGACTTGACAGGAAAAATACCACTGCATGCAGCGCTATTTTTCCAGTTACATTGATGGCCACCCTGACGGGGACATGTCGATCCCCCAGCATATCATCAAGTATTAAACTATATGGAATTTACAGTTGGGTCATTTGTGATAAAAATTTATAAATAAAAAAAAAAGTTCTCTCCAATAAGGATTATTAATTGAAAGTAAAGATCTAATGCCGGAATACTGCAACACTACAAGTGCGTTTGGTTGGGACTAATAAATATATAACATTTGCGGGCTTGAACCGAACAGTAAGACCCCTGCCAGCCAGATATTGCGGTTGTATCTCATGGATTGCTATCAATGCTATTGGTAGGAAAGCCCCTATATGATAGCAGACCAAAAACAGAGAATGGGTAAGGGAATAAAGCTTTACGTATATGTATTGGATTTTGTTATAGGAAAACAAATTAAGTAACCAAGAAGTGATATGTATGAATTCCAGGAAAACAAAATGGGGATTTATAGCATGACAGGGGTTGGACACTATGATCAGACATTTATGGCAGATCATATGGATATGCCCACATTGAAAATATGTACGTTATAAGCATACCATATGTAAACTTTCAAACTTCATGAGGAATAGGACAACAATTACTTGAGGTGTGAATAGAATCCAACATCATCCTGCCCATTGCTCCTAACCATGGGAAACAATTAGATAACTTCTGTAGAGGATGCAGTGATGCTCAAACTTCTGCATCGATATGTGCATCTGAAAAACATGTGGTATGTAATATAATATATAGTATGTCCTAGTCAGGCTTTGCAGATAGGGATATATATTTACACAACAAGAAAATCAGGCTGTAGTCAGTTTTGGTATTAAAGAGGCTCTCTGAGATTAAGTAAGAACCAACTATCATAAAGATAAAAAAAGGGCTTACTAATGTCCATTGCCTCACATCCACAAAGACTAAGTACAAAAAACTCAATTTTGCCTTAAAAAACATATTGAAGCTCAGCTTTTATTTTTCAAGAGCAGGTTTTAACATGAAAGAAACAGATTGGATACTATGGGTAACACCGACACGGTTTTATGCACGAGACATATAGTAATCTAAAGATGGCCATACTCTTTAGATAGCCGGCAGCCAAACTGCTATTCCTCCTAACCCCCCCCCACCCCATGGACATGCACATTCAGCCAAGCCTGTTCTGAATAGGGAGAAAGTCGTAAGCCAGTGCCACACATCTGGTAGCGGCTGATCTCCTTACAAACAAAAAAGGATAGGGCATCTTTAAATCCAACAGCCCGATCCTTATTTTCCCCTGACATCTGCAGTCGGGATAACGCCATACACATTAGATGGTTGGCCGGTCCTGCCAAAATCAGCAGGTTTGGCCAACTTAAAGAGGCTCTGTCACCAGATCTTGCAACCCCTATCTGCTATTGCAGCAGATAGGCGCTGCAATGTAGATTACAGTAACGTTTTTATTTTTTAAAAACGAGCATTTTTGGCCAAGTTATGACCATTTTTGTATTTATGCAAATGAGGCTTGCAAAAGTACAACTGGGCGTGTTGAAAAGTAAAAGTACAACTGGGCGTGTATTATGGGCGTACATCGGGGCGTGTTTACTACTTTTACTAGCTGGGCTTTCTGACGAGAAGCATCATCCACTTCTCTTCACAACGCCCAGCTTCTGGCAGTGCAGATCTGTGACGTCACTCACAGGTCCTGCATCGTGTCGGCACCAGAGGCTACAGTTGATTCTGCAGCAGCATCAGCATTTGCAGGTAAGTAGCTACATGGACTTACCTGCAAACGCCGATGCTGCTGCAGAATCATCTGTAGCCTCTGGTGCCGATGTGTCCTCGCTCGTCTGACACGATGCAGGACCTGGGGAAGTGACGTCACAGCGTGATCTCTCGAGAACACGGCTGTGTCTGCACTGCCAGAAGCTGGGCGTTCTGAAGAGAAGTGGATGATACTTCTCGTCAGAACGGCCAGCTAGTAAAAGTAGTAAACACGCCCCGATACACGCCCAGTTGTACTTTTACTTTTCAACACGCCCAGTTGTACTTTTGCAAGCCTCATTTGCATAAATACGAAAATGGTCATAACTTGGCCAAATATGCTCGTTTTTTAAAAATAAAAACGTTACTGTAATCTACATTGCAGCGCCTATCTGCTGCAATAGCAGATAGGGGTTGCAAAATCTGGTGACAGAGCCTCTTTAAGTCCAGGGTGTTTCGTTATCCTGGACATGCAAACAGTTAATATTATTGTATGGTATTTCCGGGAGATGTAGCGAGAGCAATTTCTAGGCAACACAGACATTTATCTTACCCGGCCAGTAAGAAAAATCCTTCCCACTGGCAGCGTAGATCTTGGATCAACGATGGCTTGAAAAGGAATTTCTTATGGGGCCTTAAAAGTAGTTGTCTCATGAAGACAACTCCTGTCCATATGCCCTAACATAGTAAAGGGGGGGGGGGGGGGTCTTCTGCTCTAGGGAGAGCCGCTCTGGCAGACTTAAAGTGTTATTCCCAAGTTGAGTAAAAAATAATTTTAGGCATTCGAAGCTGAAATTAAATTATAAATCATTTGCTGTTAAAAAAATTTTTTAAAATATCATTCCCTAAATCCCTTTTTTTTTTTTAAACTCAGCTAGTGCTGGTTATCTTTTATAAAAAGGGGCGTGAGCGGCTCTATGTCAATCAAGCCGCTCTGCAGTGTGCGCGCTCCTGCGACGTTGCTAGCAAATGTAGTTCTAGCAGCATCGGGAGAATGTTAGTCTCAACCAGGCATGGTAAGACTGGTTGAGACGAACACACCGTGCAATGCAACACCACGGGCAACACACACACACTACCTTGAGCGGACCGCTGATTACTCCTCACGACTGGTGGCCGGCCCGGCATCTAATGCGCATGCACCGATATGCGCATTCATGATAGAAATGACATCCTCTCCTAAGGACGGAGAGGATATCATTGGGCAAGCGCGGCCACCGCTAAAGGTAAATAGTGGTGGCCGGATCCCTAGACAACAAGCTACAAACAAAGAGGGACTGACAGCGACTTGAAGAAAGAATATCCAGAAAACGACATCGCTGGGAATTAGCAAGGTAATGACAAAAACGTATATCTTTAGAAGGGTGAGCTTAATAGCTAGATTTTTTAGATGGGAATAACCCTTTAAGCCGTTATTTATTACATGGACGGCCAATTATCTGAATGGCCACTATTTAGTACTACATGTGCTCTACAGCTACAGGGGAAATATCTGTCTGGCTGCGCCCTCCCCTGACACAATCAGCTGTTTGTCGGGGGGTTTGGGAGCTGGACCTGTGGGGGGGGGGGGGGGGAACAGTCGATTGCTGCTGCGGCTTTCTATGAAGGGGTAATCTGTGATGAGACAACCCCTTTAAATAAGCAGACAGATTTAAATGGCCCTTTTTTTATGAAGCCTCATTTTAACTGGAAAACAGTGGTTGTCCAGGCTCATGGACTACACACATCTACGGCATGTCAAATTATCAATTTTGGCTACATTTCCCCTTTAAGGAATAAAAGAAAAACAAGGCAAAAAAAATAATTGTGTTTACTCTTTAAAGTTCCTGCCTCACAAACTGCCATTTGTGGGTTTTCTACATACATTAGAACTGTAAAATAATCAGTTTACATATCAACGCCGGCTACGGACAACACATCGCCTTTAACGTATAAAGCCTCAATAACCCTTTATAGATGAACTGTATCCTGATAAATACAGGTCTGCATCAGTTCTCTGTGAGACAGTGGGATAACAGATGGAAAATGCCTGCAATATGGGGGCAGATGTATCTTAATAAATAATGAGGAAAAGTGAAATAAGGCAACATATTGATGCAGTTTACACTGCAAGAACTTTCTGTAGCCAACGCATCACACTGTGCCCACCGAGTACTAGAGTGCAGCCACATGATTAGTCAGCGGTATACTGCAAAAATATGGGCAGGACACCTCTGAAGAGCAATAACATGCCACCCATGCTGATGCAGAAAGCCATGTGGGGCTACCAGGGGAAACGGCTGTATAGAGCAAGACTAAGGAAACGGCTGTATAGGGCAAGACTAGGGAAACGGCTTTATAGGGGAAGACTAGGGAAACGGTCGGAGCTACCCATTTCAAGTCAGACATAAATCTTAAATGCAATTTTGAAAGAAAAAAATGCTGCTGACAGACACCATCCATTAGGGCTTGCTTACATAATAATGTTTTAGCTCTATTTTACCAGGGTATGGAATGAATTACAGAACGAAGAAAAAAGAAAAAGCTACTTGCTCTCTACTCCTTGTTAGATCTGGTCTTGTTTTAATTGCGAATTTAGGGAACATTGAGCCAAGATACAACTGTATAAACAAGCAACTAAATAGTTCCGATACCAAGTAACATCAAAATTAAAGGGGTTGTATGAAGCAGGTGATTACCCTGCCAGCTAATTGGGAATACCCAATTGCTTGGTTGCGCTCTAATGGACTGCAGCTATGAGGTAAGTGCTGAACCTTGTCCCACCGCGACTACTAAGCTTAACCAATGGGAGGGGGAATTATGGTTCCCGCAGTTAAAATAACTACAAGATTTTCAAAAAGTAGCAGTCCTCGGGCTTAAAATCGTAATGTAACAGGTACTTGTACGAATACTTTTTTCATCTCGCTCCTCAGTTCAGTCATCTCATAAAAGGTAAGCCCCGATTCTAGCAAATGGTGATAAATGGACATGAGAACGGTTTGTGATCATGACTATATTACTGGCCGGGGACATTACCAGCTAACTACACAAATAGCCGACAATAAATTCGAAGGTGATCACGAGAAACCGAATGTCACGAATTTGGTTACGCCAAAATGTGGCCCACAGGGGGCACAAATTTACCAGTTGCTATGATATAGTTCAAGAAATTATATTGTTTAATAAATTAAAAGCAAGTACTTTTATGAAAGCAGAATTCATGTTTCCCAGGCATGTTCCAGCATTGACTAACCCACTTAAAAATTGTACAGACACCTTTAAATAACACAGCACAATAGAATTACTGAACATTTGTAAGGCAAGGTGCACTTATTTTTTTATAAAATAAACACCCTTACCTGTATAACATGGGACTAAACATTTTATGCCCAATAGAGAGATTAGACAGCAATTAGTCCAAGGGGCATAATACATACACGATGTATCTGGCTTATTCCTGAGGAATTACTCACTCTCTGCAGACACTGACTAAAGCTCTGGTCAGTACCACGGTCATCACCCATAGGAAACCACGGGGTTGCGCAGTCAACTGAAACCCGGTGAAGCCGTTTATTGAAATTATACAGCTTAACCTTTAATGAAGTGCTTCAATGTGCAGGATTTCTATTGACGGCTCAATATTTTAGTATATTGTACAGCATTGGTCTTCAGTGTTCTGAGCAGGCACCGGATTTCCTTTGAGTGAGTACACAAGCAAGGAGAAGCCTTTCGAGTACTCTCTGGAAGGACATGGAATGAATAGTTTGTGATGCATATAAAAGGGACATCTCAGAAAAAAACACAAAAAAAAAACACGCATTTCCACACAACCATTGTCCGTTTTCGATAAAACGTGTATTCTCCGCTTAATGACACATGATTATGAATGATCGATTTGTTGTTGCCTAATTTACGTGCTAATTCGAGAAAATGCCTGAGCCTACATATTAGGCCCTGTTCACATCTGTGTTGTGGTTTCCGTCTATAACGGAAGCCACAACGCTGTGACGATACATGCCACAATTGACACGAGAAGCATCCAAATGACATAATGGGATCTGGGACACTTGGCTTGTCACATTTAGTTTTTTCCATATGTTCTGTGTATATGTTGGGAAACACGCGCATCATATACAATGATCACATGGCCCCAACATATGCAACTGTATGCCATAAAAATTGCATATGTTGCCCATTGACTAAGGCGGGATTCACACGACAGGGTTTCCCGGCCGGGTGCCGGCCGTTCATAAATCGGCCGGCACCCGGCTGCATTAGAAATAATAGACCCCTAATGGGGCTAAGCACACGACCGATTTTTTGCCGGCCGGGAAAACCGGCCGTCAAAAAATGGGACATGCCCTATTTTCGGCCGGGTGCCCGGCCGCCCGGCTCCCATAGAAGTCTATGGGACCGGGTAATACACGGCCATCACCGGAATGTGTCCCGAGTGATGGCCGGGTCTACCGTCGCTCGCGCACTCTCTCTCTCTCTCCTCCTCCTCACAGTGCAGAGTGCATGTGAGGAGGGTCTTTTATTGCTCGCTGTAGGAGTCTGAATCCCCAATCCCCGGCCGGGGATTGGGGATTCCGCTACAGGAGAAGTGCGTGACTACACGGTCCATATATGGACACAGCGAAGTCACTCACTTCTGCAGCGGAATCCCTGACTCTATGGCCGGGGATTCCGCTACAGGAGAAGTGAGTGACTACACTGTCCATATATGGACACAGCGACGTCACTCACTTCTGAAGCGGAATTCCCGACCTGTGGCAGGGAATTCCTCTCCAGGAGAAGTGAGTGACTACACTGTCCATATATGGACATTGAAGTGAGTGACTTCTCCTAGAAGGGGGGGGGCTGGGTGGCATCACCTACAGGGGGCTGGGTGGCATCACCTACCAGGGGGGCTGTGGCATTATCTACAAAGGGCTGGGTGTGGCAACAAATTTAAATGAAATTCATCCGATTTTAAAACGGACAGGCAAAAAAACGGATGCAAATCGGGTCCAAATCGGCCGGTAAAAACGGCAACTCGGCCCGGAACGGAATAGGAACGGATGCAAACCGGCCTGGAAAATCGGCCAAAAACGGCCGATTTTCCCGGCCGACACTCGGACCCTGTCGTGTGAATGAGGCCTTACATAAAGAAGAACGGAAAACAGGCTTAATTACTCATAACTAAGTGAACCTGCTGTATGAAGTTATTGTGCTGTGTTTTCTTTGGGGGTATTTCTATTGGTGAGATGTCCACCTTGAAGCAGTATGAAATATAAAAATGGATGAATAGTCACAAAAACGCCATTACAGGAGTACAATTAAAAACGGGAAACAGTTTACTTAAAAATGAACTCCGCTACCAAACTAGTTAAGAACACATAAAACATTAATCATAAAAAGTATACTTCTAACAACGGCCATTCTGTGTAATGGATGTTTGTAAATTCAATAAGCAATGTGTTTATGTGCAAAGAGGAGACTAAAATCTCATTAAGAAAAACGGAATTCTTCACATGCATCGAATTAAATGTGTTGCTTTAAATGCTCAAAATATTTTTCATGATTAAAAAGGGGTTTTTCAATCTCAGACTTTGATCCAAGAGGTTGGACCTCCACCAATCCTGAGAACTGTAGTGCCCAGTCCCATGGAATGCGACCATTACTGTGATGGCAATGTGGGACTGGACAACCCATCCTCAAGATTGGTAGGGGGGTCCCCACCAACCTGATATTTATGTTGTAAACCATTAATATGCCATTGAGAGCTCTGATGGGAAAACTAATTTACGAAAAAGCCAAGTCTGCCTGGTTGTCCACAGTTTAATAATTATTTTCATGTAGACCGACTACACCAAAATCATATAGGAATAAGCCCTTGCTGCTCATTCTCCGCTTATAATCTATAAATGGATGGATACAAGGCTCGTAGTACCGGACATCAAAATGCTGCTTAAATTCAGAAATGAACAAAAGAATGTGGTGCGCGGAAAAAAAACCTTCTACAACCCAGACTCATCTGTGACGGTGATGATGCACATCTGAACAGGAGTGGTCTAGACACATCCAGAGAAGAACAATGTAGATGGGAACAAGGTTATTAATAAAACAGAATTTAAAATAGAATATTGCAGCTGCTCTAGTTTCAAATTAAGCAGCAACATGTGAACTGTGAATCAGACGGACATTGAGATGTGGCTTCCTGTGCTCTACGGTTAAAGGGAGACCTTCGAAACATTTTTAGCAAATGTCATGTCAACGGAGGGCCTCTTCCGTTGTAGAAGAGACGGTAGGTACCATCTTAACCGGCTGCACACTTTTTTACAGCTGCGATACCCTGAGTAGTCTGAATAAAAGCTAAAATGTTCTATCGGATTGAACATATTCACAATATTTGATGTAATTACGTTAAACCATTAAAACAGAAATTCATATAAACGTACCATTTTCTTCCTTACAAAAAAAAACAAAAAAAAAACAAAAATAGCAGCTTCAGTTTGGAACAGGATGACCCCAAAAAGTCCTGAGATGGCTTTAAGACACCAGACAGATGGCATCCATTCCAAAGCACTCACTAAAGCTCAGGAATAAAGTCTGTCCCAGTGACAGCACCCAGGGTTTATTTTAGGGTGTCCACGGCCACACCCTCACAAGCACCATATTATGTGGAATGTCAAAGAGAATAAAATTTCCAACAGACATAAGCTCCCGTTATAAGGATTGAAGTCAACCCAATTGGAATGAGATAAGGTTGCCAGAATAACCACCTTTTTCTTTTTCGTTCCGTTTCGTGCAACTTTTGCTTCATCTTCTGCACTTTATGTGCCGTGTTTTCTCTCCTAAAGTCCCGGGCTCGTCTCTTAAGTGAACTGAAATGTAAGGAAAGATATTCAGGATACAGTAAAGTTTGATCTATCAACAACACTGTGGGTAAGTTTATCTCCTGTTTACTGTTATCATTCATTTTTAGCTTGTATGTTCCTTTCAGGGAGGTTACCGAAAATACATTTTTATGACATGTCAATCAGAACCAAACTGTTCCAGCTGAAACTCCCATATTGTGACTGGCCAATCAGACTGTTTATTTTGATGGAAAGACGACAACGCATAGATGACTTCCACTGGACTGAAACCAAATGGGGTTGGCAATCCGCATGCTTTGTAAAAGGTTAAGGCCAGGATCACACACGCAGTTTTTTGAGCCAAATATAGGAATGGGCACAAAATAAAAGGAGATGCATCAGACTTTTCTTTATACCTTTCCTTCCTTTTGGATGCTCACCTGGTTTGGCTCAAAACAACGGATACAAAAAAAAATGGGTTGTGCACTTTAAACTGTTTTTTTTATTCAAGCACTAACGCAATTTGATGTCCCGATGCGGAGACCCACAGGAATACACTGTAATCTGCAGGGGAACCCAACAGTAAGTGTTCAATTCTTCTAGTCCAAATAAAAAAAAACTACTATACATTGCAAATGTATTAGTCAACATACCTGCTGCCCTGCTCCTGAATGATCCAACCTCCATTCCTGCTCCCCATTTTCTGCTCTCTAAAATGGCCATCGCCGTCTCAGATTTCCCTATGGAGAAGTTCTTTGAAAGTCTGAGAAACACCACCAACCCCCCTCCACTGCACCAGCGCTGAGCACGTCTGACACAGGATTTGACGTCCTTCGAGCTGGTCTATCGTAGTGCAATGGAGTAGGTGGGGACATGGCTTAGACTTCCAAAGAAGCCCTCCATAGGGAATTCAGAATGCGTCAGTCATATTAGAAAGAGGAAAATGGGGGGCCGGAATGCAGGAAGGATCTTTAGGAGTGTGTCAGTGGTTCGGTTGACTATACATTTGCAATGTGTAGTGATTTTTTTTATTTGGACTAGAGGGCTGCTTTAAGCATTACAGTTTGGAGGATACTGGCTGTCAGTGCTGATTTCTTTAGAGTATGAGTTACTCTCCGTAGTTTCACTCCGGATGACAAATAAAGGGTTCTTACTAAAGGGAACTTTATAAGGTCTGAATTCTTTGCACAGTATTTAAAAATGCATTTTCTAAACGAAACAATCCATTTAAGTTCTGTTATAAGGGAAATTACCAGGCAAACCGTATTCTGAAATTAACTTCATGACCAAAAAAGGTGCTAAGAAACGCTTAAATTTTCTTGTTGGTTTACCTTTGTGTCGCTCCGTCTGCCGCTTGTGGTATATTAAACATCTCTGGATTCAATTCATTTCGCTCTTGTCCTTCTGTAGAGAGCCGGTTACCATTGTGAATCTCA
Source organism: Rhinoderma darwinii (assembly GCF_050947455.1). Lineage (NCBI taxonomy): Eukaryota > Metazoa > Chordata > Amphibia > Anura > Rhinodermatidae > Rhinoderma > Rhinoderma darwinii. The sequence goes on from NC_134691.1 coordinate 118,345,093, forward strand.
TCTGTCTGTTTGTGGTCTGTTTGGTCTTCTCTTGAAAGTCCTTTACATGAATTCTGAAGGTTAAGTTAAAAGCACCAAGATTACAAGAGTTCAAGGAGAAAACATTCTACATTATTTTTCAACAAGTATTCTATAGAACAAGTATTGCCAAGAGTAACCAACCTAAGCAATGCATACGCTAGGATCATCTCTATAGTTTTTCTGTTCTGTCATTTTATTTGCCATGTTGGCTTCAATCCTTTTGACAGGTCGAATAGCGTAAAGCCCTTGACGCCAATGTGAACAGAGTATAAATAAAACAGATTTCTTGTATAATGAAACTTAAGCATAGCTGTTAAGAGGTCATGTGTGTATATATGAGGAATAACACTATTTCTAGCCATATTGGACTTGTGTCCTGCATTTCTCCGCTCTGTATTCTCTCTCATACTAAGTTCTACATCAGTTCAGCTCCAGAGAGGATGGAGACTAGTTGCTATACCGTCTCCTACATACAGCACACAGAAAAAAAGAGGAGATCCGCTTCTCTATCTCTATCTAGCACAGCTTCAGAAGCAGCAGCCGCATGGAGGAGATTATATACCAGTCCTGAGCAGTGTCGCGGTTTGTCTCTGTGATGGAGATGATTAAAAGATGCAGTATCATATGCGGTAACGGCGCCAGGCTTGGAAGAAGAACGGGTTCTCTAATGTATTTTACAAAGGTACTCTTTATTAGAACGACAACACGTTTCTGGACCGACCTGGTCCCTTCGTCAGGTCTGTAACAGAGTGAGTTAGTAGTCTTACCTAATAGCCTCTGTGTCTAAGAGTCCAGCGTTGTTTGTCCTGTACTTGGGGGTCCCCCCCGTTGCTGAGCTATGGACCCCTCTTTATTTAGCAACTCATATGGAAATGAGCTGCTGTTTAGCCAAGTGGGTTTGGCCACCAGCGATTCTCAAAGGGCGGACCTACCACTGAGCCCCCGACGCTGACCTATCAGTGTGAGGCTGATACACAGCGATACCTATCCCTGGAGGTGCTCACCTGGATAATCCTGCCTGCCAGATATGTCAGATTTAAAAAATTAAAAAAATCTCGGGAGAGTACGCCTACGCATTTCGAACTTTTCAGTTCTTAATCATAGCTATGATTAAGAACTGAAAAGTTAAAACGCGTAGGCGCTCTCTGCCGGGATATTTCAATTTCTTGTTTTAATTTTGACTTAAAGTTTTGTATTTTTTCACATCATATCATGTGCTGGACCTCTAACTTTTTTCCTTGGATTTCTACCTACTCCCGACGTAGCTCTCTTGCCCATGCTCCGAATAATCATGGAATGTGGCATCTTTACTTCGAATGAGCGGTGAGCGGACAAATTTTTCAATCGCTGTGTATCACCCTCACGCTGATAGGTCAGCGTCAGGGGCTAAGTGGTATCTCCGCCCATTAAGCATCACTGGCAGCCAAACCCACTTGGCTACACAGCGGCTCATTTCCATATGAGTTGCTAAATAAAGAGGGGTCCATATCTCAGCAACGGGAAGACCCCCCAACTACAGCACAAACACCGCTGGACTTTAACGCCTAATGCAAACGACCGTTGTGCAACTCGGGCCGTTTTTTGACGGCATGAGAGTGTCACCCGATAGTCTTCAAGGATACATTCACTTTAGCGGGTGAATTCGGGTCCGTGAAAATGATCCCAGTCTCCAATCCGAGGAAAGATAGGACATGTTCTATCTTTCCTCGGATCACTGACAGGACTCGGCCGGCACACATGGTCGTGTGCATGAGGCGTTAGACACAGTGGCTATTAGGTGAAACTACAAACTCACTTTGTAGGATCTAGTGACAGGTTCTCTTTAAACGCTTCATTGTTAGGGAGAAAATTCAAGAAAATTCCATCTATGTACAAACATGTACCAACCTGTACACTTAAGCTTCCCATTATAGACTTTGTTCCCTCAATTACAGCCATGTAGGAGAATCTTAGTTGACCTGGTGTCTGTATTAAACCCATTCGGTAGCGCCTCATGTCCAGCAACACCTTTTTAATATCCACCGTAGAAGGATCCTTTCGTTTCTCAATCTACAAGGAAAGGTATAAAAAACATCTAACATACATAATCGTTTTTGTAGAAGTTATTAGACTAAACATATTAATGGGTTTACTCCAAATTAACTAGGTTGCCATATGATATTTAACTGGTTTCCATACGAGAGTAAGCATACAGGCTTTCTAGAGAGATATGAAAATAAATCTGCCTTTGGTCTGTTACATTTAGACTCACATAAAACATATCATTTAATCCGTAAGCACGGAAAATTGTACCAATAGCAAGCAGGAAAACGATCAGGAACTCCACACCCTGCCAGGGAGAGGGACATCTTGTCCTGTCACTGCAGGAAATAACCAGCTGACTAAATATTCATACATACCAGTGTTATTTGTAGCCCACCTCCGTTCTTTAAAGTACATACTGCCATGACATACATCGACTATACCCACATCCACATTTCATGGGAGACACCCCGATCAGCACTTAGGGGGACAATTTACGGCTATAAGTTCAACATTGCAGTTTCTGACTGGGCACCTGTAGAAATTTTCAGCGGTCGCCGGTTCTTGCTACGAGTACAGTGCTAGTCTAGACGGTGGAAGGGGTAATCTATTTCCTGTGCAGGTTCGGGCATATCCCTGGGAGAGTTTACTGTAGGTGCGTAGCCCAAGGCCTCAATAGTGAATAGATTTAATCTAAATGACAATAGTCCTGCCCTTGTAAAAATACAACTCAAGCTCTAGCCCTGGCTAGATAATGACGGAGGGGTGATTATCCAGGAAAGGCAATTAAGGGGATGTACGGGCCAAAACTGGGCAAAAAAAAAAGATCGGAACCTTTCTACGGCACGGACACCTTCCCGCGTAAATATACGGGAAGTTGTCAGTCGGCCACAGAAATGAATGGGTCCAGATCCCGTGTAGCAGTGCCCTTGCTTTGCTCCACCGTTTTCGTAACTTCCATTCACTTCTGTGCCAGTTCCAAAAACGCACTCAACTGTTAACGGAAAACCAGACCACCTCGTCACACAGTGGCCAGAGTCCAGCGGCAGACTGTAGGACAGGGGTAGGGGGACCCTGTTCGAGACAGATGCTTGTCCCACCTCTAGGATCCGCACCTATCAGACATTTATGGCATATCCTGTGGATATGCCATAAATGTCGGAGATGGGAATACCCCTTTAACCCTTTATAGCTGTACATGTCACATTTACAAACATTGAGCCCTTCAACGCCAAATACCTACAATTGACAGATCATAAATGCTCTGGTGAACGGTCCCTGACCTGTTCTTGTTGCGGACTCGTGTAAATGGTAGAGACAGTTGTGGTACATGAAACTCAGAATATATCAAAAGGTAACTATGGTAAGGCCATGTTCACACATTCAGATTCCGCGCCTAAATCCTCAAATACATTTACATTCAGCATCTAAAGCAAGCGAATAAGGTGTTTTATATAAAAATCTGCAGCATGCTCATTATTTGCCCGGATTCCGGACGGAAAAGCTGCCGATTAGCCCCATTAAATTACAATGGGACTAACCCACATACAAATTCGCTGGCACATCTGTGGAGAAATCCCAAGTGTCAGTTACGGATTTCTGCCGCTTATCAGATTTGCCCATGGCCAACCCTGAATGTGTGAACATACCTTGAGGGTACACACAAACTAAAAATGTCTGAAAATATGGAGCGGTTTTCAAGGGAACAGCTCCTGATTTTCAGACGTGTTTTTTAAGCCACTCGTGTTTTTGGAGCTGTTTTTCTATAGATTAAAAACTGTTCCAAAAACGGCTGAAGAAATTACATGCACTTCTTTTTTGCGGGGGTTGTTTTACGCCGCCGTTTTGAAAAACGGCCTTGAAAAAAACGCCCCCCTCGGAACAGAACGCCGTTTTCCCATTGAAACTCAATGGGCAGATGTTTGGAGGCGTTCTGCTTCCAATTTTTCAGCAGTTTTTTCGGGACGTTTTCGGCCCGAAAAACGGATGAAAACACTCCGTGTGAACATACCCTAAGGCTACAATGAGCAGCAGCTATACATTATTGTATATGTAATACAACACTAATGTAGAAATTTTAGAATGTTATATTACAATATATTATTCAGCCACTGTCCGGCTTGGTGCATATTATAGCAATAGTCATATGCAGTAAAGCAGCTTCAGGGACTTTTTTTATTTTTTTTTATTTTGGTTCATTCAAAAGAACACCAAAAATTACCAGGAAAAACAACATGTAAAATTAAACCAACAATGTGCGGAATTGAAGAAATTCCAGGAACCAAGACCCCAATGTGCCTAGAAACGTGAGGGTTTTCTTTTGAGGTGTATGAAAATTCTTAGACTGAATGCACACGTTGCGTATTACGTGCGGGTTTTCATGCAGCAAATCCGGAGCGTAATACAGTACCAGCAAAGTAAACGAGATTTCAAGAAATCTCATCTACACGGTGCAGATTTTTTTCTTCGCGGAAATTTGACCGGTGGTGCGTATTTTAAAATCCGCAGCATGTCAATTTATCGTGCATCTCCGCTTGCGAATGGTATCAGACTAGTTTTGAAGAAAATCGCACCAAAATACGCAGCATAAAACCGCACCTATTTCCACATCACAATGTAAATACTGCACCTGCAAAAATGCATACAAAAAACAAACAAAAACACACTGCGGTTTCAGTTGCGGAATTACATGCATACACCTGCGGTTTTGTTGCAGATTTTCTGCATCAAATGACATCATTGGGGTACAAACTGTATTCTGCAGATGATTTGCACCTAAATGGAAGAGGGTCCGCTGTGCTGGGGGAGAGAATTCTAGCTGGGGTGGTGGAGTATTTAAACTAGGGCTGAGGAGGGAGGTCAATGTAGAAAAAAAAGGGGTAGCCAGGTTAGAGAGGGGTCAGACTATATTGGTGGGGGGAGAAACAGAATGTGGGGAAAGGACTAGACAACAAGATAAGGAGATCCTTTCGTTACAAAACATCAGTGTAAATAAAAAGGCCCAATTAATGTCAAATCACATTTCTGATAATAAAAGTGAAAAACTGACAGGCAAGTTAAAGTGTATGTTCACAAATGCCAGAAGTCTAGCAAGCAAAATGGGGGAGCTGGAGGCCTTGATACTGGAAGAAAATATAGATATAGTTGGTGTTGCTGAAACATGGCTGGACTCTTCACATGACTGGGCTGTAAATCTACAGGGTTTTACACTTTTTCGGAAAGATAGGACAAATAGGAAAGGCGGTGGTGTATGTCTGTATGTGAGAAATGATATGAAGGCAAGTGTGAAAGAGACAATAGTGGGTGAATACTGTGAGGAGGTTGAAACCTTGTGGGTGGAACTAGAAAGGGAGGTAAACACTGAAAAAATTACTTTTGGTGTAATCTATAGACCCCCAATATAACTGAGGAGATGGAAGTTAAGCTATATAAACACATGGAGCGGGCTGCACAGGCGGGTACTGTAGTGATAATGGGAGATTTTAATTTCCGGGATATTAATTGGTGTCATGGTTCGGCTTCAACTGCAAAGGGGAAACATTTCCTCAACCTGTTGCAGGAAAATTTTATGGGCCAGTTTGTGGAAGACCCGACTAGAGGTGAAGCTCTGTTGGATCTGGTCATTTCTAATAATGCAGATCTTGTTGGGAATGTCAATGTTCGTGAAAACCTCGGAAATAGTGATCATAATATAGTTACATTTTACCTATACTGTAAAAAACAAACGCAGGCTGGGAGGGCAAAAACATTTAATTTTAAGAAAGCCAATTTCCCCAGGATGAGGGCTGCAATTCAGGATATAGACTGGGAAGAACTAATGTCAAATAATGGAACAAATGATAAATGGGAGATTTTCAAATCTACTTTGAGTTATTATAGTGCAAAATTTATTCCTATAGGTAACAAGTATAAACGACTCAAATTAAACCCCACATGGCTTACACCTTCTGTGAAAGGGGCAAAACATGACAAAAAAAGGGCATTTAAAAAATACAAATCTGAGGGTACATCTGCAGCCTTTGTAAAATATAAAGATCTTAATAAAATCTGTAAAAAGGTAATAAAAATTAGCAAAAATACAAACTGAAAGGCAGGTGGCCAAGTATAGTAAAACAAATCCCCAAAAATTCTTCAAGTATATAAATGCTAAAAAGCCAAGGTCTGAACATGTAGGACCCCTAGATAATGGTAATGGAGAGTTGATCACAGGGGATCAAGAGAAGGCAGGGCTACTAAATGGGTTTGTTAGCTCTGTATATACAACAGAAGAAAGAGCAGCTGATGTAGCCGCTGCCGGTGCTGTTAATATATCAGTTAATATACTGAATTGGATGAATGTAGATATGGTCCAAGCTAAATTAAATAAAATAAATGTGCACAAGGCCCCGGGACCAGATGGGTTACACCCTAGAATTCTTAAAGAGCTTAGTTCAGTTATTTCTGTCCCCCTTTTCATAATATTCAGAGAATCTCTAGTGACTGGTATAGTGCGAAGGGACTGGCGCAGCGCAAATGTGGTGCCGATTTTCAAAAAGGGCTCTAGGTCTTCCCCGGGTAATTATAGACCAGTAAGCTTAACATCCATTGTGGGGAAAATGTTTGAGGGGCTATTGAGGGACTATATACAGGATTATGTGACAATAAATAGCATTATAAGTGACAGCCAGCACGGTTTTACTAAGGACAGAAGCTGTCAAACTAACCTAATCTGTTTTTATGAAGAGGTGAGCAGAAGCCTAGACAGAGGGGCCGCTGTGGATTTAGTGTTTTTGGACTTTGCAAAGGCAATTGACACTGTCCCCCATAGACGCTTAATGGGTAAATTAAGGACTATAGGTTTAGAAAATATAGTTTGTAATTGGATTGAGAATTGGCTCAAGGACCGTATCCAGAGAGTTGTGGTCAATGATTCCTACTCTGAATGGTCCCCGGTTATAAGTGGTGTACCCCAGGGTTCAGTGCTGGGACCACTATTATTCAACTTATTTATTAATGATATAGAGGATGGGATTAATAGCACTATTTCTATTTTTGCAGATGACACCAAGCTATGTAATATAGTTCAGTCGATGGAAGATGTTCGTGAATTGCAAGCAGATTTAAACAAACTGAGTGTTTGGGCGTCCAGTTGGCAAATAAGTTTTAATGTAGATAAATGTAAAGTTATGCATCTGGGTACCAACAACCTGCATGCATCATATGTCCTAGGGGGAGCTACACTGGCGGATTCACTTGTTGAGAAGGATCTGGGTGTACTTGTAAATCATAAACTCAATAACAGCATGCAGTGTCAATCAGCTGCTTCAAAGGCCAGCAGGATATTGTCGTGTATTAAAAGAGGCATGGACTCGCAGGACAGGGATATAATATTACCACTTTACAAAGCATTAGTGAGGCCTCATCTAGAATATGCAGTTCAGTTCTGGGCTCCAGTTCATAGAAAGGATGCCCTGGAGTTGGAAAAAATACAAAGAAGAGCAACGAAGCTAATTAGGGGCATGGAGAATCTAAGTTATGAGGAAAGATTGAAAGAATTAAACCTATTTAGCCTTGAAAAAAGACGACTAAGGGGGGACATGATTAACTTATATAAATATATTAATGGCACATACAAAAAATATGGTGAAATCCTGTTCCTTGTAAAACCCCCTCAAAAAACAAGGGGGCACTCCCTCCGTCTGGAGAAAAAAAGGTTCAACCTGCAGAGGCGACAAGCCTTCTTTACTGTGAGAACTGTGAATCTATGGAATAGTCTACCACAGGAGCTGTCACAGCAGGGACAGTAGATGGCTTTAAAAAAGGGTTAGATAATTTCCTACAACAAAAAAATATTAGCTCCTATGTGTAGAAATTTTTCCTTCCCTTTTCCCGTCCCTTGGTTGAACTTGATGGACATGTGTCTTTTTTCAGCCGTACTAACTATGTAACTACTATGTAACGTGTGCACGTAGCCTTACTTGCTCCGATAAAGTCAAATTGGTTCCTTCTTTGCTTTGTTGAAATGAACAATAACCAGCTGCACCTCCATCATGTACCTGTCAGGTGTTTTTACCTAAAGTAGAAATTCAATATGGGTGCTAACGTCTCAGTATCAGACTCAAGATGTATTACCAATAAATATTTTCCCATAAGAACTCACCTTCAAAGAGTCTGCCCAGGAACAATAACTTAGCACTGAAATGTGAGCAGTCAGGAATGTGAATGATGTGATGAATACACCTGTATATAGACCCTCTCCATTGTCTGTGTGTGTGGTTATACTAAACCAAACACTATACAGAGACCCGAGACAAGCAGGAACTGAATACCAAGGTTTAGAAATACTACTACTACTATATAGCCATGCTGACCAATATGTCCACCATTACACCTCCTGTCAGCCAGTTTTCCCAGACTCTTCTGCAACAAATGTGCCTGTAATGCCTCAATACATTCTCCTCCAAACCGGTATGGCCTGTCCTTAGGCTAGGACATTAATGTTTGGTCAGTTGCAGTTTGACCGCCAAGACCCCCTGCCAATCTTCACAATAAAAGGGTCACATCCACTTTATGGTTTACACAGACAAACCAGCTGATCCGTACAGGTGACTGGGCCAGGTACTGCAGCTCTTCCCATTCAGTTACGCGTCAGTGACAATCACGTGACCCCAGCCTATAGAATTAATGTTATTGTTTTTGTATAATTAAAAGTTATACAACTTAATTAGCTAAAATTGGGCAACCCCTTTGATTCACTGGTGAATAACCTATTATGTACTTAAACTCTCATACTGAACAGTCAAGCAACACCCTTCTGCCCAAATCAAATTCAGCCTCCTGTGTATGAAAACTCATGAATCGGATATCCGAGCGTTCAAATGCTTTTACAGACATCAATGATGTCTGTAGGGCATTGTTGTGACATCTGCCTAGAGGTCAGTGTCCTGGAAAGAACAACGGGTGTTAATAAGCCCAATGATACAGCTCTGGTGTGGGAGCCGTACAGTGGGAGCTCCTAGTCTCCACAAGTTTAACCCTTTCTGAGCATCTTACATATGCTTAAAAAGTGCCACTTTCTAAAGGAAGAAGTGATTTAACCCATTGCCGACATCAGCCATACACGTACAGCGCAGCAGGCAAGTCATTCCTGCAAACTGCCGGACACGTAAGGTGCAGTGACTGTGTGGTCTTAGGAAATAAGCTCACGCCATCACCAGTGTGTGTCAGCTGTAAAATATTGCTGACACCCTGTTGCATTGGCCAGGATCAGAGCTAGCTTCGATCCCAGGTGTACAAACCCTTAGATGCTGTGATCAATGGCAACCACGACATCTAAGGGGTTAAACACCATCAGCCCATGAGTGCTCCTGAGACGCGATCACAGGGTGCCGTTGGTTTCTTATTGCCGCCAGGTGGTCTAAAAATGTCTGCCATCTTAGTACACCTTTAGGCCCTGCCAGGGGCCTTAGAAGAAACACGTTTTTCTTACTTACAAATCACTTAATTCATATAAAAAAATAAGATTGGTATCGCCACGTCTGTAACGACCCGAATGATAAACTGAAAGCTATTTAACCCGCAAGGTGAATGTTGTAAAAAACTGAAAAAAACCAACAAAGTGTATACACCCTAAATGGGTACCAATGAAAACTCATCTCGCAAAAAAACAAGCCCTCACGCAGCAGTGAAAAAAAAAACAAAAAAAAAACAAAGTGCCAGAATATGGTGCCAAAAACTAATCTTGTAAAAAAAAAAAATATATTGTGCAAAGGTAGAATAAAAAAAATAAATTTAAGTTTTTCAATACATTGAATGTATCCCAAAATGGTTCCTTTAAAAAAAACTCATCCTGCAAAAAACAAGCCCTCCTATGGCTGTGTCGACAGAAAAAAAAAAGTCAAAGGTTATGACTTTTGTAAGGCAGGGATGAAAAAGTAAAATAAAAATATAACCGCATCATGAAGGCCAAAACTGGCTGCAGTGGGCAAGGGGTTAAAGCTAGGGCTGCATGGCACCTTAGGCTTTAAAACATGATGAAAAATCAGTATATAGTGGCAAGACAATATCCAGGCCAAATGTCTGAGTACAGAATCACATCGGTTTATGGATTGCTAGGTGCAATGTGCCAATTCGGTCATCAAGGCGATGTAACCCCGGCCGGAGAAGCAACTACATTTATAAGTAAACAGATATTCACTGAAATACAAGAGAAAAACAAAATATCATACCAAAACAAGACAGGTGTCCACCAAGGAGAAGGTCCCCGAGCGTCCTATGCCTGCACTGCAATGCACAACAGAAGGACCGTATTGAGGATCAAGGGAACCAGAATTGCGGACTTCAAATAAGAAGTAAAGGAACGAGCCTGGGGATTCCGGAACTCCAAAATCTGGCCATGTGGTATAATGGAAATGGGAAATTTCTCTGGTCTCTGAAGTCTAAAGCAAAAAGCATATGCAATGTTACAAGGTTACTTGTGGCGCTATGAAAAAAACAGAATAAAAGGCTATGGACACCTTTGACGCAGAAAAAATATTTTTACATATTTTAGTGGTTAACCTGGAAAAAAGTTGCATTACGTTTCATGCTGCAATCTTCAGGTCTTTATTTGTTTTTCAGGATCCCTAAAATAGTCCGTTTGAAACTAGGAGCAGGTTGCAGACTTTCCTTAGACTGCCAGCACAAGGGAGAAGAGTCTGACTAGACATGGATGCTAAAGAGTGTATAAGTTCCCCCACCGTCCCCCTGAACACTGGTGCTCTGCGCTCTTTACACAGACGGTGTGATCCCCCCTCCCCCTGTACGCTTTCCTTCTCATATACACTGATGCCCCATGCACACGACTGTAGATTTAGTCTGTAATCACAGACCCATTCATTTCTGTGGCCGACTGACAACTTCCCGTATAGTTACGCGGGAAGGTGTCCGTGCCATAGAAAGGCTCCGCAAAAGATAGAACATGTCCTATTTTTTGCTTTTTATGGACGGTGCTCCCATACTTTATATGGGGGCACAGCCAGCAAATGCGGGTGGCTGTCCACGGCAGTCAGCGGCCGGGCTTGCCCTTAAACACAGACCGTGATTACAGGCACAGTCATTCGCATGGGGCCTGATTCAGTACAACATATGTGATCTGCCCGGAACACTTGTGTCCCCCCCTCCTCTCCGCATTTTGATTTGCCATATACAACCTTCCCCTCCTCCCTGCCGATATCCCTAAAATTGAGAGAAGGTAGGGTCCATAAAAGTTAATAAAGGCTGAAGACCCAATCACATAAAAAGTAAAATTGGTATAAGTCACACCGATTCGAATAAATACTCCGCCTGCTAGGCCTCATACAATCGTTTAGTGGTGCCCTCCGGGTGATATATCCAAGGAAAACACAGCTTAGTCATTTATTTTGCTCACTCCCATATCACCTTCAGCTTTCATGATGGACGTGTCAGTTCCTAATACACGATGCCACCTTGTCAGGTGGAGTGTTCACTCATTTTGCCATTTCACAGTTTTGAAATGACACAGCCAACCAATGCGCTTCCCATACGGTAATGGTATGTTCACATGGCCTATTTTCGGACGTTTTTCGGGGCGTAAACGCCAGAAAAACCGGGAGCAGAACGCCTCCAAACGTCTGCCCATTGATTTCAATGGGAGAACGACGTTCTGTTCCGACAGAGCGTTTTTTTACTCTTAAAAAGGACACTTCTTGGGACATTTTTGGAGCAGTTTTCCATAGACTATTGAAAAAAGCTCCAAAAACAGCCGTAAAAAACGCTGCGAAAATCGCGAGTGGCACAAAAAAACGACTGAAAAACAGCTCCGTATTTTGGGACGTTTTTGCTCACTGCGTGTGAGCATACCCCAACAGTTTATTTTAAACCCTGCACTTTACGTACTTATGCTGGTCTCAGTGCTACAAGTGGCATTTTCAAACTCTACGTGACGGAATTGAATTAGGAACGGACATGTTCACCATGAAAACTAAAGGTGATGTGGGAGTGAGCAAAACAGGACTAAGCTGTGTTTTCCCTGGATATATCACCCGGAGAGCCCAACAGATTCTGTGGCTGATGGAGGCCCCACAAGTATTGATCTATTTTAATCCTTGTGGCTTTTACCGATCACTTTAAATTTTAGTGGCCTTTGGTCTTCATAAACTTTGGCATATAAACTGTGGTGGCATCTCTCTGTGGGGCCTGTTATTAGATAGTTGTTTTTTTTCCCCTTCTGTTTGTCAGTTTCCATTCCATGACTGAGCACTGGTAAAAAATATTATACGTCAAAAAAGGTGTCCATAGACTTTAAACATTAAGAAGCATATTTACCAAGTCTGGCGTTTCATACTCCAGTCTTAGCCTAAAGCTTGCAAGATTAAAATGCGTCAAATTTATTAAGAGGACAACGCCTCTTAATAAACTTGTCGCATTTTTGGCTTTCCACGTACCACAGGGTGAAAGCTAAGCCAGCTAGGAGCTGCCATGAAATGCCTCTATGAATTATGCCAGTTTCTGCTGTAAATTATAATACTTGTGATGGGCGGCTAGTGGCCCTGCCCCTTCCGCTAAGCCCCCTACACTTACTGTACTTTTCTAAAAAGGAGCGGCTGTAATGGCACAAAAATTTTAACTTTTCCTGCAAATTGCGACTTTTGTACAACAGAAAACTGGCATAGAACAGCTACATTTCCCCCCTAAGTGTTCTGGTTAGCGTTTTATACATAATATAGTACAGGATCTTACACTTACATTGATATTTTGTAGCTGCAACACCCGAATTGTATAATTGGGCTCAACCTTTTCAGACATTAGTTTGACACACAGCCCTGTTTCCTTATAAAGAATTACTTCTGCCTCTGGAGTAGGCCAATACTGTGCACATTTCACCTGTTCCCGACAAATAGAAATAGAAAGTAAATGTCACTTTAACCCCTTAATGATAGTCATTATGCCTTTTCACGGTAGTCAATAAGGGGCAGTATTTCAGAGCGACGCTGTGCAGCAGCCACAAGTCGTGTCCTGGACAGTAAAGAGGATAGAAACAATTTTATTATTTAGTTACATACATAGAGCTTAGTGACGCTTTCCCTATTGATGCTCACGATAGAGCTTCTGGGTCTAAACTCTGATCGGTCACAGTAACACGGCTGTTTTCACCTGTAAGTGTATGTGAAAATAGAAAGAAAAAAAACAACTTTAATTTATTAGGTTATCTGCTTTAATGTATTTTTGCATAGAAGGCTTGGTATTTTTCATAGCTGCTATATAAATAGCCCATTTAGTTAAGGGGGTTGTCCCATCAGGGCAACCCCTGTCCATATGCCATATTAGGGCAAACGGTTGTCAGGGATCCCCTGCCTGGGACACCCCTCTATAGGCCAGAGCTGAGAGAAGCTGAAAACAGTATGAGGCACAACTAGTAATTACATGGTTGACAATGGACTTCAAAGAGCACTGTGTAGTAGTAAAGATGTGCAAGTCAGATCAGCAGCTTCAACCTGCAATAACACTGGAAATTCTAGTAGCTAGATCTATAGCGAGGGCTGGTGGGTCTGTACTAAATCTATACTGCAAGAAACTTTCTAATCTGTTATTTTCTGATAATCTTAATCTATTGTTATTTGATTAATTTTCTTTGCGGATAAAGTGGATGGCCTCAATCATGTAGTTCAAGAGATTTGCTTTGCAGCAGGCTCCTGTACATAAGAAAACGTAGTTTGGTGCCTCCATACGGCACCGTATTATGGAGATATTGTCCACTAGAATCAACTACATAAGGAATTAGAGGCATAGAGAGGTACAGCAGGGCCCAATATATGGCTGTGAATGCGGTACGTTGGCTCTATGCAACTCGGAGCTAGTACGGAGCTGTAATACAGTCGTGGGCATTAGACAATAGTCCGTATGGTAACAAAACAAAAACACACTTGTTGACTGGAACGGTTGAGCGAAGGCATTAATGATCCACGCTGGCCCCGTCAGATCTACCAGTATATCTTGATCTACTGGTTGCCTAGAAAAGATATAGACTAGGGGTGCACAAAATGCGGACAGCATGCATTCTGTGCGCCCTGCAAGCATCATTACGCAGAAATGCTCATCTGTGTCCCAATAGGACAGAAAAATGCAGTAAAAAAAACCAGTCAAATCTTTCTGGTACAGAGGATGGAGTGCTTTCATTGGATTGCAGCTCTGTTCCTCACACTGCCTGACATGAATGATATGGAAAATTCATGTGAGCACTATGGCTCCCAATGTCATGAGGGGGATGGGGACACTGCGGCTGCCGCTCTCACGGGCATTGGTGTAACAATAGCCATAGAAGCGGCTATGGGGCCCAGATGTTGTGGCGGCGCACTAAAAAAATCGTTCTTTTTGTGAGGGTACAAGTTGGTAGCTTTCTGTCATTTAGAACCATTACGTGAATTCTCTAATATATGGCGCTATTATCCATACCTGTAATTACGACTACTTACGCTGCAGTTTTATTTTCCTGTCACTAGGTGGCCCGCTTCCTTCTCCAATGGGACCCTTTGAATTCTAGTTATGCTTCTTAGTGGGGTGGGGTTACACTGCTGGTTCAAATGTCATGCGCGAGGAGGGAGGGGACTGCAGCCGTCATTGTTGTATTTGGGCCAACTTGAAGGGAGCACTCTGGTCTAGTGTAGGTCCGGAGGGGGTGGATCATGACACAGAGGGATTCATAGAACGCCAGCAAAATAATCCCGGTCCATGCACTAAGCATAACACCGTATCAGTTTTACCTGAAATACTCCTTTACTTCTGTCAGTGTTAGATGACGTGAATAGCTAATGTGGGTAAACATCTCTCAAGGGCACCCACGTTGTAGGAGGGGACAGGACAGTTGCTAATTACACACACAAAATGCATTCATGGTACGATGTGGATTATTTCTGAGCAGAAAGAATCAATTTCCAAAATAACCTACAAGCAATGCAAAGCAGATCAGAATGAAAGATTTCAGGCCAGTGACAAACTAAAGCCAGGAAACACTGCTACACAGACACAGCAGATGGAGATGTGAAACCGATTGCATCTGGTAGAACACATGACTTCACTTCTGAGAAAAACACACGGAGCTGCGCACTCACCGCATCCTTTTCAATGATTCTGTTCAGCATGACAATTGCTTTGCTTCTCTGCTGCCAGACCATTAACCAGAAATGACAGCAGGTATTGGGAAGAGGGCCCTATGGAAGGAAAAACAACAAAGACTTACAAAGCAGACAGACGGTTTCCATATTTAACACTAACCTATTCAAGAGCGCTTTACAAACAAGGGAAGTAATAAACAGTCAAAATGACATTATGAAAAAAAAGAACATTTACTGACAATGAATTCAAAAGGAGAGGGACGCTGTCACTTAGATAAGATTCCCCTAAGAGATTGGGGGGAGTAAGGCTACATTCACACCAGATTCACGCGTGAATCTGGTCCATGTGTGTGTTGCGTTATGAATCAGTGTGCTTTGCGGGTGGCAAGTGTTTTTCATGCACTCACAAAGCACATTTTTGTTTTCAATGGAATTGATGTGTATCCGTGTGCTGTGCGTGATTTTCACACACCCATTGACTTCAATGGGCGCGCAGGTGCGTGAAAAACGCACCAAAATAGGACAGGCAGTGAGTTTTACACAACGGACACACGCTGCGTGAAAACTCATGCATGTGTGAATGGCCCCATTGAAATCAATGGCTCAGTGTGCGGTGCGTGATTTCCACACAGCAGACGGACGAGTTTTACGCTCGTCTGAATGAGCCCTAAAAGTGAATGAGAACGGCTGTGGTCATAACTAATATGCTGTGAAAACTCATCTGTTTCTGTTATGGTAAGCTCATATCGCAAATATCTGTAAACGTTCGAGCCCAATTAGATGATAGAAAGCAGAGCACTGTAAAATATGGGTGCAGCACAGGAGAAGTCCTGGACATGGGAGCGAGAGGCTGTGATGATCAAGGAGGATAGTCATCGCAGACCAATGGTAGATTGACCGATAATAAAAGATGTAGGATACATAGCCAATAATGGCTTTGTACTTACAGTGTAATAACCGACAGAACCGAGGTGTAAGTACCGGTGCTAGTTAGTGCCAACTGCCAAGTCTTAATAAATTAAGCGCATCTTATTCTATCGATCTTTATATTAAGAGGTGTATGCCTTCATTTAGGTGCATCTCTTGCCGTCCATGTGCCTGATCGGGAAATCTACGCCAACTACGATCCGGCGTAGATTTCCTATAAACTTGACACAAGTTCCTAGTAAATTTGTCGATCTGCGACAGTCCACGCACCCTTTCCCAAAGCTCACGTCTTGTAAAATTGGTAGAGGCAGTGTAAAATCCACAAATCTGGCATAGAGTGCTTGATAAATCTGCCCCATTAAGTTTATCAAGAGAGTTGGACAAAGTTCACTGGTGGTGGCATCAGGATAAAGCTGGTACTAGAAACCAAAGTTGCTGATAGTGTTCCAAACCGAGTGCGTAAAGAATGCAGAAGGAGGCCCAACATTGAACTTTGAGGAACCCTGACAGGGAGCGGTAATAGAAGGAAAGCAGAACTATCAGATGTAATAAATAAAGAGGACTTAAAGGCTATGTAAACCCTTGAATGGCATTTTTTTTTTAATAAAAAGGTAAGTCAGCGTGATTAGTGAAACTTTATGAATAATTTTTATTAAATATGCTTTACTTTTTGAGATACAGCTGTTCTGTATACCCTATACGGAGCAGCTGTATCGTTTGCTAAATCCTGCTCCAGTCAGGTCCACGGGACCCGGATAACCCCTTACGTACACAGACTGTTTTAGCCCTATGGACCAGGCCAATTTTTTCAAATCTGACATTATGTGGTAATAACTTTGGAATGCTTTTATGCATCCAAGCGATTCGGAGACCGTTTTCTCGTGACATATTGTACTATGTTAGTGGTAATACTGGTCGATACATTCAATGTTTATTTGTGAAAACCCCTACATTTTTTTCTAAATTTAAATGTTTATACTTGTAAGACAGATCGTAATACCACACAAAATAGTTACTAGTTAACATTTACCATATGTCTACTTTACGTTGGAATTGTTGTTTGAGCCTCCTTTTATTTTTCTAAAGAAAATGTCTACAACCTATTTTTGTAGGTAACAGTTCAGCACTGAAGTAGTTTTGAGGGCCCATATATTAGAAATACCCCATAAATCACCCAATTTTAAAAACGTCACCTTTTAAAGTATTCAAAACCGCATTTAGAAAGTTTCTCAGGCATTTCACAGGAATTAAAATTGGAGGTGAAATTTACCATTTTAATATTTTTTTTGTAGAAAATCAATTTTTTTCTGTAACAGAAGGTTTTACTATAGAAACCCAAAACAATATTTATTGCCCAGATTCTGCCGTTTAGAAATATCCAACATGTGGCCCTAGTGTACTAGTGGGCTGAAGCACATGCCTCAGAAGCCAAGGAGTACCTAGTGGATTTTGTGGCCCCCTTTTTATTAGAATATATTTTAGGCACCGTGTCAGTTTTTAAGACGTTTTGCAGTGCCAAAACAGTGGAGACCCCAAAAGTGACCCTATTAGGGAAACAAGGAATTTATCGAAGGGTATAGTGGGCATTTTGACCTCACAGGTTTTTTGCTGAATTTATTGGAATTAAGTCGTAAACATTTTCAAAGAGAATAAAATGAGAAAAAAAAGATTTGTAAAGCAATTTCTCCGGAGTATGGCACTACCCCATATGTGGTCATAAACTGCTGTTTTCACACACGGCAGTGCTCAGAAAGTCAGAAGCACTATTTGGCATGCATATTTTGCTGGATTGGTTTTTGGGCGCCGTGTTGAATTCGCAAAAGCACGAGAGGTACCAGAGTAGTGACCCGATTTTGGAAGCTACACCCATCAAGGCAATCAATCATTTGCCTGGACATACAACAGGGCTTCGCGTATGTTCACACGTAAATGCCCCGAAATACGCCTGAAAAACCGGTAGCTACAAACATCTGGCCATTGAATTCAAGGAGGAAAACGGTGGTTCGTTCAGACGGGGCGTTTTTTTACACCGTTTTGAAAAATGGTGCGTTTAAAAACGCACCGTAAAAAACAAGGAGAATGTCACTTCTTGAGCCATTTTTGGACCTGTTTTTCATTGCGACAATGGAAAAAACAGCTCCAAAAATGTATAGAAAAAAACGCCTCAATTGCAGGGCTCTGAGGTCAAAAAGTAAAATAAACCCCCCAAGTAGTGACCCTATTTTGGAAACTAGAATCTTAAGCGGGTTCTCCATGCTATGGCGCTGCTATATATGTGGATGTAAACTGCTGTTTGGGCACACTGTAGGGATCAGAAGGGAGGGAGCGCCGTTTGACTTTTCAAAGAGCGGAATTTGCTTGAGAATAGTGGTTTGGGTTTTTACTGGTATTTCAGATAATAATGTGGGGCATATGTAATCTGTGCAGAGTACATCAGGGGTATAATAAGAGGCTATAATAATGGGGTAAATAATCTACAGATGTGTGGCCGGTGTCGCACTGATAAAAGGTGCCTAATCTCATCAACCTTTTGAAACACACTGCACCTTTTGCGTGTTTTTTTGTTTCTATGTCTTACAATGGTTGCACAAGAAAATCACTTTTTTTTTTTTTAATAATTTATTTTTTGTGCCACCATATTCTAAGAGCCATCACTTTTTTACATTTCCATCAAAAAAAGCTGTGTAAGGTCTTGTTTTTTTGCGGGACGGGTTGTAGTTTTTTATTGGTACTATTTTGTGGACATGCCACTTTTTGATCACTTTTCATTCTAAGTTTTGGGCGCGGTGGTGACCAAAAAATTTGCCATTCTGCAGGTTTATTTTTTTTTTTTATGGTTTTCACTGTGTGGAAAAAATAACGTGATAGTTTTATAGTTTAGGTCATTAGGAATGCGGCGATACCAAATCCGTGTACTTTCTTTTTTTAATGTCTTCAGTTATTTTCTCATAATAAAAAGACATAGGAAAAAAGGAGGTTTTTGTTTTTTTTAACTTAAAACTTTTACTTTTGTACAACATTTTTATTAACTTATTTTTTTTGTTCCACAAGGGGACATTGAGGCCTGCACTACTTCTCTCTAGTCTAAAACATTGCACTACCTATGTAGCACAATGCATTAGAACGGTCAGTCTTACACTGACAGCAAGCCTACTAGGAACCTTATCTGGCGGGTTCTAACAGGCTTCCGTACATGGCAGCCCAGGAGGCCATAGCAACCATTGGCACCCCAGCGATCGCAGCGCAGGGGTGCCGATCGGCTACAAACCATCTAGATGAAGAGGACGCTTTTGACTGAGGCATTGAAGGAGTTAATGCCAGGGATCGGAGACTAGCTCCGGTCCCTAGCCGGCCGTTACAGCTGTAGCATACAGCGGACACACGCGGCTGATGGCGCAGGCTTTGTTTCTGAGCCCGCGCCATCTTCTTGGAGCTTTTTAGGCCCCACCTCTGGACGGGCCTAATCAGCTTATATACTCCGCAGACGAGGAGGCCAGTGTAAGGCCTCCGGTTGCCAACGCAGCCATTGGAACCCCCACGATCAGAACGCGGGGGTACCGATCGGCTACAAACCAACTAAATGCTGCAGTCGCGTTAACCCCCTAAATGCAGTGGCGTAAGGGCGAGGATCAAAGCTAGCTCTGGTGCCCACCGTTACAGCATGGTGTCAGATGTAATGTACAGCTGAAACCCGCTGGTGATGGCGCCGGTTCAGCTTGTGAGCAAGCTCCATCATGTACAGTAACATGGGAAAGTGCTAAACCACTAGCGCCCACGACGTAACTGTACGTGATTGAGGGGGAAGGGGTTATGGCCCAAAATAGACCAGTTTTTAAGGGGGTAATATTTTACTGCTTTGAGTAATTGCATAGTCATTTCATAGCAGCTTTCTTAATATAGTTACCTGAGTTAGAATATAATTTCTCTGGGCTTCTTCCACGACAACAAGACTGGCATTGATGTAATCATTTTCAACATTTTGTAGCTTGACACGACTATGATCATCTGCAGAGAGACCAAACGGTAGCCATTTATTTATAGTGTTCAATTACATCACGAGAAAAGCACTTAAATTTTCATTGCGTATACTGTAAAAAAAAATTAAAAATATAGGGATACACCGTATTTTGCGTTGTATCATTCATTTCAACCGGACATGTTTTTTTCAATTAGTTGAATTTCCGCAGATAAAATTTCCCTTCCGTACATGTAAATTACACTGATGGACACAGACAGTCATACAATGCAGCTAGCCCTGCCCACAGGCATACTGTGCATAGGGAGAAAGCTACCAATCAGCAGCAGATGGGCGGGGCTCTTCACAGTTCATAAATACAGGCTGCATGAGAAAAAGTGATTTTTATAAAAACTACAGATCATTAACAAGTAATACGTTGTTGAAATAGCAGTCGACTACGATATCGATTCCGTCAAAAACGACGGAACCCTTGCACAACGGAGACAAACGGGAAACGTTATCACCGGATACGTCACCCTTGAAATCAATGGTGATGGAAACGGAAAGCTATGGTTTCCGTTTGTGCCAGTCAGGGCTCCATTCCGACGGAAAGCTCCGACATTCCGTCGGAACGGAAAACTGGCCCCCCACCACCACCCAAGAGGTCATCTAAAGCCATACAAGGACTGGAAGAGAATAGATCATCCTCCCTTCCCTGCATGCTATCAGCTCATCCTCCCTGCCTTTCCACACAGGATGAAGCAATAGTTACAAACCTACGCACCTCCCGGAACACAGCTAGTGCCACCTAACACACCCGGGGGGGGGGGCGACCTGCACTCGGCTGAGCACTACTGACACTTAATTTCAGCGATCGGTAGGGGTCTCGGCACTCAAACCCCCCAAACAATCAACACCTCTGAATCTCAAGCCAAAACTTTTTTGAAATGATAGTTACTCTTTAACCCCTTCCCGCAAAATCACGTACAGTTACGTCATGGGAGATGGACTGTTCCCGCATCTCGACGTAACTGTACGTCATGGAGATGAAGCTGGCTCAGGAGCTGAGCCAGCGACATCACCGCCGGGTGACAGCTGTATGTTACAGCTGGCACCCTGAGGTATCGGCCAGGACCGGAGCTAGCCTCCGATCCGACCGATTAACCCCTCACATGCTGCGTTGAATAGCGATCGCAGCATGTGAGGAGTTTATAGCCACCGGCGCCCCAGCAACGTGATCGTTGGGTTGCCGGTGGCTGCAAAGGCAATCGGAGGGCTAATGCTTACCTCCCGGTCCGCCAGCAACGGAATCCTCCTATGCCCCGTCGTCGGCGGGGCCCAGGAGGCTTCCGGTACCATCGGCAAGATGGCGCCGGCTCAGCTTCCGGCTCAGAAGCTGAGCCGGCGTCATCAGCAGTGGGTGTCCGCTGTATGTTACAGCGGACACCCCGATCTATCGCCAGGAACCGGAGCTAGCTCCGATTCCTGGCATTAACCCCTTCGATGCAGCGATCCATTGTGATCGCTGCATCCTAGAGGTTTGTAGCAAATCGGCAGCCTTGCCACGCGATGGCAAGGCTGGCGACTGCTACCATGGCAACAGGAGCCCTAACAATGGACTCCTGTCTGCCATTACGTAAGCTGATTAGGCCCCGCCCAGAGGCGGAGCCTGATCGGCTTGCTGTCAGTGAACAACTGACAGTTCTAATACATTGCACTACATATGTAGTGCAATGTATTAGAACATCAAACAAACTGTTGTACCTTCAAGTCCCCTAGTGGGACTAAAGAAAAGTGTCAAAAAAAGTGTCAAAAAAGTAAAAATAAAAGTTGTAAAAAATACAATAAAAGTTTCAAATAATAACACAAAACACAAATCGCCCTTTTTCCCTTATCAAGTCATTTATTATTGAAAAAAATAATAAAGCCATACATATTTGGTATCGCTGCGACCGTAACGACCTGAACTATAAAAATATTATGTTATTTATTCCGCACAGTGAACGCCGTAAAAAAAAGAACAAAAAAATACTGACATAATTGCTATTTTTTGGTCACTTTGTCTTCCAAAAATTGAAATAAAAAGTGATCAAAAAGTCGCATGTACCTAAAAATGGTACCTATAAAAACTATAACTCGTCTCGCTAAAAACAAGCCCTCATACAGCTCTGTCGACGAAAAATTTAAAACCGTTATGGCTCTCACAACATAGCGACAGAAAAAATCCATTCTCTTTACAAAAGTTATTTTATTGTGCAAAAAGTTGTAAAACATAAAAAGTTCTATAAATTAGGTATCACCGGAATCGGACTGACCCGCAGAATAAAGGTAACATGTAATTTATAACACTAGGCGAACGCTGTATAAAAAGAACTAAAAAAATATGCCAGAATTGCTGTTTTTTGGTCACCTTGCCTCCCAAAAAAAAAAGGATAACAAGTGATCAAAAAGACGCGTGTACCCCAAAATGGTACCAATAAAAACTACAGCTCGTCACACAAAAAAAAACAGCCCTCATACCACTACGTCTATGAAAAAATAAAATATTAGTCAAGGCACCAATAAGCCAGGAAATAAAAATATGCAGTTGTGCCGGCCCGAGGGGAACGTTTCTTCTGTTTCAAGTGGCGAATTATCAAGGCCCCTAAAATTAGGGATCCAGGAAGGGGAGGGCCCAAACATATCTGCTGGAAGTGAGGACACCCGTATTATACCAGGACAACACTTTCCCAGCAAAATTCCCCAAACTTCAAAGGTGCGGAGTGCGGACCAAAAGGGGGATAAGTAAAGACCATTTATTAGTGCGACACCGGCCTGTGCAGAAAGGATTGTGTCACAGCGTAACACACATCTATGGATTATTTTATTGTTTTTTTTTACCCCACTATACCACCTGACTATGCCCCTTATATACTCCGCCTGCCTTACATGTGCCCCCACATTATAAATGGAAACACCAGTAAGACTCCAAACAAAACTACTACAAGCAAAATCCACGCTCCAAAAGCCAAATGGCTCTACCTCCCTTCTGAACCCTACAGTGTGCCCAAACAGCAGTTTACTTCCACATATATGGCATCTCCATACCCGGGAGAACCCTTTTAACAATTTTTGGGGGGTGTCTCCAGTGGCACAAGCTGGTCGCCACATATTGGCATATCTATTGAAAAACCATTTTCACTCTGCAATATCACGTGCACACCAATTTCTGCCAATCACCTGTGGGGTTAATATGCTCACTACACCCCTAGGTGAATACCTTGAGGGGTGTAGTTTCCAAAATGGGGTCACTTCTGGGGGGGATCCACTGTTTTGGTCCCAGAGGGACTTTGCAAATGCGACATAGCACCCAGAAACCAATCCAGCAAAATCTGTACTCCAAAAGCCAAATGGCGCTCCTTCCCTTCTGTGCCCTACTCTGTGCCTAAACAGCAGTTTATGACCACATATGTGGTATTGTCATACACAGGAGAAGTTGCTTTACAAGTGTTGGGGTGCTCCTTTACATTTGTTGAGAATATGAAACATTTTCAGCTAAAACTACGTCTTATTGAAGAAAAAGGATTTTTTTTCTTTTCACTGCCCAATTCTAATAAAATCTATGAAACACCTGTGGGGTCAAAATGCTCACTACACCCCTAGATGGATTCCTCAAGGGGTGTAGTTTCGTGAATCGAGTCACTTTTGGAGAGTTTCCACTGTACTGGTACCTTAGGAGCTTTGCAAAAGTGACATGGTGTCAAGAAACCAATCCAGCAAAATCTGTGCTCCAAAAGCCAAATGGCACTCCTTCTCTTCTGATCCTTGCCGTGTGCCCAAACAGCAGTTTATAACCACAAATGGGGTATTGCCGTACTCCAGAGAAGTTGCTTTACAAATGTTGGGGATTTTTTATTCCTTTATTTGTTGAGAAAATGAAAAATGTTGAGCTAAAGCTACGTCTTATTGGAAAAAAAGGATTTTTTTTATCTTCACTGCCCAATTCTAATAAAATCTATAAAACCCCTGTGGGTTCAAAATGCTCACTACACCCCTAGATGGATTCTTCAAGGGGTGTAGTTTCCTAAATGGAGTCACTTTTTTGGTGTTTTCACTGTTTTGGTCCCTTAGGGGCTTTGCAAATGTGACGTGGTCTCCGCAAACCATTCCTGCTAAATTTGAGCTCCAAAAGCGAAATGGCGCTCTTTCCCTTCTAAGCTCCGCCGTATGTCCAAAAAGCCGTTTATGACCACATGCAGGGTATTGTTTTACTCGGGAGAAATTGCTTTACAAAAGTAGTGGTGCATTTTCTCCTTTTAGTCCTTGTGGAAATTAGAAAAAATTAGCTAAACCTACATTTTTTTTTGAAAGAATGTAAATTTGCATTTTCACAGCCTACTTCCAATAATTTCTGCAAAAAACCTGCGGGGTCAAAATGCTCACTATACCCCTAGATAATTTCCTCAAGGTGTATAGTTTCCAAAATGGTGTCACTTTTGGGGGATTTCCACTGTTTTGGTGCCGCAAGAGCCTTTCAGACCCGACATGGAGCCTAAAATATTTTTTAATAAAAAGGAGGCCCCAAAATCCTCTAGGTACTCCTTTGCTTCTGAGGAAGGTGCTTCAGTCCATTACCGCACTAGGGCCACATGTGGGGTATTTCTAAAAACTGCAGAATCTGGGCAATAGATATTGAGTTGTGTTTCTCTGGTAAAACTTTGTGTTACAAAAAAAATAGATGAAAAATGAATTTCTGCAAAAAAAAAAAAAAGACATTTGAACATTTCACATCTACTTTGCCTTAATTCCTGTGAAACATCTAAAGGGTTAAGAAACTTTCTAAATGCTGTTTTGAATACTTTGAGGGGTGAAGTTTTTAAAATGGGGTGACTTATCGAGGGTTTCTAATATATAAGGCCCTAAAATCCACTTCACATCTGAACTGGCCCCTGTAAAAATAGCCTTTTGACATTTTCTTGAAAATGTGAGAAATTGGTGCTAAAGTTCTAAGCCTTGTGATGTCATAGAAAAATAAAAGGATGTTCAAAAAACGATGCCAATCTAAAGTAGACATATGGGTGATGTTAATTAGCAACAATTTTGTGTGGTATTACCATCTGTCTTACAAGCTGATACATATAAATTTAGAAAAATGCAAATTTTTGCAATTTTTCGCTATATTTTGGTGTTTTTCACAATTAAATACTTAATGTATCGAGCAAATTTTGCCAGTAACAAAGTCCAATGTGTCACGAGAAAACAATCTCAGAATCGCTTGGATAGGTAAAATCATTCCGGAGTTATTACCACATAAAGTGAAACATGTCAGATTTGAAAAAATTGGCTGTGTCCTGAAGGCCAAAATAGGCTGTGTCTTGAAGGGGTTAAAAGAAACTATTCTGGTGGCTGCTTGCTGCTGCTACTAGATAGGGCATGGTAGCGTATTACATACTGCGTTATTTAATTCAATGTAACAGTAGACAGGTCGCACCCAAGCTCACTCTAGTTGTGGCTGCAGGTAGCTAGAATCTAGAATTTTATGGTTTTAATTTGTATGTATATAGGGGATTTGGAGCTTTGAATCAGAAAAATGAGGCTCCAACCAATGCAAAAGGTATAATAAGAAATTTATTAGCTAAGACTTTTAAAACCTATGTAGATTACAAAAATAAAATGGTGTTCAAGGGTAGACATTCACTTTTAATCTCACATGACATGTCTATTTTACTAAATACTTGTGTTCCCCATGAAATAACAGATCTGGAACATATGTTCTTTTCTTCGAATTCTACGTTGTGCTGTTCTTCTGTAAGATCTTTCACACGGCAGTATTCTGGTCAGTATTTTGTATCGGTATTTGAAAGCCAAAACCAGGAGTGGATCCTACACAAAGAAGAAGAATAATGGAAAGATTTGCACCTCTCCTAGTTTTGGCTTACAAATACTGATATACACGACCGTCGAGGGCAGTATTTTCCAAGTGGCCTTATTCATCCTAGAAATGTATGAATAAAATTGACAACTGTGTGTTAACATTCCCCTTGTCAAATCGGGGTGTCCCCGCACTCATTCTGCCAACACTGATTAGACATGTCAGTCTGGGTAAGGACACCTCCCCCCCAACAACCAGTTATCAATTTAGGTATACATTTCTAGGGGGAATAACAGATGAACGGAACAACGTAGAGTCCTAAGAAAAGATGCTCCAGAATGGTTATTTTACGGGGAATGCAATTATTTACTAAAACAGCAAAAATGTCAGGAGAGCAGAGATGTCCTCCTTAAGCTTTGTACCGGGTAAAGCTGCCCATACACTACAAATTTTAAAATGTCATATGGTGAACGGCTTGTTGATAGCCTGGTCTGTGTGGGTCGATGGTTTGAAAAACAACTCCATGCAATCACGCTAAACAAATCTTTGTCATGGTGCACAGTGATGTCGGCTTTGTTCTAAAGTGACTGTTCCTGAGGTCACAGCACATACCCACTGAAGCTGGTCTGCAGTTTGTCACATATAACGTTCCAATTATGCCAGATGACTTTTACCCCTTCTGCCTTCAGTTGGCATTCATCACTCTTTCATGTAACAAAAAAGGTGCAGTCAGGAGCAAATGGTCTAAATCTACCTTTACAACCAACTAAAAATCAGTCCGTTCATTTACTTACAAATAAAATGCTTTCTTAAGGCCTGTGTCCTACTGTAGATATCACGGCTAGAATTTATACAAACCCCATAATGGTTTTAAAATTTCTATTTTTCTACCACGTTCTTCTAAAAAAAAATAAATAAAAAAAAAAAAAAAAAGAGAAAACGTAATGTTTCATTACGAAAAAACTACAACGGAGCAATAAAAGTGTGGGATAAAAAGTTATTTTCTATTTTTCTCAGGAAAAGCCATCACTTTGATCAGTGGAGGTCTGACCTCCAGGACCCCACGCCAATCAGCACAGTGAAGGGGCTGCGTACCCTTCATGGTTTACACAGGCACGTTCCATTCACCCTTTTAACTACGTAGTAGGCAGTGTTCACAAATTGCGGTAGTGTAGCAATTTTTTGCTGTGACTTTCGAACAAAAAACTGCTGCAAAAATGAGCGACAAAGTCTAATGCAGCTCCCTAATTTTGCATCAAATATACCTACAAAGTTAACCTTCATTTCAAAGAGGTTTTTTTTGCAGCTAAAGAACCATTATCTCATCTATAATAATATCTGGTTAGGCGTTCTACATAAACCGCAGGAGATAGAACATTTTAATGTGAAATACTGAACATGACCCAACATGCTCCATAAACGCCTATCTGGACGTCAAGTTGAATTCCTTAAGACAGACAAGACTGAACAAGTATACAAAATGATGGGTTATTACTATCACTTACAAGGAAGAAATCACTGTGTAAAATGACCTTTCCTAGGCAACAAGTCTTTAAGGTCTACATTGGAAGGCTACAAAAAAAAACAAAAAAAAAAAACACCGCTGACCGTAAATTGACAGAACGCAGCCAAAAGAAAAACCATGTCACTGTGCTGCATAGTATTGTGGTGATGGCTCCATGGTTTCTGCCTGACTCGATTTGGCTAGGCCTTTTATCGACTTAGGCAACAAACAGATTAATTTCTTACTGGAATGTCCAAGAGACACTTATGATTCATTCATCAGCTGTTTTCAAAGGGTTTACAGTAAGCGCTGTATAAGAATTCACTTGATAAATAAAATTGACTCGCTAAACAAATAACTCAAGGACAGTGCTTAAAGCATTTCCTAGACAAGTCATTTCCAGATATGTTTAAGCATTTGTGCACACTTGCAATTTTCTCCTATGCCCCCGGAGACCATAATTAAGGAAAAATGGGCAAAAATGATGAGAAAAATGATGTAAGGGGCCACTAGAGGCCCATTTGACATACAATGAATGATCCCAAAATGCAGGAGGAGCAGTACCACTGCACCAAAGGGTGGCATGTGGCCATTATAGATCAATATAGTACAGCCATTTTATATATCTCTAAAAATTATATTGCGTTCTTGAATGGCAAAATCATAGAATAGAAAATTTTAATATATATTATATATATATATATATATAATATATTTTAATTAATAGTTTAATATATTACATGACCAAAAGAACGAGCAGACTTGCGTGTCATTCCAAAGTCATAGGCGAATGGCTCCTTGCATCCGAAAATTAGTGAGTGAGGGCGGGGAGATTGAGCGCACTCAATATACAAGACTACGAATACTTTATTTGGCAAAGTTGCACATAGAAACATACTAAGAATACTACTGAAAGGAATATTTCCAGTTGTTTGTGCAGAATCTCTGGCAGAGATGTCCATCGTGGAACACCAGTTAAAGACGTTCTCTCTCATTTACACATTTTATTGAAGTTTTCTCTCAGTCTTGAAATTAATTGAAACCCTAATCCCGGGTTCCAACGGGCCGGGTACGCTGCGTAAAACTACGCAGGGTATCCGACCTAGAACCCACAGCACATTCCATCTGAAAAAACACACCACATTGCGATGCGTTTTTTGGGGCGTAAGTTCTGCTGCAGAAAAGTAGCGCAAGAAAAAAAACCAAAAAAAAACCCACACCCCAGAAACGTTCATACCTACCCCGGCCGTAAACATTATGAGGGAACCCTCTGTCGCCCGGCCTCTTAGGATGTTTCATCCCATGTCACCGCTGCAGCCTGTGATTGGCTACAGCATTCACACGCGATGAAACATCATCCCTGGAGGCCGGGCTGGACACAGAAGGAGAGTTCTGGGTAAGCATGATTTTTTTTTCCACTTTTTGCGGAGGAATCGCTTGGCTATTTGTTGCGGGTTTTACATCCCCATTGAATTCAACCGCAAAGCAACAAAAACGCAGCATAAACTATTTAAATTCCTCACTGCAGGTCAATTTATGATAATTTTCGCTGCAGTTTGTTTTCCGCAGGGTGGGCATGACATTTTCTAAATCTTATACACTTTGGGGCTACTATAAATGTAGCAGCATTTTTACACATTACTCGGTTGCGGAAATTACGCAGCATTTACGCTACGTGGGAACCCGGCCTAAGGTCCCCTGCATACGCTGCAGATTCTGTTACAAAAATTTCTGATAAATTCCGTTACATTCATCTGAATGGAGTTGTTCCTGCCAGAGGAGTAACTAGGAAAGACTGTGCCCTAGCAAACTTTTGACTGCCCCCCCAAGGTGCCACACACAACCCCCCCTTGTAGATAGTGCCATACAGCACCCCCTGTAGACCGTGTCACACACCACTTGCAGATAGCGCCATACGGCTCCCTCCGCCCCGCAGATAGCGCCATATGTCTCCCCACCTCGTAGATAGCGCCATATGGCTCCCTCCCCCCGTAGATAAAAAATCACTGAAAAAAGCCAAAATTTACGCACAATGGCAGATACACACACCAAATCCCATGAAGATGCAAACAGACTACAATTCTACATAAAGGGAGATTGCACGGGTGTAAAAATGCTGATGAACAGCCACTCTCACACCTACTATTCAAGAAGGGGGTGGCTGCTTAGTATTATCATTGCACACAGATATGGCTTCTATAAGTGTGCCAGTCACACGGTTGCATGTAGTGCACCATGCTGGCATACAGCCTATTAGTTACGCCCAAACTATTAGATAAGGCAGGCTGCCCAACACATAAGTGTACCACACAAAGTACGGACACTATTCTCATCCAGCATTACAAGGCCTGGCTGCATCCTGAAAAAATATCCATGATAAACATGAGGTATTGGTTGATATTTTGGCCAAAATACGCAAGCTAGCAACCTGTGTCAAGGGTCCTCATCGTATTGCGAGTCCCTACACTCTTATTACAAACAAATCACAAAAATGAGCAATATTAATTTAAAAAAAAAAAAATCACTGAAAAAAGCCAAACTTACTCACAATGGCAGGTAAACACACCAAATCCCATGAGGATGCAAACAAACTACAATGCTACATAGAGGGAGATTGCACAGTTAGATCGCGCCATACGGCTCTCGCCATAGATAGCGCCATATAGCACCCCCATAGATGGCGCCATATAGCACCCCACCCTCCCGTAGATGGCGCCATATAGCGGCCTCCAAACAAATAAAACTTCATACTCACCTAGGCCCCGTTCCCGAGACCAACGGAGCGAGTCAACATCGACTGGATCCTTGCGTAGGCTGGGGTGATCCAGTGACGTCATCATGCCAGTCTGCATAGGGATCCCGTCTCTGCGCCTGACAGGCTGCAGGCTGGACATGGCGTGTAGTCTAGTAAATGGTAGAGTAGGCGGGATACCTCCCTGCAATACCGTTGCATAGCGGCTGCTAGCGGTGCCACCGGGCATGAGGGGACCGTGAAGGTGGGCGGCACAGGCCCCCCTCATGCCACGGGCCTGTAGCAGCCGCCATGGCTGTTACAGCGGTAGTTATGCCACTGGTTCCTGCAGTGTATGCATTTCTGTAACAAAATCTGCAGCGTGTGTGGGGGCCTGACAGTAGTGGTTTGCATTGCTAATACAATGTGTTCATGTGGGTATTTCCACCTCATTGGAAGAGCCCCCCCCCATGTATTAATTCAGCCTTGTATGCAGTTGGTGACAATTAGACCAAGCTCCACAGTCTCCATGGCTGACAATGGCTGCAACTTTCTGTCCTGAACTGCACAAACTGTTGCTCTACCATTCTAAACACAGTTCAGACAGGGAAAAAAAAAAAAGCATTTGGGAGCACATGTATTTTTCATTATGTGCGTGGGGTCACATGTACGCCAAAAAGTTGTTTCCTATGGCCAGAAAACCAATTTTACAGCACTAACAAACTTTAAAGGAGATAAATGAAAATGAAAGGGGACCAGGAGTTTAAGTAAATAGTAACAAAACGGCAAACAACTAGTGCAGAACATTTGCTTAATTTGACTAGCAAACTGCTCGACAATTACAGTGTAGTTATGTGTGAATTAAAAAAAATTTAGGGCACATAATTGTATAAAATAATAAACTATCCAATTCTCACCCCTGAAATCCCCCTCCCTGCTCCAGTCAATCACTGGCCTCAGCGGTGATGCTGCCACGAAGGACACGTGATCGCTGAGGTTAGTGATTGGCTGCAGCAGCATTTGTCTAATAAAACGGCATATTGCTGGAATTCCAGGACCGGAGCAGCGGGGACTGAAGTCACTGCACTGGAGGGGGGCATTTCCGGGGAGAGTATTGAATAGTTTAATATTTTATACCATTACCTGCCCTAAGAATTTTTTTTTGAAAATGACCCGGATAACCACTTTAAAACTTGATTTTTGACAATGAATAAGCTAAGCAATAGGCAAAGTCAGTATACTTTTTTTTTTCTTCTCTTTTAGGTTATTTTTACATCACTGGAATGGAACTAATGGGCGGAATCAATGGTCAATGCCCCGCATTTTCTAATAATGGTGTATTTTGCACTAATGAAACGAGAAGGTAAATGGTGAAAATTGGGTCGAATATATTAAAGTATGCACAAATCATAAGTCTGGTATTTGGAATATTCTTTTTGAATTTCTATTTACAAAGCACAAGGAACATAGCACCCCAATGAAATATATGAATATATAACTACCACGAATCAAAAATAGAAATCTTTATTAATAATAACAATACATGGTATCACAGAAACGTATATAAATGAACTCAATAAAACAGGTCATACACGGAGAGCAACATCAGTAAGGTATAGATGTAAATATACCCAGAGGTTAACCCCTTCCCTCCGCAGCAATTTTTCGGATTTTCACTTTTGTTTTTTCCCCCCCCCACCTTCCAAAAGCCATAACTCCTTTTTTTCCCCATCAATATTGCCGTATGAGGGCTTGTTTTTGCGGGACGAGTTGTAGATTTTCACAGCACCATTTTTTGTACCACATAATGTAGTGAAACGAGAAAAAAAAATATATGTGGGGTGGAATAGGAAAAAAACAGCGATTCCTCAACCTTTTGGGTGGTTTTGTTTTTACGCTGAAAACGGCATGTTAACATTATTCTGCGGGTCAATACGATTACAGCGATACCAAATTTATAGTTTTCTTTATGTTTTACTACTTTTACAAGGAAAAAACGGATTGTTAAAAATACAATTTTAGTTTTGTCGCCACATTCTGAGAGCCATAAAGTTTTTATTTTTCTGTCGATTTAGCCGTGTGAGGGCTTATATTTTGCGTGGCGGGCTGTAGTTATATTGGCACCATTTTGGGGTACGCGAGACAGAATATGCCATGAATGTCTGATCGATGCAGGTCCCACCTCGGTCTCATGAATGGGGGTCCCCCGACCACTACCTGCTTCACCAGTGAAGAGCAGGATGGGATCCCGGGAAGCAGCCGAGCTATGAGTTTTCTGTAACTCCCATAGAAGTAAATTGAATTACAGAAATAGCGTAGCACAACGAGTTATACTGCTTCTGTAACTCAAGTTACGGAGACAGCGTAGCTCGCTGTGCAACATAATTACAGAATCACGTCCTGCTCTGTACCGATTCTTCACCTGGATGCTACAGCCAATAGCAGCCTTAACAGGCAGGATGGGTCAGTGGACCACTGTTCGGGAGATTGGTGGGACCCGCATATATAAAACATTTAATGGCATATCCTGTGGATATGCCA
Organism: Rhinoderma darwinii; assembly: GCF_050947455.1. Taxonomy (NCBI): domain Eukaryota; kingdom Metazoa; phylum Chordata; class Amphibia; order Anura; family Rhinodermatidae; genus Rhinoderma; species Rhinoderma darwinii. Next base: position 118,377,739 of record NC_134691.1, read on the forward strand.
TAAGTGTCTGTCATGAGACATCCCCATTATTGTTATACGGTGTTCAGGAGACAAATGAAAAGGAGATTTAGAATACATTTTTAATTTGGTCATGGACATTGATGAAATTGAAAGTCCCAAACCTCACCGTGTTTTGGCTGGTGTGCCAATAGTCAAAAAAAAAAAAAGTTCATAAACCCTGGTCCACTACATATATATTTTATCAGGTTTTCTGTAAATGTAATATTTTAGGGCAAGCTACATAGTCACGTGTCATATTTATACATGTGTTTTTTGTTCTTGTCTCCCATTATGTTCTATGCAATGAGTCACTTCTGTCTTACCATAGAAACATCAACTTCAACAAAAATTTGCATCAAAGTGTAAAGTTTTGTAAAAAAAAAAATGAATAAAAATATATGCGGCTAAACGTCTGACTGAAACAGAGCCCTAAGGCCTCATTCACACGACAGGTTTTCCCGGCTGGGTGCCGGCCGTTAATAAATCGGCCGGCACCCGGCTGCATTAGGAACAATAGACCCCTAATGGGGCTATTCACACGACTGATTTTTTGACGGCCGGGAAAACCGGCCGTCAAAAAATAGGACATGCTCTATTTTCACCCGGGTACCCGGCCGCCCCCGGAATGTGTCCCGAGTGATGGCCGGGTTTTCCGTGGCTTGCGCTCTGTCTCCTCCTCCTCACAGCGCAGAGTGCATGTGAGGAGGAGGAGGAGTTGATGCCATTCGGACGAATGGCTGTGCGCTGTACACTGTGTGGCAGGGCCGGGGTGTACAGCAGGTGGAAGGGAGTGCTGCGCTGGCTCCCTTCCCCTGCTTGTTTTAAAAGCGCCCTGGCCCGGCGACACCTTGGATGGCGCCGCTAGCATCTGCTGCTGCTGCTACTACTGTAGCGACGCCACTATAGCAGAGCGGGGAGGTATCTCCCCGCTCTGCTATGTGCTAGCCCCACTTTAGCTCCTTGAAGGAGCGGAATCCCCGTGTTTGGGCAGTGACATCAGGGGAAACTCCTGAAGCGGAATCCCCGAACACATGGGGATTCCCCTTCAGGAGTTGCCGCTGATGTCACTGTCCAGATCTGCCCGGAACGGATGCATAACTTTATGCAAACCGGCCGGGCAAAATGGCCGATTTTACCGGCCCGCACTCGGGCTCGGGCGGGACCCGGTCGTGTGAATCCCGCATAAATGCAGACCGCCTCATTAAAAAAAAAAAAAATCAAAAGGGATGTCTGCCTACACACGGAGGATAAGGTCACACGTGGCAGATTTGTGGCAGAAATTTCTGCGACTGAAAATAAAATCCATTCATCTGAATGGGGCTTGCAGAAACCCATGCACCTGCTGCAAAAACAATCCCAATAAAGTGTACAGAACCGATTCTCAGCCGCAGAAATTTCTGCAATAAATCTGCCTCATGTAAGCTTACCCAGACACGGTCAGACTGACCCGGTTGACAAGGGGGAATGGTTCACCAAGCGGTCAATTTATTTATATACTTACAGAGTAACTGCACAATGCAGAATTCTAAGAGAAGATGCTCCAGAATCGTTATTTCATGTGGAATACGGAGATCGGACAAGTCCTCTTTAAAACAGAAGTTTACATGAATTTAGAATAATTCCGTTCTCAGAAACCATTTCCAGCTTTTATGATAAGGCTACACGGCAACTTTGGCCATGACACAAGTCGCGCAGCCAAAGATCATTGCGAGTCCCTGCGTGCATCACATGCAATTAAAGTGAATGTGGCCTCATTGCGACCTAACAGTCGCAATAATAGTGTTTTTCCTCCCGTATACATATGACAGCTTGTTCTGAAAAGTCACCAGAAAGGATAGGTCCGCATTAACCCTTTCATGACCAGGCCATTTATAATTTTTTTCTTTTTTGCCTTCCAAGAGCCGTAACTTTTTTATTTTTCCATTAACATCGCTGTATGAGGGCTTTTTTGAAGCCCACAAACAGTCGTACTTGACGCTGACAAACACTTTGGCGGCAACGAGTAAGAGAACTGCCCAGCAGTCATATGTTCTATAAATTGTTCATGACCCCTTAAAAAGAAATCTTTAGCAAATAAAGCTTGTTTTAGTATCTTTACAATAAAAAAAGCTCCGTCAGAAAGGCAGAATAAAGGATTTGGTCATAGATTCTGTACAACTCTTTAACAAAGACCCAATCTCTATACATAATCGGCATTTTGTTAAACAATTATGTTGGAAAACATTTACTAAGGGTGTGTTCACATCAGCATTCGCTTTCCGTGGATTCCGGCACAAAACGCAAACCATACGGAACGGAAGAGCTACCATTGAAATCAATGGTAATTCAAACAGAAGCGATGGTTTCCGTTTGCCTTTCTGTTGATGGGTTCCTCCGACGGAACCCATCAATGGAAAGCGAACGCTGATGTGAAAACGCTCTTAGTCAATTTTTTCCAACATAATTGGTTAACAAAGAGCGTTTTCACATCAGCGTTCGCTTTCCACTGATGGGTTCCGTCGGAGGAACCCATCAACAGAAAGGCAAACAAAAACCATCGCTTCTGTTTGAATTACCATGGATTTCAATGTTAACGCTTTCGTTCCGTATGGTTTGCGCTTTTTGCCGGAATCAACAGAAAGCGAATGCTGATGTGAACACACCCTTAGTAAAATTTTTCCGACATAATTGTTTAACAAAATGCCGATTATGTATCCAGATTGGGTGCCGTGTACCTATGTTTCTTATAGGTCGAGGTAACCTAAATGGCCGATGCCACAATTATGCTCTACGCCTTAAAATTCCCCGGAATAGATTCCCATGCACTTTCCTCACAGAACAGAGACACATGGAAACCATTAGCATTGGAAAGCGATGGTACCCATGAACTGTTCATTTACTCACTTGTTCTGCCCTTATTTGACTAGACTTTGCAAAATTCGGCATTTAACAAGTACAGTACTTTTCACATGGAAATACATAAACTCCAGGCTTGTTTATCATAATCCAAATTTTTTAGATCACAGATCAAAATTTTCGAGAAACGGAAGAAAATCCGACAGGACATTTGTTTAGCACGAAATGCAATTCAATAACAAGATCATCTTAAGACCCCGAGTTGTTTCCTTCTGTTTAGTTTTAAAATAATGCAAAGCACAAAAAGGAAAATTATTTTCTTCACCCCTTTACAATTATTTTTACTCACAAAAGAAGAATCCCCAATTCCATGTTTAGAGTGTGCTTTTCAAAGACAAATTGTTGTAAAGGCTATGAAAGCCTTTAAAAAGGTTATGTACACCTTACATAATTTTGGTAAAAAAATAAAAAAAAACCTGTATCAGTGCGGTTGGTGCAACCTCCGAATATATTTTATTAAGAATTATTACTTTTTGATATGTGATTTTATGCAGCTTTTATTCAAAATAATTTTATATTTTGAGATACAGCTTCTATATATTCTGTATATAGAAGCTGCATCTTGCCGTCAAAGTTGTATCAGCTAGTTCAACAGGACTGACAGCTCGGCTAAGAACGGGCCCAGCTGTTAGCGATCACATCTAAGTTCATGAACTTAGATGTGATCGTGGATTCTGCAGGACCAGCTTTCTGCCAAGCCGTCAGTCCTGCAGACCTTACAGATTCAGCTTTGACAGCAAGATACAGCTTCTATGTATACATGATACATAGAAGCTGTATCTCAAAATAAGTAAAAACATTTTTTAACCAAAAGCCTATTTAAAAGTTGCATAAAATCACATCATCCAAAGTATTATAAAATAAATAAATTTGATTTGTAAACGTTTACATAGCCTTCACATATGATTGCGACTGCTATGGTTTAAAGGAGTTGGGACAATTTTTTTTAACAGTCATTCCCTTTGATCATTTTGTTTATTCCGATTCCCAACAACTACGGGTTGCAATGTACACAATGGAAATTTAAGGTTTCCTTGGTCATGTCATGTCACAGAGAAGAGTCTGAGCAGAATGAAGCAAAGGAGGAACAGAAGGGTAAAGCGGTCACGTGTGGATACCTCACATTCGCCTCGTCTTTATTCTGCGCAGGCATTGTACTAGAGCACGTAGCTACCTGGTGCATGCACATACACAAGCTTTATAGGACGGAGTCCCTGGCACCGCTCTGTAACATGGCATGGACAATTTAGATCGGCATCAGTGGTGGTTGCTAAACTTTCAGCAAGTAAAATATCTGCCTATTTAATGTCCTTTTAGATCTTTTTACTATAACGTGGTCAATTCTTTAACAAATATCCCTGTCCCATACCTCTTTTACATAAGTTACAAAGCGGAGTTTAATTTTATTTTTATAAGAAGTATCCACCTTTATAAAACCAGCCAAATGAATACCAAAAAGACACATATTTGGCGTAAAGCTTGGCTCATATAAACAATATACATCTGAATACCGTCAAAGAAAAGTGAACTAAAAACAAAACATTTTTCCGTTTTGCATGGCTTTTCATTTTTTATAAGCAACCGCAATGCAAACAATGAAAATAGCAACATGAAAATACACCACCTCCAGTCAATACTAGATACAGTTATGTACATATAAACTATGTAACATGTCTAGTAGGCAAAAAGATTGGTCTTATAACAAAATTTATATTATACAATTACAATAGAGCGCTATAGAAGTCCATGGATAACACCATGGCTAACAGAATAAAAAAAAATAGATAGTTTACTCTGCGTACTGCATTCAGAGAACTTAAAAACTAGGCAGAGTAGAAAGAAGGTGACTTGTGTTTTTATGCAAGGAGTAAACAGTTTAGTCTATAAAAGATCATGAACCTAGGATATATCAATTTCTGGCTAGCCATCAATGGATATGGCACCTATTCCAGATCCTGCGTCACGAAGGTTTTCCCACACGCCTGAATGACAGATATGCCTAGCTGTACAGTGGTACACAAACCTGTTTTAAAGCTGAAGATCTTTTTAAAAAGGAGGAAATATTCTTTAACCCCTTAAGGACGCAGCCGAGTTTGGGCCTTAAGGCTCAGAGCCCATTTTTCAAATCTGACATATTTCACTTTATGTGGTAATAACGTCGGAATGCTTAAACCTATCCAAGCGATTCTGAGATTGTTTTCTCGTGACACATTGGGCTTTATGTTAGTGATAAAAATTGGTCAATATATTCAGTGTTTATTTGTGAAAAATTGCAAAATTTAGAGAAAATTTAGAAAAAACAACAACATTTTTCTAAATTTAAATGCATCGGCTTGTAAAACAGATGGTTATACCACCCAAAATAGTTACTAGTTCACATTTTCCATATGTCTACTTTAGATTTGCATAGTTTTTTGAACATGGTTTTATTTTTCTTGGACGTTACAAGGCTTAGAACATAAACAGCAATTTCTCATATTTTTAAGAAAATTTCAAAAGCCTTTTTTTTTTTAAAGGTACCTGTTCAGTTGTGAAGGGGCTTTGAGGGGCCTATGTATTAGAAACCCCCATAAAACACCCCATTTTAAAAAGTAGACCCCTCAAAGTTTTAACCCTTTAGGCATTTCACAGAAATTAAAGCAACGTGGAGGTGAAATTTGCAAATTTCATTTTTCTTGCTGAATTTCAATTTTATTAAATTTTTCTCTGTAACAGAAGGTTTTACCAAAGACACAATACTAAAAATGTATTGTCCAGATTCTGCAGTTTTTTAGAAATTGTACATATCCCTGAGGAAGAACTCATAGCGAAACGCGCGTTGGGGCAGAGCCAACACGGGTTTGGACACTTATCTGCATGCACTGATACTTCCTCTTGCCTCCCCCTTTTAACCAGTTAACGAGGCTCTGTCGCCACATTATAAGTGCCCTATCTCCTACATAAGGAGATCAGCGCTATAATGTAGGTGACAGCAGTGCTTTTTATTAAGAAAAACGATCTATTTTTACCACTTTATAAACTATTTTTAGCTTTATGCTAATTAGTTTCTTAATGCCCAAGTGGGCGTGTTTTTACTTTAGACTAAGTGGGCGTTGTACAGAGGAGTGTATGACTCTCCATTCATTCATTTACACTGCACTAGCGATATAGCTATATCGCTATGTGGAGCTACATACACACACTAAACACATTACTGCAGTGTCCTGACAATGAATATACATTACCTCCAGCCAGGACGTGATGTGTATTCAGAATCCGGACACGTCTAAAACGAGATTACGTTTGCATTGCTGGAAATCTCACAGAAAAGATTCAGATGTGTCAGGATTCTGAATATACATCACGTCCTGGCTGGAGGTAATGTATATTCATTGTCAGGACACTGCAGTAATTTTATAGTGTGTTTATGTGCCTGCACATAGCGATATAGCTATATCGCTAGTGCAGTGTAAATGAATGGGGAGAAGTGTATGACACGGATTGGTCACTGATTGGTCAGCATCATACACTCCTCTGTACAACGCCCTCTTGGTCTAAAGTAAAAACACATTAACTTTTTGTGTTACCTTCTTCTAAGATCCATAACTTTTTTATTTTTCCATCAAGAAAGCCGTGCGAGGACTTGTTTTTTGCGTAACGAACTGTAGTTTCGATCAGTACCATTTTTAGGTACATGCGACTTTTTGATCTCTTTTTATTCCATTTTGTTTGGGAGGTGAAGTGACCAAACAATTGTCATTCTGGTATGGTTTATTATTATTGTCTTTTATGGCGTTCAACGCGCGGGATAAACAAAATATTTTTGTAGTTCAGGCCGTTACGGACACGGCGATACCAATTATGTATAGTTTATTTATATATTTTTATTAATAAGAGGACTGATAAGGGAAAAAGGGGGATTTTTACTTTTAATACTTTTATTTTCACACATCTTTTTTTAACTTTATTACTTTGTCCCACTAGGGGACTTGAGGGCAGGAGGCCCTGATCTCTATTCTAATACACTGCACTACATGCGTAGTGCAGTGTATTAGAGCTGTCAGCTACTCACTGACAGCAAGCATAGTGGGTCCTGACTTAGTCAGGACCCACTAGGCTTCCGTAGATGGCATTGCCAGACACCATTGTTAGGCGTCCGGTTGCCATAGCCACCATCTCCGCCCGCTATCGTGTAGCGGCCCCTCAATGGTGGTTTAACCCCAAAGAAGCCGCGATCGCTATTGAATTCGGCTTTTAAGGGGTTAATCAGCGGGGACACAGCGATCGGTCCCCGCTATAGGAGCTGCGGCAACCGCTGTACAAGACAGCAGCTGTCACAGCTCTTGTATGTGTCGGGAAGACGGCCGAAATGGCCGTTACTCCCGTGGCGTACTATTCCATCAAGGAGTGCAAACGGGATGGTTTCCATGACGGAATAGTACGTCACTTAGCGTTAAGGGGCTTACAAATTAACATTAAGGCCCTGTTCACACGAGTTTGACACGTTTTCTTTACGCGACAACCGCGTCGGAAAACGCACAACAAAACGCCTCCCATTGTTTTCAACGGGTGGCGAAGGCGTTTTTTCCCACGAGCCGGTTTTAGAAGCGACATGCCATATCTTCAGGCGTTTACGTCTCTGACCTCACATTGACATCAATGGGAGGCAGAGAACGCGTTTCACTGCGTTTTGTCCTGTGGCGCTAAATGGCCGGGGGCGAAAAACGCAGCAAATGATGTGCAGGCAGATCAAAATCTGCCTCAAAATTCCAGACGGAATTTTGAGGCAGAATTTTCTGCCTGCAAAAAAAGACTGAACAGGGCCTAAAAAGTAGTAATTCTTTATTGCAGGGACTGTTTGGATGTGAAGATCACAACTTTAATGACGCAGCCTAGTTTTGGCCTTAAAGAGGCTCTGTCACCCCATTATAAGTGCCCTATCTCCTACATAATGCGATCGGCGCTGTAATGTAGAGAAGTGCTTTTTATTTTGAAAAACTATCAATTTTGAGCAAGTTATGCACAATTTTAAATTTATGCTAATTCGTTTCTTAATCGCTTCCCGACCGCCCACAGTAAAGTCACGTCGGCATTTGCTGGGCTCTGTGCAGCGCCGACGTGAATTCACGGTGGGTGTTAAAAGCGCGATCCGGGTGTCTCAGAATAGTGCTGACACCCGGATCGCGCTGTTAACCCCTGCCTCTGGTCCCGGAGACATGACTGGGACCGAATTGGTTCAGGTCCCGGTCACGTGATCGCAGGGAAAGTTTGTTACTACAACAAACTGGAAAGTTTGTTACTACAACAAACTGGAAAGTTTGTTGCTACAACAAACTTTCCCGGGGACCGATTGCAGGTGCTGCAATCGGTTATAAGGCAGAACCGGAGGCCATACAACGGCCCCCGGGTCTGCCATGCACAGCAGCCTATGAGAACCAGCCGGAGGCCGGTCCTCATAAGCTTCCTGTCAGTGTGACTCTCAGCGTCACACTGACAGTTTTTAATACGTTACACTACCTAGGTAGTGTAATGTATTATAGCAGCGATCAGTGCTGCCAGTCTTCAAGTAAAACAAGTAAAAAAAGAAAGAAAAATGTTTCATAAAAGTGTAAAAACAAGTTATAAAAGTTACGAAAACAAAAAATGCTTTTTTTCCTATAATAAGTCTTTTATTATAGGAAAAAAAAATTAAATGTTAAAAAAAGTACACCTATTTGGTATGACCGCGTTCACAACGACCCAAACTATAAAACTAATATTATTTTTCCCGCACGGTGAACACCGCAAAAAATAAATTAAAAAACAATCCTAGAATCACTATTTTTTTGATCATCAACCCTCCAAAAATATAGAATAAAAAGTGATCAAAAAGTCACATGTACCCTAAAATAGTACCAATAAAAACTACAACCCGTCCCGCAAAAAACAAGCCCTTACACAGCTTTTTTGATTGAAAAATAAAAAAAGTTATGGCTCTCAGAATATGGTGACACAAAAAAATAAATAATTTTATCGAAAAGTGATTTTATTGCGCAAATGCCACAAAACATAAGAAAAACTATATACATCTGGTATCGCCGTAATAGTATCGACCCGCAGAATAAAGTAAAATGTCATTTATAGCGCACGGTGAAAAGTGTAAAAAAAATAAAAAGACAAAAAACATTGTCAGAATTCGTTTTTTTGTCACTTTGCTTGCCAAAAAAAAATCCTGTACCCTAAAATGGTACCAATGAAAACTAGATTGTCTCATAACAAATAAGTCCTCGTATGGCTCCGGTGAAGAAAAAAATAAAAAAAGTTCTGGCTCTCAGAATATAGAGACAGAAATTGTGCAGTGTCCAAAAGCTGATAAGATCGGGCGCCATTTATCATTGGCCACATATCTGCGGATTATTATTTATTTACCGAATTATTAACCCTCTTATTATGTCCTGATGTACTCTGCCCAATTTACACATACCCCCACATCATCAACTGAAATACCAGCAAAACCCCAAACAGAACAGTTACCAAGCAAACTCTGCGCTCCAAAAGCCAAATGGCGCTCCCTCCCTTCTGAGCCCCACAATGTGCCCAAACACCAGCTGACGTCCACATATATGATATTTTATATCCTGGAGAACCCGCTCAACATTGTATGAGGTATTTGTCTTCAGTGGCACAAACTGGGGACAATATATTGTGCATTAAAATGGCACATCAGTGGAAAATTGTAATTTTCACTTTGCACCATCCGCTGCGCATTAACGCAGTCGCGCACCAAAACTTAATAGCATGTCGTGGTGCGGGGGGTTATATATGGAGCGGGCTCATGCGCTGCGCCCGCTCCATATTCTGCAGGTGTCCGCTGTTTATTACAGCTGACACCCAGGACTAATGGACAGGAACAGCGATCGCGCTGTTACAGGAGCCTGTAAAAATGATATTATACTGCAATACATTAGTACTGCAGTGTATTGCACCAGCGACCTAATGATCGCTCGTTCAATTCCCCTAAAGGGACTTTTGGGAGGTTTCCACTGTTTTGGTACCTCAGGGGCTTTGCAAATGCGACATGACACCCGAAAACCATTCCAGCTAAATTTGAGATCCAAAAGCCAAATATTGTTCCTTCCCTTCTGAGTCTTGCCATGGGTCCAAACAGCAGTTTGTTACCACATATGGTGTATTGCTGTAATCAGGACAAATTGCTTTACAAATTTTGGGGTGATTTTTCTCCTTTATTCATTGTAAAAATTAAACACTTATGTTTTTTCAGAAAAAAGTAGATTCATTTTCACAGCCTAATTCCACTAAATTCAGCAAAAAAACTGTGGGGTCAAAATGCTAACTATACCCCTAGAAAAATTCCTTGAGGGGTGTGGTCTACAAAATGGGGTCACTTTTGGGGGGTTTCCACCGTTTTGCTCCCTCCAGGGCGTTGCAAACGCGACATGGCACTGAAAACCAAAATCCAGCAAAATCTGTGCTTCAAAATCCAAATGGCGCTCCTTCCCTTCTGAGCTCTGCCGTGGGTCCAAACAGCAGTTTAGTACCACATATGGGGTATTGCTGTAATCGGGAGAAGTAGCTTTACAAGTTTTGGGGTGCTTTTTATTCTTTATTCCTTGCAAATTTTCTTTTTTTTAATATTTTTTCAGAAAAAAAAAGTAGATTTTCACTTTCACAGGCAAACTCCAATAAATATAGCAGAAGACCTGTGGGGTCAAGATGCTAACTATACCCCTAGATAAATTACTTGAGGGGTGCAGTTTCCAAAACCGTGTCACTTTTGGGGGATTTCCACTGTTTTGGCACTACAAGTCCTTTTCAAACCCGACATGGTGCCTAAAATATATTCTAAAAAAAGGAGGCCACAAAATCCACTAGGTGCTCCTTTGCTTTTGAGGCCGGTATTTCTGCCCATTATCACACTAGGGCCATATGTGGGATATTTCTAAAAACTGCAGAATTTGGGCAATAAATATTGTGTTGCGTTTCTCTGGTAAAACCTTCTGTGTTACAGATAAAAAATGTATTACAAATGAATTGCAGCAACAAAAAAAATAAAAAATTTGCCCCTCTATATTGCTTTAATTCCTGTGAAAAGCCTAAAGGGTTAAGAAACATTCTGAATGCTGTTTTGAATACTTTGAGGGGTGCAGTTTTTAATATGGGGTCTATCTAGTACATAAGGCCCTCAAAGCCACTTTAGAACTGAACTGGTCCCTGTAAAAATCGCCTTTTGAAATTTTCTTGAAAATGTGAGAAATTGCTGCTAAAGTTCTACGCCTTGTAACGTCCTAGAAAAATAAAATAATGATCAAAAAACTATGCAAATATAAAGTAGACATATGGAATATGTGAAATAGTAACTATTTTGTGTGGTATTACTATCTGTTTTACAAGCAGATACATTTAAAATTAGAAAAATCATAATTTTTGCAAATTTTCTCAACATTTGGGTGTTTTTCACAAATAAGCAATGAATTTATTGACCAAATTTTTCCACTAATATAAAGTGCAATATGTCACGAGAAAACAATCTCAGAATCCAGCATTCCAGAGTTATTACCACATAAAGTGACACGTCAGATTTGAAAAAATGGGGCTGGTCCTGAAGGCCAAAATGAGCTCGGTCTTGAAAGGGTTAATAGACAACTGGGCGTGTTTTTACTTTTTTTACCAACTGGGCGTTGTAAAGAGAAGTGTATGACGCTGACCAATCAGCGTCATACACTTCTCTCCATTCATTTTTAGCAGTACTCGCAACACAGCGTGATCTCGCGAGATCACCCTGTGCAGTCACATACTCCCATATTAACTTTACCGAAGTGTCTTGGGAGTGAATAGACCACCTCCAGGGAGGACGTAATATCTATTCATCACTCCCGACACGTGAAAGACAGCACTGACAAGTCCACCCCTCCCATGTACCTATTGTAGTCCAGGATGCAGTCTGGTTTGGGGGTCTCTGTACTGGTACATGGGTACTGGTGTGGCCATGTATTGTCAATACAAGGACATCTCTCTGGTCCTTGTACTTGACACATTATGTTGCTGCTGGATTGTGCCCTGCTCTCACCCCTTCTCAGTGTTTGCCCAAGCAGTGTCTTAGGGAGGCCTCAGGTTTTTTCTAGAAGTGCCACATGCCACAGTACTTCTGGAAGTTAGGCACTTGAAGAGTGGGACGCTGGTATAAAAGTTATCCAGGTAGAGGTGGTAACCCTGGTCCAGCAGTGGGTGCACCAAATCCCACACAATTTTTGCATTAACTCCCAGTAAGGGGGGGGGGGGGGCATTCATGGGGCTGAATACAGGTGTCCTTCCCTACATATATCCTAGGCGCTTTTTCAACCAGTTCCTGTGGTTGCCGTCTCCACTCCTCACTATGTCTCAGGGTATGTGCTTACGTTCACTTCTGAATTTTATATTATTTCTGACAATTACCTTAGTTACATCTTTGGCTTTTTTGCCTGCATTTTTTGTCAGGGTCTCCCACGTTATTCATTGTGTATTCAATTAGTACTCTTACCATTCATATGTGGGCATAGTATCCTAGTACATACCATTCATTAATTTACTTTGCTGTGGGTAATGTGAGTAGATTCCGGCCACCTATGGTTGGTTGTCTCTGGTCTTTTACATCTGACCTCATTGTCTTTCTCCGTATAGAATCCATTCTTTTTATTCCGTATTATGTTATTGTCATTATATTTAATAAATATCTTCTACTTTTGAATATCATTCTTTCAGGGGCTATGTTCTCGCATGGTTCGCGTTTAGGTTATCTACTGAAGAATAGTTCGCCTAACATCGAGGCAATGGAATTTTTCTTCTTGTTGGTCTTTAGGATCTGGACAAAAGGAAGGTAGAATTATTTCTTGGTCTCTATGGAAGGCAGCAGATACTTTCGGAATAAAGGAAGGATCTAGTTTTAGAATGATCTTGGTTTTTTTGAACTTTTAGGTAGGGTTCTATGACCGGCAGAGATTGGATTTCTCCAATCCTTCTTGCTGATGTAATAGCAACTAAGAATGCAGCTTTTAGAGATAAAAAATGCATATTAATCATGTCGAGCAGCTTAAAAGGGGGGGGGGGGGGGAGAATAACAAAGAGCCATGAACACTACATTTAAATCCCAGATAGGTACTGATTTCTTTAGGGAGAGCTAAAGGAGTTTTGAAAAAATTACCAAAGGCTGAGATCTGCACTTTTTAAGGTACTAGGGCTAAGCCCTTTTTTGAATCCGGATTGCAAGAAATCTAGGATCTTCGCGATGTTGGGAAGAAAGGGGTCTGGTCCCGGATCTCCATACCAGGAACAGAATTTCTTCCAAATTTTGATATATTTTTGAGGTAACTTCTTTATGACTTGATAAGATAGTTGAAATTACCTCATCTGACAGACCGTGGTTCCTCAAGATCTGCCTTTCAGGATCCAGGCTGACAACTTCAGAGTTTCTATTCCCTGAAAGAATAAAAGGACCCTGGGAGAGAAGATTCTTCTTGGCTGGGAGCATAATAGGGTCTTCCAAATGCTAGGTACTTTAGGACTAGAAACCAGCTTCTTTTTGGCCAATAGGGAAGAATAATGATGTTTTGTCAAATCTTCCTGGATTTTTCTTAATACCACTGGTATTAGAGGAAAGGCATAGGCCAGATCCATGTCCCAGGGTTGGGATAATGCATCTACCCACAACGGGTTGTCTTTGAGATTTAGGGAGAAGAATGTCTCTACCTGGGAGTTTTTACTTGTGGCAAAGGTCTATTTGTGAATAACCCCACCTTCGGGTTAAGGACAGAAAAATTTCCCTGTTCAGGGACCATTCTCCGGGGACCCCCTTGCTTATGTTGCTTGGGCAGAGCCACCAGTGGAGAGACGATTTCACTGTTTCAGAAATCTGAATTCAAGGAGTCCTATTTTCGATCCCACTGGGACAGGGTCAGATTCTGTAAGGGTCTGGAGTGAAATTGACTCCATGGAATGGATTGGATGCAAGACGTCATCATTGCCAACATCCACATTCCTTCCGTTATGGAACAAGTACTCTTTCCCCAAAATGTCCTCACTTCTGTCAGTAGAAGTATTTGTTTCTCCCTTGGGAGGAAGGAATGTTGAAGGGAGGAGTCTAGCAGCACTCCTAAGAAGACCTATTTTTGGGGAGAAGACTTGACTTCTCGAAGTTGATTATCCATACCAATTCTTGGAGTACGGAGAGAACCTGTAGCCGATTGCTGTTTAGGATAGAAGGGGGATCTGCGGTCAACAGGAAATCATCTAAATATTGGATAATCACTATGCTTTGACTTCTTAATAACATAATCTTTGTAAAAATTCTGGGGCGAAGGAAATGCCGAAGGGGAGACAGACAAATTGGAAGTGGAGAACGGAAGGACCATTCTGAATCTCAAATCTGAGGAATTTCTGGTAAGCAGGGTGGATAGGGACACGATAGTACGCATCCTTTAAAATCGATCTTACACATTGACGCTTCTTCCCTTATTAGGGTACGTGCACACGAGGTCATTACGTCCGTAATTGACGGACGTATTTCGGCTGCAAGTACCGGACCGAACACAGTGCAGGGAGCTGGACTCCTAGCATCATACTTATGTACGACGCTAGGAGTCCCTGCCGGACAACTGTCCCGTACTGTATTCATGTTTTCAGTACTTCAAAATAAGTCCGTCAATTACGGACGTAATGACCTCGTGTGGACATACCCTTAGAGGAATAGTCGATCTGATAGACTTGCGAATTTTGAACTTGCGATATTTCACCCATTTGTTCAGTAACTTCAGGTTGATTATCGTCCTCTAAGAGCCGTTTGGTTTCTTGACCAAGAAGATTATCTAATAGTGGACCTTGAATATGTGTTTTGGGGAACTGGAGTAATTGCTTTTAATATTAGCAGTTTCTCGATGTCCAAGATGAAGATCTCTTGATCGGTATCTATTTATTAGAAATTTCTCTGGAGCCCTACAGGCGCATGTGGTGGACCTGACGGTCTGTGCTCTTGGGGTCCTAGAGTATGTGGGACGGGCTGACACGACCAAAGGCCTGATCTCAATGGCGTACAGGAGCTTACTGTCCAAACACTTGGGAAACCCAATGGTGCTGGTAAAAGCTAAATGGGAACAGGATGTCGGTCCATTGACCGAGGAGGAGTGGGAGGAGATATTAGCGTCCACATGTCACTTATCGCTCAGTCTGGCGCAGAGGAGATCTCAACTCTTCCTGATACATAGAGTGTACCGCACTCCGTGGGTATTAAAACAGATGGGTATTAGAGCGGATGCTAAATGTCCTAGGTGCACGGAGGAGAAGGCGGACATATTGCATATGTTTTGGTCATGTGAGGCCCTGAGGACCCTATGGGGGGAAATATTGGACCTAATAAAGCAGGTGTATGGTCGGGAATTGGCGGCAGACCCTAAAGTTATGTTGTTGGGAGCGGTGGGAGAATTGGAGAGGGACAGAATGGCAAGCCTGGCAATTGCCAAGATATTATATCAAACGAGGAAATGCATTGCTAAACACTGGCTGGACGCGGAGCCACCAGGGATGAGGGAGATTGTAGGAATGTTGAATTATAATATCCTGATGGAGTATAAGATATTCTCTAAAAGGGGCACGGAAAAAAAAATTGAGAAACAATGGAGCAGATGGTTGGCCTGTCCTGAGGTGCTGTCACCTGAACTGAGCAGACTAAGGGCGAGAGTCGTCTGAGGAACTGGTGGTAATAGAGTCTGGAGCAAAGAAGGGGTGGTGGGGAAACTTGATAAGAGAAATGTGCTCTGACCTGGAATGGTACTAGAAACAAAGGGCGGAGATATAGTGGGGGGCTGTGCGGGGAGGGGGGGTAAGAGGGGAAGTTGGGGATTTCCTGATATGCTGTAACTATTGTATACGATGTTGGAAAATTGTAATGTGAATGTTAATGTGTTATTTCATTTCTGTGTTCGTATCAATAAAATTGGATTGATGCAAAAAAAAAAAAAAAAAAAAAAAATACATTTCTCTGGAGGAATGGAGGAGAATTCTATTTTGTACCCTTCTTCTATGATCTTTAGAATACAAGGGTTCTGGGTTACTCTTGTCCAGTTGGAATAAAAATGTAGGAGTCTTCACACCACACTCTTGGCATCATTGCTTTGAGGGTTGAAAGGAGTTATTGAGGTTGAGGAGATATCCTCGACCCCCTTCCCCCCTTGGGGTAACACCAGCGACCGGACTTCCCTTTCCCTCTGTAGTTCTGTAAGGTTGCTTCCCTCTGTTGGCGAAACTTACGAACCTGAGAAGGGCTTTTTAGGTTTCTCTTCTGGAAACCCCTTTTTTCTATCCGTTGCGCTCTCCAACAGGTTATCCAGGAGAGGGCCAAACAGCAGAGATCCTGTAAATGGGATAGAACATAGTTTGTTTTTGGACTTCGTGTCTCCTGACCACATCTTGAGCCATAATGCTCTTCTAGCAGCATTTGAGAGAGCCCCATTCCTGGCAGCAAACCTAATAGATTCAGCGGATGTGTCTACCAAGAATCCGGTTGCCATTTTTAGTAAGGGTAGAGATTCTAATAGATCTTCTCTTGATGTTAATGTTTTCATCATTAAATGGGTCTCTAGTTGGTTTAACCATATAAACATCGATCTTGCTACAGATGTGGCCACGATTTGTAGAAATTAAAGCGGATGAAGATTCCCAAGCTCTTTTCAGCAGTCCGGTCATGGGGGGTCCTTTAGCTGAGAGGAATCTTCTAAGGTATAGACATACTATATATTATATTACATACTACATGTTTTTCAGATGCACATATCGATGCAGAAGCTTGAGCATCACTGCATCCTCTACAGAAGTTAACGAATTGTTTCCTGTGGTTAGGAGCAATGGGCAGGATGATGTTGGATTCTATTCACACCTCAAGTAATTGTTGCCGTATTCCCCATGAAGTTTGAAAATTTACATATGGTATGCTTATAACGTACATATATTGAATGTGGGCATATCCATATGATCTGCCATAAATGTCTGATCATAGTGTCCAACCCGTTGTGCTAATTTGTTTTCCTATAACAAAATCCAATACATATACGTAAAGCTTTATTCCCTTACCCATTCTCTGTTTTTCGTCTGCTATCATATAGGGGCTTTCCTACCAATAGCATTGGATGGCAATCCATGACATACAACCTCAATATATGAAAAATACCCAGGGACCAAGAAATTTGGTCCTGAAGAGTAAGGAGTGGTCAGTGATAGGAGATCACTAACCCAAAACGTGCTGGGAACACAAGGAGGAATGGAACAGCAGTGGGAAACAGAAAAAGTATTTTTATTTTTTTTAAACTTTAACTTTTTTCACTTTCTATCTCTGCTCACAACTGCTGAATGCTGAACACCTCTCTAACTCCAACAGAGACGTTTAGAGTGGGTGCAGCAGGAACTGATGTCAGGGAGAGGAAGTGGAGACAACGATTGCCGCTATTGGACAGTTAGTCACTGTCTAACCAATAGCGGCGATTGTGAAGGCGGGACCATCTCGATTGGTCCTGGCACATTGAGCTGTGATAGCTGCTGTTTCCGAAAGCAGGCTATCATAGCTCATGAACACGCACAGCGCTGTATTTCATGCAGGACGTACTATTACGTCACGGAGTGCGAATTATGCGCTTACGACATAATATTATGTCCAGGAGAGGGAAGGGGTTGATGGATTTCTATTCCGCACACCATAAAAAAAAATATACACGAGAACTATTACAAGTAGTGCCTAAATAAAATGTGTTAAGACACGTTTTATTATACGCAGGATACCATCAATTAAAATAGGATACCTTAAGAGCTTACTTCATACAACTAAGACATATAGTGAATAGGTGTATAAAAGCTCATACAACTATCTTCTGGCAGCAAAATCAGGCCATTACGTAGATATAAACTAGAAAAAAACAAAAAACTAATTATTCCATTTGGCCATTAATAGGGTATTCCCATCTCTGACAATTATGGTGGTCGAACCCGCACCGATAAGGAGAAAGGAGATCCCATATCTTCTGCTTGAATGAAACAGAGGCCAAGCATGCGTGCTGCTGCCCCATTTAAAGAATATGGGACTTCCGGAGATAGCCGAGCGCGCTGCACATTACCTCCAGAAGTCCTATATGCTTTAAATGGAGCATCAGCGTGCATGCTTGGCCTTTACTTCATTCAAACAGGAGACACATGACCACCGTTCTCCTGATGAGTGGGTGTCCCAGCATTATGACCTCCACCGATCAGACACTTACTACCTATCCTGTGGATAGGTAATAAGATTTAATCTTGGTCAAACACCTTTAAAAAGGCATTAATAGAATGGTTTTAAAACTAACTTTAAAAAAAAATAAAAAAGTGTGCGTGAAGGAAGCCTTTACTCCTAATGCACTCTCCAGCTTTCATACTATTTTTGTCATAAAAGAGGAAAAGTAGTTACTCTGAAACATAAAGCTAGATTCTGTTTTGCATATTTTATTTTGCGCAACCGGCAATGTAAATAGAGGTTTACATTTTAGTTGACCTGGCTACATCCAGGGTCATGTACGTAGGTATTCATGTAAATACATAGTCAACTCTAACACGGGATCGATACAAATACACTAGATTACATTTCTGACTGACCAGTGACCTTGGTTTACACTGCAAATAAAAACAGAGAACAAAAATACCAAGCCAAAAAAACAAAACAATGAAGTAAGGCTTCGTTCACACCTGCTTTGGAGGTTCCGTTAGGGGCCTCCGCCGCAGATCCGGCATGGATTATTGCAGACAATAGCGCAGCCTGCTGAGCTATTATGGAATAGTGCCGGATTCTGCGCTGTTGTGTCCGGTAAAATCACGCACATTCGGAAGGAAAGCCGACGGAACCCATTGAAATCCATGTCCGTTGTGTATCGGAAAAGTTGCTGGTTATTCCCTTGTTCTGCTCCTCTGACGGAGCAGAACGGAATGTCACAAGGCAGACGTCAACATAGCTTTACAGAGGAGTAAAAATAAGTAAATAGCAGCATTGTACTTACACGGGTTAACATCTCTATATCTGTTCCGATTCTTATTTTCTGGATTCTTCGCTATCTTATTGGGCAACATAGGAGAATTAAACCTTATTTCCTATAAAAATACAAAAAAATAGTTTCTTAAAAGAACGCTTAGAAATACGTCAACTATTATCAAACGCAATAGGAAAAGCAGAGTCTAGAAAGGACAGAGAACCTGTGCCATACTATAGGAATCTAGACGCGTGGGCACTGCCACTATGCCCGTGTGGTCAGGATCTCTGCTGTAATACACAGCCACTACCCCGCTCTAATGGCGGATATCTGAGAACTGATCTCCGTCATTTAACTGCTTGTATGCAGCAAGCAGAGGTGATATACACCGAAACTTTAAATGGGTAGACAACCTAGGGTTTATTAAACAATCGTATTTTTTTTAAAGCATTTTCCTGTAAAAAAAATAAAAAAAATAAGTTCATCATCATATGTAGCCCAACATAGTGTATAGGGAGAGACCTGTCAATCAAATTGAGCCAGGCAGAGAAAAGCCAGAAATGAGCCACCCAGCGGACAATTCTACCCAGGCACGGCACTTATTAAAACTATGTTCTGGTTGCTGAACAATGGGAGCCCTACGCAAATACTAGGTTAACCCTTTATATGCCCTTGTTTTAAATGCCTGTGTGTCACGACAAAGTAAAAATTCTGGCATACGTGGTGTGCAAATTATTCAAATAGTATCCAAAAATACAGCATTTTAGAACTACATTGTGGGGCATGTGAAGTCATACTGGGAATTGGACTAATCCACAAATCCAGGAATCTGAAAATCAAACATGACATTTTATACAGCTCATTACCGATTCAAAAGTGTGAAAAAAAAACAACCAAAAAAAGCCACACAAAACTGGCCATCATATTTAGCATGGTCAATATAGGAGATTGTTCTACACAAGGTAGACACCATACATACGAGAGATTCCCCCGATTATGTATGTGAACACCCGAACATTACATCCTCATGTAATCGTTAGCCATGGTCTTGGATTAAAAGGTTGATTATTATGGAGTTGGTCCCGACTTTGCCGCTACAACAGCCTGCAGGTTTCTGGGCACGCTCTCCGCTAACATTCTTCCATATGTTGTCCAGTTCTAGGAGGCTGGATTCAAATGGAACGGAAATTATGTGGATCAGAGAATCTGCAGAATGTTGATGAAATTTGCTCAAATCTTATCCACATGGATGGTTTTGGTAGTCCGCTGCAGATTTTTCACATAGAAATTACACCTGAAAATTCTGCAGCATTTCCATCCCATGTAATCTAGCCTAACAGCATGGAGAGGGCTGAAATCCTATGAACTGATAGGTTGTCGGAGAGGTAGCATCTTATAACAGTGCCATGTTCAAATTCAATAAGCTCTTCGGTATAACTCATTCTACAGACCTATTCAGGCAATCAATGTTTACGTCCGGGTGCTGCCCGAGTGTATATCTGACATCATCCGTGCAGAAGAAATTGTAGTATGCACTAGTTTGGAAGAACCCAACATGAGAATCGAACTATTCAAGTCAATGTGCCAGTGGAACAAGGAAAAAAAAAAACAACAATCATCAGAATGCAGTCCATTTTTCACTGATGGATTGGTAGGAGATGCTGAGAAAAAAAAAAAAAAAAAAAAGCAGTCCATTTTTATTTTTTTCCCAATAATGATCACTGATGCTACATGGACGTTAAGAAACGGACACACGGAACGCACTGACAATAGGGATTCGACTGATTTAAAATACAGATTGAGGCCTTATTCACACAAGCGTTTCGGATTTGCATCTGCAAAAACGGGCCGTTTGTCATGCATATGACCGGTCGAGTTGAGTCCATGTGTCATTCATTATTATCCTCTGTAAGCACTTTCCGGTTTCACAAATTTTTTTTCTCTGCATTTCTGTGCGGTCCATTTTTTCACACACCCATAGGCTTTAGTTAGGCGAGTCTGGTCCACAAAAAACACAGACCAGAATAAGACATGGAGAGTTTCTCGTAAAGGACACACGCTCCATGAAGAAACATGGATGCGTGAATAGCCTCAGAATTGCATGGGTCAGTGTGCTGTTCGTTGTTAAAATGGACAGCAAACTGACGAGAAACGCGCTCGTGTGAATAAGGCCTAACTACGGTTTACCTGTGGAGATTTTAGGCCGGCCTGTGTTCTGGTCAGCAATTGGTGCGGCTGAAACAGCTAAATACACCATTTAAAAAGGGTTTTGTGTTTACATATGTAGTGTATGTTGGCTTTGCCCATAATGTGCTGCCAATTCTAACACATTAACCCCTTCCTGACATTTGTAGTCAGTACAGGTTTTGGAAAGCTAGTGCTTCGGCTAAGAAGCGGAGTCCGTGCCCTCAGTCTCATGTGTCAGCTGTATGGCGGGGACCGAAGTTAGCTTAGATCCCCACCATTAATCCTTTAAATGCAGAGGTCAAAAGCGACCGCTGCATTTAAGGGGTTTGTAGCCAATCCGTACACCCGTGACATGATTGCGGGGGTGTAGACAGCTGCACTGGCAACAGGAGGACTCCCGGATGCAGAGCCTAATCGACTTGCTATCAGAGAACGATTGACAGTCCTAAAACATAGCATTCTACGCAGACAGTTGGACCTTCAAATCCCCTAGTAGGACCCAAAAAAAAAACGAAAAATAAAAATAAAAAAATCGCCCTCTTACCAAGTACTTTATTATTGAGAAACATAAAACCATACATAATTGGTATTGGCGCGTCCGTAACAGACTAAACTATAAATAAAGTTATGTTATTTACTCCACGCGGTGAACGCCGTAAAAAACTACGACATAATTGCTGTTTCTTTGGTCACCTTGCATCCCAAAAAACAGGATAAAAATTCATCAAAAAGTAGCCTGTACCCCAAAATTGTACCAATAAAAACCCCACCAATCGTCCTGCAAAAAAAAAAAAACAACCTCTCATACCACTACATCTATAAAAAAATAAAATAAGTTAAGGTTCTCATAAGGAAAGAAAAAATACGCAGATGTGCAGGCCCAAGGCGAACATTCTTCTGTTTCAAGAGGCGATTTCTCAAGGCCCTAATATTAGGGAACCAGGAAGGAGAGGGCCCAAACATACACATTATTACCAGGACAACACTTCCCTGCAAAATTCCCCAAACTACTAAAGGTGCAGAGTGTGGACTAAAAAGGACATCAATTATCAGTGCGACACTGGCTTGTGCATGAATATTGCTTCACAGAATAACAAACAATTATGATTTTATTTTTTTTATACCATTATACCTTACGCCCTGATGTAATCTGCTCAGCTTACATGTACCCCCACATTATAAACTTAAATACCAGTAATACTCCAAACAGAACTACTACCAAGAAAATTCACGCTCCAAAAGCCAAATGGCGCTGCCACCATACTGAGCCCTACAGCATGCCCAAACAGCTGTTTACTTCCACATATATGGCATCCCCATACCCGGGAGAACCCTTTTAACAATTTTTGGAGTGCGACTCCAATGGCACAAGCTGGGCATAACATATTTCCCACTGAAATGTCACATCTAGGGAAAAATTGAGATTTTTAGTAGAGGTGAAATTTACTAATTTTATTTTGCAGAAATTCATTTTTTTCCTGTAACAGAAGGTTTTACCAGAGAAACGCAACTCAATATTTATTACCCAGATTCTTCAGATTTTAGAAATGTCCCACATGTGGCCCTAGTGTGCTAATGTACTGAAGCACCGGCCTCAGAAACAAAAAGGAGCACCTAGTGGATTTTGGGACCTCATTTTTATTTCTATTATTTATTTATAATAAATTTTAGGCACCAGGTCAGCTTTGAAGAGGTGATGCCAAAACAAAAGGAAACACCCCAAGACAGACCCTATTTTGGAAACTACACCCCTTGAGGAATTAATCTAGGGGTGTAATGAGCATTTTGACCCCACAGGTGTTTTAGATTTTATTAGAATTGGGCGGTGAAGATGAAAAAACATTTTTCTTCAATAAGGGTATGTGCACACACAAAAGGGAAAACAGCTCCTGATTTTCAGACATTTTTTAATCAATGTCGCGGTTTTTTAACGGCCATTTTTGGAGCGGTTTTTCAATAGAGTCCATTGAAAACATCTCCAAATACTTCCCAAGAAGTGACATGCACTTCGTTTTCTCGGCCGTTTTTTTACACGGCCGTTCTTCTAAACGGGCACATAAAAAAAACACGGCCCGTCGGAACAGAACGCCGTTTTTCCCATTGAAATCAATGGGCAGATGTTTGGAGGCGTTCTGCTTCCGATTTTTCAGCCGTTTCCGGCCCGAAAATAAGCAGTGTGAACATACCCTAAGACGTAGCTTTAGTGCAAAATTTTTCATTTTCTCAATAAATAAGGGAGAAAAAGCACCCTAACATTTGTAAAGCAATTTCTCTAGAGTAAGGCAATACCCCATATGTGGTCACAAACTGTTTGGGCACACAGTAGGGCTCAGAAGAAAAGGAGCACCATTTGGCTTTTGGAGTGCAGATTTTGCAGAATTGGTTTCTGGGCGCTATGTCGCATTTGCAAAGCCCCTGTGGGACCAAAACAGTGGAAATCCCCCAGAAGTGACCCCATTTTGGAAACTACACCTCTCAAGGTATTTACCTAG
The DNA here is from genome assembly GCF_050947455.1 of Rhinoderma darwinii. NCBI lineage: Eukaryota > Metazoa > Chordata > Amphibia > Anura > Rhinodermatidae > Rhinoderma > Rhinoderma darwinii. The sequence continues at coordinate 118,401,299 of NC_134691.1, forward strand.
GGGTGTAGTGAGCATGTTAACCCCGCACGTGTTTTCCAGAAATGAATGTGCGCTCTGTTGCAGAGTGAAAATAGGAATTTTTCCATAGATATGCCAATATGTAATGCCCAGCTTGTGCCACCATAAGACAGCTCTCTAATTTTTATGCGGTCTTTCCCGGTTTTAGAATCACCATACATGTGGCCCTGGACGATCGACATGGCTCAGGAGTGAATGAGTACCATGCGAAATTGAGGCCTAATTTGGCGATTTACTAAGTGTTAGTTCCCAATTGCAGAGGCTCTGATGTGAAATAATAAAAGAAACCCTTAAGAAGTGACACATTTTGGAAACTACACCCTACAAGGCATTTATTAAAAGGTGTACGGAGCATTTTTACCCCACAGGTCTTTTCCACAAACGAATGCACTGCAGATCGTGCAAAGTAAAAAATTATTCCCTAAAATTGGAGGTTACTGGAGTCTCTGTCCCCAACTCTCCGGAAGCAGCTCTTTTATTCATGTTCCCGATGCCAATACAAGTTTATAAAAGCTCACTAGTTAGACACCTCCTTCAGGCAGCAAAGTCAGTGATCCCGCGCAGGTGGAAAACGGCAATACCTCCAACATTAGATGAGTGGTTTCAGGAAGTTGCCGCGATACAGCGAATGGAACACCTGGTGGCTCACTCTCCGGCAGCTGTGGTAAAATACACATCTACGTGGTATCCTTGGATAGTGTTTCTTTCTTCTCCTTCCTACCTCACGGCTGTAACCTGAGTTGGCCTATGCTCTTGTGAAATGTACTGTGACGCTTGCTGGCTGATGTTTTTTCACCCAGAATACCCCAGAATCGGAGTCCAGGATCCCCTTGTCCTCTCCCCTCCCTCCTACTCCTCCCCCTCTGGGGACCTTTTTCTATACTTTCTCTTCCCCTGTCTAGGGTAATGTGCCGCTCCCTCTCTGTTTGAATTAAGTGGCCTCACTGTGCCTCCTGATGTGTTGCTGTAAGAATTCTCCATGCTACTGTTGTATACTGCGCAGTGTCCTTCCTATTGAGATGTGATGCACATTATTGATTGATTTCTCTTCTTTGTTGTTGTTCTGATTTGGTCCACTGACCTTGTTTGTCGGTTCCATTTATGGTGTGGAGGCCTTCCCTCCACTATGTTGTGTAATTTTGTGTTTTGAAACTCAATAAAAATTTTTGAATAAGAAAAAAAAAAATTATTCCCTAAATATGCCATTTCAGTGTCAAATATGTCGTGCCCAGCTTGTGCCACTGGAGACACTCCCCAAAAAATTGTTAAAAGGGTTCTCCCGGGAATGGCAATGCCATATATGTGGAAGTAAACTGCTGTTTGGGCATGCTGTGGGGCTCAGTAGGGAGGCAGCGCCATTTGGGTTATGGAGCGTGGATTTTGTTTGGTAGTAGTTTTGTTTGGGGTATTACTGGTATTTCAGTTTATAACGTGGTGGCATATGTAAGCTGGGCAGAGTACATCAGGGGTATAGTCACGTGGTATAATAATGGGGTTAACAATAAAATAATCCATAGATGTGTGTTCCGCTGTAAAAATTCTTTCTGCACAGGCCAGTGTCGCACTGATAAATGGTGTCATTTCTTATCCCCCTTTTGGTACACACTCTGCACCTTTGCAGTTTGGGGAATTCAGCTGGGAAGTGTTGTACTGGCTTAAATACGGGCACACTCGCTTCCAGCAGATATGTTCGAGTCCTAACCTTCCCGGTTCCCTAATTTTAGGGCCTTGATAAATCGCCGCTTGAAACAGGAGAAACTGCATCGCTTTATTTCCTGACATATTGGAGACTTACCGAATTTTTTTTGCAGGACGAGCTGTAGTTATTATTGGTACGATTTTTTTGGTACATGCGACTTTTTGATCACTTTTTATCCTATTTTTATCCTATTTTTTGGGAGGCAAAGTGACCAAAAACAGCAATTTTTTTACATAGCGTTCACCATGCGTTATAAATGACATGTTACATTTATTCTGCGGGTCAGTACGATTCCGGCGATACCAGATTTATAGCACTTTACGTTTTACAACTTTTTGAACAATAAAATTACTTTTGTAAAAATACATTTTTTTTCTGTCGCCATGTTGTGAGAACGATAGCATTTAATTATTTTTTTGTCGATGGAGCTGTATGAGGGCTTGTTTTTTGCGAGATGAGCTATAGTTTTTATAGGTACCATTTTTGGATACATGCGACATTTTGTTTACATTTTTGTAGGGCGAAGTGACAAAAAAACTGAAATTCTGGCAGTTTTTTTACGCCATTCACCGAGTGGAATAAATAACATAATATTTTTATAGTTCGGGATGTTACGGACGTGGCGATACCAAATATGCATGGTTTATATATATTTTTCAATAATAAAAGGACTTGATAAGGGAAAAAGGGCGATTGTGTTTTGTTTTATTTTATTACTTGATTACTTGAAACGTTATATTTTTTTCCACTTTTTTTTTTTAGTCCCACTAGGGGACTTGAAGGTCCAACTGTCAGATATTTTTCTAATATATCGCACTACATAGGTCAGCTACGGAAGCCTTTTGGCACCGCTTCCGGGCAAGGCCTGAAAGGCTTTCATAGTAGGCAGATCGGGAGGCCAGTATTAGGCTGGATTCACACGAGCACATTACGTCCGTAATGGACGGACGTATTTCGGCCGCAAGTCCCGGACCGAACACACTGCAGGGAGCCGGGCTCCTAGCATCCTACTTATTTACGATGCTAGGAGTCCCTGCCTCGCTGCCGGACAACTGTCCCGTACTGTAATCATGTTTTCAGTACGGGACAGTAGTTCCACGGAGAGGGAGGGACTCCTAGCGTTGTACATAACTATGATGCTAGGAGCCCGGCTCCCTGCAGTGTGTTCGGTTCGGGACTTGCGGCCGAAATACGTCCGTCCATTACGGACGTAATGTGCTCGTGTGAACCCAGCCTTAGGCCTCCGGTTGACATTGCAGCCACCGGAACCCCGGCAATTTCATTGCTGGGGTGCCGATAAGCTGTTAACACCTTAAATGCAACGATGGCTTTTGACCGCTGCATTTAAGGGGTTAATGGCAGGGATCGGAGCCAACTTCGGTCCCCGCCATTACAGCAGGATGTCAGCTGTAAGATACAGCTGACATCCGGGGATGATGGCACCGACTAGGCTTCTGAGCCGGTGCCATCCATTTGTTGTAAGTATACGACAGTTTGCCGGAAGCCCTGGCTTTCCATGACGTATAGTTAGCCAAACGTCGGGAAGGGGTTAATGGTGGCACAAGCTGGGCACCACATATTTGACATTGAAATGGCATATCTATGGAAAAATTCCCATTTCCACTCTGCAACATTGAGTGCACACTAATTTCTGGAAAACACCTGTGGGGTTAACATGCTTACTACTTTGAGGGGTATAGTTTCTAAAATTAGGTCACTTCTGAGGGGTTTCCACAGTTTTGGTCCCACAGGGGCTTTGCAAATGTGACATGGCGCCCAGAAGTCAATCCAGCAAAATCTGCACTCCAAAAGCCAACTGGCGCTCCTTCCCTTCTGAGCCCTACTGTGTGCCCAAACAGCAGTTTATGACCACATATGGAGTATGTCCGTACTCTGGAGAAAATTATTTACTAGTGTTTAGGGGTTTGATCTCCTTTATTCCTTGTGGACATTGTTGGTTTGTTTTTTAGCTAAAACTACATCTTATTGGAAAAAATCTATGAAACACCTGTGGGGTCAAAATACTCACTACACCCCTAGATGAATTCCTTGTGGGGTTTAACTTCCAAAATGGTGTATTTTGGGGGTATTTCCTTTGTTTTGGCACCACAAGACCTATTCAAACCTGATATGGTACCCAAAATAAAGTCTAATGAAAAGAATGCCAAAAAATCCACTAGTTGCTCCTTTTGCTTCTGAGGCCTGTGCTTCAGTCCATTAGTACACTGGGGCTACGTGTGGACTATTACTAAAAACTGCAGAATCTGGGCAATAAATACTGATTTGTGTTAATCTGGTAAAACCTTCATTAGCGTTACAGAATTTTTTTTTATTAAAATTGAATTTCGGAAAAAAAAAAAAATAAAATTTGTAAATTTCACCTCCACTTTGCTTTAATTCCTGTGAGACTCCTAAAAGGTTAAGAAACTTTCTAAATGCTGTTTTGAATACTTTAAGGGGTGCAGTTTTTTTAAATAGAGACATTTCTGGGGGTTTCTATAATATAGGCCGCTAAAAAAAAATAAAAAAAATAGGCTTTTGAAGTTCTTGAAAACGCGAGAAATTTCTGCTAAACATAAGTCTTGTGGAGTCCTATAAAAATAAAAGGAGGTTGAAAAAACAAATCCCAACAAAGTAAACACATGGTAAGTGTTAGGGCCTGTTCACATCACCGTTCGCTTTCCTTTCCGGGGATCCGTCTGAGGTTTCCGTCGGGTGAACCCCGCAACGGAAAATGAAAGTGAAACCGCAGCTTCCGTTTCAGTCACCATTGATAGCAATGGTGTCGGAAACATCGATAATGGTTTCCGTTCGTCACCATTCCGGCAGGTTTCCGGTTTTCCGACGGAATAGCGGAGTCAACTGTCCTACTGATTCCGTCGGAAAACCGGAAACTTGCCGGAATAGTGACGAACGGAAACCATTAGCGATGTTTCCCACACCATTGCTATCAATGGTGACTGAAACGGAAGCTGTGGTTTCACTTTCACTTTCCGTTGCGGACTTCACCCGACAGAACCGTCCGACGGAACCCCGGAACGGAAAGCGAACGGTGATGTGAACAGGCCCTTAATAAGTAACTATTTTGTGTGGTATAACTGTCATACAAGCAGATACAATTAAATTTAGAAAAATGCACATTTTCTCAAATAGTTGGTGTTTTACACAAAAACGCTGAATATATCGACCAAATTTTTACCTCTGACAAAGTACAATATGACACGAGAAAACAATCTCTGCATCGCCTGGATAGGTAAAGGCATTCCAAAGTTATTACCACAAAAAGGTGACATGCCAGATTTGAAAAATGAGGCTCTGTCAGGAAGGTCAAAAGTGCCACAGCGGGAAGGGATTAAAACGAAAAAATACAAACACCTGTTTATAAAAGGTGGTTCTATCTTTACATAAAATACTAACAATTAGTCCCTCTTTTAGGATCTCGGAGGCTGAGGGAACCAGAGGTGGTGAAAACGACCATGTTTTATAGAATCCAAAAGTTCAGCACCTATGGATGGATTGAAATATCGTCTGAGACCAAGATTTTTCACGTAAACTAAATCAGGTAACGAAAGTGGTGCTACGTATTATTTTGCAAGTAGACACGATAATATCTAAATAATTGTGCTAAGCTATACTCGATTATAAAAAAATAAAAAAAAAAAAGAGAAATTACCAATTTCAACCAAATTAGATCTTATTTTTCATTTTTGTAAAATTGAAGCTGCAACTGGATTGGTTGCAATGGGCAACTGCCTCACTTTTATTTTCCAGTAGTTTTGATAAATCTCTCTTTGCTTATAATGTTTAATAAATGGCAGATAAGTCTAAACAAATACAAACCAAAATATTTTATAAAGTGATTTGAATTCAAGTGACTGTTTATACCCTAAATACGTAGGAACGTTCATGGAAGAGGAGGGTATTTTGCTCACAGACCTCTTCGGAGGAAAAGATCAGTGTTTTTCCCAGAACATAATCTTCCAGATGATCAAATTACTACAACTTTCCAGAAGCAGCAAGTTAAGGAACAGGAAGCCTCATACAAGCTAATCATTATGAAGAAAGAAGGATAAGAACAAAAACCAGCAGCACCTTCAAAAGAACAGTGTCCCCCCTAGCAATGATTGAATAAGGGGTTTATTAGCTAGGATCCACGCCCCGAGTAGTGTATATGAACATTTGTACTCAATTTTCTACGTTACGACATGTCAGAAGACGGCGTCAGTGGCGGTTCAGGCACTAAAACCCCTATTGGTCACTAGGACTGAAGTCCTGGAGGACAGGCATCATAGCATGGAAATACAGAAATTTCCAAGCTACTCTATCGATTGTTCTGGATACCGGCTCTTGGACCCCAATTGAAGCCATAAAAGAAACTTAACGTAAAAAAATTAAAAAAGTTGGGGAAAAAAGGGATAAGAAAGTTAAAGTAAACGGAAGACGATGAAACACTTTACTAAAACGCTGTTCAGTAAAGTTTGAGAAGAGCAGAAACACAAATGCCATGTTTAACGAACCGCAGCACACCCTAGGTGTGCCATTTGCCCATAAAGGGCATTCTGATTTAAAAAGCGAACCCGCTGAGCTACGCTTTATCCATAACTCTTAGGCCGGATTCACACGAGCCTGTGCGTTTTGCACACGCAAAAAAGGCGGCGTTTTGCATGCGCAATATGCACATAACCGCTCCATGTGGCCTCAGCATATGATGTGCGGCTGCGTGCTTTTCGCGCAGCCGCCATCATTATGACACTCCGTTTGGATGTTTGTAAACAGAAAAGCACGTGGTGCTTTTCTGTTTTTTATTCATCCTTTTCACAGCTGTTGCGCGAATCATGCTGTTCGCACGGAAGTGCTTCCGTGTGAAATGTGTAGTTTTCATGCACCTATTAACTTCAATGGGTGCGTGATGCGCGAAAAAAAATGCCCAAAGAACGGACATGTCGTGACTTTTTTTCAGCGGACTCACGCGGAGTAAAAATCATGCACGTCTGCACGGCCCCATAGACTAATATAGGTCCGTGCGACGGACGTATATCCCGTTCGTCTGAATAAGCCCTTATAGAAATGAAAGGCAGTTACGGAAGCAGCGTGGAAAGCAAGCTACGCGGTTTCTGTGACTGCCATGCACTGCTATGGAAGCTACGAAAAACAGCGTAGGTCAGTGAGCTACGCGGTTTTCATAATTTCTCGACCATGTAATTAATAAGTGGCCCGGGAGGCCGTGGGAACGGAGAACTGGGTTTAGAGGGCCCCGTTCTAGAGATAGGTGCAGGTCCTAGAGATGGGACCCGCATCTTTCTGACATTTATGGCATATCCTGTGGATGTGTCATAAATGTCTCTGATGGGAAAACCCCTTTATTGAGCACCAAATCGCATTATTACAGCGGTCATTAAATAAGAACTACACTTCCTTCAAACTTTTATGTCTCTAGGACATATCAAACGTTTTGGTCGGTGGGGGTTTGGGTGCGATACCCCCACTGTTGCTGAAATGAAGGTGCAGAAGAGCTCCGATGAGCACCCTGCTTCTTCGGCTGTAACCAGCGCTCGTCAGGCTGAAGACGGCTTATATAGAAGGTCAGCATTCCATCCATTACTCTTATCTGTATTACTATATAAATCAGTAATAAATAGGTCGTACACTTTTGCCATAACCCACATTCTACTCGTGCACCCCAGTAAGACATGAAAAATCTTCTTTTTTTTTACAGCGGAAAATCACAAAAGTGTTCGGGTACGTTCACACACAGCGTAAACACTGCATATTCACACAAGCGGTTTAAAACTCGTTTCATCCAGGTTGAATCAGTATTGTGTCAGAGTGCGTTCCGTGAGTTAGTTTTTAACGTCAGTGTACCAGTGATCGTCAGTTTTTCACATACATACTTATTTTTCTTCAGCATCTTCTAGCAATCCATCAGTAAAAAACAGACCGCACACTGATGGACCACGCGCGCACACACACACACACTGATGGACCGCGCGCGCACTGACGCAGTTTTTTTCCACTGACCGGTGCATGCTGAAATTTTCGCTGTATAGACTGATAGTCCATGCGGAAAAAAGGACATGTGCGTAAGCCCTTTGCCTTTAATGAGTCAGACTCAATGCACACGATGCGTATTACATGCAGTTTTGCCATACATATTTGCGTGCGTAAAATCGGGAAATCTCATGTACATGCTGGGTTTTTTTCTGCACAGAAATTGACCTGCAGTGCATATTTTAAAATCCACGGCACGTTCTTTTATCTTGCGTTTCCGCTTGCGAATTGTATCTGGTTATAAGGAAAAACACACCAATTTAGGCATCAAAATGTACCTGCATATTTTCCGCAGCAAAACAAACGTGTGAACGTAGCCACAGCGCTCAGTTCGTGAGCCATCGGTTTTACACTCGGACATGAACATCGCTCGCCTGAATTGGCCCTAACTTGTGCCATATATGCAAGCTGGACTTTCACTAATAATAAAATGCATAATATAAAAACAATCTGAAATTGAATATTTTTAAAGTTCCCTGGAGGACAAAAAAAAATGCTATTATTGAACTATTGGGATACTAATATTGCTCCTTTATTCTACCAGAATTTTCCAGCGACGTGCTTTCCACAGCATACTTTTTATTTAATTGCGGAAAATCCGTAGGATAATACAGTAGGAACAAAGCGGATGAGATTCGAACAAATCTCATCCAAATGCTGCGTAAAAAAAACAAAAACAAAAAAATACTGGACAAAAATTGTTTCATAAATTGACCTACGTTGCATTTTTTTAAACCGCAGCATGTTAATGCTGCGGAATCGCTACTTCGTTGCAGGTTTTTCCCTTTGAATTCAATGGATAGGTAAAAATAGCAGATGTTGCGATTTTTGCGGCAGAAAAGCTGCGATTCCGCCGCAAAGATTGCAAATCAGAAAAAATAAACAAAATCTTATACTTACCCAGATCTCTATGCTCCTCCATGGATGCCGTTTCATCCCATGTGATTGATGCAACCATTCACAGGATGCAGTGGTCACTTGGGGTGCAACGTCATCCCAGGAGGCCAGGCAGCAGGACATTAAAAGGGACACATCACCATAGCTACGGGTATTTTTTTTTTTTTAATTTCTTTTTCCGCAGCGGACATTCCGGCTGAAAAACTGCACCACAATTTAGTGTGGTTTTTTGGCTGGAATTCCGTGCGGCATCCAGAGTGTGAACATGTCTGAAAGGTGGAAAAGATGTATATCCCTACATGTGTAACCTTCCTTACGATTACATGGTATACATGACACTAAATAATGGCATTTACTTTATGGGAATACTGCACGATGGCAGCATGTGGGATTTTGAATGGATGAGCAGTCGTGAATGTGCGATGCTGCTTCATTCAATGTCTATAGGGCCGGCGGGACAGCACTTTGTGGGAAAATAGTCACGTGGGATATGCTGTCCTCTCTGCAGGCAGCATGTTACAGAGCAGGAGGTGCGAAGTAAATGGATATATAGTTTTGTGGAAATTGATTCAGGATAAAACTGCCGAAACCGACGTTTTTTCCCGCGGTGGGTTTTAGCCACTCACGGGTAAAAAAGCGGCATATTCTATCTTGCCGCAGTTCAAAGGGAAGAAAAAGCGTTTGTCGCTGAGTTTTTTTGCCCACGCCGCTCAATGGCAGTGGGCGAAAAACATGGCAAGAAATCGAAGGCAGGTCAAAATCTGCCTCAAAATTCCTTAAGGAATTTTGAGGCAGATTTTTTCTGCCTGCAAAATCCTCGATGTGACAAGAACCTATGAGTGTGCATCCAGAAACAACTGTCAATCACTGCGTGAAGCCCGCCCACTGGACTCCTAAGCCCAGAACGAGCAGGGAGTTAGGTCAATAAAATAAACATTATACTAAATCTTTTCCCACAAATTTATAAGTCAATCCACTCAGCTCCCCCTGGTCTATAACATGCTGCCTGCAGATAGGACGCCATGTTCCACATGACAGGTTCCCTTTAATAAAAGCACTTACTACTTATGATATACACGACTAAATAACGGCATTTACTTTATGGAAACCACTACATAACATCTCTAGAAGGTAGCACTAGTACAAAGAAACATGACTACATGAAGAGATCATCAGTATTCCAGAGGCATCACTATGTGTAGACAACACTAGAGTACTTTACTATACAAAAGTCAACACTACATGTACATACTGCTACATAAAGAAATCACTAAATGATACATGTATAAACATTACTACTCCGACCAATAAACAGACGGATTTACCATGTGGAGGCAGTTCAGTAGGACGACAAGTACAATATAGAGGTACCGCTATAAAAAGGATGAACCCCTACACACAGCTACCGCTATAAAAAGGAAGAACCCCTAGACGGAGGTACCGCTATAAAAGGAAGAACCCCTAGACGGAGGTACCGCTATAAAAAAAAGGAAGAACCCCTACGCAGAGGTACCACTACAAAAAGGAAGAACACCTAGACGGAGCTACCTTTATAAAAAGGAAGAACCCCTAGACGAAGGTACCGCTATAAAAGGAAGACCCCCTAGACGGAGGTACCACTATAAAAAAGGAAGAACCCCTAGACGGAGGTACCGCTATAAAAAAGGAAGAACCCCTAGACGGAGGTACCGCTATAAAAAAGGAAGAACCCCTACGCAGAGGTACCGCTATAAAAAAGGAAGAACCCCTACGCAGAGGTACCGCTATAAAAAAGGAAGAACCCCTAGACGGAGGTACCGCTATAAAAAAGGAAGAACCCCTACACGGATGTACCGCTATAAAAAGGAAGAATCCCTACACGGAGGTACCGCTATAAAAAGGAAGAACCCCTACACAGATGTAACGCTCTATAAATTAAAGAACCCCTACACGGAGATCTACTATTTGAAGACACAGATGACAAGGACACAACACTAAACGGAGGTACTGCTAGAGGAACACATCACTAGAGGAGGCACTACTGTATGAGAACTGCAGTATATAGAGACACCACATGAAGACGTATACTACAGGACAGGAATTCCAGGAAGATGCTAGTGAGTAGAACATACAAGCCTAGGGTCAGCACAGTGACAGCCGCACTACTCACTCCATAGAGCGGGTTCCAGCGGTTCTCCTCGTCTATGCTGTTGAACTCGTTCTCCATGTCTCCTGTACTCAGAGAAGCCGCTCCCGGTACCGCCTTCACAGCTCTCCGTCCTGCTGCATTGCTCTCTGCACGGACTCGGGACACAGCGACTGTGTTTACGGGAAGAGAAGAGGAAACAAGCAACGGCCCCGATCTGCGACACCGGCCTCTAAAACCACGCCTTTTTCCGGTTACTTCCACGCCTCCTTCCCAGCATCATTCGCTTAATCCTGACTTGGCAACCGGCTATACTCCACGGCACCCAATAAGATGCACGCTGTGACTTTGGGGGTGGTTCCCCTGTACATGCTCCGCCTACTTGGAGATCCCCAGTAGTACGAGGGTAAGTATTATCTCTAGGTTCAGGTAGAGAGCGGCCATCATTGCTGAGGGCTTCCTGTGGTCTCCCACTAGTCAGGACGGATGGATGTAATAGAGGAAAGCGCCGCTTGGTGAGGCCGGCGTCCTGTGTGCTCAGAAATCTCCCAGTTTACCGTGCACGATAAATATACCTCAGTGAGCTGGTCACATAATCATTCACCTATTTACATACAGGGGGCAGTGTTTCATAGTAATGTAGTAAAGACATTCAATAGCTGTCCAGCCTAGGAAGTGACAAAAGTGTGGGCGGTTGTCACCTGCCTGCCATTATTTCTCTTAGTAGGACACACAATGTGAGCCGCTGCATTTACCCCGTATTAGTGATTACAATTCCTGTAAGCAGCGAATAGCGATTCCAGACAAGTGCTTACACACAACATTATCGTCTCAATAATCGTTACAAATTTATCGTTTTGTCTCCTATTTAACAATGTCACACGGCAGCCATTAAACGATTCGTGTTCTCATACCACAATGTCAGAACCACCAACGTTCAGTCGCTGCATCTATTTACCTTCAGCGATTATTGTGCCCGCGCGCTCGTTAGCGTTGGAATCTGACCGATTATCTGCGTCAGTACATGGACCCTAACCAGAGATGGCCACATGGTTTACATTGAGCCAATCAAGTTCCTAAACAGTATCTGAAAGGGTAGGAACATACAGGATGGATACACTGCCTAAAACGACACAGCTTATCCGCCCTGGAACCCGCAGGGAATTCCATCCGAAAAACTGCACCAATTTGTGGAAATCCTGCAGCATTAAAAACCAACAACAAGGTTTTACTCAAAGAGGCTCTGTCACCACATTAGAAGTGGCCTATCTTGTACATGATGTGATTGGCGCTATAATGTAGATTACAGCAGTGTTTTTTATTTAGAAAAACTATCATTTTTGACGGAGTTATGACCTATATTAGATTTATGCTAATGACTTTCTCAATGGACAACTGGGCGTGTTTTACTATATGACCAAGTGGGCGTTGTACAGAGGAGTGTATGACGCTGACCAATCAGCGTCATACACTTCTCTCTATTCATTTACACGGCACATAGTGATCTTACTAGATCACTACGTGTACACACACACACACACACACACACACACACACACACACACACACACACACACACACACACACACACACGTTACTGAAGTGTCCTAACAGTTAATAGACATCACCTCCAGCCAGGACGTGATGTCTATTCAGAATCCTGACACTTCGGTAATGTTTGTGTGAAATTTACAGCACAGCAAGCGTAATCTCGTTTTAAATGAGAGATTATGCTTGTTGTGCTGTAAATTTCAGAGAAACGTTAGCGAAGTGTCAGGATTGTGAATATATATCACGTCCGGGCTGGTAGTGACGTCTATTCATTGGCAGGACACTTCAGTAATGTTAGTGTGTATGTGTGTGTGTGTGTGTATGTGGCTGCACATAGTGATCTAGCAAGATCACTATGTGCCGTGTAAATTAATAGAGGGAAGTGTATGACGCTGATTGGTCACTGATTGGTCAGCGTCATACACTCCTCTGTACAACGCCCACTTGGTCATATAGTAAAACACGCCCAGTTTCCATTAAGAAACTCATTAGCATAAAGCTAATATAGGTCATAACTCCGTCAAAAATAATAGTTTTTCTAAATAAAAAAAACACTGCTGTAATCTACATTACAGCGCCGATCACATCATGTACAACATAGGGCACTTATAATGTGGTGACAGAGCCTTTTTAACCCGGCCATAGTCATGGTGACGTATCCATCTCTTCTGAGTGCGGCCCGGCCTCCTAGGATGATGCTGTAGTCCATGTGACTGCTGCAACTTTTGATTGCAGCAGTCACATGGGATGAAACATCATCCCAGGAGGCCAGGCCGCGCTCAGAAGAGAGGATCGCGCCGTTAGGACTACGACTGGGGTAAGTATAAACTTTTTTGTTAATTTCAAGTAAAAAATACTTTTTTTTTTCTTTTGCGGCGAAACCGCAGCGTTTCCGCCGCAAAAGTCGCGACACATAGCTCTTTGCAGGTTTTACCTCCCCATTCAATTCAATAAGGGAAAACATAAATTGACATATTGTGGCTTTGTTTCCAAGGTCTGTAGTCTACAATACATAAGACGTTATTCTGCGCCCCCTATCTCTAAGCTCACGGAAGAGAGGTCAGCGGATCATCACCAGTCCAGCTTCTAAAAATTTAATTGGCTCTGGCTTGTGCCACTCACAGCACCCGTGAGATCATCATGGCGAAAATATACATCATGGTGTAGCAGCAGACAGTCACCCACGATGCACATGTTTGTCATGGGTTGGCAACTGGTTGATTACTATTTTGATAAAATTCCCCAAAAAAAGGATTTTTCTGTACTTTTTATTTTACACCATTTACCAACCACTTTAAATAATGTTATAAATATAGTTGTTATGATTATGGTGATATAAAATGTGTGTATTATTTTTTTTGTAACTATTATATAATAACATTAACCCCTTAACGACATCCAACGTACTAGTACGTTGTTGTCATTAAGGACTTAACTCAACACAACATACTGGTACATTGTAAATTAGAATTTTTTTTTTTTTTACTTTTAGTATTTTTCTGTAAATAGAAATAAAAATTAAATTTTATATTTTTTGTACTTAGGGTATGTGCACACAGCTTATTTGTTTTCGGGCCGTAAATGGACGAAAAACTGCCGAAAAATCGAAGCAGAACGCCTCCAAACATGTGCCCATTGATTTAAATGGAAAAAAACGGCATACTGTTCCGACGGGATCATGATTCCAAATCCACCCAGTACCATGGGTCCGATTCCCCGAGATACTACTATACTACCTTTGCAAGGTATTTCAAACACATTTGCGTACAGCAATGAAGACGCATTGAGAATTGTACTGTAAAGGATTTGCCAGACACAGCTTCTGTGTCGACGCCCGTGGGCAATCAGTCTGCACCTGCTCCTAGGTCTGTGAGACTGACTCCATCTTCCACCACTCAGGATGGCAGACTTAGGAGTGGGAGAGCCTATCACAGCCTGGCCAGACGGAGCTAGCTGTCGCCCACTGTCTATTTATACCTGCCTTTCCTGTTCCTCCTTTGCCTGTGATTCTTCTTTGCTTGTTTCCTGGCCTTGCTGTACTGTTGATGCAGGGATTATCGTCCGATTTGGTTTTAGGCCTTCCCTGGTTGCAGTTGCATAATCCCACGTTTGACTGGAATACTGGGGAGCTTACCAAATGGGGTAAATAATGCTTGACGTCATGTTTTGCTGTTAATTCTATTTCTCCCCCTGAGGAGGTGAACACGCTACCTGAGTTTGTGCAGGACTTCGCTGATGTTTTCTCTAAATAGGCCTCCGAAGTGTTACCTCCTCATAGAGAATACGATTGCGCTATCGAATTGGTACCAGGAGCTAAGCTCCCTAAGGGTAGGATATTTAATCTTTCTTGTCCCGAATGTGAAGCCATGAGAGAGAGTATATCCAGGAATGCCTGGCCAAGGGTTACATTCGCCCCTCTACTTCTCCGGTAGGTGCTGGCTTCTTCTTCGTAGGGAAGAAGGATGGTGGTCTTAGGCTATGCATTGACTACCGTAACTTGAATAAGGTCACTGTAAGGAACCAGTATACCCTTCCTCTGATTCCTGATCTCTTTAATCAGGTTCAGGGGGCCCAATGGTTCTCTAAGTTTGATCTACGGGGGTGTATAACCTTATCCGCATCAAAGAGGGGGATGAGTGGAAGACTGCGTTTAACACGCCCGAAGGTCATTTCGAATACCTCGTCATGCCCTTTGGGTTGTGTAATGCTCCCGCGGTCTTCCAGAATTTCATAAATGAGATTTCTTGTATTTCTTGTAGTGTACCTTGATGACATACTTGTGTTTTCCAAGGACTGGTCCTCCCACATTGAGCATGTCAGGAAGGTGCTCCAGGCCATTCGGGAAAACAAACTGTTTGCTAAGACCGAAAAATGTGTGTTTGGGGTGCAAGAGATAACATTTTTGGGTCAAATCCTCACTCCTCATGAATTCCGCATGGACCGCGCCAAGGTCCAGGCTGTGGCGGAATGGGTCCAACCTGCCTCCCTGAAGGCGTTACAGTGCTTCCTGGGATTCGCTAATTATTACAGGAGATTTATTGCTAACTTCTCGGTCATCGCTAAGCCTCTTACGGATCTCACTCGCAAAGGTGCTGATCTCCTCCACTGGCCTGAGGCTGTCCAGGCTTTTGGGGTCCTTAAGAAGTGCTTTATCTCGGCCCCAGTGCTGGTTCAGCCCAACCAAATGGAGCCATTCATCGTGGAGGTTGACGCCTCCGAGGTGGGAGTGGGTGCTGTCTTGTCCCAGCGTACCAGGTCCCTCACCCATCTCCGTCCCTGTGCCTACTTCTCCAGGAAGTTTTCGCCTACTGAGAGTAACTATGATATTGGCAACCGCGAACTCTTAGCCATTAAATGGGCATTTGAAGAGTGGCGCCACTTCCTGGAGGGGGCTAGGCACCAGGTAGCGGTCCTTACCGACCACAAAAATCTGGTTTTCTTAGAATCTGCCCGGAGTCTAAACCCGAGACAAGCTCGATGGGCGTTATTTTTTACCAGATTAAATTTTTTGGTCACCTGTAGGGCTGGGTCTAAAAATATTAAGGCTGACGCACTGTCGCGTAGCTTCATGGCCAGCCCTCATTCGGAGGAAGATCCTGCTTGTATTTTGCCTCCAGGTATAATCATTTCCTCTATTGATTCTGATTTAGTCTCCGAAATTGGGGCTGATCAAGGTTGAGCTCCCGGGAACCTTCCTGAGAACAAACTGTTTGTTCCCCTGCAATTCCGGCTAAGGGTACATAGGGAAAAATCATGACTCTGCACTATCTGGCCATCCAGGTATTCTGGGTACCAAGCACCTCATTGCCAGAAACTACTGGTGGCCTGGGCTGCTTAAAGACGTTAAGGCCTACGTCGCCGCTTGTGAGGTTTGTGCTAGGTCCAAGACTCCCAGGTCCCGACCAGCGGGCTTACTATGTTCTTTGCCCATTCCCCAGAGACCTTGGACCCAAATCTCCATGGATTTTATCACCGATTTGCCTCCATCCCAAGGCAAGTCGGTGGTGTGGGTGGTGGTAGACCGCTTCAGTAAGATGTGCCACTTTGTGCCCCTCAAAAAACGACCCAATGCTAAGACGTTAGCTACCTTGTTTGTCAAACACATCCTGCGTCTCCATGGGGTTCCTGTCAATATTGTTTCTGACAGAGGGGTACAATTTGTTTCATTGTTTTGGAGAGCCTTCTGTAAAAAGTTGATCTGTCCTTCTCTGCTTTGCATCCTGAAACTAATGGCCAAACGGAGAGGACTAATCAGTCTCTAGAACAATATTTAAGGTGTTTTATCTCTGACTGTCATCATGATTGGGTCTCCTTCATTCCCCTCGCCGAATTTTCCCTTAATAACCGGGTCAGTAACTCGTCAGGGGTCTCCCCTTTTTCTGTAATTTTGGGTTTAATCCACGATTCTCCTCCGTTTCACCTGGTAGTTCCAACAATCCCGAGGTAGATGTCGTTCATCAGGAACTGTGCACAGTCTGGGCCCAGGTTCAGAAGAACCTAGAGGCGTCCCAGGGCATACAAAAGACTCAGGCAGATAGGAGACGTTCTGCTAACCCGTTGTTTGTGATCGGGGATCTGGTGTGGCTATCTTCCAAAAATTTGCGCCTTAAAGTCCCGTCCAAGAAGTTTGCTCCCCGGTTTATAGGGCCGTACAAGGTCATTGAAGTCCTTAACCCTGTCTCCTTCCGACTGGAGTTGCCCCCGTCTTTTCGAGTGCACAACGTCTTTCATGCCTCCCTCCTTAAACGCTGCTCCCCGTCCTTGGCTCCCGCGAGGAAACCTCCAGTCCCTGTTCTCACCCCTGAGGGGGTAGAATTCGAGGTGGCCAAGATTGTGGACAGCAGGATGGTCCAAGGCTCCCTTCAGTACCTGATCCTTTGGAGAGGATACGGGCCTGAGAAGAGGACTTGGGTATCCGCCCGGGATGTTGACGCTGGGGTATTGCTCAGGAGGTTCCACCTTCGTTTCCCCAATAAACCAGGTCCACCTAGAAAGGGTCCGGTGGCCCCTCATAAAAGGGGGGTACTGTAAAGTATTTGCCAGACACAGCTTCTGTGTCGACGCCCGTGGGCAATTAGTCTGCACCTGCTCCTATGTCTGTGAGACTGACTCCATCTTCCACCACTCAGGATGGCAGGCTTAGGAGTGGGAGAGCCTATCACAGCCTGGCCAGATGGAGCTAGCTCCCGCCCACTGTCTATTTATACCTGCCTTTCCTGTTCCTCCTTTGCCTGTGATTCTTCTCTGCTTGTTTCCTGGCCTTGCTGCTACTGCTTGTACTACTCATCCTCTGCTTGTTATAGACCTTGGCTTTCTGACCACTCTCCTGCTCAGTGTTTTTGTACCTCGTTCACTCCAGGTTTGACTCGGCTCGTTAACTACTCTTGTTGCTCACGGTGTCCCCGTGGGCAGCTGCCCCGTTTTCCTAGCTTCTGTATACCCTTGTCTGTTTGTCTGTCTTGCACTTACTGAGCGTAGGGACCATCGCCCAGTTGTACCCCGTCGCCTAGGACGGGTCGTTGCAAGTAGGCAGGGACTGAGTGGCGGGTAGATTAGGGCTCACCTGTCTGTCTCCCTACCCGTCATTACATGTACAAGGTGTAACTTATGACTCAGCGTTCTTGAGTACACCATCAATGGATGCCCTGAAGAGGCAATATGAAAATGAAGCCAAAAGGAAAATATCGTTGGATTTACATCTATCCACACTATTGGAGGACTATAAGGCGCACAGGATCCCTAGGGAGCTCAGATCACATTTATGCCCGAATCTCTTCCCAAACAACGAATATTTCTTTGAAAAGTTCGAACATATATCTAACAAATATTCTTTTGATTTAATTCTTTTGAATGTGGAATATTTACAATCGGAAATTGTGCTAATTGATAACAAATTGAAAGAAGTTGAAGTATTAATCATTTAATCCTCCAATGAACAGACCTTCAGTTCTCTAAAGAAGAAACTCTCTACCAATTTGGATAGAGTGAAAATGGAAATAGAGGGGACGAAAAGGGATGAGTGGCATCGTGACCTGGAGGATTATCGGAATGGTAAAATTTACAACTGGCAAAATATTAATTCACATGGTCTTTCCCAGAGACGTAGGAAGCCAAGGAAACCGGGGACTGGCAATTTTCTCTATACCACAGGTGACTCTGACTCTACAGATGAAGCTATCTATGCGCCCTTTTTAGACAAAGGTCCACACGGAAATATGGATGGTCTAGGAGAGGGGGACGCAAGCACCAACCGCAACGCAAAAGGCCAGTTACGCTCGGAATCGAGACCCCTGGTGAGGAGGAATCCTCAAAGAACAAAAACCTTGTGGTAAATATATCTTCCATAGATCTCTTGACTGACCATTTACGAGCACTACAGAAGGGACTTTCGTTTTGTCTTGATACCAATGTTGATTGGTTTCAATTGGATTTGGACCTTAAAAGTTTTTTTAGATGTCTGAATCTTAAAGTACTGTTTTCTAAAGAGATAGATGCTGTATGTGATAAGATTCAAACTGTATATTCCAGTCTAACAAATTGGGTCTTAGACTAATCAGTACATATGTGCCTCCCTCTCTCTCCATGATTGAGACATTTTCTAGGATTGTGTTAGATGAGATTAGGACACTAAAAGAGAATACTATTCATGATACAAGGATTAATTCGAACCTGTCTAAAAAAGAAAATAAGGCTTTGAAGGAACTTATGAGTAATAAGGAAATTACTATAAAGCAGGCCGATAAGGGTGGGGCTACAGTCATTATGGACAGTAATAAATATGAATCGGAGATATGTAGACAATTGGCAGATAGTGATATATACCAACTACTAACCAGGGATCCTAAGTTTGACCAACTCAGAGGGATCAAAGCTGTCATTGATGTTGCAGTGAAACAGAACATTATTGACCAACAATTGAGTAATTTTTTGAGGGAAGAGGAGCCTATCACTCCACTGCTATATATACTCCCTAAGATTCATAAAAATCTATATGCCCCCTCTTGGTAGACCAAGTGTATCGAGGAAGAGGCTCAATCTTTAAAAACAATGCAATTTTTTGGGATAAAGTCTTGAGAGATTTTGCCATTAAGGTACCATCATACATCAAAGACATGACTGATTTTCTGAGTAGATTACAGAACATTGATTCTAGAGGTTCATTATTACTTGTATCATTTGATATTGTGTCATTATACACTAGCATTGAACATGATAGAGGTCTAAGGGCAGTACAAAATTGCCTCACCAGCGCCGGATGTGACCCATGGTGTGGACGCTTCATCCCCCAGCTGTTAGAGTTGGTACTAAGGAGGAATTATTTCCTGTTTGGTGACCATTTCTTCCTACAGCTTAGAGGGACTGCGATGGGGTCGAACTTGGCCCCAACGTATGCTATCATCTTTATGTCCACTTTTGAGGAGGAGCACGTCTACACCTCTACATATATGGGTCACATCCGCTTCTGGTGGAGATTTATTGATGACATTTTTGTCATCTGGGAGGTGGACAGATTGTCATATCTCGGCACTGCAGTTCACAATGGTTTGTTCTGACCATGAATTACAGTCCCTAGATACGTTGGTACAATGGAAAGATGAGTGTTGGCTTCACGAATAAATCAGTAAAAAATAAGACAGAAACAATCTTCTTCTATACAGTAGTAATCATCCCAGACACATGATAGAATCTCTGCCATGGAGTCAACTACTACGAGTTGATAGAATTGTGTCGGATACAACACAGAAACAGGTTAGGTTGACACAGATATGCAAACAATTTAAGAAGAGGGGATATCCTAGGAATCTTGTACAGAAACACAGGGATAGACTAGAAACTGAACCATTGGAACCTAGAAACAAGGATAAACAAGTTGAACGAATACCATTCATATCAACCTTTGGCAACTTAAGTGGTCGCATGAGTAATATTCTTCGAAAGAATTGGCCAAGTGTCCAAGGGACACAATGAGATTGCCACATTGAATTTTCCACCCATATGTCCTAACGTAGAACTAGGAACATTAGAGACTCACTGGTTAAGTCAGACGTGGGTAGTAAGAAGAAAGATACACAAATGTTGCTTTGCCCCCCTAAAACTTTCCTTCTTTGCATTGCTGTAATTGCAATAATATTTTAAAGGGTAATAAGTTCCAGCATCTCCACTCTGGGAAAGTCTTCAATATTAGACACAGATTTACGTGTAACTCGGATTTTGTCATGTACATGATAACATGTCCTTGCTCATTAATTTATATAGGAGAGACGACCATGCCTATTAAATTAAGAATTAATAAAACACAAAAGTACGATTAGGAAGAGAATGATAGAGTTACCACTGCCGAAACACTTCATTGAAAAAAATAATCAGTTAAATCAACTAAGGTTCAGGACAATAGATTGTGTCCCAATACTCAGAAGGGGTGGGGATAGACAGTAATTGCTAAAAAGAAAAGAATTACGTTGGATTTTCGACACCTTGCATCCCAGGGGCCTGAATTTAGAGTATAAGATAATACCTGGACTCTGAGGTCTCATTGCTGTTTTTAATACATTTTTTATCTAATATTCTGCACAGCATTTTGGTGATTATTGATATAATTTCATTTGTTTTTATTTTTTATTCTCTACAGTTGGAGATTGTTCATCATGGAGGTTCATTCACCACACACCAGCAAACACATGACCAGGATAAAGATTGCATTTTTCCCATTTCTTCCTGTCTTTGTGCTCATTTTTGAAGATAGCTCTTGTTTTTGCTATATATTAGCAACAATTGAAGAGATTATCAGCATTGTGAGAAACTAGACATGGACCGCACAATCCACAGTATATACGTTGATCTGAGCCGCTAGGCATAATTTAGAAACATGAACATGAGGTTCTTTGTAAACATTTTGATCAAACTGTATAAGCCCACTTGCTACTTCACGGCGACCTCTTTAAAGTGGGTCCCTACTCTAGCGGTTGCAGCACCGCATGGCGGCTACCACCACCGCAGCACCGCTCCTGCAGAGGGAGCAACCCAGCGGCCCAAAAGCACCCATGCCTTCAGACCGTGCCAAGCCTCCTTGGCTCTGGGCCACGTCCCCCCACAAGTGCAGCACTACAGCAACAGACACCACCATACAGCACCACAACATGTGAACAGATGGAATGAGCTCACCTTGCCATGCGCCCCCAGTGGCCAACTGAGAGCACAAGCAAGAGCAGGAACACTTATGAGGTCATTCTGGAATTAGAGACCCACTAGAGTAGGGACCCACTTTAAAGAGGTCGCCGTGAAGTGGCAAGTGGGCTTATACAGTTTGATCAAAATGTTTACAAAGAACCTCATGTTCATGTTTCTAAATTATGCCTAGCGGCTCAGATCAACGTATATACTGTGGATTGTGCGGTCCATGTCTAGTTTCTCACAATGCTGAAATTGAAGAGATTATATGGGTTCAAAGGGAGTTGTTATAAGAGCGCACGGGTAGTTCTGTATAAGTCATTTGGTTATTACACTGGACATCTGTCTGATTATTTTTTCGGACACATAGCACGAGCCTTCCCTTTAATTATATATTGATCACCTTTGTGATCTAGTTCATGTAGGGCGTTTAACATAAAACATGACTTGATTAGTGATATTATGAATATAGGTAAAGCTAAATACTAGTCCATACATTTAGATATCGGATAATGCTCTTTCTCCCATTAATCCATTGGACATTTGTGAACATGTGACCTTTTGCATAGCTACGGCGTCCCTGGACATATGGTTGGATTATGGTTGCGTAGTTACGGCGGCCCTGACCATAATATTGGAGTACAATGTGGATAACATATTTGAGCTACAAGTTGCGGGATTGGTTAAGATATTGATTTGATACATACACGCTGGATCTGCTGTGTCTCGGCGATTCACGGACTGTGGAGCATGCGCAGTGGGATCCTGTGATCGGTGCTGGGAGCTGTAGTGTGGTGAACTTCTCTTCCCCTTCTTTTTCGTTTGGCGAAATAATGATTGATACATATACTTCAATTGATCTATTGAATATGTATTGTATGTCGGGTTTTTACACATTTTATTATTATTATGTAACAAGGTGATTGATGTCAATTGAACAAATTTATAATTCACCTGGGAGACATTGTTCACGACTTTCACAGGCTGAAATGCACCATGTGACTTTTTGTACCTACCTATTTAAAGGAACAGTGTCACCCAAATTTTTTTTTTAATATCAGTTTGATGTTAGTGTTTTATTAAAAACTTTTGTATTCATTTGTGTGTTTGTGTGTTACTTTTTTTTATTTTTACACTTTTTCTTCCCTATGGGGGCTGCCATTTTTTTTCCATTTCTGTATGTGTCGATTAACGACACATACAGACATGGAATACGGCAGCTCCAGTCCATAGGAGTCAATGAACGGGACCCGTCCCATTGACTTTGCACTATGGCTCTGTCCTGCGCAGACGCAGGTCAGAGTCAGACAGAGCAGAGCAGCTGTTTGCAGGGAGAGAGCAGGCGCCATCTTGAAGACCAGCTGCACTGCAGGTAAGATGTGTGTCTCTGCATGTCCCACTCTCTACCTCACAGACCCCCGCTCTCGTGACCCCCGACGGGCCCCCCCACCCGAGGCCCCCCTCCCCCGACGCCCCCCCCCGAAATGCCCCCCGACGGCCCCCACCCCCCGAAACGGCCCCCCCCACAAACGGCCCCCCCCCCGACGCCCCCCCCCTCCCTCCCTTGTGTGAAGGACACACGATGAAACTGTACTGGGAAAGCCCTGAACGGTAAATCTCTCTAGTTGTGCTGAGACTGTTTGGGGATGTGACTAATGAACCTCTCAGTCTCAGCACAATTAGAGAGATTTTACCGTTCAGGGGTCTGAGAAAGCTGGGTGATCACCATTACCCCTCCTACTGGAGTGTGATATTCATTAGTCACATCCCCAAACACACTCCACTAGGAGGGGTAATGGTGGTCACCCAGCTTTCCCAGACCCCTGAATGATAAATCTCTCTAGTTGTGCTGAGACTGAGAGGTTCATTAGTCACATCCCCAAACAGTCTCAGGACAACTAGAGAAATTTACCGTTCAGGGGTCTGGGAAAGCTGGGTGACCACCATTACCCCTCCTACTGGAGTGTGAGAGGTTCATTAGTCACATCCCTAAACACTCCAGTATGAGGGGTAATGGTGGTCACCCAGCTTTCCCAGACGCAGATATAACCAGGAAAGGGCTGGATGGAGGGGCTGAGGGTGCACAGGGTTTTTGGTGACCCCCTCTGTCATGTGATCGGACCTAGGTTACCGGTTCATCAGACGGGGTTCATGTGACTATAACTCTGTCCATAACAAGAGACAGTGCACTCAGGACAAGCCCTGCCCTCATGCCATAGTTGTGTGGTTCTGTCTGCAGTGATGGCTGTGGGTGGCTCTGACACCCGCCTCCCCCGTCGGGTCATCTCAGGACAGAAGGGGTGTCCGGATTGGAGACACAGCGCCGCACCTGTCCTCAGGTTGTGTCTGGTATTGCAGTTCACTTCCATTGAAGTGAATAGGACAGAGCTGTAATACCACACACGACCTGAGGACAGGTGCAGCGCCATGTTTTCCTGGACGACCCCTTTAAGACTTTTCCCGTGTGTGTGTGTGTGTGTGGCAGAGTGGAGTGTGCACGGGCGCCGCTGTTTTGAAGAATCAGCGGCGAGAACACACACACACACATCCCCCAAACACACAAAATCAAGTGTAATCAAGCGTTTTTTATGTGGTTTTTTTGCACGTAAAATGTGCAAAAAAAAAAACATGTCAAATACACGGCGTGTGAACCGGTCAACTGAAAATTCA
This sequence comes from Rhinoderma darwinii, assembly GCF_050947455.1. NCBI lineage: Eukaryota > Metazoa > Chordata > Amphibia > Anura > Rhinodermatidae > Rhinoderma > Rhinoderma darwinii. The sequence continues at coordinate 118,425,475 of NC_134691.1, forward strand.
TTCACTTCACTTTCATCATTCTAAGGCTGGGTTCACACTACCTATTTTCAGGCGTAAACGAGGCGTTTTACGCCTCGATTTACGCCTGAAAAGACGGCTCCAATACGTCGGCAAACATCTGCCCATTCATTTGAATGGGTTTGCCGACGTACTGTGCCGACGAACTGTAATTTTACGTGTCGCTGTCAAAAGACGGCACGTAAAATAACAGCCTCGGCAAAGAAGTGCAGCACACTTATATACATTATATGCAGGACACTTCTTGGGACGTAATTTGAGCCGTTTTTCATTGAATTCAATGAAGAACAGCTCCAAATTACGGCCGTAATTGACGCCTCGCAAAACGCGAGTACGAGCAATTACGTCTGAAATGACGGAGCTGTTTTCTCCTGAAAACAGCTCCGTCATTTCAGACGTAAATGCAGTTAGCGTGTGCACATACCCTAGGGGTATGTTCACACACAATGTTTTCAGCTGAAAAATCGGAAGCAGAACGCCTACAAGCATCTGCCCATTGGTTTCAATGGGAAATACGGCGTTCTGTTCCGACAGGGCGTTTTTTACGTGGTAGTTTTCCAAAAACGGCACGTAAAAAGACGCCCGACCAAAATGAAGTGCACATCACTTCTTGGGACGTTTTTGGAGCCGTTTTTCATTGACTTTATAGAAAAACAGCTCCAAAAACGGCCGTTAAAAAACGCGAGTTTGATTAAAAAATGGCTGAAAATCAGGATCGGTTTTCCCTTTGTTTAGTAAGCGTGTGAACATACACTTAGCCTTTTGGTGTGTCCTATAACTTCTTCCAGCTGCAGAATCACACCCAATATGGCTGCCAGACACTGCTTAGCAATTTGAAGACACCTTTACCTGGCTTGTGAGAGGGGGGTGAGGTTCCCTCCCACATTTACAGCAGCTGTGAGTCAGGTTGCTTTGCCTTATTCACCTTGCTGTAATTCTGGGAAGTGCTCCCCCTGGTGGCCAACATTGGAAAACATGTCAAATTATTATTTAATTTTTAATACTTTCCACCATACGGAAAAAAAAAAAAAAATACAGCAAAAACCTTAAAAAATATAATAGAAATAAGTAACGACACTTAAAAAAAAAAGGTTTAATTTGCGACACATTCCCTTTAAGATGACGCTTTTAGATATGGTGTTAGGCTTGAAAAAGACCCTTCACTCACTATGGGTCGAAATGTTGCCTGTTTGCAATAAGATGTTTTGACAATAAAACCTTTTTGAAGAATCGGAGACGTGTGCTGTTGTCCTACTACTTCTCTTGGAATATCCTGCGGATGTGTCATAAATGTCTCTCGTGGGAAAACCCCTTTAAACCAGCAATTATTTAATCGCTTGCACTTTATACTGCAATACTAATGTATTGAAGTATATTGTTATTTTGACAGTCTCCTATTAAGCCCTGCCAACCATTAGAACCCCGTGATAGAATTGTGGTGGGGCCAATTGGCTGTCAGAGGGTGTTGCCCCCCTCTTTCTATTTCCTTAGATACCGCGGTCACTGTTGACCGCAGCATCTGAGGGATTAAACGAGCGGGATCCCGCTCGTTACAGTGAAGTGTTGGCTCTAACATACGTCGCATAGTCTTTACCCGGCTATGCATAGCTCGCAACTTTCAAGTATCGCAAAGAGGGACAACCGATGCATAGCACGGTGCAGCAATTTTTTCTCCTTTTAAGCCACGCTTCTAACCTCGCCCAATCCCCACCCATACACACTCAGTTCAGCCCACACAGTATCGTGCTCCCATAGTGTCTCCCCAAAGTGTAATGCCCACATAGAACCCCCCACACAAAGTATAATGCACATATAGCTGTGCCCACTCAGTATAATGCCCCATAGTGCCTCCCACACAGTAGAATGCCAAATAGCTGCCTACACACAGTATGATGCACCCATACAGTATAAAGCCAACACAGATGCCCCCATACTGTATAATGCCCACACAAATACCACCATACAATCTAATGCCCAATAGCTGCCTCCATACATCATAACGCCCCCATAGATGCCCTCATACAGCATAATGTCCCCAATACAGTAAAATTCACACACATGCCCCCATACAGTATAATGCCCATATAGATGCCCCCATAGCTACCCCTTACAGTATAATGCCCACACAGTTGCCCCAATACAGTATAATACCTATACAGTTGTCTCCATACAGTATAAGGACAGATAGTTGCCCCCATCCAGTGTTATGCCCCATAGCTGCCCCATGCGCCATTGGATGTCCCTGTAGGAGCGGAAGCAACAGCAAGAGCATCGTCCACGCTGTGGCTAGGGATTCCGCTCCAGGAGGAGCCTTTGATATCACTGTCCATATATGGACAGTGACATCAGGGATTCCCTCTAGGAGCAGAATCCCTTGCCAGATCGTCGGTGTACCGCTGGCAGCTGCCGTTCGCCGCTATCTGGCTTCCCCTATCGGCCGCCAGCATCTGTAACCTTCTTGCCAGCATCCTGCTCGTCCCTGGGGACACCGTCATGTACTGCTCCCATCTGTGCCATGTTCCCATAGGGTGCGTGTGCGTGCTTTGGTGATCTCTTAAAGGGCCAGCGCGTGCACCACTATATTCTTCCCTAGCCTATCCCTATTCTTCCTGTTCTACTTAAGTCCATCCTGCCTTCTTTCCTGTGCCTGAGAGTTGTTGTGTCTACCCATGTTCATTTAGAAAATGGTCCTTTAGTTGTATCCTGTTCCCAGTGTTTCCCTATCCTGCTTCCTGTATCCAGTAATTGTTTGTTCCTGAGCAAGGTCTAGTGTTGGAGTAGAGTTGTTCCTCTCTGCCATGCGAAGTGTCATCTGTGCCAAGGAGTCTGCTATGCCAAAGTGTCTGCTACGCCACATTTAATTCAGAACTTCTATAAAGGTATGTAGTTCTAAAGACTTACATTGACTGTAGTTTGGCCAGCTGCTACTCCGCTACAGTGGGTCCACATACCCCCAGAGCCGTGACAGTGCGCTCAGGACATGGATCCCGCTGGTCAACCCAAGACGGCACTCCAGATGATGCAAAGGGACATGTGTCACCTTCAGGCATGCCAGGATCAGCTCCTGCAGGCAGTAAACTCAGTAATCTCCCATTTGGATCATCCTACTGCATCTACTCTGGCTGCTTCCGCTGTTCTACTACCTGTTACCCCTCCTGCCTACCCTGGGTCTACAATATCGCTGCCTCTACTGCATCGCTACGATGGGGATTCTAAGGCTTTATCAACCAATGCTAGAGTCACTTCAGATTGCAAGCATATCTGTTCCCCTCTGATGTAACCAAGGTCGCTTTCTGGCAAAACTCTGGCATGGGCTAATCCCATCTGGGAACGTGAGGGTCCGGAATCCTTAAATTTACAGCTGTTCCTAGAGACTTTCCGTACTATTTTTGAGGAACCAGGTCGGACGTCATCCGCAGCCTCCTCTCTTCTGACCCTCCGTGAAGGGGAGGCGACGGTTCGAGAATATGCTATCCAGTTCCGGAACTTGCCTGGAATAATGAGGCCTTAGTAGCTACTTTCTGGCAAGGACTGTCTCCACACATCAAGGATGAGCTTGCAGCTCGTGACCTCCCATCCACCCTGGATGCTCTTATCCTGTTTGCAACCCGGATCGACATGAGGATCCGGGAACTTGCTCAGGATGTCCGCCTGGAGAAAAGGTCCAATAAACTGGCACCCAAGCTCCAAAGACCCCTACTGCCTTCTTCAGTTGTTCCACATGAAGAGTCCATGCAGGTGGACAGACTCAAATTGTCCGATCAGGATAAACAGCGCAGACGCTCTTCAGGATTGTGTCTGTATTGTGGCCACAAGGGCCATTTTGTGCATCAATGTCCACAGAAGCTGGGAAACTCCAGCACCTAGGGTTGGTTGGAGAAACAACCCTAGGTGGAACAATGTCAAATCCCCTCCCAAATGATCTATTCCAGTAACCATGATCTCTGGTGAGAAATCATACGCCGACTCTGCTTATCTGGACTCCGGAGCAGCTGCAAATTTTGTTCAGCAGGACCTAGTAGATCATCTCCATCTGGCCACTGTTCCTCTGGAGAGACCTCTGGCAGACGCCTCCGTGAATGGGCAACCACTGCACGACTTTATTCTGTCCATCACTAAACCACTGACACTACAAGTCGGAATCCTGCACTCAGAACAGATTGCCTTCTTCGTCTTGCCAAAAGCTATCAAACCTTTTATGCTGGGCCTGCCTTGTGTCACATTGGGTATGTGGACCCACTGGGCCGTACCGCCCTAACGGTATGGCAGCTGGCCAACAGGACACAGGTAAGAGTCTATAGTTCGTATAGGTGTACCTGTGGTTGCTTTAGACAGTACCGAGGCAGGCTCGGAAGGGACCTTGGCAGCAGGCGGACCCCAGGCGTGGTGTAACAGGACAGGCGTGGTACACAGCAAAGCACGACTTCAACTCAATACGGCACTTGACCAGGAAAGCACGGGACACAGGTCACATGCAGCAGGAACGGGAAACACTGGGAACTGGAAGACACTAGGAGACCATTTTCAGAGACAAACTAGGGTAACGACAAAACAGCTCAGGCGAAGCAGGAAGGGGCTGGGCCCGAATTATAGTCCAGGGTGCTCATGGGCTAATTTTGTACTTTAACTCAGGTGCACACACTGGCCCTTTAAGAGCGGCACCCGGCCGGGAGAAGCGGAAGTGAGTGCTGCCGTCTCCTGAGGAGGAGATGGGGACCAGCGCTCACAGATCCATGGCTGCGGCCGTCAGGAGATGAGTGAGCCTGACGACCGCGGCCATGAGCATGACACCTTGGCTTCGTCTTCATGCTCCGGTTCTCGACTGGATTTCCGGAGAGGTCCTCAAATGGGGATCCAAGAGTCTTCACCGCTGCCTGCCACAGGTTGTCTTGTTCTGCCTCCACTGCCTCAGTCACTCTCTGGACTATCCACACATTATGCCAGTTTTGCAGACGTCTTTAGCAGTAAGGAGGCAGGGGTTTTTCCTCCCCATCGTTCCTACGATTGTGATATTGAACTGCTCCCTGACGTCTCACCCCCTTGTGGACGGGTCTATCCTCTCTCCTTTCCAGAGACGCAGGCCATGTCGGCTTACATCAAGGAGAACCTTGAGAAAGGTTCATCTAGAAATCTCCTGTCGGAGCCAAAGTCTGGTTATCATCGAAGAGTATTAAATTGAAAATCTCCTCTTACAAATTAGACCCCAGATTACTTGGTTCTTTTGAAGTTCAACAAATCAATCCTGTGTCATATAAGCTACGGCTGCCTCCGACCCTCAAAATTCCCAACTCCTTCCATGTGTCCCTCCTAAGGCCTGTGGTTCTGAATCACTACAGCAAATCCCCTGGCCCTGTAACTTCTTCCAGTGGTGCTTCTGACAACTTCGAAGTCAAGGAGATTCTGGACTATAAAATAGTAGGAGGAAAAATCTTCTACCTGGTTGACTGGAAGGGGTTTGGTCCTGAGCAGAAATCATGGGAGCCTGAAGAGAACATTGATGCTCCTGCGCTCATCAAGAAGTACCTTCTGCTTTCTGGTCCGAAGAAGAGGGGGCGTAAAGGGGGGGACACTGTAGCACTGGCGGCCGCCGTTCGCAACTATCCGGCTTCCCCTGGCGGCCGCCAGCATCTGTTACCTTCTTGCCAGTGTCCTGCGCTTCCTCCCAGGGGACGCCGGCTGTGCCTCATTCCCGTTGGGGGCGTGCGTTCTCTGGTGACCCCTTAAAGGGACAGCATGCGCACCACTATATTCTTCCCTAGCCTATCCCTGTTCTTCCTGCCCTCCTTCCTGTGCCTGAGTGTTGTTGTGTCTACCCATGTTCGTTTAGCAAATGGTCCCTTAGTTGTATCCTGTTCCCAGTGTTTCCGTATCTTGCTTCATGTATCCCGTATCCACGTGTTTGTTCCTGAGCGAAGTTTAGTGTTGGAATCGAGTTCATCCTCCCTGACACGTGTTATCTGCCATGCCAAGTGTCGTCTGCCACGTCAAGCTTCATTTGGAGCCCTATTGGAGAACTTCTCCAGAATCCAGTCAAGGACCTGAAGCCGGAGCCAGGGCAGGCCAAGCAACACTGGGTTGATAGCTTTGGGCAAGATGAGAAATGTAATCCGCTCTGTATGAAGAGCTCCCACTTGGAGCTTCAGTGGCTTGGTCTCGGACACGATGGGATCAGGGAGAGGAAGACCGTTCACCGAGGCAACAGCCAGGGGTGTCTCCAAGGGAGCCGTCAGCAACCGGAGCTGATCCACTAAGTCCTCACCTTCGTCCTCAGATGTTAGGGATAGTACAAGGATAGACAGCTGAGGGGTAGGTTTCATCGATCTCAGCACTCCACCTTCATTGGTGACTAGGATCAAAATGATAGAATATTAAGGAAGGGCAAGGAAATGGTTAAAGGGAGTCTGTTACCAGAAATTTTACCTATCAAACTAGCAGAGTAATATAGTGTAGGCGTACCTGAATCTAATGTTTTTTTTCCTTTTTCACATGAGTGCCTCGTTAGTAGAGAAAATAACTTTAGTCGATATATGCAAATGAGCTTTTTTGAGCAACAAGGGGCGTCACCGTTGCTCCAAAATTCTCTGGCTTCTAACCCCCTCCCTCCCTTCTTTCTTTGATATACAGGGGCCAGGCAGTGTAAAAGCCGAACACGTGCACACATCTGCTTCATAATTGGCACATGCGCAGTACATCCTTTACGGTTTACCAGTCTGATCGGCTGTACTGTGTCACGGTCTGTGGGTATGTGGACCCACTAGGCCGCAACGCCGTAGCGGGGAGGCAGCTGGCCAAACAACAGAGCACCCCAGCAATACAAAGTCCCGCACTAGGGTACCTGAATAGTCCAGACAGTGGCTGAGGCTGTAGTACGAATGGAGGTGGGTGCAGCAGGTTACGCCAGACGTGGCGGATGACAGCAGGTGCAGCAGGTTGCGCCAGACGTGGCGGATCACAATGGACGTGGAATATGACACTGGACGTGGCAGACGACAGCAGAAGCAGTGGGATATGCCTCCAACACTAACAGGCTCAGGAACAAGAACACAGCACGGGATACGGTTAACAGGGCATCGGTAACAACAGGAACGGGATAACACTAAGGGACCATTTGCAAGACTCACATGGGAATACTAACAACGCACAAGCAAGGATCAGAAGGGCAGGGCCCTTTTTATAGCCCAGGGAATCATAGGCAGTTGATGATGATGATTCCATTTATGCACGAGCTGGCCCTTTAAGGCCAGGCAAGAGCGCGCACCCTATGGGACACTGCAGACCGGAGCGGAAATGAGCGCTGGCGTCTCCTGGGAAGGAGATGCCAGCCAGCGCTCACAGATCCATGGCTGCGGCTGCCGGGGGTGAGTAAACCCGACGGTCCGCGGCAATGGAAGCTACATACTGCGAATTCGCCGAATCTGTAGCTATCCGCAATTGCAGAAACATTGCTATGCGACGCAAGGTGATTCCCCAATGTGAGATCAGCACACGACAGCAGTGACCATGTCTCTGACAAGACTACAAGTGGAGACCCTCATTCAAAGTGACCAAGACCACCTAGTGATATGGGACAAGAGAAGGGAGGAATACAAGGACAATATATTAAAGGAGCAAGCGTGGACGGCGGTGGTGATGGAAGAGTGGAAAACAGTGTCACAAAAGCAGAGGAGGAACTTTGGTAAGTTGGCCCCATCCCCGGCCAAAAGGGTTTGTTTCCCCCATCCTATATAAAAAAATAAAAAATAAAAATATACACTGAAGGAAATAAGTATTTGATCCCTTGCTGATTTTGTAAGTTTGCCCACTGTCAAAGTCATGAACAGTCTAGAATTTTTAGGCTAGGTTAATTTTACCAGTGAGAGATAGATGATATAAAAAAAAAAAAAGAAAATCACAGTCAAAAATATATATATTTATTTGCGTTGTGCACAGAGAAATAAGTATTTGATCCCCTACCAACCATTAAGAGTTCAGCCTCCTCCAGACCAGTTACACGCTCCAAATCAACTTGGTGCCTGCATTAAAGACAGCTGTCTTAAATGGTCACCTGTATAAAAGACTCCTGTCCACAGACTCAATTAATCAATCTGACTCTAACCTCTACAACATGAGCAAGACCAAAGAGCTTTCTAAGGATGTCAGGGACAAGATCATAGACCTGCACAAGGCTGGAATGGGCTACAAAACCATAAGTAAGACGTTGGGTGAGAAGGAGACAACTGTTGGTGCAATAGTAAGAAAATGGAAGACATACAAAATGACTGTCAATCGACATCGATCTGGGGCTCCATGCAAAATCTCACCTCGTGGGGTATCCTTGATCCTGAGGAAGGTGAGAGCTCAGCCGAAAACTACACGGGGGGAACTTGTTAATGATTTCAAGGCACCTGGGACCACAGTCACCAAGAAAACCATTGGTAACACATTACGCCGTAATGGATTAAAATCCTGCAGTGCCCGCAAGGTCCCCCTGCTCAAGAAGGCACATGTACAGGCCCATCTGAAGTTTGCAAATGAACATCTGGATGATTCTGAGAGTGATTGGGAGAAGGTGCTGTGGTCAGATGAGACTAAAATTTAGCTCTTTGGCATTAACTCAACTCGCCGTGTTTGGAGGAAGAGAAATGCTCCCTATGACCCAAAGAACACCGTCCCCACTGTCAAGCATGGAGGTGGAAACATTATGTTTTGGGGGTGTTTCTCTGCTAAGGGCACAGGACTACTTCACCGCATCAATGGGAGAATGGATGGAGCCATGTACCGTCAAATCCTGAGTGACAACCTCCTTCCCTCCACCAGGACATTAAAAATGGCTCGTGGCTGGGTCTTCCAGCATGACAATGACCCGAAACATACAGCCAAGGCAACAAAGGAGTGGCTCAAAAAGAAGCACATTAAGGTCATGGAGTGGCCTAGCCAGTCTCCAGACCTTAATCCCATCGAAAAGTTATGGAGGAAGCTGAAGATCCGAGTTGCCAAGCAACAGCCTCGAAATCTTAATGATTTACAGATGATCTGCAAAGAGGAGTGGGCCAAAATTCCATCTAACATGTGTGCAAACCTCATCATCAACTACAAAAAACGTCTGACTGTTGTGCTTGCCAACAAGTGTTTTGCCACCAAGTATTAAGTTTTGTTTGCCAAAGGGATCAAATAGTTATTTCTCTGTGCACAATGCAAATAAATATATATAATTTTGACAATGTGATTTTCTGTTGTTTTTTTTATATAATCTATCTCTCACTGGTAAAATTAACCTAGCCTAAAAATTCTAGACTGTTCATGTCTTTGACAGTGGGCAAACTTACAAAATCAGCAAGGGATCAAATACTTATTTCCTTCACTGTATATTATATATATATATATATATATATATATATATATATATATATATATATATATACATATATTATTTTTTTTAAAAACATTTCTCACTAATAATTTCTAAAATGTTTTTTATTCACAGTCAACGATGTGAAGTCGCGGTGGAACACCTGCCGTGATCAATATCGCATGAGGACCAGAGCGGCGATGGAAGAACAAAAAAGAAGCCGTACCGTACATGTCTGCGGAACTTTTTTTTTTTCTTTTCATTTGCTATTTCATACACATAACTGTGGGACACAGCATACCTCCATCTATCACACAATTAGATTCTGCTAGGTGTGTAGATAGTGCTAATTTGGTCAAAGAGGGCTATGCTATGTCCCACAGATACCTGTGGACACAGCATACCTCTATCTGTCACACAATTTGATGCTACTAGGTGTGTAGCTAGGGCTAATTTAGACAAATAGGACTATTCTATGTCCCACAGATTCATGTGGGACGTAGCATACCTCCATCCGTCACACAATTTGGTGCTGCTAGGTGTGTAGCTAGGGCTAATTTGGACACATGGGGCTGTGCTATGTCCCATAGATACCTGTGGACACAGCATACCTCTATCAGTCACATATTTTGATGTTGCTAGGTATGTAACTAGGGCTAGTTTATTTGGGAGTAGTTATCGCATATTTGACCGTGCTTATTTTTTTTTTCTGTTTTCAATCCTAGAACATGCGACAGTCTTTTGAATGATGACTCAGATGAGACCACAATAGAGTCGCCATCTGCGGGACCACCCCAGCCAGCTCCGCAGCCTGTGACAGTGGAACAAGAAGGCCAAAATGACCCTCCGATGTACCCACAATCGCCCAGACCAAGAGGGCGAAAATGCAGACTTCCTCAGGAAGATACAAGGGTACTGATTGATGCCCAGCCATCTTACCCAATGTAATGAGGAAACTGTAGAAGACATTTTTGGTAAAACAGTTGCCATGCATTTGAGGCAAGTGACCCGCGACAGGCTAATCATGTGTGAGACGGCCATTCTTGGGGTCCTGGAGGGGTTTGCCCCCAGTCCTGCTCCGGTGGAACTCTGTAATGCCATAGAGTTCCATCGGAGCAGGCTTGGTGTGCAAACACCATCCCCCATTGCAACTCAACCACCACCAGCAAAAACACCACATTACAGGGGTTATCATCGTTCCCAGGCCCTGTACTCCCAGGATAGGGCCACGTATCACACCCCCAGCTAGTCTTACTCCGGTGGCCAATACATGTACCCACAATCCAGTCAGGGGCAGGAGGAGGGGATCCAGGCACCAATGTACCTGGTGCAATGTCAGAAGACGTTTTAGAATTTTTGTATTTACAATTGACATTGTTATTTAGATTTTTATTTTTTTTAAAAGAAAAATAATTTTGTTAAAAATATTACAAAAAGTTTAAAGTGTACCTGTAAAGATAAAAACTTTTTTATATGTGTTCCTTTTAACATAATAAAAAACTTTTCAATATACACTACCGTTCAAAAGTTTGGGGTCACCCAGACAATTTTGTGTTTTCCATGAAAACTCACACTTATATTTATCAAATGAGTTGCAAAATGACTAGAAAATATAGTCAAGACATTGACAAGGTTAGAAATAATGATTTTTATTTGAAATAATAATTTTCTCCTTCAAACTTTGCTTTCGTCAAAGAATGCTCCATTTGCAGCAATTACAGCATTGCAGACCTTTGGCATTCTAGCTGTTAATTTGCTGAGGTAATCGGGAGAAATTTCACCCCATGCTTCCAGAAGCCCCTCCCACAAGTTGGATTGGCTTGATGGGCACTTCTTGCGTACCATACGGTCAAGCTGCTCCCACAACAGCTCTATGGCGTTGAGATCTGGTCACTGCGCTGGCCACTCCATTACAGATAGAATACCAGCTGCCTGCTTCTTCCTTAAATAGTTCTTGCATAATTTGGAGGTGTGCTTTGGGTCATTGTCCTGTTGTAGGATGAAATTGGCTCCAATCAAGCACTGTCCACAGGGTATGGCATGGCATTGAAAAATGGAGTGATAGCCTTCCTTATTCAAAATCCCTTTTACCTTGTACAAATCTCCCACTTTACCAGCACCAAAGCAACCCCAGACCATCACATTACCTCCACCATGCTTGACAGATGGCGTCAGGCACTCTTCCAGCATCTTTTCAGTTGTTCTGCATCTCACAAATGTTCTTCTATGTGATCCAAACACCTCAAACTTCGATTCGTCTGTCCATAACACTTTTTTCCAATCTTCCTCTGTCCAATGTCTGTGTGCTTTTGCCCATATTAATCTTTTCCTTTTATTAACCAGTCTCAGATATGGCTTTTTCTTTGTCACTCTGCCCTGAAGGCCAGCATCCCGGAGTCGCCTCTTCACTGTAGACGTTGACACTGGCGTTTTGCGGGTACTATTTAATGAAGCTGCCAGATGAGGACCTGTGAGGCATCTATTTCTCAAACTAGAGACTCTAATGTACTTGTCTTATTGCTCAGTTGTGCAGCGGGGCCTCCCACTTCTCTTTCTACTCTGGTTAGAGCCTGTTTGTGCTGTCCTCTGAGGGGAGTAGTACACACCGTTGTAGGAAATCTTCAGTATCTTGGCAATTTCTCGCATGGAATAGCCTTCATTTCTAAGAACAAGAATAGACTGTCGAGTTTCACATGAAAGCTCTCTTTTTCTAGCCATTTGGAGAGTTTAATCAAACCCACAAATGTAATGCTCCAGATTCTCAACTAGCTCAAAGGAAGGTCAGTTTTATAGCTCCTCTAAACAGAAAAACTGTTTACAGCGGTGTTAACATAATTGCACAAGGGTTTTCAAGTGTTTTCTAATCATCCATTAGCCTTTTAACGCAGTTAGCAAACACAATGTACCATTAGAACACTGGAGTGATGGTTGCTGGAAATGGGCCTCTATACACCTATGTAGATATTGTATTAAAAACCAGACGTTTGCAGCTAGAATAGTCATTTACCACATTAACAATGTATAGGGTGTATTTCTGATTAATTTAATGTTATCTTCATTGAAAAAAAACTGTGCTTTTCTTTAAAAAATAAGGAAATTTCTAAGTGAGCCTAAACTTTTGAACGGTAGTGTATTGTAATTACCTTACAGCAAGCCTTAGCCTGCTATGCTGTTGTCTTCTTCCCTCTTTTGCTGCTCCTCGGTCTCTTCTACTTCGGCAGTCCCCGCTGGTTGTCCATTGGAATCCGTAGCCGGTAACTTCAGATGCTGTCTATGGATTCTATGCAGAACAGAGGCTTAGGGGGATGCACCACGTTGACGTGCGCGCTCCTGAGCCTCCTCACTCTATGCCCCATTCACAGAACTGCTTCTGACATCACTGTTCATATATGGATAGTGATGTCCGGAGCTGAAGTGCAGGGCAGAGCGCTAGTAGAGGCTCTGCTCCAGTACACTGGCTCTATGGAAGCCTCTAACATCACTGCCCATATATAGACAGTGATGTCAGGGGCTTCCCCATAGCCTGTGTCCCGAAACAGCCGCTTCAAGCGCTCTGCCTGGGAGTCCTTTTCTCCTTCTGACATCACTGTCCATATATGGACAGTAACGTCAGGGGTAACCCCAGAGCTGGGGTCCCGGGCTGAGCGCTATTAGCGCTCTGCCTGGGACTCCTGCTGTGCTCCTAACATCACTGTCCATATATGGACAGTGATGTCAGGGGCTTCCCCATAGCCTGTGTCCCGAAACAGCCGCTTCAAGCGCTCTGCCTGGGAGTCCTTTTCTCCTTCTGACATCACTGTCCATATATGGACAGTAACGTCAGGGGTAACCCCAGAGCTGGAGTCCCGGGCTGAGCGCTATTAGCGCTCTGCCTGGGACTCCTGCTGTGCTCCTAAAATAACTGTCCATATATGGACAGTGATGTCAGGGGCTTCCCCATTACCTTTGTCCCGAAACAGCCGCTTCAAGCGCTCTGCCTGGAAGTCCTTTTCTCCTTCTGACATCACTGTCCATATATGGACAATGATGTCAGGGGCAATCCCAGAGCTGGAGTCCCGGGCTGAGCGCTTTTAGCAATCTGCCTGGGAATCCTGCTCTGCTCGTGATATCACTGTCCATATATGGACAGTGACGTCAGGGGTAACCCCAGAGTTCATATATGGATATTGATGTCCGGAGCAGAGCTGAAGTCCAGGGAAGAGCACTAGTAGAGTTTCTGCTCTGGTACTCTGGCTCTATGGAGGCCTCTAACATCACTGTCCATATATAGACAGTGATGTCAGGGGCAACCCTAGAACCGGAGTACCGGGCAGTGCGCTATTAGCTATATATGGACAGTGATGTTAGGGGCTTCCCCATAGCCTGAGTACTGAAACAGCAGCTTCAAGTGCTCTGCCTGGGAGTCCTTTTCTCCTTCTGACATCACTGTCCATATATGGACAATTATGTCAGGGGCAACCCCAGAGCTGGAGTCCCGGGCTGAGCGCTATTAGCACTCTGCCTGGGAATCCTGCTCTGCTCCTGAAATCACTGTCCATATATGGACAGTGATGTCAGGGGAAACCCCAGAGTCGGAGTCCCGCTCTGCCTGGTACTCCTGCTCTGCTCCTGACTTCTCTGTCTATATATGGACAGTGATGTCAAGAGGAGAGGAGTCCCAGGGAGAGCGCTTGAAGAGGCTCTGTTTCGGGACTCCGTCAATGTGGAAGTCTCTAACATCACTGTCCATATATAAACAGTGATGTCAGGGGCAATCCCAGAGCCGGAGTCCCGCTCTGCCTGGGACTCTTGCTCTGCTCCTAATATCACTGTCCATAGAGAGAAATGATTTTTAGGCAATGTCAGTGGAGGTACGCTTGAAACAAGTATCATAGTTTTGTTGTTCTGATGTGTTGACATGTAGTGTATGTGGAATGACTAGGTACATGTGCTAAAGGTAGAATGTGTGGCTATGTGTGTTGTATGTAGATTGTATGGCTATGTGTGCTGTATGTGGAATATATGGGTACGTGTACTGTATGTGTAATGTTTGGGGTATGTGTACAGTATGTGTAATGTATGCAGACATAAATAATAACACTACACAAAATTGCCTTTCCATTTTTGAAGTGTTTGCATTTTCCTTTTATTTTATTTGATCATCTCTTTCTCTTCTTGTTTTGCACAGTTTCTTTTATGTCTTGCAGGTTTAAATTTGATCCACATTTTTCTTTCACTAAACTTAGAGTAAAATGCACATATATAATGAGGTATTGGTTTGTATTTCTGCACACAATACCTTTATCAAAGAAAAGTAAAAAAAAAAATTCAAATATGTAAAAAAAAAAAATGAGGTAACATTTTTTTTTTTTTTTTAATTTTTAGAAAAAAAAAAAAATATTACAAAAAGGGGAAAATAGTATTATTTCGGCAGAAATACATAGGCTCGCAACCCATGTCAATGGTCCTCATTCTCTTGCGAGTCTCTAACTAATAAAACCAGGCACAAATAACTAGCTAAGTGTCATGATGCGGGATGTGGACCCACTGGCCCGGACCACGTAGCGGGATAGCAGCTGGCCAACCAGGTACAATACAATGTCCAGAAAGGGTACCTGAGGCAATGTAGACAGTAGCGGTGATTCAGGCTTAAGATGAGGCTCTGGCAGTAGACAGACACCCGGCGGGTGTGACACAGTAGATGCAGCGGAAGACACAACTCGACTTCATCTCTAGACGGCATAGAGGCCCGGTAGCACGGGATACAGGGAACAGGAATGGGTAACACTGGGAACTGGAAAACACTAGAAGACCATTTGCAAGACAAACTATAGGTAACACAACAACGCTCAGGCAATGTTCAAAAGAGGGCAGAGCCCTTTTTATAATCCAGCAACATTCTGGGCGAATTGCAGATTCTCTGCAACTGGACGTGCACGGGCCCTTTAAGGCCGGGCGCGCGCGGCCTGCGGGAGACAGTCTCTGAACCAGGAAGTGAGATGCTGCTGAGAACTCACATGTCCATGGCCGCGGCCGTCAGAGGGTAAGACAGAACGATGGTCCACGGCCATAGACGTTACAGTATCCCCACTCTTACGTCCCCTCTTCTTGGGGCCAGAGTGGGAGAGAAACTTCTTCCCGAGTACAGGGGCATCGATGTTCTCCTCTGGCTCCCAAGACCTCTCCTCTGGACCAAATCCCCTCCAATCCACCAAATAAAACGTCCTTCCTCCCACTTTCTTGGTGGCTAGAATCTCAATCACTTCGAAAGTCCCTGACGAGCCGCCAGGAGCCACTGCGGAACTAGGAGTCCTGGAGTAGCGGTTCAGGACCACGGGTTTCAGCAGGGAGACATGGAAGGAGTTAGGGATCTTGAGGGGAGGAGGCAGCCGAAGCTTGTAAAACACAGGATTAATTTACAGCAGAATCTCGAAGGGTCCGAGGAACCTGGGGGCAAATTTGGAAGACGGCATCCTCAGCCGGATATTCCTGGAAGACAGCCAGACCTTCGTACCTGGAAGAAACTGGTGAGGCTCTTGTCTTCATGTGTCTGCCTTTCTCTTCATGCGGTCTACTGCCAGCAGAATAGAACATCGAGTCTGTTGCCATATCTGCAGAAAGTCCCTGAAGGTATAGTCAGCTGCAGGCACCTGGGACATAGTAGAGACAGGAAGGATGTTGGCCGTAGACAATGAAGAACGGACTGGAAGTGGTGGACTCACTAGTATGTTTATTATAGGAGAACTCAGCCCACGGAAGCAGCTGCACCCAGTCATCATGCCGCCTAGAGACAAAGTGCCACAGATAGTTCTCTATAATCTGGTTAACCCTCTCGACTTGACCATTGGACTGAGGATGGTAGGCCGAGGAGAAGTCCAACTTTACACTGACTAGACCGCAGAGTGCTCTCCAGAACATCGAGGTGAACTGGACCCCTCGATCCGAGACAATATGCAGAGGCAAGCCGTGCAGACGGAAGATGTGTTGAACAAAGAGATCGGCCAGCCGAGCAGTAGAAGGCGGGCCAGTCAGGGGAACAAAATGAGCCATTTTGGAAAATCGATCTACCACCATCCAGAGCACAGTGCATCCAGCAAAGAGAGGCAGATCTGTGACAAAATCCATTGCAATATGTTGCCAAGGGGCATCGGGCACAGGCAGTGGCTGGAGCATACCATCTGGTCTGGAGTGGGCAACTTTATTTGCTGCACATACCGTACAGGAGGAGACAAAGTCCATGACGTCTTTGGGCAGCGTGGGCCACCAGAAATGAGCAATTTGGTCTCGGGTCTTACGGGCACCCGCGTGACCTGCCAGTTTGGAACTGTGATCCCGGCGAAGGATTCTTCCTCTGTCTGCCAGACGTACAAAAGTCCTTCCCGGAGGAATGTCTCTAACTTGCAGAGAAGATGAAGGAAGGGTCAATAATATTCTGTGGGGACTCCACAGTATCTTCTGTCTCAAACGACCTAGACAAGGCATCGGCCTTCACATTCTTGTCGGAAGGTCAGTAGTGGAGCTCAAACTGGAACCGAGCAAAGAACAGCGACCACCTGGCTTGACGAGGATTCAGCCGTTGAGCCGTCTGAAGATAGGTCAGGTTCTTGTGGTCCGTGAAGACTAGGATAGGTTGAGCTGCGCCTTCTAGTAGGTGTCTCCACTCCTGCAGGGCCAACTTGATGGCCAGTAACTCCCGATCCCCAATCGAGTAGTTGCGCTCTGCAGGGGAAAAAAGCTTGGCGTAGTAGCCACATACCACAGTCTTGCCTTTCGAACCTCTCTGGAACAAGAGCGCACCGGCACCAACAGAGGAGGCGTTCATCTCTAACGAAAACTGTAGGGATACATCAGGATGATGAAGAAAAGAGGCTGACGTGAAGGCTTTTTCTAAGGTTTTGAATGCGGCTTCTGCTTCCGGAGTCCACACCTTGGTATTCATGCCCTTTTTGGTGAGGGTAGAGATGGGAGCTGTCAATGAAGAGAAGTTGGGAATGAACAGCCGGTAGAAGTTGGCGAATCCCAGGAAGCGTTGTATGGCCCTTAAGCCTTCGGGGCGTGGCCATACCAGGACAGACTTTACCTTCTCAGGGTCCATTTTGAGGCCCTGATCGGAGATTATATAGCCCAGGAAGGGTAGAGACTTTCTTTAAAACACGCACTTCTCCAGCTTGGCATAAAGATGATTCTCCCTTAATTGAAGCAAAACCTGGTGGACATGTCTCTGATGAGTTACTGGATCTGGGAAAAAAAATCAAAATGTCATCGAGATACACCACAACACAGACATAGAGATCACGAAAAATGTAATTGACAAATTCTTGAAACACTGCGGGGGGCGTTACACAGGCCGTCGGGCATAACCAGGTATTCGAAGTGCCTATCACGTTTATTAAATGTAGTCTTCCACTCGTCACCCTGACGAATCCAGATTAGATTGTACGCCCCCCGCAGGTCTAGTTTAGAAAAACAATTTGCCCCTTGTATGCGATCAAACAATTCAGAGATCAAAGGCAATGGCTATCTGTTCTTCACCGTGATCTGGTTGAGACCCCGTTAGTCAATGCAGGGTCAGAGGGATACATCTTTTTTCTTGACAAAGAAAAACCCGGCCACAGCTGGGGATGAAGATTTACGTATGAAGCCCCTCTCAAGATTCTCCTTAATGTAGGCCGACATTGACTGGGTTTCAGGTAAGGAGTGAGGGTATTCTCTACTGCGAGGAGGGGACGAATCAGGAACCAAGTCGATAGGACAATCATACGCTCAGTGTGGTGGCAACGTCTCTGCTTCCTTCTTGTCTAAGACATCTGAGAACAGAGAGTAACAAGGAGGCAACCCT
Source organism: Rhinoderma darwinii (assembly GCF_050947455.1). Taxonomy (NCBI): domain Eukaryota; kingdom Metazoa; phylum Chordata; class Amphibia; order Anura; family Rhinodermatidae; genus Rhinoderma; species Rhinoderma darwinii. The sequence goes on from NC_134691.1 coordinate 118,443,639, forward strand.
GCCAATGACTGATGCGGAGGAGACTGAGGCGGATGAATATGTCCCAGACAGCAGTTGAGACATTTGGGACCCCACTGGAGAACTTCTCCGGAGTTCCAATCCAGGACTGGGGCGTGTAGACGGAGCCAAGGCAAACCGAGCAGCACGGCGTTGACGGCCTTGGCCAGGACAAACAGGGAGATGAGCTCAGAGTGAAGGGCTCCCACTTGAAGCCTCAACGGCTTGGTCACAGACAAAATTGGGTCAGGCAGCGGCAGTCCATCTACCGAGGCAACGATCAACGACCTTTCCAGCAGAACAGTGGGCAAATGAAGAAGATCCACAAAGTCTTGGCAAATGAAATTGGCTGCAGAGCCAGAGTCCAGGTAGGCAGAGACCGAATGGAGCCTCTCGCCAGCGACGATGGTCACAGGAATGAACAGTTTGGAGGAGAGTTCTCTATTAAATGCTGTATCGTCTAGGAGTCTAGGGTCTCCAACCAAACCAGACGCACGACATGGCCAGCAAGGCCTCAATATAGACAGAGTCTAGAGGTGCGCCTGCGCTGTTTCTCCTGAACTGACAGTTTAAGTCGATCCACCTGCATCGGGACCTCGGGTGGAACAGTAGAAGAAGGCAAGAGGGGTTGCTGGAAGTTGGGCGCCAGTCTAGGAAGCCGTCTCTCTTGTCGAACTTCTTGAGATCTCTCTCTCAGCCTTATGTCCACTCGAGTGACAAGTAGAATCAGGTCGTCCAAGGTAGATGGTAGATCCCGAGCAGCAAGTTTGTCCTTGATCTCGGATGATAGGCCATGCCAGAAGGAAGCTACCAATGACTCGTTGTTCCAGGACAGCTCTCCTGCCAGGGTCCGGAACTGTATGGTGTACTCGCCCATGGAGCCGTCCTCCTAGCGAAGGTTCAGCATAGCAGTGGCTGCCGATGAGACTCGTCCAGGCTCCTCAAACACCGTACGGAATAACCGCATGAACCCCTGGAAGTCTCGGGTCTCAGGTCCCTGTCATTCCCAGATTCCAAGAGGGCCTTGCCGTCAAGTAAGGAAATAATGAAGGCGATTCTGGCTCCATCTGAAGGAAATGCTCTGGCGTGCAGGGTGCAGTGGATTTGACACTGGTTAAGAAATCCCCTGCACGTATTTGGAAACGAGGTGGCAATGACAGCGAGAACCGAGGATCAGAACCGGTGTAGCAGGAGGGTCAATCGGAGGAGCTTGAACAGGAGCAGAGAAGGAAGCAGCTAGCGCCCCTAGCTGTTGTGCCATGAAGTCTACTGCCACAAGAAGTTGATCCTGTCGTGCTCGCAGATCCTACAGGTCTGCCTGCATGGCTTGGGAGGGTGACAGACCCTTGAATTGACCAGCGGGGTCCATGGTCTGAGCGTACTGTCACGACGCGGGGTGTGGACCCAATGGGCCATACCGCGTAGCGTGATAGCAGCTGGCCAACCAGGTACAATACAATGTCTGTAGTCCAGAAAGGGTACCTGAGGCAATGTAGACAGTAGCTGTGATTCGCGCTTAAGATGAGGCTTCGGCAGTAGACATACGCCCGTCGGGTGTGACACATTAGATGCAGTGGAAGACATAACTCGACTTCAACTCTAGACGGCACAGAGGCACGGTAGCATGGGATACAGGGAACAGGCAGCAGGAACGTGTAACACTGGGAACGGGAAAACACTAGGAGACCATTTGCAAGACAAACTATAGGTAACACAACAACGCTCAGGCAATGGTCAAGAGGGCAGACTCCTTTTTATAGTCCAGCAGCATTCTGGGCTAATTACAGATTTTCTGCAACTGGACGCACACTGGCCCTTTAAGGCCGTGCACACACGGGCCCTGCGGGAGACAGTCTCTGAACCAGGAAGTGAGTGCCGGCGTCTCCCAGGAGGGAGATGCCACCGAGAACTCACACGTCCATGGCTGCAGCTGTCAGAGGGTAAGTCAGAACGACGGTCCGCGGCCATAGACGTTACACTAAGAAAAGCAATAGTCCAGAACCAACACAATAAAGACAACTGTCCAAATCAAACTATCTACCCCCACGGATTGCATCCATCGGCCCAGGAGCCGCCCCAGCGGCAGACAGGAAATAGTCCGCATAGAATTCCCGTATCGGCAGTCCAGCTGCTCCAGGTCTTCCATGCAGGGTGTTGTCCACAGGGATTGTAGAATTCGCCACGAACTGCACTAGATCACTGTCAAGTGCAGACTCATTAATCTGGCTGAAGTTGTGTAGGATTACACTGGCTTGGATAACCAGCATCATGATATGTGGATTCATTTGAAGAGGGGTCTGAAATACACGCCACTTGCTGCTCAGAATCCTGAAGGCACACTCCACATACCGTCTCGCACAGGTGACCGGTAGGTAAAAATATGCCTCCTTACATCCAAACCATGTCGGGGAAATGGGCGCAACGCATTGGTGGAAAGTAAAAATCCTTCATCTGCCACAATGACGAATAGCGCCGGAGGTCCACAAGATCCAGGCAGTTGTCTCGGTTCTGGAGGGGCGAACTGGTTGGACTGAAGCCGTTTACCCATTCTGGAAGGCCTGAAGATGCCAGCCCCCGAAGACCTCCCATAGGCCCTATATCTACAATAACAAATCGGTAATGGCTGTCAGCCAAGGCCAATAGCACCACCGAGAAATACTGCTTGTAATTGAAATATAAGGACCCAGAGTGAGGCAGCTGCTGCACATGAATGTTTTTTCCATCTAGCGCGCCAACACGGTTTGGAAACTGTGCAGACTGGTAGAAGCCCTCAGCAATACGAAGCCAGTCTTCTGCCTTGGGCTGTGGCATCACCGTTGCTCTCAGTCGCTGCCAGATGTAGGTCAGACGGATGATCTGCAAAATGGTGGAGCAGCAAAAATGTATTTTTCCTGGCAACCGGCAACTCATTGCAAAAATATTGATACAAATGAGTTGCCGGTTGCCAGGAAAAGTAAAAATAAATTAGTACTGTTTGCAGTATCAGGGTGACAGGACAGCAATAGACACAGGGGACAAGTATTGTTATACTATATGTACCAGGGTGACAGGACGGCAATAAACACAGGGGAAAATTACGGTTATACTATCTGAACCATGGTGACATGGCGGCAATAGGCGCAGGGGACATATATGTGTTCTTACACATACAAAAAAGAGAACGTGAAACAGCACTCAAATAAAGTGAATTTATTCATCCAACATGGAACCACTATATGTCCTTACATGATGGCGACAATGAGCCGTTCCTTCGAGAGATGCACCGTGGTTTTCACGGTTCCTGCCAGGCCTTCAAATATGAGCCGCAGAAACTCAGGACATGTCTTATTACGGCCTGCAAATTTGCTACGAACTTGCCCATAGAAGTCAATGGGCTCGTGGAAACTGCGGATACACCTCCACGTGACATCCGTAATTTTGCGGATTTCCAGAAGTGTTGCTAAGCGACGATAGGAAGTTTTCCTTGCAGTTTTTTATATGATCCGCATTTTGCGGATGACACACGGATGCACTACGGATGAAAAATACGGAGCACAGTCCACCCGTAAATACTGGTGTAAATACGGGTCCTTGGTCACACGTGTTCGACCCATATTGCACCAGTATTTATGGACCCGTGCCCGTAAATACGGGTCTGGTGTCACCCGTATTCCACCCGTATTTACTGGCACGTTTTTGGCTGCAAAATTGCACTGAACTAATCGGCAGCCCTTCTCTCTATCAGTGCAGGATAGAGAGAAAGGACAGCCCTTTCCGTAATAAAAGTAAAAGAAATTCATACTTACCCGGCCGTTGCCTTGGTGACGCGTCCCTCTCTTGACATCCAGTCCGACCTCGCTGGATGACGCGGCAGTCCATGTGACCGCTGCAGCCAGTGATTGGCCTGTGATTGGCTGCAACGGTCACATGGGCTGTAACGTCATCCCAGGAGGCCGGACTGGAGGAAGAAGCTGGGAGTTCTGGGTAAGTATGAACGTCTTTTTTTTTTTCTACAGCTTTATCTATATTGTGATCGGTAGCCACTGTCCAGGGTGCTGAAACAGTTACTGCCGATCGTTTAACTCTTTCAGCACCCTGGATAGTGACTATTTACTGACTTCGCCTAGCAACGCTCCCGTAATTACGGGTGCACACACGTAGTCACCCGTAATTATGGGAGCCCCATAGACTTCTATGGGCTGCCTGTGCCGTAATTACGGCCTGAAATAGGACATGTTCTATCTTTTTCAACGGCACGGGCACCTTCCCGTAAGCATACGGGGAGGTACCCGTGGCCAATAGAAGTCTATGGGCCTGTAATTACGGGAGTTTTTACGGTCGTGTGCATGGGGCCTTAGGCCCCATGCACACGACCGTAAAAAACCTCTGTTTTTGCGGACCACAAAAACGGACCCATTCACTTCCATTGAACGCGGACACCTTTCCGTATTGCTACGGATGAGTGTCCGTTCCGCAGAACTGTGCTGGGAATTATGGAGCATGTCCGTTTTTGGTCCACAATTTCGGCACGGACTCCTCCATAGAAGTCTATGGGGGAAGCCAAAATTGCGGATGGCTACGGAGGTGCGCCTGCAAATACGGATAGCAATCCGCAAACACAGAAGTGTTGCTAAGCGACACAAAGGGGATTTCCCATCAACCAGACCTCTTTTTTTTTTCGGATCCGTATATACAGATGTAATACGGATGCACTATGCACGGATACCATTCAGTAGAAATGGGTACATTGCTCATGATTTGCTGATGACTATAAAGCAATACGGAACCGTATTTGCGGTCAGTATTTGCGGATACGGTCGTGTGCCTGAGGCCTAAGGCCTAGGCACACGACTGTAGCCATGTGCACGGCCGTGATTTTCGGGTCGGCCGGCCAGGGAGTGTCAGCTTTGAGACGCCTGCAAATCGCGGGCTGTGCACATGCCCACGGCCATTATTTTCAATGAGCCCAGACTGCAGGACACGCCCGTAATAAGGCTTGCCCGTTCTTTCTGCGGTCCGGGCTCCAGGGCCTTGCACGGACTGTGGAAACCAAGGTCGTGTGCATGGCCCCATAGGGATGAATGGGGCCGCAATTCTCCCGTGGATTTTCGGGGCAATTGCGGCCGCAAAAGCCGCCTAGGCCCCATGCACACGAACGTGCTTTTGCGGCCACAATTCCCCCGAAAATCCACGGGAGAATTGCGGCTCCATTCATTCCTATGGGGCCATGCACACGACCGTTGTTTCCACGGTCTGTGCATGGCCCCCAGAGCTCATTGAAAATAATGGCCGCGGCCAGGTGCACAGCCGCTGAGACTCTGCCCTCGGCCGAGCCAAAAATCACAGCCGTGCACATGGCTACGGTCGTGTGCATGAGGCCTAATAAGCATAGGAACACGGTCCGTAAATGCGGAAAAATAGGACATATCCTATTCTTTGCGGCTCATTTCTACAGCCCGAGTACACACCCGTAAATATACGGAAAGGTGTCTGTGGTTGATAGAAATTAATGAGTCAGTATCTTATCCGCAATTACGGATCTGTAATTGTGGCTAAAAACTACAGACGTTTGAATAGAGGCCTATGTCCTTAACCCCTTCCCTCTTTAGCCACTTTTGACCTTCCTGACCGAGCCTCATTTTTCAAATCTGACATGTGTCACTTTATGTGGTAATAACTCCGGAATGCTTTCACCTATCCAAGCGATTCTGAGATTGTTTTCTCGTGACACATTGGACTTTATGTTACTGGCAAAATTTGCTCGATATGTTCAGTATTTAATTGTGAAAAACACCAAAATTTAGCGAAAAATTGCAAAAATTAGCATTTTTCTCAATTTAAATGCATCTGCTTGTAAGACAGGCAGTTATACCACCCAAAATTGTTTCTAATTAACATCACCCATATGTCTACTTTAGATTGGCATTGTTTTTTGAACATCCTTTTATTTTTCTATGACCTCACAAGGCTTAGAACTTTAGCAGCAATTTCTCACATTTCAAGAAAATTTCAAAAGGCCATTTTTACAGGGGCCAGTTCAGTTGTGAAGTGGCTTTGAGGGCCTTATATATTAGAAACCCCCAAAAAGTCACCCCATTTTAAAAACTTCACCCCTCAAAGTATTCAAAACAGCATTTAGAAAATGTCTTAACCCTTTACACATGTCACAGGAATTAAAGCAATGTAGAGGTGAATTTTACAAATTTCATATTTTTTTGCAGAAATAAATTTTTAGTACAATTTTTTTTATAACACAGAAGGTTTTACCAGAGAAATGCAACTCAATATTTGTTGCCCAGTTTCTGCAGTTTTAGGAAATATCCCACATGTGGCCGTAGCGTGCTACTGAACTGAAGCACCGGCCTCAGAAGCAAAGGAGCACCTGGTGGATTTTGGGGCCTTATTTTTGTTAGAATAAATTTTAGGCTCCATGTCAGGTTTGAAGGGCTCTTGCGGTGCCAAAACAGTCAAAATCCCCCAAAAGTGACCCCATCTGGGAAACTACACACCTCAAGGAAATTATCTAGGGGTGTAGTGAGCATTTTGACCGCACAGCTTTTTTACAGAAATTATTAGAAGTAGGCCGTGAAAATTAAAATCAACATTTCTTCAAAGAAAATGTAGGTTTAGCGATTTTTTTTCTCATTTTCACAAAGACTAAAGGAGAAAAAGCACCGTAAAATTTGTAAAGCAATTTCTCCCGAGTAAAACAATACCCCACATGTGGTAATAACCGGTTGTTTGGAGACACGGCGAGGCTGAGAAGGGAAAGAGCGCTATTTGGCTTTTGGAGCTCAAGTTAAGCAGGAATGGTTTGTGGAGGCCATGTCGCATTTACAAAGCCCCTGAGGGGACAAAACAGTGGAAACCCCCCACAAGTGACCCCATTTCGGAAACTACGCCCATTGAGGAAATTATCTAGGGGTATAGTGAGCGTTTTGACCCAACAGGTTTTTTGCATAAATTATTGGAAAATAGGCCCTGAAAATGACAATCTAAATTTTTTCAAAGAAAATGTAGGTTTAGCTAATTTTTTCTCATTTCCACAAGGACTGAAGGAGAAAAAGCACCGTAAAATTTGTAAACCAATCTCTCCCGAGTAAAACAATGCCCCACATGTGGTAATAAACGGTTGTTTGGAGACACGGCAGGGCTGAGAAGGGAAAGAGCGCTATTTGGCTTTTGGAGCTCAAGTTTAGCAGGAATGGTTTGCGGAGGCCAGGTCGCATTTACGAAGTCCCTGAGGAGACAAAACAGTGGAAACCCCCCACAAGTGACCCCATTTTGGAGACTACACGCATTGAGGAAATTATCTAGGGGTATAGTGAGCTCTTTGACACCACAGGTTTTTTGCAGAAATTATTGGAAGTAGGCCCTGAAAATAAAAATCAACATTTTTTCAAAGAAAATGTAGGTTTAGCTTATTTTTACTCATTTCCACAAGGACTGAAGGAGAAAAAGCACCACAAAATTAGTACAGCAATTTCTCCCGAGTAAAACAATACCCCACATGTGGTAATAAACGGCTGTTTGGAGACACGGCTTGGCTTAGAAGGGAAAGAGCGCTATTTGGCTTTTGGAGATCACATTGAGCAGGAATGGTTTGCGGCGGCCATGTCACATTTGCAAAGCCCCTGAGGGGAAAAAACAATGAAAACGCCCAAAAAGTGACACCATTTAGGAAACTACACCTCTTGAGGAATTCATCTAGGGGCGTAGTGAGCATTTTTACCCCACAGATGTTTCATAGAATTTATTAGAATTGGGCAGTGAAAATAAAAACAATCCTTTTTCTTCAATAAGACGTAGCTTTAGCGCAAATTTTTTCATTTTCGCAACAAATAAAGGAAAAAAAGAACCCAACATTTGTAAAGCAATTTCTACCGAGTATGGCAATACCCCATATGTGGTCATAAACTGCTGTTTGGGCACACGGCAGGGCTCAGAAGGGAAGGACCGCCATTTGGAGTGCAGATGTTTCTGGATTGGTTTCTGGGCGCCTGTGGGCCCAAAACAGTGGAAACCCCCCAGAAGTGACCCCATTTTGGAAACTACACCCCTCAATGCTTTTACATACGGGTGTAGTGAGCATGTTAACCCTGCAGGTGTTTTGTAGAAATTAGTGTGAACTCGATGTTGCAGAGTGAAAATGGGATTTTTTCCACAGATATGTGGACAATATGTGGTGCCCAGCTTGTGCCACCATAACGAGACAGCTCTCTAATTATTATGCTGGGTATCCTGGTTTTAGAAACACCGTACATGTGGCCCTAATCTCTTGCCTGGACAGTCGACCAGGCTCAGGAGTGAAAGGGTACCATGTAAAATTGAGGCCTAATTTGGCGATTTACAAAGTATTGGTTCACAACTGCAGAGGCTCAGATGTGAAATAATAAAAATAAACCCCTGGGAAGTGACCCCACTATGGAAACTGCACCCCTCAAGGCATTTATTAAAGGGTGTAGTGAGCATTTTCACCCCTCAGATCTTTTCCATAAATGAATGCGCTGTGGATGGTGCAAATTAAAAATTTATATTTTTCCCTAGATATGCCATTCAGTGGCAAATATGTCGTGCCCAGCTTATGCCACTGGAGACACACACCCCAAAAATTGCTAAAAGGGTTCTCCCGGGTATGACGATGCCATATATGTGGAAGGAAACTGCTGTTTGGGCACGCTGTAGGGTTCAGATGGGACGAAATGCCATTTGGCTTTTGGAGCGTGGATTTTGCTTGGTAGTAGTTTTGTTTGGAGTCTTACTGGTGTTTCCGTTTATAATGTAGGGCATATGTAAGCCGGGCAGAGTATATAAGGGGCATAGTCAGGTGGTATAATAACGGGGTAAAAAAAAACAATAAAATAATCCATAGATGTGTGTTACGCTGTGAAGCAATCATTTCTGCACAGGCCGGTGTCGCACTGATAAATGGCGTCCTTTATTATCCCCCTTTTGGTCCACACTCCGCGCCTTTGTAGTTTGGGGAATTTTGCTGGGAAAGTGTTGTCCTGGTATAATACGGGCACCGTCGCTTCCAGCGGATATGTTTGGGCCCTCCCCTTCCTGGTTCCCTAATTTTAGGTCCTTGAAAAATCGCCTCTTCAAACAGAAGAAATGTTCCCCTCGGGCACAACTGCATATTTTTTTATTTCCTGACTTATTGGAGCCATAACTAATTTTATTTTTCATAGACGTAGCGGTATGAGGGCTGGTTTGTTGCGGGACGAGCTGTAGTTATTATTGGTACCATTTTGGGGTACATGCGACTTTTTGATCACCTTTTATCCTATTTTTTGGGATGCCAGGTAAACAAAAAAACGCAATTCTGGCACAGCTTTTTTCGTTTTTTTTTTATACAGCGTTCACCATGCGTTATAAATTACATGTTAACTTTATTCTGCGGGTCAGTACGATTCCGGCGATACCTAATTTATAGAACTTTTTTATGTTTTCCAACTTTTTGCACAATAAAATTACTTTTGTAAAAAGAATGTATTTTTTCTGTCGCCAAGTTGTGAGAACCATAACTTTTTATTTTTTTGTTGACGGAGGTGTATGAGGGCTTGTTTTTTGCGGGACGAGCTATAGTTTTTATAGGTACCATTTTTGGATACGTGCGACTTTTTGATCACTTTTTATTCTAATATTTGTAGGGCAAAGTGACCAAAAAACAGAAACTCTGGTAACGTTTTTTACGTTTTTTTTTACGCTGTTCACCGCGTGCAATAAATAATATAATATTTTGATACCTCCGGTCGTTACGGTCGTGGCGATACCAAATACATATGGTTTATTATTATTTTTCAATAATAAAGGACTTGATAAGAGTAAAAGGGGGATTGTGTTTTATTTGATTACTTGAAACTTTTACTGTTTTCAAACTTTTATTTTGTGCACTTTTTTTTACACTTTTTTATACTTTTTTTACACTTTTTCTCAAGTCCCACTAGGGGACTTGAAGTTCCAACGGTCAGGTTTTTTTTTTTCTAATACATTGCACTACCTATGTAGTGCAATGTATTAGATCTGTCAGTCATTCACTGACAGCAAGCCGATTAGGCTTCGCCTCCCGGCGGGGCCTAAATCGGCTTCCGTAATGGCAGAGCAGGAGACCATTGTGTCTCCTGTTGCCATAACAGCAGTCGCCAGTCCCGATTGCCTGTCAGGGCTGGCGATCTGCTAGTAACCGCTACGATGCAGCAATCGCTTTCGATTGCTGCATCGAAGGGGTTAATGGCAGGGATCGGAGCTAGCTCCGGTTCCTGCCGTTACAGGTGGATGTCAGCTGTACAGTACAGCTGACTTCCACCGCTGATGACGCCGGATCAGCTCCTGACCCGGCGCCATCTTGCCGACAGCTACGGAAGCCGATCAGGCTCCGCCGCCGGGCGGATCTTGACCGGCTTCGGTACTAGGCAGACCGGGAGGCCAGTATTAGGCCTCCGGTTGCCATTGCAGCCACCGGAACCCCGGCAATTTCATTACTGGGGTTCCGATGAGCTGCAAACACCTTAAGTGCAGCGATCGCGTTTGAGCGCTGCACTTAAGGGGTTAATGGCGGGGATCGAAGCTAATTTCGGTCCCCGCCGTTACAGCCGGATGTCAGCTGTAAGATACAGCTGAGATCCGGTGATGATGGGACCGGCTCAGCTTCTGAGCCGGTCCCAAACATTTGGCGTACATGTACGGCAAGATGCGGGAAGTCAGTACTTTCCATGACGTACATGTACGGCAAATGTCGGGAAGGGGTTAATTTCTTGATAAACAATGAAATATAAATAAACAATGAGAAAGGGGAAAGCCCAGATTCGATTGTACACCACCCTGTGTTTGCTTAGCCCTTATTCACACGACAGGGATTCCTGGTCGGGTGACGGCCGTTCATAAAACGGCCGTCACCCGGCTGCTGTAGGAACAATAGACCTGGCCGTTAAAAAATGGGACACGTCCTATTTTCGCCCGTTTACCCGGCCCCCATAGAAGTCTATGTGGCAGGGTAATACACGGCCATCACCGGAATGTGTCCCGAGTGATGGCCATGTATTCCGTCGCTCGCTCCCTCGGACGAATGGCTGTACGCTGTACACTGTGTGGCAAGGCCAGGGTGTACAGCAGGTGGAAGGGAGCACTGCGCTGGCTCCCTTCCCCTGCTTGTTTTAAAAGCGCCCTGGCCCGGCGAAACCTTCCATGGCGCCGCTAGCAGCTGCTGCTACTACTGTAGCGACGCCACTATAGCAGAGCAGGGAGGTATCTCCCTGCTCTGCTATGTGCTAGCCCCACTTTGGCTCCCTGAAGGAGCGGAATCCCCGTGTGTTCGGGGATTCCGCTCCTGGACAGAGCGCTTGATGTCTCTGTCCTTATCTGGGCAGTGACATCAGGGGAAACTCCTGAAGCGGAATCCCCGAACACATGGGTATTCCCCTTCAGGAGTTGCCCCTGACGTCACTGTCCAGATATGCCCGGCCCGGAACGGATGCAAAACTAATGCAAACCGGACGATTTTATCGGCCGACACTCGGGCTCGGGCGGGACCCTGTCGTGTGAATAAGGCATAAGGCATTATTGTCTTCCGGCTGGTGAAATCTTTGGATCCTTGACAACTTTCTATATTTTTGAAAATTACACAGTGTTTTTTGTTAGGCAGAATTCTTTCAGGAATTTTGAGGCATATTTTGAAATGCAAGTGTTTTTTTTTTCGCGTTTTCGGCTTTTTCTTTTAGCTATTGATTCTTTTTTTTTTTTAATTCTTTATTTTCGCGACCAAGGTTCAAATTGTCAAAACAATAAGAATACAGCTTGTACAGAAGAGGAATAGGATATTAATGACAGAAGTGCTGGCGGATTTCCTCTGAACAATACATTATGTACATAAAAGTGAGTAAGATGATGTTGTTCAATTCCACGATAACTGGAGAACATGGCCAAAGATGCAAGACACATAAAGGAAGAAAAACAAGGAAGGGAAGAAAAGAAGTATAAGGCAGGGAGGGGGAAAGACAAATCTTCCCACGAGGAAAGTACTACTACAAGTGAAAGCCCTTCACGGAGTACTGAACAAGATCAATTTCACGTAGAATGTCTTTGTAGGAATCGGAGCCCTGGAAATCCACCCAAAGAGACCACGTTCGGCAGAACTTAGAATGAGTGTCATGAACGCAAGAGGTCAGATCTTCCATATGCATGAGGTCATTGACCCTAGAAACCCAGAGGGACAGTGTAGGAGGAGAGGAATTTTTCCATCTCTTAGCTATTGATTCTAATGCAAAAACACTGGCAAAAAGAACCCTGCAAAAAACGCAGAAGAAAGAGCATGCTGCTTTTTTTTTCTGTGAGCGGCCAAAAAGTCTCCCAGGGAAAAAAAGAGCCTCCGCCTCCCATTGAAGTCAATATGGGCAATTTGGGGCGTTTCTTGGTGCTGATTCCGACATGATTACCGTGTTAAAATCAGCTCCAAAAACCGCTGTGTGAACTGACCCGAACAGCGTGCGGCAAGTTGCAGAAAATCATTCAATTAACGGCCATATTTATATATGTATAAGTATACTAGCAAAGTGCCGTACAGCTCTTGGATAAATAGTGTCGTACAGTGCCCAGATTAATAGCGCACATACTGCCGGGAAAGTGCCATACAGCACCCACAGAGTCATGAAGCGCATCCCAAGTGCCCTGAGTTCCATAATTTGACCATTGTCATAAAACGCTCATATAGAGCTAAATGGTGCTCATGGTCAGGGCTGCCATCAGGAATTTCTGGGCCCCATACTGCCAATGAGTCTGGGCCCCCGCCCCCCTCGTTATTAGGAGGGGGGGTGAAATGTAAAGGGGCGGGAGGTAGGGCACATTAAAAAGAAAACTCTTTGGAGGAGCAGGGCAGAGACAGGAGGTGGGTGTCGGAGGGCAAAGGGGAGAAACTAAGTCCCAGGGCTGGGAGAACTGAAGGTAGCAGTGGTAGCCAGGGGGACGCAACCTCACAGGGGCTCTGTGGGGGGCAAAAAGGGAAAGTGAGTGTGTGTGTATGTGTGTGTGTATGTAGAATCTGTCAGGGTGTAGGAGGGCAATATAAACAAAAATCATTGCACTGAAGCCCTATACACAGCAGAGTCACTCACCAAAATGTAGTCCCTAAGATCTCCCACCGCCACGGGCATGTCTGGATGATGCTTTTGCATTCTCTTCACACGCTGCACACACGTTATCTGTGTGTAGCGCTATCTACAGGGGGCTGTGTGTGGCGCTATCTGCAGGGGTGGGTGAGGCGCTATCTACATGGGATTGTGTGGCGCTATCTACATGGGATTGTGTGGTGCTATCTACAGGGGGCAGTGTGTGACACTATCTACAGGGGTGTGTGTGTGTGGCGCTATCTACAGGGGGTATGTTCGGCGCTGACTACAGGGGAGTGTGTGGCACTCTCTACAGGGGATTCCAGTCCAGGAGGAGACCCTGACCTCACTGTCCATATATGGACAGTGACCTCAGGGGCTACCTCTAGGAGAGGAATCCCCGACCAGAGTGTCGGCAACTCTCTGGCCGGGGATTTCGCTCCTGGATGGGTGAATGGCAGAGCAGGAAGCTGATACTTTCCTGCTCTGCCATAGTATTCAATTGTATCTGCATCCTGTGGACGCAGATACAATTGAATATGGCAGTGGCTGAGACACGTCTGGGACAGTAATTTGCCGGGACTGCCTCTTTAGATTCAGGACAGTCCCTGCAAATTCAGGACTGTTGCTAACTATGCCTCCGGTATAAGCTTTCTCCCCCTACCCAGGTATACTCTCTCCTTCCTCTACCCCTCCCCATGTATAATTTCTCCCCTCCCTTCAGATATCATCACTTTTCACCCAATTATTACCCCCCCCCCCCCCATTGTATAATGCCTCCTCCAGTGGAGGGATGTCACGATACCAGAATTTGGACTTCGGTACCGATGCTTTGTGTAGTATTGCGATTTCGATAACAAAGCGATACTTTGCCAACAGTAATAAAAAAACAAAACAGTTCTTCCATTTCTTATGTGAGGCACGAGGTGTGATGGTAAATTTAACCTCCATGTGCCTCACATTAATAGTAATTAACCCCATCATGTTCCTCAATTATAAAGGGTTAATGTGTAAGGTACATGATGGGGTTAATTACTATTAATGTGAGGCATATGGAGGTTCAAAATTCATAATACCTCGTGCCTCACATTAATAAGTGAAAGAAGTTTTTATTTTATTTTTTACAACGTACACATCATAAATGATGCAAAAAAATTGTTGTGCAGGTTATTACAGCCGCGCCAATAATGAATGTGTATATTTTATGTATTGAGACTTATTTTAATGTGTTTTGTAAAAAAGGTGTATGTGTATTTTTTTTTATTTAACATTACTTTATGTTTTTACTTTCTTTTTGAAACTTTAATGTACTGGTATATATCTATATACGCATAGTACACAGGCAGTTGTTAGGACAGACCTGAGTATGCCCTAACAGGAAATATGGTAAGACAGCCCTGGGGTCCTTCATTGGACCTTGGGCTGTCTGCCCATATATGGTATGTCCCTCAATCGCGTCACAGGGATTCCTGTGACGTGATCCAAGGGGCATCCCCCCTTCTTATTTTCCCCTGAATGCTGCAGTCAGCTGTGATCGCAGCATTCAGGGGAATAGCGACAGAGATGAGAGGTTTCTCTGATCTCTGCCTTTATAGAGTGGGACTGCGGCTGTGTAATACAACCATTGCCCCGCCCCGCACGCGGTCAGCACGAGGTGATGCGGGCGGCGCTGCACTAATGAGCGGCGGTTCAGGCACTGAAGACAGAACATGTGGGGGTGTTTTGTAGTGCGCCCGCCATGTTCTGTTTTCAGTGCCGCCGCTCATTAGTGCAGCGCTGGCCGCATCACATAATCCTGGCGGCGCGCACATGTCAGGACTCCGGAGCAGGGCCGTGACTGTGTTACACAGCCGCAGCTCCGCTCTCATACATTCATGTATTACAATATTGAGCTGTGCGGCCGCACAGCTTAGTATCGAAATACATGAAATAACGGTATTGAACCGTTTGGGGGTGCACGGTATCGAAACCGTATCGAAGTTTTGATGCATCGTGCATCCCTACTCAAGTGCCATCCTCCCTCCATTATTATCTCCTTCCCACTCTAGCATCATTTCCCTCCCTACCCAATGCCATCTCCCTGCCCCCATTATCATCTCGCTGCCCCCATTATCATCTCCCTGCCCCCATTATCATCTCCCTGCCCCCATTATCATCTCACTGCCCCATTATCATCTCCCTGCCCCCATTATCATCTCCCTGCCCCATTATCATCTCCCTGCCCCCATTATCATCTCCCTGCCCCCATTATCATCTCCCTGCCCCCATTATCATCTATCTGCCCCCATTATCATCTATCTGCCCCCATTATCATCTCCCTGCCCCATTATCATCTCCCTGCCCCATTATCATCTCCCTGCCCCCATTATCATCTATCTGCCCCCATTATCATCTCCCTGCCCCCATTATCATCTCCCTGCCCCCATTATCATCTCCCTGCCCCATTATCATCTCCCTGCCCCCATTATCATCTCCCTGCCCCCATTATCATCTCCCTGCCTCCATTATCATCTCCCTGCCCCATTATTATCTCCCTGCCCCCATTATCATCTCCCTGCCCCCATTATCATCTCCCTGCCCCCATTATCATCTCCCTGCCCCATTATCATCTCCCTGCCCCATTATCATCTCCCTGCCCCCATTATCATCTCCCTGCCCCCATTATCATCTCCCTGCCTCCATTATCATCTCCCTGCCCCATTATTATCTCCCTGCCCCCATTATCATCTCCCTGCCCCCATTATCATCTCCCTGCCCCCATTATCATCTCCCTGCCCCATTATCATCTCCCTGCCCCCATTATCATCTCCCTGCCCCCATTATCATCTATCTGCCCCCATTATCATCTCCCTGCCCCCATTATTATCTAACTCTACCCCCTCCCCATAGAAAGCACGTCTGTATTGGTTCACACTGCAGCATAGGATTGTATCACTCAGCTCCACGACGGCTCTTTTCTCCTGTCCTGTGTAAACAGAGGGAGAAGACAGGTTTATTGCCACATGTTACACAGGACGGGAGATAAGAGCTGTAGAGCTGATACAATCCTATGCTGCGGTGTTAACATAATACAGAGGTGGGGAAGATATTTACTTTCTATGGGGGCAGGAGGAGATTTTTTCAGGAGGCTCCGGGCAGCAGCAGCCGGACACAGACATAAGTTAGTACTCACTGTGTCTGAAGAAGAAGACGACGATTGCTGCTGCTGGACGTATCCTCCGAGGCTGAGCTCATAACTCCCGCTGCTGTGATGTCTCCACCCCTTGTCTCCTCCCCACACGCTGTCACACTGTTGCGGAGGAGGAGGGGCAGGCACATGTCACTCTCCAGCGGGCCCTTACGGTTTTATTCTGATGTAATGAACGGGCCCCTGCTTCGTGATGGGACCTGTTCCTTTCACCGAAATGAAATCGTAAGAGTCACACTGCCGTGAGTATATTAATTCCAGCGGCAGAGTGCGGGCCCCTTTTTTTAAAATTTATGCCCGGGCCCCTCACTGCAGTACCCCCAGTCCCCCCCTGATGGCGGCCCTGCTCATGGTCATACAGTGCCCACGTGATCCAGGCCATGTCCATATCTATAAGTAACCATATATAACCAAATGATGATGTAGTTATAGTGCCAAACATGACCATACCCAGCCATATACTGCCGACATAGCGCCATACTGTGCTTACATACAGTTGTCTCCCATAGCTGCTTCTGTCGCACAAGTTGTCTATAATGTTGCACTAGAGAGCCGCTATCTCTAGTCTAGCGACAAAAACCCTCATTTAAGCTGTGTCAATTGAAGACGTGTTGCAGTCCCATGTTAATTGCACAATAAATAAACGTACTCTTATAGATTGCTATTGTCAGACATCGATAGTCCCTGTGCAGCCCCCAGCCCCTCTTCCACCACTAAACATTCACAGCACGTGGCTGGATACTGAGCGTCCTTTGGATCAAGCTATCAGTAGCGGACATGCGCTCACTTTCAGTTTCTATCGCGGAATCACAGACATGTGACTTGAACATAGCATCACGTGACCCGCGCGCTGCCTCGTAGTGGGCATATACGTAGAGGGCGGCTAAGAATAGCACATGCGCAGTTGGTAGTTCTGCGAATGGGTGAGTTTGTAGAACGTGAATTAGGACTTCTCGTGTTGCTTTTCTTTGACGTCAGCATTCATACTCACTAGTTGTCAGCATGTTTGTGGCTCGGAGTATATCGGCCGATCACAGAGATCTCATCCATGATGTCTCCTTCGATTTTCACGGCAGGAGAATGGCGACCTGCTCCAGTGATCAAAGCGTTAAAGTGAGTTGTATATAGTGCGGTAGAATATATGTGACAGCTCATTACTAATGTTATCTTGCATTCTATTCTTTTGCAGACTTTTTTTTAATTTCCACCCCAATCCAGACATAGTTGTCAGCTGCTATGGCCGGAGTGACCATGTTTATTACCAGAACAATAGATGTGTTTGTTGTTTTTACTTTTTATTAGTTATGGCAAGCTATGTTTATTAACAGACTGACCCCTTAGATGAGTGGCCTAAGGAAATGGTCTTTTGCACCAATGATTTTATATCCACACGTAAAATTTGGGTGTAATAACAAAATAAAAACAATTCTTCCACTTTCTGTTATAGTCTATGCGCACCCAATCTGAATTTGTATACTATTTGACTAAGGCTATGCTAACCCTATATTTGGCCATACAAACATATACTGTACAATAATCATAGGCTTCTATGGGGCAGATGTATAATATCCCTATGCAGACCAATGTGTCTCCATGGTTACAGAACGCATACAAACCCTCTATTTTGGTCCTGCATTGGTACAATTTCCATCTGTCCCCTTCTTCATGTTAACACTTTTATGTGTCAGTGCTTTTAACCTCTGAATGTGATTACATTTGTACTGCACTTATTGTATCTAAATTGACCCGTTTCCCGATGCTGCCATGGAGCACATGACGTCACTCTCTTTGCCCCCTCTGTTTACGTGCCGTATAGCTATCACGTGGTCAAACTGGTATACGGCACGTCACTAATGCCGTGTATGGGCTGTTCTGTTATGCAGCCAGGAATGCGCGGTCCCTGCTGTTCTCTTGCTTGTCCGCATGCGCCTTCCTGGCTGTATAACCGAACAGCCCATACACGGCACGGCACTAGTGACGTGCCATATACCAGGCATATACTTTTAACAGTTTGACCACGTGATTGGTATACAGCTCGTAAACAGAGGGGGCAAAGAGAGTGACCTGACCAGTCATGTGCCCCATGGCAGCATCGGGAAACGGGACCAATTTAGGTAAAATAAGTGCAGTACAAATGTAATCACATTCAGAGGTTAAAAGCACTGACACACAAGTGTTAACTCGGAAAACCCCTTTAACATATATACGTCATTGCACCAAAATGTGGACGGATCATTCTTTTGAAAAATATTTCTATAAATCTGCATTATTATATTCATTGTGGCAGGAGATAACACCCAGAAAGCTCTGGCAATAGAGTATCTGGGGAAAACAATAATGATCAGCCAGTAATCCCAGTCTGGGCGATCAACATTTCCTCTGAGACAGGTTACCTGGAAGTGTCTTCTACAATCTGACAGCACCCTTTGACCCTGCCAAGAATACACAGATCTGAGCGCTATAACTTTAGCTGGCCATACGTTTTATGTTAAGTCCCTGTTCATACGAGGTTTTTTGCAGGCAGAACTTGCTTCAGAGGCAGATTTTGACCTGCCTGCACTATCTTTTTCGCTGCGTTTTTTGGCCATTGAGCGCTGCGGCCAAAAAAAAACGCGAAAACTGCTTTGTCTGCTTCCCATTGATGTCAATGGGAGGTCAGAGATGGAAACGCCCGAAGAAAGGGCATGACGCTTCTTTTTACCGCTAGTGTTTTTTTCCGCTCGTGGAAAAAAAAATCCTCTGCCTCCCATTGAAATCAATGGGATGGTTTTTCAGCCGTTTTTTGGCACAGTTTCCAATGCGGTGAACTGGGCTTTACGTTGGTGGATCCTGCCAATTTTAGCAGGGTCTAACGATAATCTATGGCCTAATCCACACGACCGTGTTCGGTCCGTGATATATGGTCTGCATGTCTGCAGTATTTCCCGGACCGAACACAGTGCAGTGAGGAACGCTACAAGCATCATAGTCATGTACAATGCCAGGAGTCACTGCCTCGCTGCGGGAAAACTGTCCTGCACTGTAATCATGTTTTCAGCACGAGACATTAGTTCCGTGGAGAGGCAGGGACTCCTAGTGTCATAGATAACGATGATGCTAGAAGCCTGGCTCCCTGCACTGTGTTCCGTCTGGGAAATGCAGCCGACCTGCGCTCCGTCTATCATGGACCGAATACGGTCGTGTGAATTAGGCCTTATATATATGTTTAGCCTGTGTGTATTCCAGCATGCTTGATCTGGAGATCAGCGCTGCCAGAGGTGTCTGGCAGCGACTTCTCTCTTTGCTGTAAGCCAATTCAAGTATACTTGTTTATTTTGGTGGTGGGGAGATAGCAATCGAGAGAAGACTATCGTGTGTGTTTGGCTGGTTTTAGCATCTTCGGGCAACTTGATTTGCGACTATAATATTTCATGACATATTGAGAGGATAATTAGTTAAACATTGACTGTTGTGGGTAAGTCCTGATAATAGGTCAGTTTTAGTCCTGTTCACTGGGAGAGAGCAGGCCGCAATTGCAGGGTCTCTCCCAGATTTAAAGAGGCTCTGTCACCAGATTTTGCAACCCCTATCTGCTATTGCAGCAGATAGGCGCTGCAATGTAGATTACAGTAACGTTTTTATTTTTAAAAAACGAGCATTTTTGGCCAAGTTATGACCATTTTTGTAATTATGCAAATGAGGCTTGCAAAAGTCCAAGTGGGTGTGTTTAAAAGTACAAGTCCAAGTGGGCGTGTATTATGTGCGTACATCGGGGCGTTTTTAATACTTTTACTAGCTGGGCGCTGTGAAGAGAAGTAACATCCTCTTCTCTTCAGAACGCCCAGCTTGTGACAGTGCAGATCTGTGACGTCACTCACAGGTCCTGCATCGTGACGGCCACATCGGCAGCAGAGGCTACAGTTGATTCTGCAGCAGCATCAGCGTTTGCAGGTAAGATCGACTTACCTGCAAACGCTGATGCTGCTGCAGAATCAGCTGTAGCCTCTGGTGCCGATGTGGCCGTCACGATGCAGGACCTGTGAGTGACGTCACAGATCTGCTCTGTCACAAGCTGGGCGTTCTGAAGAGAAGAGGATGTTACTTCTCATCAGAGCGCCCAGCTAGTGAAAGTATTAAAAACGCCCCGATGTACGCACATAATACACACCCACTTGGACTTGTACTTTTAAACACACCCACTTGGACTTTTGCAAGCCTCATTTGCATAACTACAAAAATGGTCATAACTTGGCCAAAAATGCTCGTTTTTTAAAAATAAAAACGTTACTGTAATCTACATTGCAGCGCCGATCTGCTGCAATAGCAGATAGGGGTTGCAAAATCTGGTGACAGAGCCTCTTTAAATAAATGGGGAAGGGGGGGGGATTATGGAGAGGAACACCACATTCTCCAGCAGTGAAGCCCACCCTGAACACTGTTTTACAACCTATTTTATAGACAGGTCTTAAGGCAGAAGCGTATTTCCATTATGCGGCACGATCGTGTGATAAAACTTGTTTACAGAGGATTATAAAATGTTGCAGTGATCCATTGCTTACTTGCATTGAAATAACATTTTCATCACTTTCATTAAAGGTGTGGGACAAAAGTGAAAATGGTGACTGGCGTTGTACTGCAAGTTGGAAGGTAAGATGTGTTTTTTATTTTCTGCAAAATCATTATTCCCTTTTTTTTTTTTTTTTTTTTTTTTTTCATTTAAAGGGGTTTTCCCATCAGAGACATTTGACCTATCCACAGGATATGTCCTAAATGTCAGATAAATGCGGGTCCCACCTCTGGAACCCGCACCTATCTCTAGAACGGGGCCCCCTATACCCCGTTCTACCTTTTTCTGCCTCCCCGGCCACTTCCTGACCATATGTTCGGGAGTTAAGGAAACAGCGTAGCTCGCTGAGCTACACGGTTTCCGTAACTCCCATAGTAACGAATGGCAGTTACGGAAGCAGTGTAGCTTGCGAGTTACGCAGTTTCCGTAACTACCATTCAGTTCTATGGGACTTACGAAAACCGCGTAGCTCAGGTGAATTCATGGTCGGAATTCACCTGTGACTGCTGCAACAGAGCGGCAGAAGGGGGTTTAGGGGGCCCCGTTCTAGAGATAGATGCGGGTCCCACCACTGTGACTCGCACCTATCTGACATTTATGACATATCATGTGGATATGTCATAAATTTCTCTCATGGGAAAACCAATTTAAATTAAGTAATTTATTCAGATACTATTAATTGCTTGATTATATTAGAATTGTTGTATGCCTCCTTTAAAAAGCAGGAGGAATCTGGTAATAAACTTGTGGGGAAAACGTTTGACAGCCTGACCATTGTCTGCAAATAGCGAGTATCTCGGAGCATTCCATTAAAAGAATACAGGCTGTCCAGAAAGTGCCTGCTGGGACTGGACTGAGCTGTTTTTGTGCAGAGGTGGAGCTTTTGGAATTACTGTTATCTCTAGAAAACAGAAATATTTTTTATATATCTTTATTTTTTTATGCAGACTAGTACTGTTATTTTTTGTATGACTTAAAGTTATAAATTTTTTCCAATATACTTTCTATATTAATTTCTCACAGTTTTTAAAATCTTGAAAACCATGCGGAATTAAAGGAGTTGTCCGGGCATCGGGCGGTTTATCATGCTGATGACCTATCCACAGGATAGGTCATCCGTATATGATCGGTCGGTGTCCAACGCCCGGACCCCGCACCGATCCTCTGCCTCCGGATGTCCGTGGCGGAAGCAGATGGCTCTGGTCACAGTACAGTGGCCGTGCTGCAGCTCTGCTCCTATTCAAGTGAATAGGAGCAGACTTGCAGCATGGCCGCTTTACAGTGTACGGAGCCAACTTCTTACGGCACTAAACACTGCATAACGTCCGTTGCACTGAGGCAGCCGAAACAGCTGATTAGTGCGGGGTCCGGGTGTTGGACACCCCCCGATCATATACTGATGACGTATCCAGTGGATAGGTCACCAGTATGGAAAACGGCCTCGTGCCCAGACGAACCTTTAATACAGAAGGTATATTGAAAAATTGTACATAAAAATGATACATAAAATTTGCTGAAAACGGACAACCCCTTTAATATCAGTCCTGAATTATTTTATTACAAAGTTCTGGCACTATATTTTAAATACTGTCATTATTTGAACCATATCTGTGATTATGTTTATTAAAGTGTCCCACTACTCATGATAAATCTGCCCCTATGTGTTTAGGTTTAACTTGTTTATCTACTGCTTTTGGTTCAGACACACAGTGGGTCGGTATGGCGTGTAACATGGGCTCATCCAGAGTTTGGGCAGGTGCTGGCTTCATGTTCATTTGACCGAACGGCTGCTGTTTGGGAAGAAATCGTAGGCGAATCAAATGACAAACCTAGAGGACAAAGTCATTGGGTAAGACCATCTTGCTGTCTTTTAATTTGATGTCCATGACGCTTGTCAATATAATACGATGTGCCTGGTCGGTTGTAACCCTAGGAAGATGGATGTTTATTTATAAAACATCAGATAGAAGAACTAGCAAAGTTTATTGAAGTTGACGCACACTCTTTAATGTATTCTGTGCAGCGATTTGGTCACCTTGTCCCTGTAGGTACTCGTACATATATATATATATGGGCTAGTCTGTGCTAAAATACATTTGTTGTCCCAGTACCCTCTATGTATACAGCTATGTTTTTCATTTCCTGGACAACCCCCTCAAAGAGACTCTACAATGGTTAGTCTAAGGGTATGTTCACACGGCCTATTTTCAGACGTAATTCAGACGTTTTACGCCTCGCATTACGCCTGAAAAGGCGGCTCCATTACGTCTGTAAACATCTTCCCATTGCTTGCAATGGCTTTTACGATGTTCTGTTCAGACGAAGTGTAATTTTATGCGTCGCTGTCAAAAGACGGCGCGTAAAAATACGCCCACTTCAAAGAAGTGCATGTCACTTCTTTGGACGTTTTTGGAGCCGTTTTTCATTGACTCCATTGAAAAACAGCTCCAATTACGTCCGTAATTGACGCCGCGAAAAACACGAGTACTTGCAATTACGTCTGAAATTCAGGAGCTGTTTTCGCCTGAAAAGCGCTTTGTAATTTCAGATGTATTTTGCGTGTGAACATACCCTAAGACCCCATGACTCTCATCCAGTTGCCGCTTATTCATATAATTTAAACCCCCAATGCCCACTATATATGTTCCTTTTTAAAATTATTTTCTTTTTTTTAATGTATATCACCATTTCATTTGACAGGTTTTTATACTTAGTTTTTACTAATTATGAATGGATTCTTTCATGTTTAGATAATGGACATCTAAGCAGAGCAGCTCCCATACTATTCGTATTGCGTTACTTGTATAGTAAAAGGGGTTGTATGAGCTTTTTTTCTCCTCTCCCAGAAGAACCACCACTGTTGTCTTTATCTGGTATTGCAGCTTAGTCCCATTCACTTGAATAGAGCTCTGCTGCAATTCTAGGACCAGTGCGGACAATGGCACTGTTTCGGGGAGCGGGGGGGGGGGGGTGTAGACCCTTTTTCTTGACTCATATAAGAGTTTTTAACTGCTCCAAATTTTTTATCCTTAGGTCAAAAGGACTACACTTGTGGACAGCAGGACATCAGTAACTGATGTCAAGTTTGCCCCCAAACATATTGGCTTAATGTTGGCAACCTGTTCTGCAGATGGTGTGGTGAGAATATACGAAGCTCCCGATGTCATGAATCTTAGCCAATGGTCTCTGCAGCATGAAATATCTTGTAAATTGAGCTGCAGTTGTATATCCTGGAATCCATCAAGGTAAGTTTGGTATCTTTTCCCTGGTCCAAGGGTGGCTGGCTAACTGCTTATTGAGAGCCACAATGCCGGCAACTGGAGCCTCAGGCAAAAAACATAGAGGCATATTCTGCAAATTTCTGACATCCAGTATTGTATCCGAGACACATGTGGCTCCCAGCTACACTTACTACACTGGCCCTAGTCCATCCAACTGTGATTGCTGTACATATGACTAGATTCAATAAATTGCCTATTAAAAGTGACCTGTGGGACAAGTACACTTTAAGAAATGTGTCAGGCCTTATTCACATGACTGATAAAAGCAGCCACGTGACGGCTTCCTTTTTTTTTTTTTTTTTTTTTTAACGGCCATCATCCTCCTGCATAAAACCAATGTATTTCTCGAAGTATTCACACGGGCGTTGTTGTTTTTTTGTTTTTTTTCAACAGACGGTGTGAATGGCTCGTGAAAAAATAGAACATCTCCTATTCTTGTTCGTTTTCACGGATCCCTCAATAGACTCAATGAGGAATCTGTGAAAACTGGTCCCGCACGGATGCAAATCACCTGTGAAAAACTGCTGTTTTTTTTTACGGCCGATTTTGATACATGTTCATGTGAATAAGGCCTAAATCATCACACGTTCTAAGTTTTCTGTTGACAAAATGACCAGTATTTCCAAATTGTTCAATTTAATAATGACCCAAATAGCTCTGCAGTGATGAATGTACGAGTTATATGTTAGTTATGTTACATTAGTTGTTCTTAAATGGGATTTACCTAAACCCTCTAAAAAAAATTTTTTTGTTTTGTAGTTCACGAGCTCATTCGCCTACTATAGCCGTAGGAAGTGATGATAGCAGTCCTAATATAATGGGAAAAGTTCAGATCTATGAGTACAACGAGAACACAAGGTACGGATCTCATGTAGAATGTAAGACATCAGAGCTGTGTGAAAGTGCAAACTTCATCTAAGTACCCTGAATCTATAATGTTTTCCAAAGTGAAGCTTTGTTTTCAAAACAGGGGGAAAGCTTTCTTCTCTTAGCCCTTATGCACGCGACAGGTTTCACACGGCTGCAGTAGGAACAATAGACCCCTAATGGGGCTATTCACACGACCGATTTTTTTGTATTTTTTTTTTTATTTTTTTACGGCGCGGGAAACCTGGCCGTGAAAAAATGGGACATGCCCTATTTTCGGCCAATTGCTCGGCTCCCATAGAAGTCTATGGAGCCGGGTAATACACGGCCATCACTTGAATGTACTCCAAGTGACGGCCGTGTCTTCCGTCGCTCGCTCTCTCCTTCTCCTCACAGTGCGAAGTGCATGTGAGGAGGAGGAGGGTAATGTTTTTGCTCCCTGTAGGAGCGGATTCCCCAATCCACAGCTTCGGCAATGCTGTGGCCGGGGATTGGGTATTCCACTCCAGCAGAAGTCCCTGGCTTCACTCTCCATTTATGGACACAGTGACATCAGGGACTTCTGAAGCGGAATCCCCACCACTGTGGCCGGAGATTCCGATCCAGGAGAAGTCCTTCACTTCACTGTCCATGTATGGACAGTGAAGTGAGGGACTTCTCCTGGAGCTGTCCCCTACAGGAAAGTAGGGGGGGGGGTGCCATCTATGGGGGGTGACTATGTACAAGGGGTCTGTGTGGCACTACTTACAGGGGGGCTGTGTGTCATTGCTTACAGGGGGGGTCTGTGTGGCACTACCTACAGGGGGGGCTGTGGCAAAATCTACAGGGGGAAGTGTGTGGCAAAAAATGTACAAATTAAATTCATCTGATTTTAAAACGGACAGGGAAAAAAACGGATGCAAAATCGGCAACACGGAACGGAATCGAAACGGATGCAAAACGGCCGTTTTTATCGGCAGACACTCGGACCCTGTCTTGTGAATAAGGCCTTCGCCCTTATTCACACGACAGGGTTTCCCGGCCGGGTGACGGCCGTTCATAAATCTTCCGTCACCCGGCTGCAGTAGGAACAATAGACCCCTAATGGGGCTATTCACTCGACCGATTTTTTTTTTTTGACGGCCCGAGAAACCTGGCCGTCAAAAAATGGGACATGCCCTATTTTCGGCTGTTTGCCCGGCTCCCATAGAAGTCTATGGGGCCGGGTAATACACGGCCATCACCGGAATGTGTCCCGAGTGATGGCCATGTATTCTGTCGCTCGCGCTGTCTCTCCTCCTCCTCCCGGTGCAGAGTGCATGTGAGGAGGAGGAGGGTCTTTTTTTGCTCCCTGTAGGAGTCTGAATCCCCAATCCCCGGCCAGGGATTGGGGATTCCGCTACAGGAGAAGTGAGTGACTACAATGTCCATATATGGACACAGCGACGTCACTCACTTCTGAAGCGGAATCCGCGACCCCCGTGGCCGGGGATTCCGCTACAGGAGAAGTGAGTGACTACACTGTCCATATATGGACACAGTGACGTCACTCACTTCTGAAGCGGAATTCCTGACCTGTGGCAGGGAATTCCTCTCCAGGAGAAGTCAGTGACTACACTGTCCATATATGGACATTGAAGTCAGTGACTTCTCCTGGAAGGGGGGGTGGGTGCAACCTACAGGGGGCTGGGTGGCATTACCTACAGGGGGCTGGGTGGCATTACCTGCCGGGGGCTGGGTGGCATTACCTGCCGGGGGCTGGGTGGCATTACATATAGGGGCTGGATGGCATTACCTGTGGGTATTACTAGGATTTGCCATAACTTTCTGATTGGTAGGGGTTTGACAGCTGGACTGAATGGAGCTGTGCTGCATTTCCATATACAATGGGTATCTGAATGCGCCACTAGGTAGGAAAAAAACAGTGAAGGTGCCGCATCTCTAAATTAGTGCTGCACCCATTCATTCTTTAGATTGGTGGGGGGGTCCTTGCAGTTGGACCTCCTCTAATCAGAAAGTGATGGACATATCCTAGCGATATTTACAAAGAGGGTCCCCAGCACCACTCCACTTCAATTGCTGTGCTCTTTGGAGTGGCAGTTCACCAATATCTTGTCATTAGCAGACAAGCAGCAGAGTTCCAAGGTAGGGGGCTTCTGTTTAAAGCTTCGCTTTTATTTTTCATAGCATGTGTAAAAGAAACAGCGATTGGCCCTTCTCCAACACAAGCACATGGCCTTGGAACTCAGTTGTTCTTATCCTAGCGAAATACCATCACTTGGGATGGGGAAAACTCCTTTAAAAAGTGTCTGTGGCTATTTTAAATATGTCAATCCTCATGAAGATTCCTAAACAAGTGCCGACTCTTACAAAAGCTGCACCATGGTAGGAAACGTATCTTTATCTGCGGAGTTTTCATTAATATCCTATTTAAACCTCCTTCTGTTTGCAGGAAGTATGTCAAAGCTGAAACCTTCATGACCGTCACAGACCCTGTTCATGACATTGCCTTTGCTCCAAACCTGGGTCGATCCTTTCACATCTTAGCTGTAGCAAGTAAAGATGTTAGAATTTTTACTATGAAACCTTTAAGGTGAGTGTTTGTGGTTCTCAGCAATAAGAAATAATAAAATCCCTTCAATAACTGCACTTTTAACCGTTTCCTTTGTAAGGATATAACTCATGTAATTTCAAAAGCAGTTCTGCCTGGTCAAGGACGTGACTGTTTCCTCCTTGATTACGAACTGTGGCATTGTATAATAACCTTGGGAAATTGCGCCCTTTTAGTGTATTGAGTGACGTCTCTGAGGAAGCCTTTTATTGTTTCTACACTATATCCTGAGCACCTTCCACTACGCACAATAAAAATAAACTCTGTGCTCTAATAAAACATGAAAACGTACACACATTTGTAGAGTTCTTTATTAAAATATTCCGTTTCATAGTGTAACTGAATGAACTGGTGGTTAGGTTTTAATTTATAAGGAGTAATTAACCACTTAAGGAGCCCCCTTCCTCTAACTGCTCAGATGGAGTGGTTACTATTGACTGCAGCATCTGAGGGGTTTAATATCCGGGATCGGAGTTCTCTCCGATCCCAGCCATTGTGAGCGGGTGTCAACTGTATGAAACAGCCAGCACCTGCGGCATATAGTGCAGGTTCAGCTCTTGAGCCTGCACCATATTGTTGTAACAGAAATCCGCAATACATGTATGGCACATTGCGTTAAAGGGAATCTGTCAGCAGTTTTCAGGCATCATAACTTCTGACAATACCATATAGGGGAGAGGTAGGGCATTGAAAACCTTTTGCTTGATGTTTAATTTCCTGCCCCCCGCCCCCGATCGCGAATGCCACTAAGGAGGCGACTTTATGTACAAGTGCTCTGAGTGACGGCTCTAGAAGTATCCTGATTGGCCCCTACAGCCGTCACTCAGAACAATGAGTGGCAATTGCGACCGCCATGTCGGGGGAATCAAAAGTTTTATGTTTACACTACCCTCCACTATATCTCTCTGTTAGCCATTTTGAGGTCTCAAAACCTCTGACCGATTACCTTAACCCCTTCGCGCACCTTTAAAGATTGCTGGTTCAAATCGCAAAGGGGTACTATAAAAAAGTGTAAAAAAAAATATTCAGTAGTGAAAAAAAAACCCTTTCCCATTTTTCCTCTAAAGTAATTTAAGTAACAAAATTGGTATCGCCGTGTCGGTAAAAGCCCGAACTATTACGGTATGTGCACACACAAAATAAAAAACGTCTCAAAATATGGAGTGGTTTTCAAGGGAAAACTACTCTTGATTTTCAGAAGTTTTTTTAATCAGTCGCTGCGTTTTTATTGGCATTTTGGAGCTGTTTTTCTATAGAGTCTATGAAAAACGACTCAAAAAAACGTCCCAAGAAGTGACATGCACTTTTTTTTTTCGCGGTCGTTTTTTAAAGTGGCCGTTTTGAAAAACGGCCGCGTAAAAAACGCCCTGTCGGAGCAGAACGCCGTTTTTGCCATCAATTGAAATCAATGGGTAGATGTTTGGAGGTGTTCTGCTTTAAAGAGGCTCTGTCACCACATTATAAGTGCCCCATCTCCTACGTAATATGATCGGCGCTGTAATGCAGATAAGTGTTTTTTATTTTAAAAAAATGCAAATTTTTGAGCAAGTTATGAGCAATTTTAGATTTATGCTAATTCGTTTCTTGATAGACAACTGGGCGTGTTTTTACCTTTTAACCAAGTGGGCATTGTAAAGAGAAGTGTCATTCGCTTCTCTCCATTGATGTCCATTTGTACTCCGCACAACGTGATCTCGGGAGATCATTCTGTGCTGTCAAATACACCGATATTAACTTTACTGAAGTGTCTTGAGAGTAAATCACCTCCAGCAAGGATGCGATGTCTATTCACACTCCCGACACTTCGGTAAAGTTTGTTTGGGACTTACTGACACAGCACAGCGTGATCTCGCGAAGTGTCGGGAGTGTGAATAGACATAGCGTCATGGCTGGAGGTGATGTCTATTAACTCTCGAGACACTTCAGTAAAGTTTAATGTGGGTGTATGTGACCGCACATCATGATTCAAAATAAAAAAACACCTATCTACATTACAGCGCCGATCACAATTATGTAGGAGATAGGGCACTTCTAATCTGGTGACAGAGCCTCTTTAACTTGCACAGTGAACTCAGTTAAAAAAAAATAATTAAAAACCAAAACCGCTGTTTTTTGGTCACCGTACTCCAAAATGATACCAATAAAAACTCCAGCTTGTCCCACAAAAAATAAGCTTTCGTACTGCTCAATCGACAAGAAATAAAAAAGTTATGGCTCTCAAAATGTGGTACAACAAAACAAATCTTATTTTTAACAAGTAGTTTTTTCTTTGTAAAAGTAGTCAAATATGAAAAAAAATATAGACCTTTGGTATCACTGTAACTGTATTGAGCCACAGAATAAAGTTAAGTTGTCGTTTTTACTGCACAGTTAAAACTGTAAATACGAAGCCGAAAAAAGAATGAAGGAATCAGTTTTTTCAGATTCCACTCCACAATTTTTTTTTTTTTCAGTTTCCCAGTACATTATATGGTATTTTAAAAACTGCCAATGGAAACTACAACTCCTCCCGCAAAAAGATAAGACTCACACCACTCCATTGATAGAAAAATAAAATAGTTATGGCTCTTGGAAGGCGGGGAGTGAAAAAAATGGTTTCGTCCCGAATGGGTTAAAGAGGTTGTCTCACGAAGACTGGCTTCTCTAACCAGCTCTTATTTCCAGTAGATTGTGTCTGGGCATACAGGAGAAATGTAGCATTACATGCTGGCCATTCAAATAAACAACCATCCATCCACGATTGCAGAGCGTCTCTCCGTTCTGGAGCGTAGAGGGAGATCCTTAGTGGGGAACCTCTCTCTCTGACGTCTTTATTTCGGAATAGGGCATATGTTCAGGAATTCTCGTCGTGAGACGTCTGCTTTAATGAATACTAACATATTGTTAAATGCAAATCTGAAAGGAAAGTCAGCTGAGTCTGGTCCCAAACACAGAACCTTTGTTTTATTCTTATTTTCATTTATTTTCCAGGAAAGAACTTACCTCTTCAGGGGGGGTAACAAAATTTGAAATTCACACAGTGGCACAGTTTGATAATCACAACTCACAAGTGTGGCGTGCCAGCTGGAACATAACTGGTACAGTTTTGGCATCTTCTGGTGATGATGGAAGTGTTCGTCTGTGGAAAGGTGAATAGTCCTAATGGACTCTTGCCCCATTTTACCGGAAAGTTCCAGTTTTTCTATTCACTGATATACTTCACTCCTGTGTTTATACTTTACTCTTATGTTTATGCTGGTTTCTGAGCTTACTAAGGATAAAGCTTTGGTCTAAAAAATTTTTGCAATTCCACAGCAATTTTGTGCAAGGCTGAGTTCACATCTGCGTCGTTATTTCCATTTTTGTGATTGGTCACATGACTTTAATGGCTTCCATCGAGTTTTCCGTAATTTCCCCAGACATAACTGGGCTACAATCTATGCTATTTTTGTTCAGGAATCTGCGATGGCGGCTCCTAAGGCTGGGTTCACACGTGGCGGAATTTCACTTAAATTCCGCTACGGACACTCCGCAGCGTTAATCCGCAGCGGAGCCGTTTCTGCATTGACTTCCACTTCTATTTAGAAGTGTTCGTTTAGACGATGCGTAACATTCCGCTGCGGAGCATAGGCTGCGGAGCGGAATTTGGTGTCCGCAGCATGCTCTGTCTGTTGCGGAGCAGTGGCGGACTCATGGCGGAATTTCTCCATTGACTTCAATGGAGAATCTAAGTTCCGCAATGAAGTCCGCAGCTGTCATGCACATGTTATGTGTGCTGCGGATGCGTCTTGCTTTTTTGCCATGACATTTCTTCATTCTGGCTGGACCTATGTATTTCTAGGTCTACAGCCAGACTGAGGAAGTCAATGGGGCTCACGTAATGACGGGAGCGTTGCTAGGAGACGTCTGTAAATAGTCACTGTCCAGGGTGCTGAAAGAGTTAAGCGATCGGCAGTAACTGTTTCTGCACCCTGGACAGTGACTACCGATCACAATATACAGCAACCTGTAAAAAAATATAAGTTCATACTTACCGAGAACTCCCTGCTTCTGTCTCCAGTCCGGCCTCCCAGGATGACGTTTCAGTCTAAGTGACGGCTGCAGCCAATCACAGGCCAGGCACAGGCTGCAGCGGTCACATGGACTGGCGCGTCATCCAGGGAGGTCGGGCTGGATGCCGAAAGAGGGACGCGTCACCAAGACAACGGCCGGTAAGTATGAAATTCGTTTACTTTCACTAGGGAAAGTGCTGTCCCTTCTCTCTATCCTGCACTGATAGGGAGAAGGGAAGCACTTTTCCCGCAGTCTGCAGCAGCTAGTCCGCATCAATTTACTGCACATTTTGTGCAGATCCGCAGCAGAATCTGCAACGCAGATTCTGTGCGGCATTGATGCGGACAGTTGCGGAGGAAATCCGCCACGTGTGGTCATGCCCTAACGGGTTATTTTTTTCATTAATATTTACTTCTGAGTTTTTCCGGTAATGTGGACGTCCAGTATCTCCATTTTTTTCAAGTTGATAAATACCCTTTAGAACCAGATTTATTATATCATTATATGCTATGCGGTTTTATGATTATCATGTGCTCCGTAAATATATCAAATATATTTTTTGAGGGAAGGCCCCTTTAAAAAGCTTATGATATATAGATTTGATGGTGCCATAATGCACATGAACCTAGAAGTCCATTCTTGGCCAAAATGCGTCAGTAACACAAGGCGCTGCCTCCACGTGGGATGTGAGGCACTAGTGATCAGCCTGAGCTTCTTGCCGGAGCATTGCATCCGTGACTGAAAAATTGCTGTAAAATACCATAATATCATCCTCTGTTATGAGTTTTGTGGATTCCACTGGATCGTGAGCAAACCCCATATGGGGATATTGTTTTGCGGACAAAAGATTGCTACAAGCATATGTTTGTTAAATGAGTGCTATATAATATCAGTGAAACCATGTATAATCTGCGTACTTGGGTATAACTATTGTTACATTTTGAGTCCGCACGTGTACGAATTTTGTTGATTTAGTGACATGGTCGGTCTATACCTATTGGGTGCAGGAATATGTATGGTCATACAATACCCTAGACCACCATGAAATAAAATATAAATACTCCTCATCTATCCTAGACCACCAGGTAATATCCCCCACTTTTAAGTTTTAACTGGTATTCTATATTTAGTTTTATTATTTTCTGATGTCTGAACCTGGGTGCGTATTGTAGACCGGTGTGTCTTTATTTAATTATGTTCCCTTTTTAAAAAAATACGTACATCTCCCCCAATGTATTTTGTCATGGTTCAAGCCTTCGCATAGTGGTTTTTGATGACTGACTTGTTCTTATTGTGTTTTTAGCAAACTACATGGACAATTGGAAATGCACTGGTGTCCTAAAAGGAGATGGGATCCCTGTAAATTCCAACCAACAAGGATTTTCTGTGTCTTCTATTGGGTCCACCAATCCAAGTTTACCTAACTCCGTTAATGGGTCATCCTCAGCCAGGTAGGAAGTGCACAAAGCTATACTTTCCTAGATTGAAGGTGCATTAAATGTGTATATATAGATACATGGAGTTGAATCGTATAGAATTAAAATGGATTCACTCCTGTAAAAGGGTGTAGTTAAAATTTATAGCTGCATTAATAGTGTGAATTTGATCACTTACTACAGAGTGCCGTGATCCCTAAATGTCCCCTTAACAGTCGTAATAGCATGACGGCAGATGAAAATTGTTGCCTATGACAACCAATGATCATTTGATATCATTTTCTGACATAAACCTGGAAAATGTGAACAGGGTCACAATGGTGTCCATAGAAGCTGTGATCAAATGCCCATTCTGGCAGCTTCCCTTAGACATGACCGCATAATGTATGTAACTAGTCAGTTCTTTACATTCCCTGAAGTGAACTCATGTTCTTGGTGCATGTGTGGTTTTCACCTGAAATTCTTTTATTGTCACTGAGCGTTTTTTTCTGTGTTTATTATTATTATTATTATTAATTATTATTATTATTATTATTTAAACCACATTGGAAAAAAAAAATGCATACTATGCATTATCAAAAAATACCCAGCATGATAGTGTGAGAATCCCCCCTCCCTGCACCTAAATAGAATATTGCGGTGCACAGTGGATGTTGTGGGACTTTTCTGACAAACGCATCATTTTAAAATGTATTTAGAAAATGTAAACCGTAAAAATTAAAATGTTATGGGCAACAAGGCCATGTTTTCTTTGAGAGTTTTGATACACCAAGCAAAAAGTATTTTGCCTTTTCTCCAAAATGTCAATCTGAGGCCTCGTTCACATCTACGTTGGGCTCCTGTTCTGACGTTCCGTCTGAGCTTTCCGTCAGAACGGGACCCTGAACAGACACAAACGGCAACCAGAGGTTTCCGTTTGCATCACCATTGATTTCAATGGTGACGGATCCGGTGCCCATGGTTTCTGTTTGTCTCTGTTGTGCACAACAGAGGCAAACGGAAGCCATTAGCATCGGATCCATCACCATTGAAAACACTGGTTTCCGTTTGTGTCTGCTCAGGGTCCCGTTCTGACGGAAAGCTCAGACGAAACGTCAGAACAGGACCCCAACGCAGATGTGTATGAGGCCTAATTAACAGGGGCCGAAAATTTTTAGCGTTTTTTATTAATAAGCATTTTCCCCTCTTAAATAAAATAGATAGTAGTCTTCACGCTGTCCTGTTCTGTGAAGTTGTAGAAAATTCTATTCAGCTTGTTATCTGTGGCTGGGAAAGATGGGTGACAACCTGTTTGGCCAAATAGCAGCTCTTCTTGGTTATGATGTGATATATTCCCTGCTGCCATACTACTCTATAACCAGGCTATTCAAGGCTCTCTAGGATCATGTAATGGAAGCCTTATTGGTGCTCACCGAGCATCCCCAAAACATGCATAGCTAACTCTTGACAGAAGAGGAGCATAGTCGGAATTAGGCCTCATTTACACGAGCGTGTGCGTTTTGCGCGCACAAAAAACGCAGCGTTTTGCGTGCGCAAAAGGCACTTGACAGCTCCGTGTGTCATCCGTGTATGATGCACGGCTGCGTAATTTTCGCGCAGCCGCCATCATAGAGATGAGGCTAGTCGACGTCAATCACTGTCCATGGTGCTGAAAGAGTTAACTGATCGGCAGTAACTCTTTCAGCACCCTCGACAGTGCATTCCGATCACCATATCGAGTAACCTGTTTAAAAAAAAAAGAGGTTCGTACTTACCGAGAACTTCCCGGCCGTTACCTTGGTGACGCG
This sequence comes from Rhinoderma darwinii, assembly GCF_050947455.1. Lineage (NCBI taxonomy): Eukaryota > Metazoa > Chordata > Amphibia > Anura > Rhinodermatidae > Rhinoderma > Rhinoderma darwinii. The sequence continues at coordinate 118,478,444 of NC_134691.1, forward strand.
TCCTTGGTGACGCGCCTCTCTTGACATCTGGCCCCACCTCCCTGGATGACGCGGCAGTCCATGTGACCGCTGCAGCCTGTGCTTGGCTTGTGATTGGCTGCAGCTGTCACTTGGACTGAATTGTCATCCCGGGAGGTCAGACTGGAGGAAGAAGCCGGGAGTTATCGGTAAGTCAGAACTTTTTTTTTTTTTTACACGTTCACGTAAATTGGAATCGGAAGTCACTGTCCAGGGTGCTGAACCAGTTTAACTCTTTCAGCACCCTGGACAGTGTCTCCTGCCGGGTTCGGTCAAAACGAGTTCGGCCGAACTTGGTAAAGTTCGGTTCGCTCATGTCTAAGACACTCCGTTCGGATGTTTGTAAACAGAAAAGCACGTGGTGCTTTTCTGTTTACATTCAGTTTGACAGCTCTTGCGCGAATCACGCAGTTCGCACGGAAGTGCTTCCGTGCGACCTTCGTGGTTTTCACGCACCCATTGACTTCAATGGGTGCGTGATGCGCGAAAAACGCACGATTATAGAACATGTCGTGAGTTTTACGCAACGCACTCGCGCTGCGCAAAATTCACGCATCGTCTGCACTGCCCCATAGCGTAATATAGGTGCGTACGACACGCGTGAAAAGCACGCGCGTATATTACGCTCGTGTAAATGAGGCCTTATATCTACTTTTTTTGTTCAGATTGATCTAATTTTTCCCTGTTTATGTGGTTGTATGTCTGGTTTGTACAATTTATAATATTTTGCATCTGACCATAACCCGAGTGATGCCTTATTTTCCCCCCTCCGTTTGTATTGTGTCCTTAACAGAGTGCACAGTTGATGCCAAGCTAACCGGAGTAACTTTGCTGTTTAGCTGCTTGTTGCATGCTCGCAGGAATGGATGCCGACTTTTTCCTCTCCACGACACACGGGAAGCCTACTTTAATACTAAATGTATACGTTTGATACTTTGTCCTTTGAAATTATTAAAATGTCTACCTAAGTTCTGTGTCACTGACTAAACCAAGTCTGTACTTTAATAGAATTTTTTATATTATGTACAAATAAATGGCTAAGGGGAATTATCTGTTGCCTTTTGTGTTTTTTGTATTCAATATGATCCCTTTGTAGGAGATTTCACACTGACCCATGATCAGATTCCATGTTAACCCAAAGAGTGCAGCTGCTGTCAGGTCTCTATTGTGGCTGTCAAAAAGAAATAACTCATGGGGGTATTTATAGATCCCCTTAAAATAAGTACCAAACAGATTACAGGTCTGAAATCTACACCGCGTTTACCTGCATTTTGGGTGGATTTTTTTCATTGCGCTTTGATGGTTTTTTTTTTTTTTTGTCACGAAAACGTTACTTTAACGCCATTAAAGTCCAAGCAGTTTTTCCATGTTTTTATTTTTTACTCCTCGCCTTCCAAAAGCCATAACTTTTTTTTTTTTTTTTTTTTTTTCCTCAATTGAGCAGTGTGAAGGCTTCTTTTTTGCAGGAGGATTTGTAGTTTTTATTGGCACCATATAATGTACTGGGAAACTGAAAGAAAATCCTTTGTGGGGTGGAATTGGAAAAAACTCAGATTGCACTATGGTTTTTTGGGCTTTGTTTTTATGGCTTTCACCATGCGGTAAAAACATCTACCTAACTCTTTATTTTGCTGGTCAATATGATTACAGTGATACCTAATTTATATATATTTTTTTTTGTTTTTACAAAGAAAAAACTTAGTTTAAAAAATTAGTTTTGTTGCCACATTTTGAGAGCCATAATTATTATTATTTTTTCCATAAATTGCGCAGTGCGGGGTCTTATTTTTTTGGTGCATATGACTTTTTTTTTTTTTAATCACTTTTTATTAAATTTTTATAGAGAGCTAAAGTGACCAAAAAACAGGGATTCTGACGGTTAATTTTTTACGGCATTCACCGTACGGATTAAATAACATATTGTAATAGTTCGGACTAATATTTTTATTTTTTTCACTACTGAAAACTTCATTTAAAGAGGCTCTGTCACCAGATTTTGCAACCCCTATCTGCTATTGCAGCAGATAGGCGCTGCAATGTAGATTACAGTAACGTTTTTATTTTTAAAAAACGAGCATATTTGGCCAAGTTATGACCATTTTTGTAATTATGCAAATGAGGTTTGCAAAAGTCCAAGTGGGTGTGTTTTACTTTTAAACACACCCACTTGGACTTTTGCAAACCTCATTTGCATAATTACAAAAATGGTCATAACTTGGCCAAAAATGCTCGTTTTTTAAAAATAAAAACGTTACTGTAATCTACATTGCAGCGCCTATCTGCTGCAATAGCAGATAGGGGTTGCAAAATCTGGTGACAGAGCCTCTTTAAGTTTTTGTTTTTTTTTGTTTTTTTTTTAACGCTTTTTATTAGTCACCCTAGGGGGTTCAAACCAGCGATCGTCAGATTGCTTAACAATTTTTACAGGTTTCTGTTAAGCAATCGCTGTTCCTGGCCATTAGTGTGAGGTATCAGCTGTAATACACAGCTGAAACCTGCAATGTATCGAGCAGGCTCGGTGTGTGATCCCGCTCGATACTTCAACCCCCGCACCATGATGTACTGTTATGTCATGGTGCGTTAAGGGGTTAAAATATATAGCAAAATATTAGAATGCCTACATACATTTTTTGGCGTTGGTGGCATTTTTATCAAAACACAGCATGCTCTAGATATGGTGTGTGTCCCCCCCCCCCCCCCATAGGCTTCTCTATATTACAACAAAAAATGCCAGATAAAAAAACGCATGTACAAAATGACACAAAATTAAAAATGCTTGAAATGCATAATGACTATTTAAATGCGTATTACAACGCTGAACAAAAATTGTGTGTGAAGGAGGGCTGACGGCATAGTATTTACATGTGTCGATTGCATGAGTTTTTACTGCAAATTACCAGCATTTTGCAATGCAGCCTGTGTCCGTGTCGCTTTTACAGGTAAATTTTTTTTTAAAGTGTTTCACCTGTAAAAAAAGATGTGCAATAAAAACATGCAACACAATACTGGGCTGTCTAAAGACATCCTAAGGGCTCATTCACACTTGCGTATTACAGATCCATATTCAGTTTTTTTTTCATGTTAACCAATACATCTGAATGGTTTAATTTACATATCCGTTTTTTATGCACATGACGTTTTTCCCAATACGCAGCATGTTCTAACGGTATCGGCATGGGTACTGTTGTAGCCTATAGAAGTTAAATTTGAAAACGCGTGGTCCATTTTTCCATAGTACACATATGCGTATTTGTTCTGTTTTTGGTCATGCGTATTTCTGCAGAATTACAAAAAAATGCTAAAAGTGGAACAAATGCAGATTAAAAAAAACGGACAACTCCGAGCACAATAAGGAACAAAAACAATACAGAAACAAAAAGGGAACAAATTGTCAAAACAAACTCTTTATTGTACAATGATAGTTGATCTGTAGTTCATACGTGTGAATTTGCACTTATACTGTATATCAGGCTAAATTAACAATTACGGTACATTATACCTTGTGAAATTAGTAAATCCACGGAAATTCAGTGACGCATAGGGTCTTGTTTACACCGCTGTATTCGTGTTCCTGTCTATCTGTATTATATCATCATTATTGCAGCCACTTTTAATCTCTGTTTTGGCGGGGGTCCTGACATTCGGACCCTTGATGATCACAAAGTGAAATGGTATATCATAGCAATATGTCATCACTCTGTGTGATGGGAATAACCTTTAAAGCGGTATACTTGTCTGCCATTTAACTAGATAATCCACTTAAAATCTCCAAAAATATTATTCTGTAAATATTGCTACGTACGAGTGCTGCTAACAAAGTACAATTTCATTCTCATTGCTTCTCCATACAATGTGTTTTTACAGTGTGAGGCTCTGTTCACACTATGCTTCAGCTCTGCATAGAAGTTTGGAAGTCTTTTTGGCAGGTATATATCATTATACACATTTTATAACTTATTTCTTTTTTAAAGCTATTCAAAAGCATAGTCCACTATATGTTTTAACACAGGAGGATCCCGCAGAAAAAAAAGAATACAAATTTTTACAATGGGAGTAAGTGGCAAACATATGCAACTGTATGCGTCCAGTGCATAAGTTCGATGGCACACTTCAAATGGTCATGCCTAGTGTGTGAACAGAGCAGATTGGAAATAATGTTCTATTGTAGAAGTCTAACTATAGAAAAATTGGCAAATACCGGCTCTCAAAGCTTCTCTCCGTTCAAATGGAAATTTTCATAAAAATATGAAAACCTCATAAAACTACATGCAATTTAAATGCAAAAGTTGTGTTAATGGTTATCTGGACAAAAAATAAAATAAAAATTCAATAAAATAGAAAATCCTAAAATACTTATTACCTAAAAATGAAATAATATAACAGTAGTTGTAAAGAATATAATCCCAAATGCAATAGTCATCCATTCCACTACAATGAAGATTAGACTGTTCTCTCTGGGGATAGGAATATTATAGTATACCACGAAGCTTTTGTGGTTCAGTTAGATGTTAAATCAAGGCATTAACATTTACTGCACAAACCACCATAATTCATTATTTTATATGTGTTAAAGGGAATGTGTCGCTAGAATTTAGATTCTAATGTATAACATTTCCATGTGCTGGCCACTAGAGGGAGCAGTTCCCAAAATTGCAGCATGGTCAATGTGGTAAAGCAACCTCATTGCTTTATGCTGCAAATTTGGGGTGGACACACTCTCTCTAGTGTCCTCACACAATCCCACCTCCCTTCTTCTGGATAGTGCCAGGAGAAGTTTGAATCTTCAAAGCTCCTACACTGTGTGCTGCCATTTTCTAAGCGACTGCACAGTGCTAGGAGGATTAGATACCGTGCTCAGCAGACTATATAAGGGTATGTTCACACGCTTAACAAAAAACATCTGAAAAATATGGAGCTGATTTCAGAGAAAACAGCCTCTGATTTTCAGGCGTTTTTGAAGCGGAGAATGAAATTTGGAGCTTCTTTTGAAGCTTCTTTTCAGATGTTTTTTGAGGCGTTTTTTTCATAGTGTTCAATACAAAATCAGCTCCAAAAAAGCCTCAAGAAGTGACACATGCTACTTCTTTTTACGCTCCGTTTTTTGACAGCGAAGCGTAAAATAAAGGCTCATGGGAACAGAACATCGTAATTTCCATTGAAAGCAATGGACAGATGTTTGTAGGCGTATTAGGGGCGTTTTTTCAGGCGTAATTCGAGGTGTAAAATGCCTCCATTACGTCTGAAAAGGGGTCGTGTGCACATACCCTAACAAGAACATACACGAACATAAATTACCTTCTCCTGCCTCCGCTCCTATTCCTTGCACCTTTGCTTCCTTGAATATATGGCCGGAAGTCGTCATTTTACAGCGGCTTCCGGTCCACATGAAAATGGTGCCGGATTTCGCTCTGCGAACGAGCTTTGTATTGGCCTGTGTGGGAGCGGCGCATGCACCGTTCCCACACAGACGGCGTACGCTTCTGAGAATGGAATGGCTCCCGTTCGCATTCTCTATGGGGTTGTATGTGCCGTATTCCATCTCTGTATGTGTCGTTAATCGACACATACAGAGATGGAAAAAAAAATGGCAGCCCCCATAGAGAAGAAAAAGTAAGAACAAAGTAAAAAGTAGAACATGAGAACACAAATAAATAACATTTATGTTAATATATTAAAAGCAATATGATCAAAAAAAATAATTTAATGACACCTTCCCTTTAAGTATATCAGCATTCGCACCTATTGCAGTATCCAAATGTCTTAAGAAAAAAAACGCAACATTAAAAACATACCGATCATGTGGCCAATCTCCTGTTCGAAAAAGATTTTACCAATCTACAACTGACCATTTTAAATTGAATCTTGTAAATGTAAGTTCGCCAGAGAATGTTGCAAATGGAAAATGCAAAGTTCCAATCCAATGTTTCGATATCAATAGTCACAATGTGAAACATTATCCATGTAGTATATTCTCTGCTTTGGTAATGGCTTGGTATTCTGTGCTGTTTGGTAAGTGGATTTCACTCACCTATCTCTGCATTTTTGTGGGGTATCTGTGGTTGTGCAGTGGCTATAGTAGAACGCCAAATAAGCTACTCACCACTTTGAGCGTGTATATCTCAACGGACGGTGGATTACAGGTGCATGGGCCGGGTTTCATTTTAGATGCGACTAAGCTTATAGTAGCACGTACTGTCGGTACTATTACACTTGGCAAATTTGTGGTTCTCTGGTTTCGTTGGTGTATTCAATATAAGGGTATGTTCACACGGCGGGGGTCCGTAACGGCTGAAATTACGGGGATGTTTCAGCCTGAAAACATCCCCGTAATTTCAGCCGTACCGGCATGTGCAGGCGCTTGAACGCCGCGTCAATTACGGCCGTAATTAGCGCTGCTATTCATTGGAGTCAATGAATAGCGGCTCCAATTACGGCCAAAGAAGTGACAGGTCACTTCTTTGACGCGGGCGTCTAGTTACGCGCCGTCATTTGACAGCGGCGCGTAAATATACGCCTCGTGTGAACAGACAAACGTCTGCCCATTGCTTTCAATGGGCAGATGTTTGTCAGCGCTATTGAGGCGCTATTTTCAGACGTAATTCGGGGCCAAAACGCCCGAATTACGTCCGTAAATAGGCCGTGTGAACATACCCTAACAGTGTTTCATGGAACCTGGCTGGTTTGCAGATCTCCAGTGGAAGAGTGCCATTTTTCACATTGACTGCAACGGTCGTGTAGGTGCTTATGCTTTTACAAAGCGGGATGCAAATATAACTGCTAGATGTACTTTGCCCCTTTTTCAGTAGCCAAGTCTAAATATTTTCACCTGCATTTTTTATTTAAAGTGACATTCATGGCCCCTTCATACAGAGAAATTATGAAGGGGCTGTTACACCACCGTTGAATATGACTGCAGGAAGCACAGTAAGGCCGGATTCACACGAGCGTGTGCGTTTTGCGCACGCAAAAGGTCCACAAAAGCTCCGTGTGTCATGAGCATATGATGTGTGGCTGCGTGATTTTCACGCAGCCGCCATCATTATGACACTGTTTTTATGTTTGTAAACAGAAAAGCACGTGGTGCTTTTCAGTTTTCATTCATAGTTTTGACTACTGTAGCGCACGGCACACGGAAGTGCGTCCGTGTGCCCTGCGCGTTTTTCACGCACCCATTGACTTCAATGGATGTGCGAAAAACGGGTAAATATAGGACATGTCGTGAGTTTTACGCAGCGGACACACGCTGCGTGAAAATCACGGACAGTCTGAACGGCCCTATTGACTAACATAGGTCTGTGCGAGGCGCGTGAAAATCAAGCGCGTAGCACGGACGTATTATATGTTCGTCTGAATAAGCCCTTAGTATAACCGCTAACTGACAGGACTATCCTCCCATAGTGTTGGGTGAGAGCACTCTCCGCAACAATGATTGGAGGAAAGCCGCTTATCGACAGGAATACCCTTCCTATGTAATGCCTGCACTTCCTTTTCAGAGGAGCTGTGGATTTTCCTCTTGTGATTCAGGGGAGTATCCACTGGTTTTAACCTTTAGGCCTCGTTTACACGAGCGTGCCACGCATTATACGCTGATGACACACGGAGCTGTTAAGTGCCTTTTGCGCACGCAAAACGCACACGCTTGTGCTGGGTTCACACGACCTATTTTCAGGCGTAAACGAGGCGTATTATGCCTCGATTTACGCCTGAAAATACGGCTCCAATACGTCGGCAAACATCTGCCCATTCATTTGAATGGGTTTGCCGACGTACTGTGCCGACGACCTGTCATTTTACGCGTCGCTGTCAAAAGACGACGCGTAAAATGACTGCCTCGTCAAAGAAGTGCAGGACACTTCTTTGGACGTAATTTGAGCCGTTTTTCATTGAATCCAATGAAGAACAGCTCCAAATTACGGCCGTTAAAGACACCTCGCAAAATGCGAGTACAGGCAATTACGTCTCAAATTACGGAGCTGTTTTCTCCTGAAAACAGCTCCGTAATTTCAGACGTAATGGTCGTTATCGTGTGCACATACCCTTATGGTCATCTTATAGATACTTAAGATATTTAAACTGCCATTGTATAATAACTTTGCGATTTTAAAGATATCGATCCTTAAAGTGTAGCTAAACGTTTGACAAACTTCTGACATGTCATAGTGACATTTCAGAAGTTTGGATTGGTGGGGGTCCGAGCACGGAGACCCCCACCAATCACTAGAATGAAGCAGCTGAAGCACTCGTGTGAGCACTCAGCCGCTTCGTTCCTGTTCGGCTTTTTCCGGAAAGCCGATGTATCAGAGTACGGGCTTATAGACTTTGTATTGAGTCCTTACACCAATAAAAAAAATTCTGGAAAAAGCCGAACAGACACGAGCACTTCAGCTGCTTCGTTCTAGTGATTGGTGGGGGTCTCTGTGCTCGGACCCCCACCAATCCAAACTTCTAACATGTCACTATGACATGTCAGAAGTTTGTCAAACGTTTAGCTACACTTTAATCAATCCATCCTCGCACTATCAGGTTTTCATAACTACCAGCAATTTCAATGAAGAGGTGAGAGATTTAAACATCATATCATTCGAGGAACACTTTAATGGAGAGCAGGCAGAACATTTACACCATGGGCACTCTAAATTAATGCCACTAAAAAATAAAACGTGTCACCCGGCGCCGGAAGCAGAGGGCTCCAGTCACCGTATAGTGACCGCGCTGCAGTACTATAGCTCTGCTTCTATTCAACCGACTAGGAGCAGAGCTGCTGTAACCTGCTTCTGGCACGACCACTGCATATCTTCCAGCGCCCGGAATCACCTGGATCAGCTGATCAGTGCGGGTCCGGGTGGGACATATACTGATGATCTATCCTGTGGATAAGTCATCAGTATGAAAAACAGCCCCCAACGTGGACAAGCCCTTTAAGGAGTTGAATGTTAGAGTACTCATGATTTCTCTTCTTGTATGATTGTGTTTAATATTTTATCATCCTGTATTCATTGTTTGTTTTTCTTTTTTTCCATGGTTCTCTGTTCTTTCCATTGTTTTCAGGCATTTTTTTCCCCACCAAGACAATTCAAAGGTTGGATCAAGATGGTCCAGTTATACTCATTTTATACCTTCACCTTCTTTGGTAGTGAACCCTTGTGAGACTGACCCGACAAGCCCTACCCGTCCTCACCTTCGCAGGCGACACAACCCCCCACCTCTTAAACCCTTACCTGAACAACAAGGATTGTAAATGTAGATCATAAATACTTACTTTTTAGTGAGGAGAGGGATGGTAGATATACAAGATGAGTTTGTGTGTGCATATAGTGTATAATCTTATACACCTATTATGTATTTCGTTTTAACAGGTCACCTCTATACACAATTTGTTTATTATAATGTTGCCTATTAAAAAATGTTTTTTTTTAATAAATTGCAGGTTTAATCATTCAAAATGTTATAGTATTACTATGTAAACACTGATGTATTAACATTCGATACAACCTACATAAAAAACAGAAGTCTGTAAGTGTTTCATATTTAAAAAAAACCAAGATTGAATAAACAATCAAATTTCAGTTTATGTCTACCGTGTACTGGTTTTATTTTTATGTTTGGGATAAAATGTGACATTATTATTTGAAGCGCACTTGGTATTAACAAAGAAATAACAACCCTATGAGATCTACTGTATGTTGTACGTGTGTATATTACAGTAAAATTCCATTAACAGGTTCCCGACCGCTGGCCGTATTTATACGGCCAGCGGTCAGGGTCTCTGAAGTCCGCCGTATAGACTATTTACGGCGGCACTTCAGAGACTGTGCACGCGCGATCGCGTGCACACAGCTCTATGCCCTGGCTGTTGCTAACAGCCATGGGCACTGGGCAGAATGTCAGGGGTCAATCTTTTGGCCCCTGAACATGTGATCGCTGTGACAACCAATCACAGCGATCACATGCATTTCTGCATAGAAAACAGTGTGCACGCGATCGCGTGCACACAGCCCTGTGCCCACGCTGTTACCAACAGCTCTGGGCAGAGTATCAGGGACCAATCTGATGGTCCCTGAACATGTGGTCGCTGTGAAAACCTATCACAGCGACCACATTTGTTTTATTTTGACTTTTCTGGCAGTAAATCTCCTGCCTCTTTTCTTCTCCTCAAACATTGTTTCAGTTTGAGGAGAAGAAGAGACTCGGGAGAATTGCTGCCAGAAGATTACAGTTACAGTTACACAAAAAATACAGTTACACTCTAAAACATTCTCTGTATAGATAGATTTCTATCTATCTATATAATCTATCCATCTATCTTTTTTTCTATATATCTACCTTTCTATCTTTTATTCTATTAGAATAGGCAGGTAGGGAGTATATAATTATATATATATAGCAATAGCGGTTTATTTTTTTGTTAGCGGTAGTGTAGATATATATATATATATATAGCAGTTAGTTTGTGTGTTTTATTAAAAAAAATAAAAAAAAAATTTGTTTAGTTAGTGTTAGTTACGTTATGGCGAGGAAGTTGTTTAGCGCCGAGGAGGCATACGTCATGCTGTGGTCTGAGTCGGAGACCGCATCAGAGATGGCATCCGAGATGGAACCTGTTTTAGGTAGTGACGATGACAGCGTCACTTCAGGTTCATCTTCAGGGGACGTTGTCCCTGATGCAGTTGAAACTGCAGAACATGAAAGCGCAGGGCCAAGTAGCGCTGTAGCACGGGACAGCCTGGTCCCTTCAGTCCAGGCTCTTGTATGGGCACCTGCCCCATCTTTTGGGCCTAGAATCCACGTATTTACTGCCACTCCTGGCATAACCGTGGACAATACAAATTTTGTCCAAATGGATTACTTCCATTTATTTATAACGGACGAAATCCTAAATCAGATTGTCCACGAAACAAATTTATATGCCACTCAATATATAAGGCAGAAACCTTCATCCACCCATGCCAGAGATTGGACGCCCACCAATTTGCTGTAATTAAAAAAACAATTGGGGCTCACCCTAAATATGGGTATTGTCAAAAAGCCCTCCATTAGGTCTTACTGGTCAACAAGACCCGCCCAAGCCACCCCAGTATATTCTGCAGTAATGCCCAGGTCTCGTTATGAGACAATAATGAGGTTCCTCCACTTCAATGACAACGCACAGGCCCCCCCAAGTACCGATGCAAACCGGGATCGGTTGTTCAAAATAAGACCGCTAATAAATTCCCTGAATAATTTATTTCTGCAACTCTACACCCCTGAGCAGAATGTAAGTGTGGACGAATCCCTCCTCAACTTTCATGGCAGACTAAGCTTTCGCCAATATCTACCTTCAAAAAGGGCAAGATATGGCGTTAAGCTCTACAAATTGTGTGAAAGCGGGTCAGGATATACCACCGCCTTCAGGATTTATGAAGGGCGGGACCGCACAATAAATGTTCCTGGATGCCCCCCTGATCTTTCCACCAGCAGTAAGATCGTGTGGGAGATAATGCAGCCGCAGCCTCTGCTTCACAAGGGGTACCACCTGTACTGTGATAATTTTTATTCCAGTGTGCCCCTGTTTAGGCATTTGCATGCTGCAAGGACCGGGGCATATGGTACCATGCGCAAAAACAGAATTGGTTTTCCACAGCAATTAGTGGGGAAGCGCATGGTAAAGGGGGACTCCTGTGCTTATGCATCTGAGGAATTGAAGGCGGTCAAGTACAGGGATCGCAAAGATGTGTATGTGCTAAGCACGATTCATACCGCAGGAACAGTGGCAGTGAGGGAAAGAGGGGCAACATCGGACAAGCACAAACCAGTGAGCGTGTCAGAATATAACAAGTACATGGGGTGGGGGGGTGGATTTAAGCGACCAGGTTTTACAGCCCTATTTAGTAAAACGCAAAACTAAAACCTGGTACAAAAAAGGTGGCCATTTATTTGTTACAGGTGGCCATCCACAACTCATTTGTGCTCTACCAAAAAAACAGAGGCAGAGACACATACCTGGATTTCCAGGAAAAAATTATTGAAGGCCTCATTTTTGATGTTCAGGACACCCAAGAATGCCCCCAGTCTGAGGATGTCACGCGACTGACTGACTCCCAGAAAAAGTGCCGCGTCTGCAGAAAAGACGGGCACCGCAAAGATTCCCAATATTTCTGTCCCTCATGTCCCTCGCAACCAGGCCTGTGCATTGAGCCATGTTTTAAAAAATACCACACTGTTCTGAATTATTAGATTTTAGTTAATTTGTTGAAAATATATTTGCCCTACATTACGTTTTTATTTTTCCCCTGATTTTAATCCAAGGGTGAGGGAGGGAATGGGTGGGTGGGGGGTGGATGTCATGTTTGCATATTCTCTAAAGTTCATCTGCTGGAGAGCTCCATTTGCATAAACCTGCAATTTCTTATTTTAGAAAACCCCAAAAAATTAATTCCCATTATACCCCTAGATGAATATTTTGGGATTTCTGCTTTAAGAGCAGATATTTTGGAAGTGTTATAGAAACTCTGTTGAGTTTTGTAAAACCAGCTTTGAAAAAAAGCGATTTGTGAAATAAGCTTCTTCTATCGTCCGCCCTCCTACATCTCTATGTGATAAATAAGGCACACATATTTGGTATCCCCATGCACGGGAGAAGTGGCAGAATGTGAACGGAGATTAATTTTGTCCGTGGTCTATGCCGTGTGTGAAAAATGCTGGTATAAACTGACACATTTGCTAAAAAATTGCTAATTTTATTTTGATCCATCTTATTCAAGAAACTTTCAGAAGAAAACTGGACTGTCTAAAAATATGATAAACCCCTTGAAGGAAACCTTGTGGGGTCTACTTGTGTGAATGAAGTCATTTATGGGGTGATTCTAATGTTTCAGCAGCATTACACCCCCCAGAAAACAGTATGCGGCTATAAAATCAAATGCAAAATTCCTGGACCAAAAAGCCTCCTTTTATGCCAAGCCCTGGCACATGCCCGCACAGTGAATAAGGCACACATATTTGGTATCCCCATGCACAGGAGAAGTGTAAGAATGTGACAGGAGATTAATTTTGTCCGTGGTCCATACCGTGTGTGAAAAATACTAGCATAAACTGGCGCAATTGCTAAATTCTTGCATTTTTTTCCAATTTTGCCCACTTTAGAGAAAAAAATAAAAATGATATATACTGACAAATGCCACTAAAACAAAGCCCTATCTGTCCTTTAAAAAGAGTGTAAAATTCAAAGATGAACTTTATTCACCTGCTGAGTTATAGTCATCTAAAGAAGCGCATAGCAAAATTGTGAAATTTGCTCTTGTCATTTAGCTGTAAAACAGCCTAGTCCTTAACTGGTTAATCCAATTCCTAGTGGTCAGGAAATCCTAATATTCCGGCATGGGACAAAAACAGTCCTGAGTCAGAATATAATGAATTTTTCGATAGTCCGTCATGCAATATCTCTCTCTAATTGCTCCTATTGGGCATCATCAGGGCATGATAAAACATTCTACTGATGGCGACATGCAGAATAAAAACCTTCTATTATACTTGGTGTTAAAAATGACACTTTCATAAGGCATGGGGCACATGACCGTAGATTTCATCCATAATTACGCACTGTATTACGGTTCGTAATTACGGACCCATTCATTTCTATGGCCGACTGACACCTTCCTGTATATTTACGGGAAGGTGTTCGTGGCGTGGAAAAGCTCAGAAAAGGAAAAGGCATGTCTTATTTTTTGCTTTTTATGGACCGTGCTCCGATTATTTATATGGGAGCAAGGCCCACAAAGGCGCGTGGCTATCCGCGGCCATCCATGCCCCTAATCATGGACCGTGATTACGGGCACGGTCGTGTAGGGGGCCTAAGGCAGTATTTTGGTCAGTATTTTGCATGTGGGTCCAAAATATGGAAAAGGTGCAAATCTTTCCATTATACTTTTTCTCTGTGTAGGTTCCACTCCTGGTTTTGGCTTACAAATACCGACCAAAATATACACATGTAAATGGTTTAGAAAACTGACCGAAAACGACACCAAAAACTGCATCAAAACTGTGTGTCTGCTCCTGGCTTTAAGGTGCATTTAGATAAGACGTTTGTGGCTGCGCAGAAAAAAAAATGCGATTCGGTGCAATTTCTAATGCGGTTTTCACAGGTAAAACTTTTAACGTAAATGTGTTTCACCTATAAAAACCGTATGTGAAACCGCAGCAATGTGCACTTTTTGCTGCGGCTTTTAAAGCAGTTTTTTTACTGTACGGTCAAAAACATCTCCCCTAAGTGCATTATAAGACCAAATGCACGCAAAGCGTATTACGTGAGGATCTGCCACAAAGATTTTCCTGCAGCAAATCCACAGCGTATTACAGTACAGAAAAGTAAATAAAATTTAAAGTAATTATTTTTTGCAGACTTTTTCCGCACGTAAATTAACTTGGTGTGTATTTTTAAATCTGCAGCATGTAAATTTATCTTACTATACCTATGTGGAGAGCACCAAAAGGGCAGCGCCAGCCAAACCCAAATCCCAAAAGGTTTAAACGTTGATAAGATAAATAGCTGTTGTATACATTTGAGATGTTTAAAGGGACAGAGAAAAGAAGCGGGAGGCGGGACTTACAAGCCCTAAATAACATGATGGTATCGGTGGGGATACACACTAAATGAATTATAAACCTAAAAACGGAGTCCGACACACCAAGGTAAGATTAAAAATAGTAAGTTTTATTAGAACAAATAACAAAAAACATTTAAAAGTTAAAGATGATAGCCACAGTATGAAAAGATACCGGACAGTAGAATATGCAATGTTAAGGTTGTAATACATTAGATAACAAAGTGACAATGGGAAAATTGACAGTTCCTATTACATGAGTAAATAAATAAATAAATATGAGTATAGAAAAAGTGTGCACACAGTCCTGTATCCAGTATATGGGTGAAAACCACACCAAGCGGTAAGTATTAATCACAGTCAGATGCAGGAGTTAAAGTGCAACAACAGTCATACTCATATGTATATGGACATCAATGGGTGTATGCATGCATAAAAGCAGCAACACACCAAATAAATGAAAGACTCTGAGGTAAAGCAGGACGTCTTACCCATGTCACAATCGGTACTGTCTGGCATCAACCCCGACGCGCGTTTCGGCCCTCGAGCCTTCGTCTGGGGGTGGTGTCAGAAAGTGAAGAGACCTCATTTAAACAACCCAGGACCAATCAAACATCAGGGGGGCAGCTGAGGCTGCTAAAAAATCACTGATGACACATGAAGTATCGCGGCCCGATAGTCCGGTGTGTCAGCCGCCGGAACAGAGGCGGGGGTCACGCGTCCCGCAGCCCGGTCCGACCAGGGACAAAGGCAGCCAGACAAAAGTTCCGGCGTGTCAATATCCCAGGCACGAACTCAGGCCCCGGAAGACGGGAGCCACGTCCCCAGGATGCTCCGGCCGAGGCAGCGAAGACCCAGACTGACAGGCCGCGCATGCGCACTGGGCAGAAGACGGAGCGACATGAACCATAAGGGAAACATGTATGAATGTATGATGTGTTAAGTTACACTTGTGCACACATTGCACAAGTGCCAAAATCAATAATAAAGCATTTGGATGGATTTGACAAAGGTATACATAGCAACAAGGAAAAAATGAATATAAATAAATAAATGAAAAATAATAAATAAATGAATGAATTAATAAATAGAATAAAATATATTATATACAAAAATCTATATATAAATATAAAACTAAACATAACATATATAATAAATATAGAGATGGAAAAAATATTAAAATGAATAAGAAAAAATAAATAAAGATCATAATGAAATAAATATGAATATTGATATTAAATTGATCACAATTAATTCTTTGTTTGACTGTCCCTATTACTTTCCCTACCGCAATTTCATAGTATAAATACAATAATATAAATTGGATGATATGAGTTATGTTGCATGTGTACGTGTGTGCCCATATCCAATGAGATTTCCGTGTGTTTTCTCGGAACAAACATAGACAGATGCAATCAAGTAAATTCACATAATTACAGTGTTGTAGTACGGTTTAGATAAGGATATACAAGCACAAGTTGTTATACAAGGCATGTAAGCACATAACCAAATATACACATAAAAACACACTATATATATATATATATATATATATATATATATACACACACACACACACGCACACATATACATCCATACATACAAAAGAGCCAAAGTTCATATATAATATAATATATACACTCAATACATTAGAAATTTAAAAAATTTAAAAATTTAACAACATATCTGGATATAATAATTGTAATACAAATTTAAATAAAAAGACATGCCCACAATAAAAAAGCTTTGACAGTGATTGGAGAATAGTGGTGCCGGTGATGTTGTGATGATAAGGGACAGGTGTGTATAACAAACTCCAATATAAGAAATCATCAAATGTATATTGTGTATGTGTATTTGTAGAACAGACATTAATTCGGATCTGATGATCATAGAAGTAAGCTCAAAGAGCAGTGAAAAGGTGTATAATACGTAATGGTGATGGTACTATTAAATGCACCAATAATAAAGGTGACGTGAAAGTGCATGTGCTGCTGGATAAGTGACAGTGACTAAATATAATAAGTAGGTACATAATTAAACTAACAAATCAGGATATGTAAATGGGTGTGTCAAAAAATGTATAAGATATATGTGTGTGTGCATGCAAGGGTGGAGAAAAATAAATAAAGTAAGGTGAATGAAGAGTGTATATGTGTATGTGTATGTGTGTGAAAATAATGATAGAGTGAGAAGTTTTTTTTATATATTTGAATAATATGATAAAATAAGGTGAAGAACACACTCAAATAATCCCTGCGGGTAAGGAAAAATAATGTTTACATCAAATTGTGCAAAATTGCACTAAAAATGCATATCAAAATATCCATACATATTAATATCGTATCCCCAAGTCTTCTGCATATCCATTGTTGTAAGATAATTAAGTAAATCCCCTAGAATAAACTGTTTGGAGATCAAGTGAGGGAGTTGTTATGGTCTCAAGAGGTCATTAAATGTTAGATCACAGCAAGTTCATAAACGATCATCTGTAACATTAAAAATAACAGTTAGAAAAATAAAAGTTAGAAACGACAGTAACTTGATCGTTGCTAAACAATTAAAACTGACACCATGAAAGATCCCGACACCCCTATAAAAATGCTGCAAATCCCAAATTTTCGTTCAAACCATTCGGTTGTACTGTCTTAAGTTTCCAGATCGATCTGGATTCCAATTTTGCGATACTTCATGTGTCATCAGTGATTTTTTAGCAGCTTCAGCTGCCCCCCTGATGTTTGATTGGTCCTGGGTTGTTTAAATGATGTCTCTTCACTTTCTGACACCACCCCCAGACGAAGGCTCGAGGGCCGAAACGCGCGTCGGGGTTGATGCCAGACAGTACCGATTGTGACATGGGTAAGACGTCCTGCTTTACCTCAGAGTCTTTCATTTATTTGGTGTGTTGCTGCTTTTATGCATGCATACACCCATTGATGTCCATATACATATGAGTATGACTGTTGTTGCACTTTAACTCCTGCATCTGACTGTGATTAATACTTACCGCTTGGTGTGGTTTTCACCCATATACTGGATACAGGACTGTGTGCACACTTTTTCTATACTCATATTTATTTATTTATTTACTCATGTAATAGGAACTGTCAATTTTCCCATTGTCACTTTGTTATCTAATGTATTACAACCTTAACATTGCATATTCTACTGTCCGGTATCTTTTCATACTGTGGCTATCATCTTTAACTTTTAAATGTTTTTTGTTATTTGTTCTAATAAAACTTACTATTTTTAATCTTACCTTGGTGTGTCGGACTCCGTTTTTAGGTTTATAATGTAAATTTATCTTGCGTTTCCATCTCAGATTTTACAAGTTTATAAAAAAATTGCACCAAAATCCACAGCTTAAAATCTGCACGTTTCCATGTCAAAATGTAAAAAATGCACCTCTAGGTCTTATTCACACGGACGTGTCCGTTTTGCGCACACAAAAAATGCTGCGTATTGTGCGCGCATAAGGTCCGTGGGGAATCAGCATATGGTGCGCGGCTGCGTGATTTTCGCGCAGCCGGCATCATTATGACACTCTGTTTTTATGTTTACAAACAGAAAAGCACGAGGTGCTTTTCTGTTTTCATTCATTTATTTTACTACTGTAGCGCACGGCACCCGGAAGTGCTTCCGTGTGCCGAGCGCGATTTGCACGCACCCATTGACTTCAATGGGTGCGTGCTGCACGAAACACGGCCAAATATAGGACATGTCGTGAGTTTACCGCAGCGCACATACGCTGTGTGAAATTCACTGACAGTCTGAACGGCCCCATTCACTAACATAGGCCTGTGCAACACACATGACATTCACGCGTGTTTTACGGACGTATAACACGTTCGTGAGAATAAGGCCTTAGGGTAGGAACACACACAGCGTGTTCAGTGCGGAAACCGCCCTAAACACTGCAGGGAATGTCGTCCGGAAAATCGCGCCACATTGTACAGTATAAAGCAGCACCGGAGAATTAAAAAAAAACAAAAACGTTCATACTTACCCCCTCCCTCTTCTCTGCGCGTAGTCTCTGGCCTCCTGGGATGACGTTGCGGCCATGTGACCGTCTGCAGCGGTCACATGGGATGAAACGCCTTCCAAGTAGGCCGGACTGGATAAGAAGCAGGGAACACTTTGTATAACTATTTTTTCTTTTTCTTACTTGCAATTTTTGCGGTGGAATTGCTGTGATTCCTTTACAAATGTCGAAACACGCACAACTTTGTTGCGTGTTTAAGCACCCCATTAAATTCAATGGGGAAATCCTGCAACAGAAGAGCTGCGATTCCACAGAATTAATTGACAGGCTGCGGTTGAGGAAACCGCACCGCAAGTCAATTTATGTGCGTTTTTTTAAGAGGCTTTTTTCAGCTTTGTGGGGACGAGAGTTTTTTAAATACGCTGTGAATATTCTGCAATTAATCCGTTGCGGAAAATCCGCAGTGTTTACACTGTGTGTGTTCGTACCCTTAGGGTATGTTCACACGGCCTATTTTCGGGCGTTTTTCGGACCGTAAACACCCGAAATACGTCCGAAAAATCGGAAGCAGAACGCCTCCAAACATCTGCCCATTGATTGCAATGGGAAAAACGGTGTTCTGTTCCGATGGGCCGTTTGTTTACGCGGCTGTTTAGAAAAACGGCCGCGAAAAAGAAGTGCAGGACACTTCTTGGGACGTTTTTGGAGCCGTTTTTCATTGACTGGATTGAAAACAGCTCCAAAAACGGCTTTTTTGACTCAGCGTGTGGACATACCCTTAAACGCATCAAAAAACGCACCATTAAGTGCGGATTTTACCTGCGGAATTACCTGCATTTATCTGCGGTTTTAGGCAAGTTTTCTGCACCAAATTACCCAGTGTGTATGTGTTTTTACCGCTAATTTTTTTGTTTTTTTTTAATACAGTTGCATTAAACCGCAACTGCATTGCAAAACGAACTATATCGCAGTAAAAACGCATGCGGGTTTCTTATTTGTTTTTTCGATGCAGTTCTAAATGTACCTCAACAGGAACGTGTGAATAGACCCTTAATAAGAAGATCCACTTTCGGTCAGTTTTCTACTTTTCTTATTCTCTGAATACAGTGGATGGATAGGCTGTTTACTTTTCTGTTCAGCAAATAACTACTCCCTTCTCCAGCGATCACTACCCTGTTTATGCACGAGACTACTTTTTTAAGGGTGTGAGGAATTTAAACAGACTGTATGAATGGAAGTTAGTGTCAATACTTTTCAACAAGCGACAAACAGCTGTACTATGTGAATAAATACAGGCCTGTGCAGTTTTTTTTTTAATGTTCACTGCACATTGAACTGTGAGCAACTTATTCTCTAACCCCTTAATGACCGCCAATACATGTTTTCACATCAGTCATTAAAGGTACTTATGGCACAGCGCCGTGAAAAGGCGACGCTGTTACCTAAGCCTGGCACGGTGTCCCGTGCTGTCTAGAGCGGGTGTCGGGCAGTCTAAAGAAAGCCGGGCACCTGCTCTAGCAAGCGAGATCGAAATTAGCATCTATCCCGTCCGTTTAACCCCTTACATCAGGTGTCTCAAACTCGGCCGGATAAGTGGGCCACGTATAGAAAAAATTAGAAGTTGACGGGCGGCATTTCAACAATCCAGTTTTCCAGTTTAAGGGTATGTGCACACAACAACGCCAAATACGTCTGAAATTACAGAGCTGTTTTCAGGCGAAAACAGCTCCTAAATTTCAGACGTTTTTGCAAGTGCACGAGTTTTTCGTGGCGTCCATTACGGACGTAATTGGAGCTGTTTTTCAATGGAGTCAATGAAAAACGGCTCAAATTATGTCCCAAGAAGTGAAATGCACTTATTTTAGGCGGGCATCTTTTTACGCACCGTCTTTTGACAGTGACGCGTAAAAATACACCTCGTCTGAACAAAACATTGTAAAACCCATTGAAATCAATGGGCAGATGTTTGCAGACGTAATGGAGCCGTCTTTTCAGGCGTAATTCGAGGCGTAAAACGCCTGAATTACGTCCATAAATAGGCTGTGTGAACATACCCTAAGTGTCGCTAAATGCAGTCCGGCGGCTCAGTTGGCAGCGTTTGTCAGACACACAAATGTCAAGATTGGGCAGCCCCTTTTAAGATATTGCCACTGAGCCCCCTGTTCATACTGACACGGTGCCCTCTGTATATAATGCCACAGTGCCCTCGGTAGATGCTGCCACAGTCCTCACTGTAGATGATGTCACAGTGACTTCTGTAGATACTGCCACACACCCACCCATAGATAATGCCACCGTCCCATCTGTAGATGCTGCCACAGTGCCCTCTATGGATGCTGCCGCAGTGCCCTCTAGATGCTGCCACAGTGCCCTCTGTAGATGCTGCCACAGTGCCCTCTGTAGATGCTGCCACAGTGCCCTCTGTAGATGCTGCCACAGTGCCCTCTGTAGATGCTGCCACAGTGCCCTCTGTAGATGCTGCCACAGCGCCCTCTGTAGATGCTGCCACAGTGCCCTCTGTAGATGCTGCCACAGTGCCCTCTGTAGATGCTGCCACACACCCACCTATAGATAATTCCACAGGGCCCTCTGTAGATGCTGCCACACACCCACCCATAGATGCCACAGTGCCCTCTGTATATGCTGCCACACACACACACACACACACACACACACACACACCCATAGATAATGCCACAGGGCCCTCTGTAGATACTGCCACACACCCACCTATAGATAATTCCACAGGGCCCTCTGTAGATGCTCAGGGAATTCCACAGAGTCCTGGAGCAGAGCATATACTAGCACTCTGCCCGGGACTCCGCTCTGGGGAAGACCCTGACAACACTGTCCATATATGGACAGCGATGTCAGGGAATTCCACAGAGTCCCGGAGCAGAGCCTGTATTAGCGGCTCTGAGTCCCGCGGGCTGCAGATGACAGCCTCAGCTTGAGGCTGGATTCACACGAGCGTGGCGTTTTTGCGGACGTGAATTCCGATCACAATATCGAGCAACCTGTTAAAAAAAAAAAAAGACGTTCGTACTTACCGAGAACTTCCCTCCTGGCCGTTGCCTTGGTGACGCGTCCTTGGTGACGCGCCTCTCTTGACATCTGGCCCCACCTCCCTGGATGACGCAGCAGTCCATGTGACCGCTGCAGCCTGTGCTTGGCCTGTGATTGGCTGGAGCTGTCACTTGGACTGAATTGTCATCCCGGGAGTTCAGACTGGAGGAAGAAGCCGGGAGTTATCGGTAAGAACTTATTTTTTTCTTACACGTTCATGTATATTGTGATCAGAAGTCACTGTCCAGGGTGCTGAACCAGTTTAACTCTTTCAGCACCCTGGACAGTGACTATCTCCTGATGTCACGTACCGGAATTTTTTTTGCCGGGTTCGGTCAAAACGAGTTCGGCCGAGCCCGGTGAAGTTCGGTTCGGTTGTCCGGGTTCGCTCATCTCAAAGTGGTGCTTTTCTGTTTACATTCAGAGTTTGACAGCTCTTGCGCGAATCACGCAGTTCGCATGGAAGTGCTTCTGTGCGGAATGCGTGGTTTTCACACACCCATTGACTTCAATGGGTGCGTGATGCGCGAAAAACGCAGAAAGAACGGACATGTCGTGACTTTTTTTCAGCGGACTCACGTTGAGGAAAAATCACGGACATGTCAGCACGGCCCCATAGACACATATAGGTCCGTGCAACGCGCGTGCAAATCACGCGCGTTGCCTGGACGTTTTTCTCGTTCGTCTGAATAAGGCCTGAGACCCCTGCCTTAGATGCTGTGTTCAATAGCGGCTACGGCGTCTAAGTGGTTTTAGAGGGATGGAGCTCCCTCTCCCACAACCTCGCGACGCGATCGCGGAGTGCCGATGGTTTTTATGGCAGCCGGGGACCTAATAAAAAGACCCCCAGGTCTGCCTTTAGTGACACGGCCTAATAGATGCCTGTCAGTTTTACACGGTCAGACCCCCATCGATCAGCATGTTATTATCTATCCTGTTAGGGGATAATATTTAATCTTGGTACAATCCCTTTAAGGGTATGTTCACACGGCTTATTTTCAGTCGTTTTTCGTCTTATTATGCACCGTTATTTAAAAATGAAACGTAAAATAACGCCCCATCGGAACAGAACAATGTATTTCCCATTGAAATCAATGGGCAGATGTTCGGAAGCGTTCTGTTTCTGATTTTTCAGCCGTTTTTTGGTCCGTTTCTGAAAATAGCCCGTGTGAACATACCCTAACCAAGAATGCCATTACCGAAGCAGTAGCACATTTTCTGTGCTCAGAAATGACTGACTTAAAATAAAGTTTATTACAGACCCGTACATTTTTATTTGTCGGCCCCTTTAAGAAAACGTGGCTCATGCACAGCTGAGGGAACCAAACACCACAGTGTAATGGCGCCCGCTGGTGGTTGCATTTTCTGGCTGCATGTAAATACTAAAGTGCTATAGACTATCGCCCGTTATTTGTGATGAAACGCGCATGTTCTCCTGTAGACATACCTCTTTTGGCGGCATGCCCTCCCATCTCGCTGATCACCGGTCCCACAGCTGTCCGCAGACTCCGCCCCCTGCAAGTGTGTGACTGCTGAGTGACGCGCGCTGCAATTTTTGTACAGTTGGAGCCGCCTCCGATTAGAGCTCCGCCCTCCCACAGCTGAGCGTTCGGAGCGAGATACCGGAGCCCCGCGCTTTGAGGGAGCAACACGTTTCCGGTGCGCTCTTCCGGGGACCCGGCGCTGCTAGCCAGGTATATATTACTGAGCCGAGTGGGTTACGGAGTCCGTGTAGTACGGCTGGAGTGTGCTGTTAACTTTCCTCAGTTAGGAGCCTGGACAGAGGACGTGGGGGGAGTGTCTGTACGTAACGAGCTGGACTGTGCTTACTCTGTTTACGCTCGTCGTTAAAAATAAATCATGATGTTGTGCACGGGGAAGTGAATACAGTCCTACAGATTACATTGTGGAGTCTGAGAAGTTAACCGGTTCTGGGCGCTTCTAGTGGGGCGCATTACTGCACCAGGCACGTTACTAATGATTGGGGGTTATATATACACGGGTCCTGTCACACATGGAGCATTGTCCAGCACATTTGGGCATTAGCTCGTGTGCCATAGAAAGCTGGCCATGTATATAAGGTAGCAGGAGGCTGTCATCCATGACGTACCATAAACATGCATACATTCTTGCCCAATAGAGAAAAGGGTGACTTATCTCCTTTGCAAAACAATCCAACATGCCTGATCCTTTTTATTTCCTCCCGTGTCTGCCGTCAGAAGACGGTCTGTGCCTACATTCATTTACTCAGCACATAGGGATCTTATACTAACACACATTAACAATACTGAAGTGTTTAGACAGTGAATAGACGTTCCACGGAATGTATATTCACAATCCCGACACTTCATTAATGTTTCTGTGGTAGATACAGCAGAGTAAAGCGTAATCTCGCTTTAACCTGTCATTTACTGTGTGATCTTGCGAGATTACGCGTCCTCTGCTGTAACTACCACAGAAACAGTAACGAAGTGCCGGGATTGTGAATAGACATCCCGTGGAATGTCTATTCACTGTCTAAACATTTCAGTATTGTTAATGTGCTAGTATAAGACAGCACATAGCGATCTAAAAGGATCCCTATGCGCTGACTAAATGAATGGAGAGGAGTGCATGAGGCTGATTGGTCAGCGTCATACACTCCCCTGTACAACGCCCACTTGGTCAATAGTAAAACACGCCCAGTTGTCCATTGAGAAACTCATTAGCATAAAGCTAAAATCGCTAATAAAGTGGTGAAAATAGATCGTTTTTTTTTTTTTTAAAATAAAAAACCACTGCTGTCACCTACATTATAGCGCCCATCTCCTTATGCAGGAGATAGGGCACTTATAATGTGGTGACAGAGCCTCTTTAATGGCACCATTTAGGCTGGTGCTACACGGCAGCTTTGGCTGCAACAGAGGATTGCTGCGTTGCTCTGCCTCCGTCACAGGTAACGAAAGTCAATCTGGTCACTACGATCCGCAAGTTACTGCGACTCTAGAGTGGCAAGAAATCCAAAGCTGCTAGACGAAGTCCCCATGTCCCATTTACACAACTCTGCCCGTAATCGCATGTCGTATTTTTTGCGGTACACTTCTACGTCCCGGACACCTTCCCATAAATAAAGCGGAATGTGTCCGTGGACAATAGAAGTGAATGGGTCTGAAATTGCATGGTCGTGTGCATGGGGCCTTATTGCAACTTTGGTGTCACAGTTGCGGCGACTTGCGGGTCGTTAAGTGGCCACATTGATTTTCATTACCTGTGATGCGGGCAGGGCCGCACAGTGATCTAATTTAGTCACACATGTGTTGCAGACAAAGTTGCTGTGTAGCTCCAGCCTAAATGAACTAAATAATGTACTGGAAAACTTTTAAAAACCATTTTGAACTCCGTAGTGTGGACAGTGACTCAGGGACTCCCTCCAGTAGCGCAATCTGCTTTCTGACGCTCTGGCCAGGGAATTCCGGCATCGTAATCCATATATGAACAATGATGTCAGGGGTTCCTCCAGGAGCCGAATGACCGGCCAGAGCGTTTCCGGGTTTTCTGGCATCTTAAGGCTCTTGATGTCAATGTCCATATATGGACCATGATAACAGGGGCTTTCCAAAGACAGACCCTCCTGGCCAGAGTGCTTACGATGCTCTGGCCGTGCACTGTGTAGCTGAAACCTGCTGACCTCATAGACCATATATGGACAGTGATGTTGGGCTTCCCCGGGCACAGCACTTCAAGAAGCAATCCAGGGATTTCAGGCGACTTATCCCACTGTATTCCTATACAGTGGGATACATCACTACCTTCTGTCGGAAGAACACGCCGGTACTCCTCCTGACGTATATCTCCAACTGATGGAAAAAACAGGATGTAAACAGGATCTAATTGCCATTAAATACTGCAAAGTATTTTACAACGCTAGTTCATTACCTTGCTAGTACAAAGTAAAAAAAAAAAAAGTTTTTGTTATATAAAATGATTTTAAAAGTTAGTGTTCTGATTTTTTATTTTTTTTTTTCCCCCCTAAAGTAATGTAAAAAAATTAAACATAATTGGTATCGCCATGTCTGAACTATTACAATATAAGATTATTTAACCCACATGGTGAATTCCATAAAATAAAACAAATTGCATCTTTTTTGGTCACCTCGCCTCCCACAAAGAGTTGAATAAAAAGTGATCAAAAGGTCACGTGTACGCCAAAATGGTTTAGCTCATCCCGCAAAAAAATATAATTAGTACTTCTTGGTAATTTGGTTTCTAGTAAGCCCTCCATGACCGCTGACAGGAGGTTGAATCTCCACCCCTAAGGGTATGTTCACGCGGCAGCGTCTGTTACGGCTGAAATTTCGGTGCTGTTTTCAGGAGAAAACGGCACCGTAATTTCAGCCGTAATGGCATGTGCAGGCGTCTTTCGCTGCGTCCATTACGGACGTAATTGGAGCTGTTTTTCCATGGAGTCCATGGAAAACGGCTCCATTTACGTCTGAAGAAGTGACATGCACTTCTTTGACGCGGGCGTCTTTTTTACGCGCCGCATTTTGACAGCGACGTGTAAAAAAAATGACCGTCACAGCACATCGTAAAACCCATTCAAATGAATGGGCAGATGTTTGCTGCCGTTTTTTCGGACGTAATTCTGGGCAAAAACGCCCGAATTACGTCCGTAAATAGTGTGTGTGAACCCAGCTTAACAGAGACAGGAACACACAAAAGCACCTCCCCCACCTCAGTGTATTTCAAATAACCAAATGGCATAATATCCAACATATTTATTACTTCATAAAATTATTGGTAAGGTAAAGATACACATCGGGACGGTAATAATGGTGCTGTCGTGGAGGATTTACAAGAAACCAAATTATCAGTAAGTACGAATTCTATTTTTTTCAATTACACCCTCCATGACCGCACACAGGAGAATACCAAATTAATATTACTAGGGAAGAACTAGAGTTTGGGTATGTTCACACAAGGTCATTATGTCCGTAATTGACAAGACGTATTTCGGCCGCAAGTACCGGACCGAACACAGTGCAGGGAGTCGGGCTCCTAGCATCATAGTTATGTACGATGCTAGGAGTCCCTGCCTCGCTGCAGGACCACTGTCCCGTACTGTTATCATGTTTTCAGTACGGGACAGTTGTCCGGCAGGGACTCCTAGCGTCGTACATAACTATGATGCTAGGAGCCCGACTCCCTGCACTGTGTTCGGTCCTATACTTGCGGCCGAAATACGTCTGTCAATTACGGACGTAATGACCTCGTGTGAACATACCCTTTGAAAGACTTTTCGACTAAAGGAAAGATCACTGCCGTGGGACAGACCTATCCATACCTTTGTGAGACGTTATAGACTAGAAGACAACGTGGCCGCTTTACAAATCTTTTCTATTGAGGCGTTAGATTTTTCAGCTCAAAATGTTGACGTGGCACTAGTTGAATGAGCTTTCAGTTTATCTGAAGGGGATACATGTTGGTGTAGGTAGGCTTCACAGATAGCTTTCTTCATCCAGTTGGAAAGAGTCCTTTTGGAGGCCTCTTCCCTTTTATGCTCCAAAAGACTGGATCAATAAGTTATGATCTATCCTCCAGTTTTTTGTAGCTGCCAAGTAGGCCTGTACAATATGGTGCCCCTAAAATCTAATGTATGGAAACGCTCTTCCTCTCTGTACTTGGGCTCTTGGTAAAAGGATGGAAGTATATCTTGTGACATATGAAAATGTAGGATCAGGGCGCAGTATAATTCTGTCATCCAAAATTTGATGTGTTGAGCGAGTCTGAATTTCCCCTTTCTTTTTAGCGGTTGTGACAGCGACAAGGAAGGCTGCTTTCAGGGAAATAACTTTTGATTCCAATTTATGATATGGGTTCAAAAGGAGTGGGTGTTAGACCTTTAACCCCTTCCTGGTCAATGACCTACTATTAGGTCATGCTCCGAGGCGGGACCCTCTAGGCTTGCTGTCAGTAACTGACAGCTCTAATACACTCCACTACGCATTTAGTGCAGTGTATTGGAATAGCGATCAGGGCTTCCTGCCTTCAAGTCCCCTATTGGGATAAAAAAAAAAAAGTTGTGTAAATTAAAAAAAGTTTAAGTAATAAAAGCAAAAATCGCCCTTATCCAGTCCTTGTATTATTGAATAAAAAAATAAAATATACATAATTAGTATCGCCACGTCCCTAACGGCCTGAACTATAAAAGTCGGCCGCGTAAAAAAGCGTCTCGTAAAAAGTAGTGCATGTCACTTCTTGAGCCGGTTTTGGAGCCGTTTATCATTGACTCAATAGAAAAACAGCTCCAAAAACGTCCGTAAAAAACATCGCAAAAAAAGCGAGTTGCTTAACCCCTTAGTGACCAACAATACGCCTTTTCACGTTTGTCACTAAGGGGCCTTAGGCTAGGCTGACGCCTTTTCACGTGAGCCTAGTCTAAGTCCTGCACGGGTCTCCCGTGCAGGCTGGAGCCGGAGCTCAGCTGTCTGATGACAGCTGAGCTGCTGCTCCAACGCCCGCGATCAAAGTTTACTTCGATCGCGGCCGTTTAACCCGTTAAATGCCGCCGTCAATAGCGACTGCGGCATTTAACTTGTTTACAGAGGGAGTGAGGTCCCTCTGTCACCCATCGGCGGCCCGCAAATGCAATCGCGGGTCTCCGATGGGTTGTCATGGCAGCCGGGGGCTTGATAAAAGCCCCAGGTCTGCCCTGGACATATGCCTGTTAGGACGCGCCGGAGGCACGTTCTAATAGATTGCCTGTCAGATTTACACTGACAGGCAATAATGCTCTGGTATACAAAGTACCAAAGCATTATAGCAGCGATCTGAAGACCGCACCGTAAAGTCCCCTAGTAGGACTAGTAAAATAAATAATAAATGTGAAATAAAGATTATTAATAAAAATGACAGTAAAATTTTTTTTTCCCATAAAAAGTGGTTTTATTTAGTTAAAGTGTAAAAAAAATAAATAAAAGTACACCTATATGGTATCGCCACGACCGTAATGACTCCATTTATAAAGTTAATATGTAATTTAAACCGCAAGGTGAACACCGTAAAAAAACAAACGCAAAAAACAATGGTGAAATTGCAATTTTTTTCCATTGCCCCCAATAAAGTCATAATAAAAATGAATCAATAAGTCCCATGCACCCCAAAACAGTACCAATCAAAACTACGTCTCGTCCCGCAGAAAACAAGCCCAAAAAATCACTACATTGATGGAAAAATAAAAAAGTTACGGCTCTTGGAACGAGACGATGAAAAAACAATTTTAGTTCAAAAGTGTTTTTATTGTGCAAAAGTCGTAAAACATAAAAAACCTTTACATATGTGGTATCGCCGTAATCGTACCGACCCATATAATAAAGGTAACATGTTATTTACGCCGCACAGTGAACGGCGTCAATTTAAAAACGCATAGAACAATGGTGGAATTTCAGTTTTTTTTTTTTTATAATCCCCCCCCCCCCCAAAAAAGTTAATAAAAGTTAATAAAAAAATTATATGTACCCAAAAATGGTGCTATTAAAAAGTACAACTAATCCCGCAAAAAACAAGTCCTCATACACCTATGTAGACGAAAAAATAAAAAAGTTATAGCTCTTTGAATGCGACTATAGAAAAACGAATAAAATAGCTTGGTCATAAGGGCCTAAAATGGGCTGGTCACTAAGGGGTTAAAGAACGGCTGAAAACCACAAGACGTTTTCTGTTGAAAACCGTATTTTCAGCTGTATTTTGTTAAGCGTGTGAACATACCCTAACAGAAAAAAATTGAATAAAAGGGATTTTCTGTAAAAAATAAAATAAAATATGAAACTTGGAAATTTCACCTCTGCTTTGCTATAATCCCTGTGAAACGCCTAAAGGGTTAAAAATAAAATAAAATCGAAATGCCTTATTAAATACTATCAGAGATGGATTTGACATGTTGTTGTGCCCAGCTAAAGATCTGAGCTGACAGTAGTTGGTGTTTTTTCTCCTTGATGACCCAAGTAGGCTACAGTGGTCATGTTGTCTGAATAAATGTTTACATTTGAGGTGTTATGATGCTCTCGGCACCTCCAGAACCGCTCTTAGGCCTCATGCACACGACCGTAAAAACACCCGTTATTACGGGTCGTAATTACGACTCGTAATAACGGGCTCATAGACTTCTATTGGCCACGGGTACCTTCCCGTTTTCTTACGGGAAGGTGCCCGTGCCGTTGAAAAAGATAGAACATGTCCTATTTCAGGCCGTAATAACGGCACGGGCAGCCCATAGAAGTCTATGGAGCTCCCGTAATGACTGGTGGCTACATGTGTACACCCGTCATTACGGCAGCGTTGCTAGGCGACGTCGGTAAATAGTCACTGTCCAGGGTGCTGAAAGAGTTAACTGATCGGCAGTAACTCTTTCAGCACCCTGGACAGTGAATTCCGATCACAATATACAGCAACCTGTAAAAAAAAAAGACGTTCATACTTACCGAGAACTAACTGCTTCTTCCTCCCGGCCGTTGCCTTGGTGACGCGTCCCTCTCGACATCCCTGGATGACGTTTCAGCCCATGTGACCACTGCAGCCAATCACATGCTGCAGCGGTCACATGGACTGCCGCGTCATCCAGGGATGTCGGGCTGGATGTCAAGAGAGGGACGCGTCACCAATGCAACGGCCGGGTAAGTATGAATTTCTTTTACTTTTACCTCGGAAGGTGCTGCCCCTTCTCTCTATCCTGCACTGATGGAGAGAAGGGGCTGCCGATGAGTGCAGTGCAATTTTGCATTGAAAACGTGCCCGTAAATACGGGTTGAATACTGGTGACACCGGAAACGTATTCACAGGTCCGTAAATACTGGTGCAAAACGGGTCGAATACGTGTGACCAAGGACCCGTATTTACGGGTGGGAAAAAATACGGTCGTGTGCATGAGGCCTAAGTTCCAGGAAGTTTGATGAATGATTGTGTAGGTGTTAAGGCCAAACCCCCTGAAAAGACACTTGGGAGACAAGTGCGCCCCAGCCTCTCCTGCTGGCATCTGTGGTGATGGTGTTCACAGGAAAGGGATGCCAAGCTACTCCCGGATTAAAATTTTTGTGGAGTCTACACCTATTTAGTGAGTGTTTCGCTTTCGTTGGACAATTATTTTCTCGTCTAAAGATAAGGGGGATTTGTCCCATTTTGAAAGGACTAACACCTGTAGAGTCCTTGTGTGCCTGCGCCCATGTAATTGCCTGGATACACAGTCATGGAACTCAGTATGGACATTGCTTGTCTTCTAGATACCCGTGATTTTGTCTGAACTGCAGATATCTTTGCTTTTAGTATGTGTCCAAAAATATGCAGCACTCCAAATCAAGGTGAAAAAAGTAGCTTTTAATAGCCCTCGTGCAACGTTTCGGCTCAATACAAGGAGCCTTTCTCAAGCATGTCTACTTTTTTCATCTTAATTTGTAGTGCTGCCTAGTTTTGGACACACATTGGAGGATTTGGAACCGTGATCGGGTTCCCAGGGCGTGCACCCATCCATATTCTCAGGCTGGTGCTGCTGGACAATGGAGTTTTTGCTTTTAGTATAGATTTTATTTTTTTTCCTCTGGGGGGGGGGGAGGGAATGACATCTGTTGATGTTAGTCCAGAAGAATTCACAGAAAGATTTTCCTGGAGGAAGGAGTTGGGTCGGATTTCTCGTGGTTTATGAACCATCCTAAAGTTTGAGAAATTTGATAAAGGTGTATGGAAAGAGGAGACATTGGAGCAAGTACTAACAGGTCGTCTAGGTAAGGTATAATATTCATACCTTGTTTCCTGAGGAACGCTACTATGTTCTCCGTTCTTTTCCTGAATATACGGGGAGCAGAGGATATTCCAAATGGAAGAGCATTGAACTGAAAGTGTAATATGTTGTGACCTTGAAAAAAAATGGCAATTTTGAGATATGGTAGTAGGCGTCCTGTAGGTCGATGGTTGCCATGGAGTTGTTCTGACCGATTAGTGGAATGGACGATCTGATTGACTCCATCTTTAACCCGGTTATGTATTACACAATGATTTAATGGTTTCAGGTTTATTATAATCCAAAAAACTTCAATGGGGTTTTCACAAGAAATTGACTGGAATTGTGGCCTTTCCCTATTTCTTGCACTGGAGAGATTACTTCCATCTCATGTAATTTTTGGATTCCCTTTATCAGGACTAGTTGCAATGTGCTGGAGGGGAGAGAAGTGATCACCAATTTTTTTGGGGGATAAGAAGTGAATTCTTATCATGTAACCCTCTGCAATAGTTTTCCGTATCCATGCCGCATGTGGCAGGCCGCCATACATTAAGCGCCATTACGCAGTACCCAGGATATTAGAGTGCCGGATGGTGGGGGGGGGTAGTATACACGGATGGTGGGGGGGGGGTAGTATATACGGATGGCGGGGGGGGTGGTATACACGGATGGCGGGGGGGGGGGGTGGTATACACGGATGGCGGGGGGGTAGTCTACACGGATGGCGGGGGGGGGTAGTCTACACGGATGGCGGGGGGGGTAGTCTACACGGATGGCGGGGGGGGGGTAGTCTACACGGATGGCGGGGGGGGTAGTCTACACGGATGGCGGGGGGGTAGTCTACACGGATGGCGGGGGGGGGTAGTCTACACGGATGGCGGGGGGGGTAGTCTACACGGATGGCGGGGGGGGGTAGTCTACACGGATGGCGGGGGGGGTAGTCTACACGGATGGCGGGGGGGTAGTCTACACGGATGGCGGGGGGGTAGTCTACACGGATGGCGGGGGGGTAGTCTACACGGATGGCGGGGGGGTAGTCTACACGGATGGCGGGGGGGTAGTCTACACGGATGGCGGGGGGGGTAGTCTACACGGATGGCGGGGGGGGGTAGTCTACACGGATGGCGGGGGGGGGTAGTCTACACGGATGGCGGGGGGGGTAGTCTACACGGATGGCGGGGGGGGGTAGTCTACACGGATGGCGGGGGGGGTAGTCTACACGGATGGCGGGGGGGGTAGTCTACACGGATGGCGGGGGTGCAGTGTACACGGATGGCGGGGGGGGTAGTGTACACGGATGGCGGGGGGGGTAGTCTACACGGATGGCGGGGGGGGGGTAGTCTACACGGATGGCGGGGGGGGGTAGTCTACACGGATGGCGGGGGTGCAGTGTACACGGATGGCGGGGGGGTAGTCTACACGGATGGCGGGGGTGCAGTGTACACGGATGGCGGGGGGGGTGCAGTGTACACGGATGGCGGGGGGGGTGCAGTGTACACGGATGGCGGGGGGGTGCAGTGTACACGGATGGCGGGGGGTGGGGTGCAGTGTACACGGATGGCGGGGGTGGGGTGCAGTGTACACGGATGCCGGGGGGGGGTGTAGTATGCACGGATGGCGGGGGGGTAGTTATATAGAGGAATGATGGGGTTCCCTTTATATAACCCCTGTCATTCCTGTATGTACATCAGTATACAGGGATGATACAGGTTATATACAGGAATGATGGCTACTATATACAGGAATGTTGACTGCTGCATACAGGGACTCCATCTCTGTATGTTGCCCCATCCGCTCTGTATGTTGCCCCATCCGCTCCTCAACCCTGTATAGAACACCCATCATCTCTGTATATTCTATTGGACTGTGGTCCAATAAGATGATTGAAATGACTGTATATGGGAGAAGTCCAGCGGACTCTGAAAATATGGATGCTGAGCCACTCATGGCTCAGCGCAGACAGGCGCAAGGCAAAGACGTCATCGCGCTTGTCTGTACTGAGCCGTGAGCGGCCAGCGTTATACAGTGAATAGTAAAACAGGGAACTGACGGCCCCTTGCTTTACTATAGGATTTAACATCCTGAGGACGCTGAAACCGGGAAAAAAAATAGAAATCCGAAATTCGCAATTTTTTAAATTAATTGCTCAGCCCTAATCTAAGGCTAAACATTTTTTTTCGGACCTCACTAGCCTTAAACCGTTTTAACTGTTTTTGTTTTCAATACAGTATGTCCTCTTCCCCGGAGGATTCCTTCAGGCAACCGATACCTTCGGAGGTAGCGATGCATATCTGGTCCACTCTGCCCGTTAAATTTTGTGCTCGGGTTTGCCGAAGATTCCACTAGCAGTGCTAATATAAATGCGGCTCCATCCGAGTGGGGAAGTTCTTGTCCCAAGCCATAGGTGACCTTTTGAAAGTATTGCAGTCTATGACTGTTGCTTTAGACCCCAACAGGTTTCTCAAGCAAGGCCCTGTGAGGAGTCACAAGAAATTTACAGACCATGTTTCTTCTTACAAGACTGACCACTCAACAGGCCGTTCACTGAAGCATCCCAGGACTTCAAGGAACAGATCCCTTCCACTTCCTCAGCTGAATTGTCCGTGAGATCGGTTAGCCAACAGGTTTTTGCTACTCCACGTCCATCTATTCCATATGATCAAGACGTGGACTTTGAGTCTGAGCAAGGCTCTAAATTTGTGTTTGCTGTGCAGGATCTGATATGATCTGTGTGAGACATTCTCCATGTGGAAGTTGAGGAAGCATCCCCGGTTATAGAGAAAATTTCCTTTCATCGTCAGACTCCTGCCTACTGTAGTTTCTCACCATAGAGTTTTTGCAGATATTCTTGCAGAGGAATGGAAGCATCTACTCCCAAACGTGTGTGGATTCACTTTTTTTCCTTTCTGGAAGATTTGATGGTAAAATGGGCTGTGTCTCCTACTGTGGACAGCCCATTTCTAAAAGTACTATGCTTCCATTATCTAATGCGAATTTAGTTAGTGATATCCTGAACAGGAAGCTAGACTCTCCAAATCTGACTTTTTGGCCGCTAGCACTGCACCGCACCCAGTGTTTGCTTTCACATGGGTCAGGCTCTGCCAAGGCTAAACCAAGGCATCTTTAGACACTCTGACTAAAGATTCAGCGGATTTTGCGTCCCATCACCGTCACGCTTCATAGTACATCTGTGAAGCTTCTTTGGCTTTTCGTTGCACTGTCTGGCTTAATTACTGCGCCTAAGGCCTCATTTACACGAGCGTGTCCGTTTTGCGCAGGCAAAAAAACGCAGCGTTTTGCGTGCGCAAAAGGCACTTGACAGCTCCGTGTGTCATCAGTGTATGATGCGCGGCTGCGTGATTTTCGCGCAGCCGCCATCATAGAGATGAGGCTAGTCGACGTCAGTCACTGTCCAGGGTGCTGAAAGAGTTAACTGATCGGCAGTAACTCTTTCAGCACCCTCGACAGTGAATTCCGATCACAATATACACCAACCTGTGAATAAAAAAAAGACGTTCATACTTACCAAGAACTTCCTGCTTCCTCCAGTCCGGTCTCCCGGCCGTTGCCTTGGTGACGCGTCCCTCTCTTGTCATCCGGCCCCAACTCCCTGGATGACGCGGCAGTCCATGTGACCGCTGCAGCCTGTGATTGGCTGCAGCCTGTGCTTGGCCTGTGATTGGCTGGAGCTGTCACTGAATTGTCATCCCGGGAGGTCAGACTGGAGGAAGAAGCCGGGAGTTATCGGTAAGTCAGAACTTCTTTTTTTTTTTTTTTACACGTTCATGTATATTGTGATCGGAAGTCACTGTCCAGGGTGCTGAACCAGTTTAACTCTTTCAGCACCGTGGACAGTGACTGTCTCCTGACGTCGCGTACCGGTGAAGTTCGGTGCGCTCATCTCTAATTTGACACTCCGTTTGGATGTTTGTAAACAGAAAAGCACGTGGTGCTTTTCTGTTTACATTCATCCTTTTGACAGCTCTTGCGCGAATCACGCAGTTCGCACGGAAGTGCTTCCGTGCGGCATGCGTGGTTTTCACGCACCCATTGACTTCAATGGGTGCGTGATGCGCGAGAAACGCACGATTATAGAACGTCGTGAGTTTTACGCAACGCACTCGCGCTGCGCAAAATTCACGCATTGTCTGCACTGCCCCATAGAGTAATATAGGTGCGTACGACACGCGTGAAAAGCACGCGCGTCGCACGCGCGTATATTACGCTCGTGCAAATGAGGCCTAAGAAGACCCTCACTGATGACCCCCAAAGAAGGTAGCAACACTTTAGGAAATGCCTAGAAGAAATTATTGCAGAGGCTATGGGAGGGGGGGGGGGGCGTTCCCATCTGCCCCAGAACCGCCCTCTGCACCAAAATACTACAAATCCGTCTGCAGGCACTAAAGTAGCCCAAATGGCAGCCACAATCCCGCTCTACTAATCCTGTCTCTATTCTCCTTTTGGGGTGGGCAGACATTTCCTTTTTTTTTTTCATCAATTCTGGCTATCTCAGCTGGACGACACTTGAATTCCCATCTCTTCCTCCCAGACATTGTTTGTTTTTTTGTTTTCTTTTTCAATTTTAACACCACCTCATTCTCCCCTTCATGCTTCAGTTTTCTTCCAGTGAAAACCATATAGATTTTGACCCCAATTATAATAACACAAGGGTTTTGAGTTCATGCTGGAAGTGACTCTTCCTATGTCTTAAAACAATATATCCTTATGTAGAAATAATTGTTTTCATTTTTTGACAAAAGGAAAATATATATTTTTATTTTTTATTTTTGCAAAAAGTGTCAAAACATGATCACATACGAAGAGTAAATATAAACATCACCCAATGTGTATCCGGTCGGATTCTTCCCGGTGCTCTCATAGATCATTTTCAGAGACACTCGTGGAGGATAGATTGGCATCTTACTACACCTGGTGCGACGTTTCAGTGGACTGCCCCCTTTCTCAAGCATATATGGATAGTGACATCGGGAGCAGTGCTGGAGTCCCTCCTGGGCAGATCGGTAACTACAGCGATAGGCAATGTGACAGCCCCTTGAGGTCATGTTCTTAAAGAGGCTCTGTCACCAGATTATCAAATCCCTATCTCCTATTACATGTGATCGGCGCTGCAATGTAGATAACAGTAACGTTTTTTTAATTTTTAAAAACGATCATTTTTGGCCAAGTTATGAACAATTTTATATTTATGCAAATGAGCCTTTCTAATGGACAACTGGGAGTGTATTGTGTTTTTAGCAACTGGGTGTGTTTACTTCTTTCACTGCACAATCACACTGTGCTGTGGATCATGCTGGGCTGGAACAATGAGAAGTGCAGGACACTTGATTAGTCACTGATTGGTCAGCGTCATATACTCCTCTGTACAACACCCAGTTGGTAAAAAGTAAAAACATGCCCAGTTGTCCATTGAGAAACTCATTAGCATAAATCTAAACTAGCTCATAACTTGCTCAAAAATGATCGTTTTTCAAAATAAAAACCACTGCTGTTATCTACATTACAGCGCCAATCAGATCATGTAGGAGATAGGGCATTTATAATCTGGTGACAGAGCCTCTTTAATAACACGCCAGCACGAACGGCACAGGAAGCAAGCCCTCAGTTACGTGGTGCCGTTGGCGCATCATCCATATGAGGAAAGCTACAGGACTTCTGGCACTAATTCACTGGGTTTGCACTGCACGGTTTAGTACAAAATTAAAAATCAAAGTACGTTAGTACGTGACTTCTTTTCACATAAAAATATAAATCCAATGCAATTTTTTTGTACCCTGATAACCCCTTTTAACATGTTCCCGACCGCTGGCTGTATTTATACGGCCAGCGGTCAGGGTCTATGAAATCCGGCGTATAGACTAATTACGGCAGCACTTCAGAGACTATGCACGCGCGATTGCGTGCACACAGCTCTATGCCCTGGCTGTTGCTAACAGCCATGGGCACTGGGCAGAATGTCAGGGGCCAATCTTTTGGCCCCTGAACATGTGATCGCTGTGACAACCAATCACAGCGATCACATGCATTTCTGCGTATAAAACAGTGTGCACGCGAT
The DNA here is from genome assembly GCF_050947455.1 of Rhinoderma darwinii. Classification (NCBI taxonomy): domain Eukaryota; kingdom Metazoa; phylum Chordata; class Amphibia; order Anura; family Rhinodermatidae; genus Rhinoderma; species Rhinoderma darwinii. The sequence continues at coordinate 118,515,913 of NC_134691.1, forward strand.
CGCATGCACACAGCCCTGTGCCCACGCTGTTACCAACAGCTCTGGGCACTAGGCAGAGTATCAGGGACCAATCTGATGGTCCCTGAACATGTGGTCGCTGTGAAAACCGACCACATTTGTTTTACTTTGACTTTTCTGGCAGCAATTCTCCTGCCTCTTTTCTTCTCCTTAAACATTGTTTCAGTTTGAGGAGAAGAAGAGACTCGAGAGAATTGCTGCCAGAAGATTACAGTTACAGTTACACAAAAAATACAGTCACACTCTAAAACATTCTCTGTATAGATAGATTTCTATCTATCTATACAATCTATCTATCCATCTATATATCTACCTTTCTTTCTTTTATTCTATTAGAATAGGCAGGTAGGGAGTATATAATTATATATATATCCACATATATATAATATAGCAATAGCGGTTTATTTTTTTGTTAGCGGTAGTGTAGATATATATACCAGTTAGTTCGTGTGTTTTATGAAAAAAAAAAAATTTGTTTTTGTTAGTGTTAGTGTTAGTGACGTTATGGCGAGGAAGTTGTTTAGCGCCGAGGAGGCATAAGCCATGCTGTGGTCTGAGTCGGAGACCGCATCAGAGATGGCGTCAGAGATGGAACCTGTTTTGGGCAGTGACGATGACAGCGTCACATCAGGTTCATCTTCAGGGGACATTGTCCCTGATGCAGTTGAAACTGCAGAACATGAAAGCGCAGGGCCAAGTAGCGCTGTAGCACGGGACAGCCTGGTCCCTCCAGTCCAGGCTCTTGTATGGGCACCTGCCCCATCTTTTGGGCCTAGAATCCACGGATTTACTGCCACTCCTGGCATAACCGTGGACAATACAAATTTTGTCCAAATGGATTACTTCCATTTATTTATAATGGACGACATCCTAAATCAGATTGTCCACGAAACAAATTTATATGCCACTCAATATATAAGGCAGAAACCTTCATCCACCCATGGCAGAGATTGGACGCCCACCAATTTGCAGGAATGGAAAAATTTTTTGGGGCTCACCCTAAATATGGGTATTGTCAAAAAGCCCTCCATTAGGTCTTACTGGTCAACAAGACCCGCATAAGCCACCCCAGTAAATTCTGCAGTAATGCCCAGGTCTCGTTATGAGACAATAATGAGGTTCCTCCACTTCAATGACAACGCACAGGCCCCCCCAAGTACCGATGCAAACCGGGATCGGTTGTTCAAAGTAAGACCGCTAATAAATTCCCTGAATAATTTATTTCTGCAACTCTACACCCCTGAGCAGAATGTAAGTGTGGACGAATCCCTCCTCAACTTCCATGGCAGACTTGGCTTTCGCCAATATCTACCTTCCAAAAGGGCAAGCTATGGCGTTAAGCTTTATAAACTGTGCGAAAGCGGGTCAGGATATACCACCGCCTTCAGGATTTATGAAGGGCGGGACCGCTCAATAAATGTTCCTGGATGCCCCCTTGATCTTTCCACCAGAAGTAAGAACGTGTGGGAGATAATGCAGCCTCTGCTTCACAAGGGGTACCACCTGTACTGTGAGAATTTTTATTCCAGTGTGCCCCTGTTTAGGCATTTGCATGCTGCAAGGACTGGGGCATGTGGTACCATGCGCAAAAACAGAATTGGTTTTCCACAGCAATTAGTGGGGAAGCGCATGGTAAAGGGGGACTCCTGTGCTTATGCATCTGAGGAATTGCTGGCGGTCAAGTTCAGGGATCGCAAAGACGTGTATGTGCTAAGCACGATTCATACCGCAGGAACAGTGGCAGTGAGGGAAAGAGGGGCAACATCGGACAAGCACAAACCAGTGAGCGTGTCCGAATATAACAAGTACATGGGGGGGGGGGGTGGATTTAAGCGACCAGGTTTTACAGCCCTATTTAGTAAAGCGAAAAACAAAAACCTGGTACAAAAAAGTGGCCATTTATTTGTTACAGGTGGCAATCCACAACTCATTTGTGCTCTACCAAAAAAACAGAGGCAGAGACACATACCTGGATTTCCAGGAAAAAATTATTGAAGGCCTCATTTTTGATGATCAGGACACCCGAGAATGCCCCCATTCTGAGGATGTCACGCGACTGACTGAAAGACATTTCATCACTCGGATTCCCCCAACACCAACTAGAAGCAACCCCCAGAAAAAGTGCCGCGTCTGCAGAAAAGACGGGCACCGCAAAGATTCCCGATATTTCTGTCCCTCGCAACCAGGCATGTGCATTGAGCCATGTTTTAAAAAAATACCACACTGTTCTGCATTATTAGATTTTAGTTAATTTGTTGAAAATATATTTGCCCTACATTACTTTTTTTTTTTCCCCCTGAGTTTACTCCAAGGGTGAGGGAGGGAATGGGTGGGTGGATGTCATGTTTGCATATTCTCTAAAGTTCATCTGCTGGAGAGCTCCATTTGCATAAACCTGCAATTTCTTATTTTATAAAACCCCAAAAAATAAATTCCCATTATACCCCTAGATGAATATTTTGGGATTTCTGCTTCAAGAGCAGATATTTTGGAAGTGTTATAGAAACTCTGTTGAGTTTTGTAAAACCCAGCTTTGAAAAAAAGCGATATGTGAAATAATCTTCTATCGTCCGCCCTCCTACATCTCTATGTGATAATAAGGCCCACATATTTGGTATCCCCATGCACGGGAGAAGTGGCAGAATGTGAAAGGAGATTAATTTTGGCGGTGGTCTATGCCGTGTGTGAAAAATGCTGGTATAAACTGACGCATTTGCTAAAAAATTGCTAATTTTATTTTGATCCATCTTATTCAAGAAACTTTCAGAAGAAAACTGGACTGTCTAAAAATATGATAAACCCCTTGAAGAAAACCTTGTGGGGTCTACTTGTGTGAATGAAGTAATTTATGGGGTGTTTGTAATGTTTCAGCAGCATTACACCCAGAACACAGTATGCGGCTATAAAGTCAAATGCAAAATTCCTGGACCGAAAAGGCCAAAAAGCCTCCTTTTATGCCAAGCCCTGGCACATGCCCGTACAGTGAATAAGGCTCACATATTTGGTATCCCCATGCACGGGAGAAGTGGAAGAATGTGAAAGGCGATTAATTTTGTCCGTGGTCCATACCGTGTGTGAAAAATGCTAGCATAAACTGGCGCAATTGCTAAATTCTTGCATTTTTTTCCAATTTTGCCCACTTTAGAGAAAAAAATAAAAATGATATATACTGACAAATGCCACTAAAACAAAGCCCTATCTGTCCTTTAAAAAGAGTGTAAAATTCAAAGATGAACTTTATTCACCTGCTGAGTTATAGTCATCTAAAGAAGCGCATAGCAAAATTGTGAAATTTGCTCTGCTCATTTAGCTGTAAAACAGCCTAGTCCTTAACCGGTTAAAATGTCACATAGTCAGGTTGAAATCCCGAAAAGTCGCCTTTTTCGCAGCATATTGCAGTACTTGGGCCTTATGCAACTTTTCTAACCCAGAAAACTGCACTAGAAAGGTTGATCAAATCCCCCCCACTGTATTCAGTAATTGATTTAAACATACACTACCGTTAAAGTTTGGGGTCACCCAGACAATTTTGTTTTCCATGAAAACTCACACTTATATTTATCAAATGAGTTGCAAAATGATTAGAAAATGTAGTCAAGACATTGACAAGGTTAGAAATAATGATTTTTTTTTTAAATAATAATTTTCTCCTTCAAACTTTGCTTTCGTCAAAGAATGCTCCATTTGCAGCAATTACAGCATTGCAGACCTTTGGCGTTCTAGCTGTTCATTTGCTGAGGTAATCGGGAGAAATTTCACCGCATGCTTCCAGAAGGCCCTCCCTCAAGTTGGATTGGCTTGATGGGCACTTCTTGCGTACCATACGGTCAAACTGCTCCCACAACAGCTCTATGGCGTTGAGATCTGGTCACTGCGCTGGCCACTCCATTACAGATTAGAATACCAGCTGCCTGCTTCTTCCCTAAATAGTTCTTGCATAATTTGGAGGTGTGCTTTAGGTCATTGTCCTGTTGTAGGATGAAATTGGCTCCAATCAAGCGCTATCCACAGGGTATGGCATGGCGTTGCAAAATGGAGTGATAGCCTTCCTTATTCAAAATCCCTTTTACCTTGTACAAATCTCCCACTTTACCAGCACCAAAGCAACCCCAGACCATCACATTACCTCCACCATGCTTGACAGATGGCGTCAGGCACTCTTCCAGCATCTTTTCAGTTGTTCTGCGTCTCACAAATGTTCTTCTGTGTGATCCAAACACCTCAAACTTCGATTCGTCTGTCCATAACACTTTTTTCCAATCTTCCTCTGTCCAATGTCTGTGTGCTTTTGCCCATATTAATATTTTCCTTTTATTAGCCAGTCTCAGATATGGCTTTTTCTTTGCCACTCTGCCCTGAAGGCCAGCATACCGGAGTCGCCTCTTCACTGTAGACGTTGACACTGGCGTTTTGCGGGTACTATTTAATGAAGCTGCCAGTTGAGGGCCTTTGAGGCGTCTATTTCTCAAACTAGAGACTCTAATGTACTTGTCTTATTGCTCAGTTGTGCAGCGGGGCCTCCCACTTCTCTTTCTACTCTGGTTAGAGCCTGTTTGTGCTGTCCTCTGAAGGGAGTAGTACACACCGTTGTAGGAAATCTTCAGTTTCTTGGCAATTTCTCGCATGGAATAGCCTTCATTTCTAAGAACAAGAATAGACTGTCGAGTTTCACATGAAAGTGCTCTTTTTCTAGCCATTTTGAGAGTTTAATCGAACCCACAAATGTAATGCTCCAGATTCTCAACTAGCTCAAAGGAAGGTCAGTTTTATAGCTCCTCTAAACAGCAAAACTGTTTACAGCGGTGCTAACATAATTGCACAAGGGTTTTCAAGTGTTTTCTAATCATCCATTAGCCTTCTAACAGTTAGCAAACACAATGTACCATTAGAACACTGGAGTGATGGTTTCTGGAAATGGGCCTCTATACACCTATGTAGATATTGCATTAAAAACCAAACGTTTGCAGCTAGAATAGTCATTTAGCACATTATACATTGTTAGAGTGTATTTCTGATTTAATGTTATCTTCATTGAAAAAAAAATGCTTTTCTTGCAAAAATAAGGACATTTCTAAGTGACCTTAAACTTTTGAATGGTAGTGTATATTCTAATATACCTGCACTAATTGTTTGCTATTGTAATTTTTTTTTTTTTTTTGTCTTTCAGCGAAAGCTACAATGTCTGAACATTACAAAAACATAGAAGATGAAAGTTTCCCAAGCTTTTTTGCAGATTCTATATATAGCAACCTCAGTGACGCTCTTGAAAACTGCACTCTCTCTTCAAATTTAGGTTTACCTGTTGCTGCATCTACAGTTGCTAAAGCTCGTGCTGCTGTTGACCGGTAAGCCCTCTATCTATTTTCCTTGTAAAATTTGGTGGTCAACTTTTTCCTTTCTTGTTCTTTATACAACCTTTAACCCTTTCCTGACCACCCCACCTAAATTAACAGGCTGCAGCGCTGATACTTGTGCATTCAGCCCGTTAATTTACGTATTGTAACAGAGCGCACAGGCATTACCCTCAGCCTGGCATCACTCAGTACTGGCTACTAGCAGCCAGTACTGAGGGAAGACAACCAGATCACAGTGGTGGTCCCCGCCAAATAACCCCTTAAACGCGGATGCCGTCTCTAATAGGTTCCAACACCATCGGCGCCCCTGGTATGCAATTGCGGGGTGCCGAAGTTTGATATTCCAATCGGAGGCTTAACAAAGGCCTCCGGGTCGGCTATCTACGGAAGGCGATTAGGTCCTGCTAGAGGCTGGACCTCATATGCTGCCTGTCCGTGTGAAACTGACCGGTATATTACCCTGCAATACATAAGTATTGCAGGGTTTTCTACCAACAATCAAACAGTTAGAGGTCAAGTCCTTAGTGTGACTAAAAAAAATATATATATTTTTTAAAAAAGGAGTTTCAAGTAATAAAATAAAAAATCGCCCAGGTTCCCTTATCAAGTTCTTTATTAGAAAAAAATAAATTGCCCATAATTGGTATCGTCGCGTTCTTAACGCCCTGAACTACAAAAGTATAATGTTGTTTGTGCCGTGCGGTGATCGCCGTAAAAAACCTCCAATACCAGAATCGATATTTCACTTCACTTTCCCAAAAAATTGAATAAATCGGGTTAAAAAAGTTGCATGTACCAGTAATGGTATTTACCTATGCATCTTTTTCTGTAGGTGTTCTTTAGTATTTACATGTGGAGATCCTTGCATCATGGGTTTGTTGTTCCATATTATATTCTGTATCGAATATAGATGTTATATTTTGCATTATACTGGTTATCCTGCCTGAGTTTTGTGATAGGCTCTTCGAATATGGCAACACAAAAACAAAATGATTTTTTGTTTTTTAACCCCTTCCCTCTTTAGCCACTTTTGACCTTCCTGACAGAGCCTCATTTTTCAAATCAGACGTTTCACTTTATGTGGTAATAACGTCAGAATGCTTTTACCTGTCCAAGCAATTCTGAGATTGTTTTCTCGTGACACATTGGACTTTATGTTACTGCCAAAATTTGCTCATTATGTTCAGTATTTAATTGTAAAAAACACCAAAAGGTAGCGAAAAATTGCAAAAATTAGCATTTTTCTCAATTTAAATGTATCTGCTTGTAAGACAGGCAGCTATAACACACAAAATTGTTGCTAATTAACATCCCCATATGTCTACTTTAGATTGGCATCGTTTTTTTGAACATCCATTTATTTTTCTAGGAAGTTACAAGGCTAAGAACTTTAGCAGCAATGTCTCACATTTTCAAGAAAACTTCAAAAGGCTATTTTTACAGGGGCCAGTTCAGTTGTGAAGTGACTTTGAGGGCCTTATATATTAGAAACCCCCAAAAAGTCACCCCATTTTAAAAATTTCACCCATCAAAGTATTCAAAACAGCATTTAGAAAGTTTCTTAACCCTTTAAACTTTCCACAGGAATTAAAGCAAAGTAGAGGTGAAATTTACAAATGTCATATTTTTTTTTTGCAGAAATAAATTTTTAATCCAATTTTCTTTATAACACAAAGTTTTACTAGAGAAATGCAACTCCATATTTATTGCCCAGGTTCTGCAGTTTTAGTAAATATCCCACATATGGCCGTTGCGTGCTACTGGACTGAAGCAAAGGAGCACCTAGTGGATTTTTGGCCTTATTTTTATTTGAATATGTTTTAGGCCCCATGTAAGGTTTGAAGGGCACTTGCGGTACCAAAACAGTGGAAATCCCCCAAAAGTGATCCCATTTTGGAAACTACACACCTCAAGGAAATTATCTAGGGGTATACTGAGCATTTTGACTGCACAGGGTTTTTTTTTTTTTAAAGATATTTATTTTTAATTAAATTTTCTCAAAATACAAAAGTGCAAAATTGCGCACAAAAACATACATAGCTTAAAGAGGCTCTGTCACCAGATTTTGCAACCCCTATCTGCTATTGCAGCAGATGGGCGCTGCAATGTAGATTACAGTAACGTTTTTATTTTTAAAAAACGAGCATTTTTGGCCAAGTTATGACCATTTTTGTAGTTATGCAAATGAGGCTTGCAAAAGTCCAAGTGGGCGTGTTTAAAAGTAAAAGTCCAAGTGGGCGTGTATTATGTGCGTACATCGGGGTGTTTTTAATACTTTTACTAGCTGGCCGTTCTGATGAGAAGTATCATCCACTTCTCGTAGAATCCCATCCAGGTGGCTAAAAAATAGTTTGGCCAAAATAACCGGACAAATATGTAGGAGGTAAAGAAATTTAGGCAGATATATCCTTTTGAAAAGATTTATCCTACCATATAAGGAGAGGGGGAGGTTCCTCCAAGTGCTTAGCTGCTTTTCAGTAGAGGCCACCAAGGGACATAGGTTAAGTTGACGAAAGCGTAACAAATTAAGGGAAATCCGCACCCCAAGATACGTAAATTGAGACACGACCTGCAACGGGACAAGGAGCCCCTGCCGGAAGTGATACTCCGCACAAAGAGGGAACATAACCGACTTAGACCAATTAACCGACAACCCCGAGAATGCCCCAAAAGTGTCGATCAGCTGCAGGAGCGAAGCCAACGAAGGACCATCATCCGCCAAGTACACCAAAGTATCATCTGCATACAGGGATATTTTCTCAACTAGTGAACTTCGAGGAATACCAGTAATGGAAGAGGAACGCCTAATTGCCAGCACCAGAGGCTCAATCGCGAGAGCAAACAACAACCCTGGCGCGTACCTCGACCTAAAGAGAAGGGTTTAGAGACATCCAGATTTGTTCTCACCCTAGCGACAGGCTGTTCATATAAGACTGCACAGGTTTTTTTACAGAAATTATTGGAAGTAGGCAGTGAAAATTAAAATCTAAATTTTTTCAAAGAAAATGTAGGTTTAGCGATTTCCCCCCCCCCCCCACAAAGACTAAAGGAGAAAAAGCACCGCAAAATTTGTAAAGCAATTTCTCCCGAGTAAAAGAATACCCCACATGTAGTAATAAACGGCTGTTTGGACACACGGCAGGGCTTAGAAGGGATGGAGCACCATTTGGCTTTTGGAATTCACATTTAGCAGGAATGGTTTGCGGAGGCCAAGTCACATTTACAAAGCCCCTGAGGGGACAAAACCGTGGAAACCTCCCACAAGTGACCCCATTTTGGAAACTACACCCATTGAGGAAATTATCTAGGGGTATACTGAGCGTTTTGACCCCACAGGTTTTTTGCAGAAATTTTTGGAAGTCGGCCCTGAAAATAAAAATCGATTTCTCTCCCCCCCCCCCCCACAAGGACTAAAGGAGAAAAAATACCCCAAAATTTGTACAGCAATTTCTCCTGCGTAAAACAGTACCCCACATGTGGTAATAAACTGCTGTTTGGACACACGGCAGGGCTTAGAATGGAAGGAGTGCTATTTGGCTTTTGGAGATCACATTTAGCAGGAATGGTTTGCGGAGGCCATGTCACATTTGCAAAGCCCCTGAGGGGACAAAACCATGAAAACGCCCAAAAAGTGACTCCATTTAGGAAACTACACCCCTTGAGGAATTCATCTAGGGGTGTAGTAAGCATTTTGACCCCATAGATGTTTCATAGAATTTATTAGAATTGGGCAGTGAAAATAAAAACCATCCTTTTTCTTCAATAAGACGTAGCTTTAGCGCTAAATTTTTCGTTTTCTCAACAAATAAAGGAAAAAAAGAACCCAACATTTGTAAAGTAATTTCTCCCGAGTACGGCAATACCCCATATGTGGTCATAAACGGCTGTTTGGGCACATGGCAGGGCTCAGAAGGGAAGGAGCACCATTTGGAGTGCAGATTTTGCTGGATTGGTTTCTGGGTGCCTGTGGGACCAAAACAGTGGAAACCCCCTAGAATTGACCCCATTTTGCAAACTACACCCCTCAATGCATTTACCTAGTGGTGTAGTGGGCATGTTAACCCTGCAGGTGTTTTGTAGAAATTAGTGTGCACTCTATTGCAGAGTGAAAATTTGATTTTTTCCATAGATCTGCCAATATGTAGTGCCCAGCTTGTGCCACCATAACAAGACAGCTCTCTAATTATTATGCGGTGTTTCCCGGTTTTAGTAACACCCTACATGTGGCCCTAATCTTTTGCCTGTACATTCGACCAGGCTCAGGAGTGAAAGCGTACAATGCGAGATTGAGGCCTAATTTGGCGATTTTACAAAGTATTGGTTCACAATTGCAGAGGCTCAGATGTGAAATAATAAAAAGAAACCCCTGAGAAGTGACCCCATTTGGAAACTGCACCCCTCAAGGCATTTATTAAGGGGTGTAGTGAGCATTTTCACCCCACAGGTCTTTTCCATAAATGAATGCGCTGCGGATGGTGCAAATTAAAAATTGATATTTTTCCCTAGATATGCCATTTCAGTGGCAAATATGTAGTGCCCAGCTTATGCCAGTGGAGACACACACCACAATAATTGTTAAAAGGGTTCTCCCGTTTATGACGATGCCATATATGTGGAAGGAAACTGCTGTTCGGGCACCCTGTAGGGCTCAGATGGGATAGAGCTCCATTTGGCTCTTGGAGAGCGGATTTTGCTTGGTAGTAGATTTGTTTGAGTATTACTGGTGTTTTCCTTTTATAATGTGGGGGTACATATAAACTGGGCAGAGTACATCAGGGGCATAGTCAGGTGGTATAATAATGGGGTAAAAAAACAATAAAATAATCCATAGATGTGTGTTACGCTGTGAAGCAATCCTTTCCGCACAGGCCAGTGTCGCACTGATATATGGCGTCCTTTCTTATGCCCCTTTTGGTCCACACTCCACACCTTTGCAGTTTGGGGAATTTTGCTGGGAAAGTGTTGTCCTGGTATAATACAGGCACTGTTGCTTCCAGCAGATATGTTTGGGCCCTCCCCTTCCTGGTTCCCTAATTTTAGGTCCTTGATAAATCTCGTCTTGAAACAGAAGAAATGTTCCCCTTGGGCACAACTGCATATTTTTTATCTCCTGACTTATTGGAGCCATAACTAATTTTATTTTTTCATAGACGTAGTGGTATGAGGGCTGTTTTTTTTTGCGGGACGAGCTGTAGCGGTTATTGGTACCATTTTGGGGTACATGCGAGTTTTTGATCACCTTTTATCCTATTTTTTGGGAGGCCAAGTAAACAAAAAAATGCAATTCTGGCATAGCTTTTTTAGTGTTTTTTTTTTTTTTTTTTTATACAGCGTTCACCATTCGTTATAAATTACATGTTAACTTTATTCTGCGGGTCAGTACGATTCCGGCGATACCTAATTTATAGCACTTTTTTTTATGTTTTACAACTTTTTGCACAATAAAATTACTTTTGTAAAACGAATGTATTTTTTCTGTCGCCAAGTTATGGGTACCATAACTTTTTAATTTTATTGTAGACGGAGCTGTATAAGGGCTTGTTTTTTGCGAGACAAGCTATAGTTTTTATAGGTACCATTTTTGGATACATGTGACTTTGATCACTTTTTATTCCAATATTTGTAGGGCAAAGTGACAAAAAAACAAACTCGGGTATAGTTTTTTTGTACGTTTTTGTATTTTTAAGCTGTTCACTGCGTGCAATAAAAAATCTAATTTTGATACCTCAGGTCGTTACGGTCGCGGTGATACCAAATACGTATGGTTTATTATTATTTTTCAATAATAAAGGACTTGATAAGGGAAAAAGGGGGATTCTGTTTTATTTTATTACTTGAAAGTTTTATTGTTTTCAAACTTATTTTTTTCACTTTTTTTTTTTTACACTATTTTTCAAGTCCCACTAGGGGACTTGAAGTTCCAACTCTCTGATGTTTTTTTTTTTTTCTAATACTTTGTACTACCTACGTAGTGCAATGTATTAGGTATGTCAGTTATTCACTGACAGCAAGCCGATTAGGCTTCGCCTCCCGGCGGGGCCTAATCGGCTTCCGTAATGGCAGAGCAGGAGGCCATTGTGTCTCCTGTTGCCATAGCCGTATTCGCCAGTCCTGATTGCCTGTCGGGGCTGGCGATCTGCTAGCAACCGCTACGATGCAGCAATCGCTTTCGATTGCTGCATCGAAGGGGTTAATGGCAGGGATCGGAGCTAGCTCCGGTTCCTGCCGTTACAGGTGGATGTCAGCTGTACAGTACAGCTGACTTCCACCGCTGATGACGCCGGATCAGCTCCTGACCCGGCGCCATCTTGCCGGCAGCTACGGAAGCCGATCAGGCTCCGCCGCCGGGCGGATCTTGACCGGCTTCCGTGCTAGTTAGACCGGAAGGTCAGTATTTGGCTTCCGGTTGCCATTGCAGCCACCGGAACCCCGGCAATTTCATTGTTGGGGTTCCGATGAGCTGCAAATGCCTTAAGTGCAGCACTCGCGTTTGAGCGCTGCACTTCAGGGGTTAATGGCGGGGATCTAAGCTAATTTCGGTCCCCACCATTACAGCCGGATGTCAGTTGTAAGATACAGCTGAGATCTGGCGATGATGGCACCGGCTCAGCTTCTGAGCCAGTGCCAAACATTTGGCGCATGGATACGGCAATTTGCGAGAAGTCATACCTTTCCATGTCGTACCCATACGGCAAATGTCGGGAAGGGGTTAAAGTAATTTTATTGTGCAAACACAGTAAAACACAAAAAACACCTATATACATATGGTATCGATGTATTTGCATTGACCATCAGAATAAATTAAATGTCATTTATAGTGCGTGGTGAAGACTAATAAAAAACAATAGCTAAATTTCTGTTTGGTCACCACGCCTCTCAAAGAACAGAATGAAAAGTGATCAAAAACATTAGAGATTGTCCCGTAAAAAATAAGCCCTGGCTCTCAAAATATAGCTATGAAGAGTTTATTCCAAAAGGGGGATAAGATTGGGCAGCATTTATCAGTGCGACACTGGCCACACAGCTGCAGATTATTTATTTACCGCATTATTATACCCTCTTATTCTGCACGGATGTGCTCCGCACTGTTTACATATGCCCCCACATTATAAACCGAAATACCAGCAAGAACCCAAACAGAACTATTACCAAGCAAAATCGGCACTTCAAAAGCCAAATGGCGCTCCCTTCAATCTGAACCCTACAGCGTTCCCAAACATCAGTTTATCTACATATATATGGCATTGCCAAACCGGGAGAACCTGCTTAACAATTTATGATGTATTAGTCTTCGGTGGCACTAACCGGGCACACCATATTGTGCACTATAATGGTAGATGCACGTAATTTCTAATTGAAAAAATACCTGTGCGGTCCAAATGCTCACTACACCCCTTAAAATCCTAAAGGGTTGTAGTTTCCAAAATACGGGTCACTACTTGGGGGTTTGTTTTACTGTTTGAACTCAGAGCCCTGCAATTGTGGGCCAATGCTATGAAAATACGCAAAATAGGCCTCAAATGCGCATGTCACTCTTCACTTCTGAGCCCTGTCATATGTCCAGGCAAATTATAAATGCCTTGAGGGGACTAGTTTCCAAAATGGGGTCACTTCTTTGGGGCTACGCTACTGCTGGGCAGAGTAAATCAGGGCATAATAAGAGGGTGTAATAATGGGGTAAATAAAAAATAATCCGCAGATATGTGGCCAGCGTCACACTGATAAATGGTGCCCAATCTTATCCGCTTTTGGAACACTGCACATTTTGCGTCGCTATATTCTGAGAGCCAGAACTTTTATTTTTTCTTCTCCAGAGCTGTGTGAGGGCTTTTTTGTTTTGGGACAATCTGTACTTTTCATTGCTACCATCTTGGGGTACATGCAATTATTTTTTTTTTATCACTTTTTATTCCATTTTTTTGGCAAGCAAGGTAATTTTATTTTTTGTCCCTGTATTCTGAGAGTCAAATTTTTTTTTATTTTTCAGTCAAAAAAGCTTTGTAAGGGCTTGTTTTTTTGCAGGACGGGATGTAGTTTTTATTTGTACTATTTTGGCGTGTATGTGACTTTTATCACTTTTTATTGTATATTTTTTTTTGGTGGTGATCGTGCGGGAAAAAAAATATTATAGTTTTTATGGGTCGTTACGAACGCGGTGATACCAAATATGTGTACTTTTTTAATGTGTTCATTTTTTTCCTATAATAAAAGACTTCTTATGGGAAAAAAAAGCATTTTTTTGTTTATGTAACTTATAACTTTTAGTTTTACACTTTTAAAACATATATTTTTAGTTTTTACTTGTCCCACTTGGGGACATTTAAACTTGCAGCTCTGATCGCTGCTAGAGTACATTACACTACCTACGTAGTGTAATGTGTTCTGTCATTGTGACGGGACAGTCAGTCATGCGCCATCTTGAAGATCTGGATCAGGTATGGGGGGTGTTGATCGGGGGTGCAATAGGGGCGGGCTGGCCCTTTATTAGACCATTTCTCCCTTCTCTCACAGCATATATTCTGTGAGAGAAGAGCGAGAACGAACTGCCGCTGTTTTTACAGCTATCGCCGTTATTGGTTGAATAAAGGCGATCACGTGACCGGGGACCGGAAAAAATGGTCCTCTGTCTGTGCTCTGAGGCCACAGCTACCTCCGTAGCGGAGTCCACCCAGTTTAAGCACCTCCCGTGGGCGCTATCTTATGCCAAAGTGCCGCTGTGAAAAGGTGGCGTTCTGGCAGAAGTACCCTTAATGGTCGCCGTGAAAACACGTATAGGCGGTCATTAACGTTAATGGTTTGCAATATTATTCCCATCTATGTTCATATTATTACATTTGTCATCCGAGGAGTTTTTAGGTAGGTCTTTGCTGGGGCTATTGTGTTTAGCCACTTATTAGGGTGGCATTTCCCATGAGACCAGTTTTAGCATGTATTTGCTATTTTAAGTGATTTTAACTAAGTGGTGTATTTTCCTTTTAATAAATTGACATTGTTTTTTGTGATACTTAGGGTGGATTCACACGAACATGTATTGGGTCCGTGCGGGCCGCGTGGTTTTCACGCGCCACGCACAAACCAATACAAGTCTATGGGGCAGTACAAACAGTCCGTGCTTTTTGCGCAGCGTTTGTCCGCTGCGCAAAAAGCGCGACATGGTCAATATCTCCGCGTATTTCGCGCATCACGCACCCATTGAAGTCAATGGGTGCGTGAAAACCACGCAGGTCGCACGGAAGCACTTCCGTGCGAACTGCCTGTTTCGCGCACCAGCGGTCAAAAGGATGAATGTAAACAGAAAAGCACCACGTGCTTTTCTGTTTACAAACATCCAAACGGAGTGTCTTTGAGATGAGCGAACCCGGACAACCGAACCGAACTTCACCGGGTTCGGCCGAACTCGTTTTGGCCGGACCCGGCAAAAAAATTTCCGGTACGCGACGTCAGGAGATAGTCACTGTCCAGGGTGCTGAAAGAGTTAAAACTGTTTCAGCACCCTGGACAGTGACATCCGATCCCAATATACATGAACGTGTAAAAAAAAAAAAAAAAAAAAGAAGTTCTGACTTACCGATGACTCCCGGTTTCTTCCTCCAGTCAGACCTCCCGGGATGACAATTCAGTCCAAGTGACAGCTCCACCCAATCACAGACCAAGCACAGGCTGCAGCGGTCACATGGACTGCGGCGTCATCCAGGGAGGTGGGGCCCGATGTCAAGAGGGACGCGTCACCAAGGCAACGGCCGGGAGGGAAGTTCTCGGTAAGTACGAACTTTTTCGTTTTTTTTAACAGGTTTCTCGATATTGTGATTGGCATTCACTGTCGAGGGTGCTGAAAGAGTTCAGTTAACTCTTTCAGCACCCTGGACAGTGACTGACGTCGACTAGACTCATCTCTATGATGGCGGCTGCGCGAAAATAACGCAGCCGCGCATCATACACGGATGACACACGGAGCTGTCAAGTGGTTTTTGCGCGCGCAAAACGCAGCGTTTTTTGCGTGCGCAAAAACGCAACGTTCGTCTGAATAAGCCCTTAGGCCGGATTTACACGAGCGTGTGCGTTTTGCGCATTCAAAAAACGCTGCGTTTTGCGCGCGCAAAAGCTACTTAACAGCTCAGTGTGTCAGCTGCGTATGATGCGTGGCTACGTGATTTTCGCGCAGCCGCCATCATTGACACTGTTTGTATGTTTGTAAACCGAAAAGCATGTGGTGCTTTTCTGATTTAATTCATACTTTTTACTGCTGTTGTGCGAATCACGCGCGTCACAATGGGTGCGTGATGCGTGAACTCACAAATATAGGACATGTCGTGAGTTTTACGCAGCAGACACACGTTGCGTGAAACTCAGACAGTCTGCATGGCCCCATAGATTAACATAGGTCCGTGCGAGGCACGTTGCACGGACTAATTACACGTTCGTCTAAATAAGCCCTTAGTGTTTATATACTTTTGCCGTATACATACCCGTATGTGTGTTTTTGTCTTGACACGTGGGGTATTACTGTACTCGGGAGAGATTGCTTTACAAATGTTGTGGTGCTTTTTCTCCTTTATCCTTTGTGAAAATAAAAAAATGTTAACTTTTTATTTAAAAAAAATAGATATTTCCACTGCCTAATTCTAATAAATTCTGCAGAAGACCTGTTGGGTCTAAATGCTCACTATACCCCTAGATAGATTCTTTAAAGTGTGTAGTTTCCCAAATGGTGTCACTTTTGGGGAGTTTCCACTGTTTTGGTCCCTCAGGGGCTTTGCAAATGTGACGTGGCACCCGAAAACCATTCCAGCTAAATTTCAGCTCCAAAAGGTCAAATGGGGCTCCTTCCCTTCTGAGCCTTGCCCCTGGGTCCAAATAGCAGTTTGTCAAATATGGGATCTTGCCATAAGCAGGATAATTTTTTTTTAACATTTTTGGGGCCCTTTTCTCTTTTTGTTCCTTGTAAAATTAGAAATTATTTACGTTTTTATTGGAAAAAAAAATGAAGATTTTCATGGTCTAATTCCACTAAATTCAGCAAAATACTAACTATACCGCTTGATAAATTATTTGAGGTGTCTAGTTTTCCAAATGGTGTCTCTTTGTGGGGTTTCCACTATTTTGGCACCACAAAACCTCTTCAAACCTAGCATGCTGCCTAAAATATATTCTAAGAAAAAGGAGGCCCCAAAATCCACTAGGTGCTCCTTTGCTTCGGAGGCCTGTGTTTCAGTCTATTACCACACTGGGGCCACATGTGGGATATTTCTAAAAACTGCAGAATCTGGGCATTAAATATTGAGTTGCGTTTCTCTGTTAAAACCTTGTGTTGGAGAATAAAAATGTTTTTACTTTTTCCTCCACGTTGCTTTAATTCCTGTCAAACGCCTAAAGGGTTAAGAAACCTTCTAAATGCTCTTTTGAAAACTATGGGTTGCAGTTTTTAAAATTGGGTGACTTATTGGAGTTTCTAATGTATAAGGGCCTCACAGCCACTTCAGAACTGAACTGGTCCCTAAGAAAATGTGAGAAATTACTGCTAAAGTTCTAAGCCTTATAACATCCTGGAAAAATAAGAGGATGTTCAAAAAACGATGCCAACGTAAAATAGACACATGGGAAATTTTAACTAGTAACTATTTTGTGTGGTGTTACGATCTGTTTTACAAGCAGATTCTAATTTAGATAAATGCTAATTTTTGCAAGTTTTCTCTAAATTATGGTGTTTTTTTCACAAATACTGAATACCCAATTTTTCACTAACAAAGTACAATGCGTCATGAGAAAACGGTCTCCGAATCGTTTGGATAATTAAGTTATCACATAAACGAACACATTTTAGATTTTAATAAATCGTCTGCCTCCACAAGGCCAATACATGCAGGGTCCTGAAGGGGTTAATGAAAAATACAAAAGTGATTTTGTCTTGGGGTTAAAGGTGTTGTCTCGTGAAGACTACTATTGGGGCATTTGGACGTTAAAGAGGGGTGTCCACGGCTTAGCATCCCCCACTGAGTTATCTAGTAAGAGTGACTACTTTCCTGGCGGACTTCAGCCATTCAGCTTCCCTTTAGGGGTATGTTGAGACGTAGCAGAAATGCCGCATATTTCATTCTTTGCACTGCACAGGGTGAAATCTGTGGCAAGTCTGCGATAAAATCTGCACGTAGCACATACAGCTTTTACCACATATTTTTTACGCTGTCTCTAGACTACTAATCCTGTCTAGTTTTGACAATTATTAAAATCCCAGTCTGAAGAGTATTGTTATGATAAAAAATGTCAATCCGACACTTAGCCTCTTGTTCATCAGTGGGTAAAAAATTATGTAAATTGTCCTAGTGTTTAGGTTTTGTGTATTCTTATTTAGCGCGGTTTATACTTCATACTTTTATATAAAGCTTAGACCGTAAAATACGTTTTATTAGCTGATGAAACTGCGATCACTAGCCTCTTGGCTCATGTCCATATTACACCATTCAAAATGGTGTAGAAATTTCAACTAATGACCTAAAAAGGTCAAACAAAATGAGTGTTGCTAGTCCGGACATTTTTTTAAAAAATTTTTTCGCATGTACTTTTGTGACTTACTTTGTTCAGATCTTTGGATGTTCAAGCTTCATATTTAGAGAGCGAAAAAAATTGCTGCTGCCAACAAGCTGTACTTCTAGCTTAAGTCACTCCGGAGGAGATGGGGGAAAAAAGCCAAGGACAAATTTCTTAAGGATGGTTTGTGTCGGGATTGTGAATAGACAGACATCGTGTCTAACCAGGACGGAATGTCTATTCACAATCCCGACACTTCGGTAACGTTTGTGTGGAACTTACAGCACAGCAAGCGTAATCTCGCGATATCTCGCTGTAAATGACAGCACAGCGTGATTTCGATGTGCTGTGTGAGTAAGCCACACATAAATGTTACCAAAGTGTCGAGATTGTGAATAGACATCCCGTACTGGTTGGATGCGATGTCTATTCACTGTCAAGACACTTCAGTAACATTAATGTGTGTGTATGTGACGTGACTGCACATAGTGAACAACGCAGGATCACTATGTGCAGAGTAAATGAATTGAGAGAAGTGTATTATGCTGATTGGTCAGCGTCATACACTTCTCTCCACTTGGTCGAAAGTAAAAACACGCCCAGTTGTCGATTTTAAAACTCATTAGCATAAAGCTAAAATAGGTCATAACTCCGTCAAAATTGATTGTTTTTCTAAATAAAAACCACGGCTGTTACCTACATTACAGCGCCGATCACATTATGTAGAAGATAGGGCACTAATAATGTGGTGACAGAGCCTCTTTAAGGCTATATTCACACGACGTGAAATACGGCAGTTAAAAACGGATCATGGCTGTTTTGCATCAGTGGATGCCAGCCACTCACACTCTGTCATGGGTAAGTGACATGTGCATATTATGCACAGTTCATTAGGATATACATTTATACATTTAGTTCCTGTCATTTGATGTACTGTACTCTTCTTTGGAACGGTGATGTACTACTGCCCTAGATACATTGGGTAGACTCATTACCAATGTATATATACCTTTGATGCATTTGTCTCCTAGTACTTCTTAGTGACCCATGTTTGGCTGTTCCTATAACATCATTACTGTTACTTTACACTGGTGTACTCAGTCTGTTCGCACAGTGCTGTGCTGTGTGATATGTGTTCTGGCTGTCCATTTTTTCTTGTGGTTTACATCTCTACTAATTTTATATATGTGTTTATTTTAATTTATTCAATAAACTTTCATATTTTTTAACTCCTTTTTCGTGTGTCAGACTCCTAGTTATAGGTTTTGCTGTTTTGCATCAGTGTGTCTAAATTTGAATCCATTTGCCGGCCGTCTGACCGTTTTTAACTGCTCCTAGAAGGAGTTTAGGTTGCTTTATCTACAGGAGGGGTGACTCTCTTTACGGTGGAGATGGTGGGATCTACATGGGTGATCAAGAGACGTCGGAGGGCTCCCTTTAGGAGCAGAGTCACTGGCCAGAGCGATCTGACTGGGGATTTCACTCCTAGAGGGAGCGTAGGTGGTGCTATCTACATGGGGCTTGCGTGTGGTGCTTTCTACAGGGGGGGTGTATTTCGGGGCTCACAAAGCACCAGCAGACAGGAGTGCAGCGCTACTCACACTGAAGCAGCACTGTACTCATTAAACCCCGTTCCATGCTGCCAACTTTTATATACGTCATGTTAAGACAAGTGCAATTAAATTATTCGTTATATGAACCCAATTAGAAAGCGGAGCATGTACAATATAGTATCACAAGGAGGGGGAGGAAAAGGAAAATTAGTGTTAAACATTCCAAGACTTTAAACGTGGAAATGATGACCAGACACACCATTTGCGTGAAAAGGACTGGGTTCCTGCTAAGTTGTGATTCAGTACGTGCAGGGACTTTTTGTCGCAACTTTTGATCACATTAGGGTGCAAGGAGACTGTGCAAGCCGTAATGAGGGGCTGTGGGAGGGCCAATAAGGAAGAGGCATGGGCAAGGCATTAAACAGCTACTGTAGCGTCATCAGCTGTTTCTCCTCTGGATCCCTCATATTCTCTCCTGTTCAGCACAGAGGGGGAAGAATGAACCAAAAAAGGTACATCTGCTAAATGTTAAACATTGAGATTTTAGGAGAAAAGGCTATCATGGGACGACCCCTATAAGGCTAGGATTCCACCGCGACTTTTGGTTCTGCTGTTTCTCCTGGAAACAAGCAAATTAATTAATTGACAACTGGGCCTTCCTATTTCCCTGTATTGCTAGAATGTCTGTTTACACAGTCTTGCACTGTCCGCATTTATTGAACAGCGTCAGACTATTCGGAACACACCCTATTGACAAGGAAATGATAACGTCAAGGAATGGCCGAACACACAGTTATAAGATGCTCAGAATTGTTAATGGGGCATTCCAGTGTTAATAATGTTGGTCTGACAATTATCAGCATGAGATATTGAGCTGTTGGTTGAATTGTTCCAGTTCTTTGCGAAAGCTGTACAGAAGGAAAGAAATATGAATAAGGCATTTGCATTAAATGCGGCCTATAGTCTTTGATATCCTCTGCATTTTGTTACAAACTACAAAATACATCTTTTTTTTTCCTTCGCTTTTTTTTTCTCCTATTTCTTTCTTAAACAGAAGAGACTTGAATACGTTTATTGAAGACAGCAATGTTAAAACTCATTTGCAGAGAGCTGAATTCCCAGAACCGAATTTCCAAGAGGAGCCACTCGAAAGAAATGGTATCTAACCTTTTTTATTTTTATATGTGTAAGCAAGATCAACCAGTTTGTGGACAATCCTGGCAAACAAATTGGACACACATTTTGGCTGGTAATTAACCCCTTAACGACCAAGGACGAAAATGAACGTCATGGTCGGCTGCTAGTTCCCGCACCATGACGTTCATTTTCGTCCGCATTTCAAACTGTCACTCTGTGTAAACACAGAGTGACAGACCCGCGCTGACAGTTGTCCCCGACAGCTGAGACATCAGTCTTGCCGGACAGCGGACCATCGCCGCTGATTTCGGCAGTTAACCCCTTAAGTGCAGCGACGGATTGCCGTCGCCGCATTTAAGTGGTTTGAAGCACACCAGCAGCCCCCACGAAGTGATCGTGGGGGCTACCGATGCTTGTCACGGCAATCGGAGGTCAGATAATGACCTCCGGGTTGCCATGCACGGAAGCCTCGGAGGAACAGCCTCCGGCCGTTCCTCCTCTGCTTCCTGTCAGTGTGACAGTCACGTCACAATGACAGTTAGAGTACATTACACTACGTGTGTCGTGTAATGTACTCTAGCAGCGATCAAAGCTGCAAGACTAAGTGTCCCCTAGTGGGACAAGTTAAAAAAGTAATAAAAATGTTTTAAAAAAAGTGTAAAAATAAAAGTTATAAGTTCTATAAACACTAAATGCTTTTTTTCCTATAATAAGACTTTTATTATAGAAAAAAAATGAACACGTTAAAAAAGTACACATATTTGGTATCGCCGCGTTCGTAACGACCCCAACTATAAAACTATAATGTTATTTTTCCCGCACGATGAACACCCCAAAAAAAATCAATAAAAAACTACGACAGAATCGCAATTTTTTTGGTCACCACCGCTCCCTAAATAAAGAATAAAAAGTGATCAAAAAGTCGCATGTACCCGAAAATAGTACCAATAAAAACTTCTATCCGTCCTGCAAAAAACAAGCCCTTACACAGCTTTTTTGACTAAAAAATTACGGCTCTCAGAATATGGCGACACAGAATTTTTTATTTTTATAAATAAGTCATTTTATTGTGCAAACGCTAAAAAGAAGGACCAAACCTATATACATATGGTATCGCCGTAATCGTACCAACCCGCAGAATAAAGTAAAAATGTCATTTATAGCGTACGGTGAGCGCCGCAAAAAGAAAACCTAAAAAACGGTGTCAGAATTCCTGTTTTTTGCTCAGGATTGCAAAAAAATGGAATAAAAAGTGATAAAAAAAAATCGCATGTACCCCAAAATGGTACCAATGAAAACTACAGATTGTCCCGCAACAAATAAGCCTTCACACCGCTCCGGTGGTGAAAAAATAAAAAAGTTCTGGCTCTCAGAATATGGCGATGCAAAATGTGCAGAGGGTTCAAAAGCGGATAAGATCGGGCGCCATTTATCAGTGCGACACCGGCCACATATCTGTGGATTATTATTTATTTACCCCATTATTATACCCTCTTATTATGCCCTGATGTGCTCCCCACAGATTACACATGCCCCCCACATTACAAACTGAAATACCAGCGAAACCCAAGACAGAAACCTACCAAGCAAAATCTGCACTCCAAAAGCAAAATGGCGTCCCTCCCTTCTGAGCCCTGCAGCGTGCCCAAGCAGCAGTTTGCGCCCACACATATGGCGTCGCCATACCCGAGAGAACCCGCTTAACGTTTTATGAGGTATTTGTCTTCTGTGGCACAAACTGGGCACAACATATTATGCACTAAAATGGCGTATCAGTGGAAAATTGCAATTTTCACTTTGAACCATCCGCTGCGCATTAACCCCTTTGCGAACCATGACTTAATTGCCCGTCATGATGCGGCGGTTGATGTATGGAGCCGGCTCACGTGCTGAGCCCGCTCCATACGCTTCGGGTGTCGGCTGTGTATTACAGCTGACACCCGGGACTAACGGACAGGTACAGGGATCGCTCTGTTACAGAAGCCTGTAAGAATAACAGTATACTGCAATACATTAGTATTGCAGTATATTGTACCAGTGATCCAATGATCGCTGGATCAAGTCCCCTAAGGGGATTGATTAATAAAATGTGTAGAAGAATTATAGTAATTAGTAGTGAGAATTTTTTTTTTTTAAAGTTAAAAAAACAAAACACCTTTTCGCATTTTTCTTCTAAAGTAATGTAAAAAAAATGAACAAAATTGGTATCGCTACATCCGTAAAAGTCCGAACTATTACAATATACCATTATTTAATTTGCACAGTGCACACCATAAAAAAATGTAATAATTGAAACCGCCAAAATCGCTTTTTTTTTTTTTTTTTTTTTGTGACCTTCGCTCTAAAAAAAAAAATGTAATACAACTTTTGAATCACTTTTTATGTACCAAAAAATGTTACCAATAAAAACTGCAGCTCCTCCCGCAAGAAATAAGCCCTCACACCGCTCTATTGATGGAAAAATAAAAAAGTTATGGCTCTTGGAAAGCGGGGAGTGAAAATCTAAAATATGAAAGCAAAAAATGGATCAGTCCTGAAAGGGTTAATTCATTTCTAATGAAAAAACGTATGACCCCATGTGGGGTATTTCCGTACTCGGGAGAAATTGATTTATAAAAAATGGTTGTTTTTTTTTCCTCCTTTATCCCTTGTGAAAATGAGAAAATGCAACATTTTAGTGGGAAAAATGTTGATATTAATTTTCGCGCCCTAATTCCAATAAACTCTGCAAAAGACCCGTGGGGTCTAAATGCTCACTATACGCCTAGAAAAATTCCTTGAAGGTTTTTCCAAAATGGGGTCACTTTTGGTGGGTTTCCACTGTTTTGGTCCCTCCAGTGCATTGCAAATGTGACATGGCACCGAAAACCATTCCAGCAAAATCACAAATCCAAATGGCGCTCCTTCCCTTCTGAGCCCTGCTGTGGGTCCAAACAGCAGTTTATTACCACATATGGGGTATTGTCGTAATCGGGAGACATTGTTTTACAAATGTTGGGGTGCATTTTCTTCGTTATTCCTTGTAAATAATAAAAATTTCTATGTTGTTTCAGAAAAAAAGTACATTTTAATTTTTACAGACTAATTTCAATATATTTAGCGAAAAACCTGTGTGGTCAAAATGCTAACTATACCCCTAGATAAATACCTTAAGGGGTCTAGTTTTCGAAATGGGGTCGTTTATGGGGAGTTTCTATCATTCTGGCAGCTCAAAGCTTCTCCAAATGTACATTGGGGCCTAAAACATTTTCAAGCAAAATATGAGTCCTGAAAGCCTCCGGGTGCTCCCTTCCTCTGGGGCCCTGCCGTGTGTCCAAACAACGCATTAGGTCCACAATGTGGGTATTTTTGAAAACAGGAGAAAGAGGGCGATAGATTTTGGGGTGTGTTTCTTCATTTTCATGGTCGCTTTACAAAGAAATCGGTCTTCAAACAAATACTTTTATGAAAAAAGTGAAATTATTTTTTTCACCTGATATGCATTAAATTTAGCAAAGAACTGTGGGGTCAAAATAATTACTATACCCCTAAATAAATACCTTATGGGGTCTAGTTTTCTAAATGGGGTCGTTTATGGGGAGTTTCTATCGTTCTGGCAGCTCAAAGCCTCTCCAAATGTACAGTGGGGTCTAAAACATTTTCAAGCAAAATATGAGTCCTGAAAGCCTCCGGGTGTTCCCTTCCTTTTTGGTCCTGCCGTGTGTCCAGGCAGCGCATTAGGGCCACAATGTTGGTATTTTTGAAAACAGGAGAAACAGGGTGATAGATTTTGTGGTGTGTTTCTTCATTCTCATGGTCGCTTTACAAAGAAATTGGCCTTCAAACTGATACTTTTATGAAAAAAAGTGAAATTTTTTTTTTTCACCTGCTATGTATTAAATTTAGCAAAAAACTGTGGGGTCAAAATACTTACTATACCCTTAGGTAAATACCTTAAGGGGTCTAGTTTTCTAAATGGGGTCATTTGTGGGGGTTTCCATCACTCTGAGACCTATGAGCCTCTGAAAACCTGGCTTGGTGCAGGAAAACAAAATGTACTTCAAAATTTATAAAATTATTATTCAATTTGTAAGTCCTCTAAATTGCTGAAAATTTATTTTATTTTTTCAAAAGTGCTGCCAAAATGGAGTAAAGAGATAGAAATATATATTTAATTAAAAAAATTGTACAGTGTGTGTAGATATGTGACATATTGCAGTTAAAAATAGGGGAAAATGGTAATTTTTACAATATTCCATTTTTAATTTTTTTTATTAATTTCCGCAAATCGTATCAGTCTACTTTTACCACTAAAATAAAGTAAAACATGTGACGAAAAAACAATGTCAGAATTACTTGGATATTCAAAACTTTCACAGAGTTATTCTCTGATAAAGTCAGACATACCAGATTTGACAAATCTGGCTTGGTCATTAAGGTACAAACATGCCCGGTCATTAAGGGGTTAAATGCAATCCTCATGTTTTTTTAAAATTTTTGTTAAATATTACATTTTTTTTTATACATGTTTAGGGATAACTGCGTACCCAGATTTTAGGATTATCTCTGTTTGGTAATTGCAGCATGCTTAGCTTGTGTTTCATAGTTTTTACACTTTTTTTTAAATTTGATTTTTAAGAACATTTAAAGCAAATCTATAACTACCAAATTGTCTATAAATAAATAATTGGTGGCTCAGTGCTGCTTGATAACGTTCTTAATATGTTCCCTCAGATTTTTTATGTGATTTGCGAATGGGTTCACAAAGCAAAATAGACAGGGTAAATATTCTATCTATCTATTTTTATTTTCTCCCTGTGTTCTTCCCCATATGCCTTTTTGTGTTAACTTTTGCAATGTTAGTACATTCCTTAATGGTAAGTTATATTCTCTCAGTATGGTGGTAACTAATCTTCCAAGTTGATCTACTTTTAGATTTTCAATGCATCAAGTTTATGCAAAGGTACAGAGAGGGAAATGCAAAGTTTACCAGATGTGGAGTTAAGTTTATCTGCGGCAAGTTTCTTAGAAAACGAAAAATTGCTATCTATTGCAAGCTTAGAGGGCAGCTCTTCAGGTAATTTGTATGATTGATTTATTGAATGTCATTGCCTTGTGCTCATAAATGTAAATCTCTATGTTGTGCATATGATTTTTAAATTTATGCAGTTAAAGTGAAGCTCCACCTTTTGTGTCCAATGGTGTATCTAACGGTTTAGTTGCTTAGCGATTTGCTACTAAAGGACAGTAGTAGTGGAGATGACACTATCTGAGCTGCTTACAGAACTTGTATTCTGGGAAGGAGAGAACAGAACTGCTCTTAACAGGCCGTCTCCTCTCTGTTCACTGAATGTAGGAGCAGTATATGGCTCATGCTGCAGCTAATATTTTGATTTAAAGAGGCTCTGTCACCAGTTTAGAACTGCCTTATCTTCTACCTAATCTAATAGGCGCTTTAATGTAGATAAGTAATGTGGTGTTTTTAAAAAAAACAAAAACGTTTATTTTTGACAAAGTTATGAGCATTTTAAGTGTTATTCAAATTTGTTCTTAATGCCCAAGTGGACGTTTTTTTACTCTGGTCCGCGTCCTACACTTCTCTTTACTACACCCACTTGGTCAAAAGTAAAAAAATGCCCAGTTGGGCATTTAGAACTAATTGGCATAAAACGAAAAATCGTCATAACTCTGTTAAATTTAAATTTATATATATATATATATATATATATATATATATATATATATATATTTTTTTTTTAAAGTAAGGGTATGTGCACACTTAGTGACCAAAAACGTCTGAAAATCCAGAGCTGTTTTCAAGGGAAAACAGACCCTGCTTTTCAGACGTTTTCTGACCAACTCGCATTTTTTGCGCCGTTTTCGCAGCGTTTTTTACGTCCGTTTTTGGAGCTGTTTTCATTGGAGTCTATGAGAAAACCGCTCCAAAAACGTCCAAAGAAGTGTCCTGCACTTCTTTTGACGAGGCTGTATTTTTACGTGTCGTCGTTTGACAGCTGTCAAACGACGACGCGTAAATTACAGGTCGTCTGCACAGTACGTCGGCAAACCCAGTCAAATGAATGGGCAGATGTTTGCCGACGTATTGTAGCCCTATTTTCAGACTTAAAACGAGGCATAATACGCCTCGTTTACGTCTGAAAATAGGTCGTGTGAACCCAGCCTTACAACTTATCTACATTGCATTGCAGCGCCAATCAGATTAGGTAGAAGGTAGGGCACTTATAAACTGGTGACAGAGCCTCTTTAAGGGAGAATATCTCTGTACACTTCGTGTCCGTTGTGGAACCTGTATGGCAATGCTCAGGGGCTGTACACAGTGTGCATATGAGGCCTAAATTTGCTGTAGGAAAAGGTCTCCTGCTGTATGAGTTATTGATAATAACCTGCAGAATTGTAAATGGCACTCTTGTGCTACAACTCTTAATCAGTGTAGGTTAAAGGGTTAATCCCTACTTGTTAGAGTCCAGTGATAATAACCTAGTCACAGAGTCACCATGCTGGGACCCCCAGCATTACACTGTATTCTGTGGCGAAACCTGGCAGTAAGTGTTCAATTTTCCTGCAGTGCCACCAAAGGGGAAGATAAACCTTACACTGTGCCCATTAATATCGATAGGTTGTCTGTGTAATGCAGTACAGGACAGGTCCTCCAGAGCGGGAGACACTCTTTGTAACTGCTCTCTACTTTGGCCAAAAGGATGAGGATTCAAAATATGGGACCACCTTTTATTAAGAGACATACCGGTTTTAGCTTTAAAAAAACTGTTTGCTGGGGAATGCGGAGTTTACTTACCTGGTACCCTCGGTTTTTATCTTGTTGTGCTGCCAATTCCCAGGCTCCATCTCCTGTCATCCAAGATGGCTACAGGACAACTCGATGCACATTGTTCTTTGGTAGTCCCGGACAGTCTTCTCCTTTGAAATCCAGGGGGATAGCAGGGTTGAGTGTCTGGGAATACTGCGTGCTTAGAGTACTCTAAGCCCTGCGGTAAGTATTCTTCTATCTTGGAAGACAGGAGAGGGAACTTTGGAATCAGCGGCACAGAAAGCTAAAAAGAGAGACTACAGGCAACTAAACCCTTACATCCCCAGTAAACATAAATTTTTCTACCTATACTAGAAGTTTGCTTTAACTCAAAATTCCCTGAAAGTTTTACTTTGTGATCCTCTGAATTGCAATTTGACCTTGCTTATGGACCATGCGTTAAACTATTTTAACCTGCATACCTATATATATATATATATATATATATATATATATATATACAGAAACACAGAAGCTTGAGAAAGGCTCTAGTGGATAGAGCTGAAACGTCGCACTTAGGGTTAATAAAGTACCCTCTTTTTCACTGATTCCGATGGTGTGCTGCCTACTTTTTTGTTCGCTATATATATATATATATATATATATATATATATATATATATATATATATATATATATATATATATATATAAAAAAGAGAAATTTTCTATTGCAGCTAATATTTATGGAGTCCTAGAATTCTTAGGGAATACATACAATGTTTGATAAGGTAACACATGGTGGCTGGCACCTTTCTTGTGGAGATCCGGTTGCGTCACTCGTTTATAGTAGGTAAAGTGATGATTGAGCATATTGATATACCAGGAACACTTATGCCCCCTGTATTTTTAAAGGGGTTGTCCCACCAAAATTATACTTCCTCTACCCACAGGATATGTGATAAATGTAAGATCGCTGCAGGTCCGACCTCTGGGACCCCCTAGCAATCATGTGAACAAGGATCCCATGTCCCCCGCTTGAATGGAGTGGTGGTCACGCATGCGCATATTCAATCCATTGATTCACTGTGGGTCTGACGGATTTCCAAGCGCTGTACTCGGCTATTTCCATCGGTCCCATAGAGAAGAAACAGAGCAGAAGTGTGCACGCGTGTCCACCTTTTTATTCAAACGGGGGACACGGGAGCCTCGTTCTCGTAATCTCTGGGGCTCCCAGCGGTCTGACAAGCAGCGATCGCATTTTTCACCGAAGGATAGATGAACAGCTTATTTTTGTGGGCTAACCCCTTTTTAACTAGAAAAAACTAGGTGGGGGAAGAACTTGCTGAGAAACTCTGGGGCCGATTTACTGTTCAAAATGTGCCAGAATTCTGGCGCACATTCTGTGTGCCACATTTATTAACTATTTTACACAGTTTTTTCTTCCCGACACACTCGAGAACAGGGCTTGGCTTATTAGTAAAGCAGATGTGGGCTAGCGGAAAGGGGCATGGCTTGAAATGTGACCTTGTTCACTAAAATTTTGATGCAAAAATTTGTCACGTAAGCCAACTAATAGGTTCTCTAAGGAAAATAAATATCTAGCAAGATGATCCAAATTTATCATACATAATACACCGTGCAAATTTGGCGCATTTTCCGAACTGCCTGGTCTAAGATTACACTGTCGAAAACGTAGACAGTATTAGTAAATCTGCCCCATTGACTCCCTTCCAGAGATTTACATATATACATAAGAATTTGTTTGCTACTTTAGGTTTTGTCCTGTTCATGCATATGAGGAAAATTGACTTTTTTTGTTAAACAGATGAACTGGATGATGAAGAATTTTTTGATGACCAGTTGGAGGCCTACTTTAAAAGGCTGCTACCGCCAGGTATGCAATGTGGAGCTATTAAGGGACAAGAAATCCAAGATTCAAAAAGATCTTCCCTCATGGTAAGACAGGTTTTTTTTGGGGTCTTATAAGTATTGGATCAATGTGAATAATAAACATTATTTTTGGTAACTGGTATCATAATTATAATTTTATATATATAATACTGGAGAAGCTAGTCACTATGTAAAACCACCTTGTTTTTAGGGCTAGAACTCGGTGTTTGGCCATACAGCTGGCTGCATATGTCCTGAAATAAAGAACAAGTATAGACATAGATTGCATAACTTGCATTTTTAGGCTTGTGTTTTACAGGTTAGTATTTAGATGTAATGTGAAGTGGTTTAGACTAGGGTTCTCTTCCTGTTTTTGGTATGGATTAAGCCAGTTTATGGGTTATGTGTGTATGGGTTATAAGCTTAACTATTTGTAATGCTGAATTCCCCCCCCCCCCCTAATATTTTCTCCATCAGGCAAGAAACCGTTTTCCAGGTACTGAAACAAATCCAGAATCTGAACGTATGCAACGTTTTGAAGACTATGAAGTAATTATAGTTTTCTTCTACAAAGTGTGTGTGTGTGTGTGTGTCCGCGGGTCCGCCCGCCTGTCCGTCCGCCCAGTGAGTGAAAATCAAGCCTGGCTTAGTTGCCCATAGCAACTAATCACAGCAAGCGCAGCGTTCGTTCTCAAGAACCAAATTTTAAATGTGCTTACATAATGTGACATAAGAGGACAACATCAAAGCAAGAAAAAGCTTTTTACGTGTTGGAATTTCCAAGAACGCGGTCTATTGTGACAGTACATCAAAACTTAAAGGATAAATTTGGTAAATGTGCTCCGCATAGAAACTGCATTTCGCGTTGGGTGGAGCAATTCGATATCCACTGGGTGTTTGTCATTGAAAAATTCTGGGCTGCCCAAAGATTTTGGAAGAAAAAGAACCCAGAACCCAAACAAATATACATACAAAATTAAAACACACTTAAAATGGTAGCTCTAAAGACCATCAGCAAAGTGCCAGCATAGCCATAGAGGTATAATGATTATATAATATGCAACAGGTTGACAGAGAAAGCATATAAAATGCTTCAATCCTGATTACATGGGATGATCTCAATTACCTGTAGCTGCCATGATGACTGTCAATGGTCTTCGAGAGAAACACCTCGACGCGAGTTTCGCACCCATCATCAGGGGGTTACATAGTGTAACGGAAGTAGGTTTAAATAATGATCCTGCGTGTCGGTGACCAATGGCGCAAAGAGGTTCACAAAGCCGGCCCACGTGTGCCTTTCACGTCATGAGCGTCAGTGCAGTGGGAGAGTATCTCCATCATATGCACTTCCGCCCAAACTCTGACCGCTAAAGGCACAGCATGTTGAGTCAGTCAAGCGCATGCGCACATAACCCGTATATGTCAAAACTAGTTTCAACACAGGTACGAAAAATACCTAATCTAATATTTAAAATGTCAAATTTTAAAGTGACCTCAAGAGTTCCCGACAGCCATCGGTCCAAGTCACAGCAGGATTACAACAAAACTACTTCATAACATACTTGGATTCAAGTTCTAGACCTCCCACATTAGTTAAATGTGTGGATATCCATAAAATTCAGAATATATAGGAAGTGTTGATGTCATAAGTGCCATAAATATATAGCTGTGTACACACATCACTATACACATATATATATATATATATGTGTGTGTATGTACGCACCTGTGGAGACGACCATATGGAGAAGACCACCACCGCGCAGGCCGCACTGGTAGTGGAAGTTCTCCACCTGGACCCCCCCCCCCCCACATTCCACACATGATCAATTGTATAAATCAGTTACACACATCAGTACTAAGATCATATAGCCAATAGAGGCGTCAAGCGATCCAAACATACAGTAGTGTACACACCTCATTATACATATATGTACGCACCCGTGGGGAAGACCATATGGAGAAAACCACCACCACTGCCCAGCACGGGTGGTGGAAGTTCTCCACTTGGACCCCACACACAATCCACTATATAAAGCCGTCATATGCAACCACTGCATAGATGTAGACACATACACACAAATAAATGTGTGGGGTCGGAGAGTGTGTGAGGAAGACCACCACCCACGCGCCGCACGGTTGGTGGAAATCCCCCGCACAAACCCAGACCAAAAAATATCAGGTTACTAGATCTTAGGGTGAAGTATACATAGACTAGTATCTAAAATCCCCATTAGTTGATAAGTAATGATGTAGTGTAAAGTGACCTGTACATAAAATAAAATTAAAAAATAAATAAATAAAAAAATATATATATATAGCAGAAAATGACATCAGCCTACTGCGACACTAATGCCACCTAAACCACTAAATATAAATAAATATGCACTAAAGCTAAATCTACTTATAATAGGGAGGTTCTTAGTGCACATTTTGATCAAAAAGTGTTTGCCCACCTGCCACGACAAGGCGACCTCTGTAAGGTGGGAAACTACGCTGCACATACACCCAGAACTGGGACTAAGCCTACATATATACCTGGGGATGGTAGGATCCAGCATTGAACTGATTAAAATCACCCAGGGCAGAATGGGAGGAGTGCAAGAACAAAAATGGAGGCAGTCATATATATATATATATATATATATATATATATATATATAGCCTTTTCCTAAGAACAAGATAAATCTTCTTCCCCCAAAAGAAAGCTTAAGGTTATGAAGAATGTAGGAACACCCACACTCCCCATAAAAGTGATATTAAATTAGTCAATGATGATGCATCCTGTCAAATGTTCCCCAGAGCAGCACGGACCTCATCATCCAAACCGATCTGGGAAGCAGAGGACAGGCACGCACAGAAAACATTACTACAATCTCCAAAAATATATAAAAATAACAAATTATATATATATTATAATATGTGACACAAAAGTCCATTTAAAGTGTCAAAGGACAAATACATAGGGGTGAACCATCAAGTTCACCAATTCATGTAATAGTTATCCCAAAAGCCCACCACATTACTCTCAACCACTTCAGGTAAATGACATTTATCCAAAATATTTTTTACATCTATACAACGTCATATCATGAGTTCATGCCGCTGAATGGATCCTCCGTCAGTCGCATAATTTCATTTGGTTTCTCGAAACTAGAGTAGATCATGGATATACATTCCATTTCATACGCTGTCAATATAAATTTTTTTTTATTAAAAATTAGAATACACGTAGATATATTTACAAATAGGTTGCAAACCTAAGAGGCTCGTTCAGGCCCTTTGGTGACATTGTGTCTAATGTTACAATCCACTTAAGTTCTCTACGTAACAGCTGTTTAAATACTTTATGTCCTCTTTTTCCCAAGTGTCTTGCTAGGGGTTTACTCCTATCCCCAAATTCATCCACATAATTTTTGGGTAATAAACCCTTTATGTCCCGAATGTGTTCCATCACGTGAGTTTTTAACTCCCTAGTAGTCATACCGATGTAGATTTTATTACACGGGCAAGTGGTGTGGTAGACCACATTCCTGACATTACAATTTAATATAGTGGACTATCTTATACCTCCTTGTATTGCATAAACCAAAAAAGCAGTCCGTCCTTTCCATAACTGCGCATGCCCCACAATTGCCACATGATACATTGCCCCATTTCGGTGCCTTTGATCCAAAAATATGGGGATTACTGGGAGGTGGGTATAGTGGCTACGAACAAACATATCCCGCAGATTCGGGCTGCGTCTAGGTGTCGTAGCTAGATGAGGGGTTAGGATTTTAGCCAGATGTTTATCCATTTTTAATAAAGCCCATTGTTTCTGAGAAATGCCTCTTATTACATTCCACTGTTTATTGTCCACCTTATCCGATCCCCTCTTCACTTAAGGTTTTAGGTCACTTCGTTTCATCGATTTGGCATTGATAAATTCCTGTCTCACATGGGTTTCCCCATATCCCCTGTTTTGAAACCTTAACATAAGATCTTTAGATCGGGTTTCAAAACACTCATCTGAGGAGCAAATTCGTCTTGCACGGAGGAATTGTCCTATCGGGATTGCCTTTATAACATGTTTAGGGTGGGAGGAATCTGCCATCAAATATGAGTTGTAACAAATGGAACCCCAGCACACACTGAAAGCACAAAAGAATCTAAATGCAAAATAATTATATTTTATTGTAGCACAAATGGCTGCATGATAATATATGAAAATAATAATGAGCAACTTGGTAATGTGTATGTCATATTTTTTTCAGGATGACTTCCAGATGCCTCATGTACGCTTGGCTGCCACAGGCATGGATTCGGCTCCAGATAGTGATGATGATGATGATGATGATGATGATGATGATGATGATGTGGAACTTGAGCTAGAAATAGCTGCACAACAGCACTTGCAAAGAGAGCATTTCTTGGGAAACACAAATGGACCCTTGGTATGTCATTAAAAAACAGTAGCATATATGCCCTTTATATACCTGTAGTTAAAGGGGTTTTCCCAGTAGAGACATTTATGACCCATCCACAGGATTGTCATAAATGTCAGATGCGGGTCCCACCTCTGGGACCCGCACCCATCTCCAGAACGGGGCCCCCTAACTCCCGTTCAGCCGCGGTTTGTTGCGGCTGAATGAGGTGTTTTCCGACCATGGAAAACGTGTTATGGTCGTGGGTTACGTAAACCGCATAACTCGAGGATTTATGCTTTTTACGTAAGTCCCATATAACTTGATGGTAGTTATGGAAACCGCGTAGCTCGCATGCTACGCTGCTTCTGTAACTGCTGTTCACTACTATTGGAGTTAAAGAAACAGCGTAGCTCCGCGAACTACGTTGTTTATGTAACTCACGACCATATAAAGTTTTTCATGGTCGGAAAACACCTCATTCAGCCGCAACACACAGCGGCTGAAAAGGGTTTAGGGGGCCCCATTCTGGAGATGGGTGCGGGTCCTAAAGGTGGAGCCCTCCTCTATCTGACATTTGACATATCCTGTGGATGTGTTTATAAATGTCTCTCGTGGGAAAACCCCTTTAACTAGAGTTGCAGATTGCCAGTCCTAACCAGAAATTCTTTAATGATTTATCCTGGTTAGTAGCTACTTGTCTTGAGCCATTGTGATTTCTCCAGACACCACCGTAAACGTGCACTCTTGGCAGGGCCCGCATGTTTTTTTCAATAGGGAATTAGCTGCTGCCAGATGTTGGCTTATACCACCAAAATCGGCGGTTTGGACAACTTTTGTCGTGTATGGCTAGCTTTAGATACACGGGCTTGTGAGAAGGAGCAAGAGGTAATGGCTGATCTCTTGGGACACATATAATAGAATTAATTTATATATTTCTGAGTAATGATTGCAGTATGACACAAAATAGGATTAAATGAAATTTTGATATTAGAGGGGCATTCCCATCTCTAAAACGTGACTGTATATTGTTAGGGTATGCCAACACTTTGATCGGGCAAGTGAATGGAGCTGTGTTGTAATACTATGCAAAGCAGGCTGCCGAGAGAGTCACTCTACAGGAAAACGAGAGGAGGGCGAGTAGGAACTGATGGCATATCCTAGCGATATTACTGTATTACAGATCTGTGTTTTTATATGGAGCTGTAAATCCGCGTGCATAGCCTGATATGGACCCATGTTGTGCCTCTGATTTGTGCAGACTTGTGTATTTTTGACCAAGCCTGAAAAGGCCCTGATGACAAGTGAAATGTTTTCGTTATAGACCCTATACCGATATACCGTACCGACAGGAGTCTTCCCTTCCTATTAATCTTGTAGAATTGAGAGACATTTTTCTGTGCCTCCTGCACTAGACTCAGTCTCTGTCCGGACATCCGGTGAGGGTTCAAACGGACAATGGCACCACTGTGGCTTCTCTAAATCACCAGGGCGGCACTCGCAGCGCCGCAATAATGGAGAGACTTCCTAGTCTTGGCGGAAGTCAACGTTCCAGTTCTCAGTGTTTGACATTCCTTGGTCGACAAATGGGTCGCAGACTTTTAGTCGTGAAAGGGTGGAACCCTGGGAGTAGTCATTTCACCAAGATTTCTTCGACCAAGTTTGTCTCGGGTGGGGTTAGGGCTGGGCGATTAATTAAATGTATTAGTTTGGCATTTAAAGTCAGTACGATTTTAGATTTGCCAGAATCGTGAAATCATTACAAGCCCCGCTCCCATGACCGAGAAAAAAGGTTTATTAACAGGCAGGCGTTCTGCACATCTACATCACTGAATGCGGAAAATGAACAGGAGCCGCAGTGAGGTGGACTGGGGTTTGCTAATTGTGTGTTATACTGATTCTAGAAAGTGTTTATACGGCGTCCCGTTCTCCCATTCAGTTCCTGCTGCATTCCAAGGCTTAAGAAGATATAGGGTGGATGGTAACTGAAATGGTTTTCGTTCTCTTCAGTTATGATAATGCCGAAGCAGAGAGCGGTGTCAGTGGAGGAGCTTCAGTGCTGGCGATGTATAATGCAGCGGGGGTATACTAGATCTGTTTTGTGCTGATGGTAATCTATTACAGTTTCTGTGTCTGAGACTTGCCACAGAACTTATGTCCAAAGAGCAGTTATAAATCACATGCAGACTTTAGGGGTAATTAATCAACCTTTCTACACCAGTTTTCTGGCGTGGTCACAATTTTCTATGCAAATTGCGGCTTTTAACCTTTTTGTGCCACCCACG
Organism: Rhinoderma darwinii; assembly: GCF_050947455.1. Lineage (NCBI taxonomy): Eukaryota > Metazoa > Chordata > Amphibia > Anura > Rhinodermatidae > Rhinoderma > Rhinoderma darwinii. The sequence goes on from NC_134691.1 coordinate 118,551,827, forward strand.
ACACCTTTTGTAAAAAAGGGGCGTGGCCTCTGGGAAAGGGATGGTGACCACAGCGGCGCAACAAATTTATTGTAATGTAAGCCAGGCTAATTCTAACTTAAGGACATGTTAAGGGCGTACGTCTGGAGCTTTCCTGGCGTACACGCAAACTGTAGGGAAAAAGTGATGTGAAGCGGGTCTTATGTGATGTGAATGGGGCCTTATTTTTCCTTAGGTATCACTGTTCTCCTGCTGCTTATATATGCACCACACTGTTTATACTGTGCATTGTTCACGATCAATACACCATATATATCCGCTTTTCTTCTTTTTTTTTTTAGTTTAATAAAAATAAGAAAATAGAGATTCAAATCAAAAATCGTGACCCTGTTGGCCGATGTCTTGTGGCCCTTACCTCAGTCCCAACCTATCTCGGGGACCTCTGTTCCACCAGAACTTAAGGTCGCTACGTTTTACTGTTTAAGCCGCTGTTCTGAGGGTTTTTTTTTTTTCAGAGCATGTCATCCTCACTATGCTTAAGACTAGGAAAATGTCTGCCTCCATTTACCATCGTACATGGAAGGCTTACCTTGGCTGATGTAAGGATTGCAAGCCCCCCCCCCCCTTGTGTTTTTCCTAGTCTATCCTTTTTACAGAGTGATTTGGATCACGGTTTAACGCTTGGCTTTCTGAAGGGCAGGTGTCCGCACTTTCCATCTTGTTCGGTCCGCCGTTGGCGTCTAAAGCTAACATTAAGTATAGTCTTGCATTATATATGACGTTATAGTCTTCCGATCCCCTTGTGGGATGTCTTACAGTCGACTCCATTTAAACCCTTTAGAGAGATGTCTCTTGCTATCTTGGTAGGTGTTATTTCTGGTTCCGGTGACTTCCATCCGGGGGCCTCTGAGTTGGTGGCGCTCTATTTTTCTTTTTTTTAGACCGAGACAGTCTAAAAAAGAAAGTCAAAGGTTTTTGCTTTCAATAAACCTAACCTAAGAGAAAAAAAAATTGCATGGCAATGAGTTGATTACCATAGCAAGACTCCTTGAACTGCAGATGAAAAAGTCCATAATGTAAATGAATACGATTTCAGGGAGTGTAAATATGGCGGATAACCTAAGAACAAGGATATTTCCTGCTGTTATGCATAAAAAAAACATACTCTACACATCATTCATATGCGCTTTCTATCCCATCCCATCCCCCACATCCAGCATAGTCAGCTGGACAAATCATACCGAGGTCAAAGAAGTCTCCAGGCAGTGTCCAGATCATCTCAAATTCCTACTATTATATAACGTTTGATAAAGAGGCACATATTTATTTACAAGTTGAAGCCAGTGTATCAGAGTTGGTGCCTCTGTGGCCTTCCTGGCCATAATAATGACTTTTCTGGCACTGAAAAAGGTTTTGTAATAGCCTTGTACTACATCATTCATAATACCCAATTGGCATATCTGAAGATATGTGGAAACTTAAAGGGAACCTGTCACCAGCATTTCACCTATTGAACTTTACTTCTCCCTCACTGGCCGCTGCTATAAAAAGTTCATTGCCGTTATCCCCGCTCCTAAACTCCTCTTCCGCCTGTAAATATCGGCCTGCAAACGTTTTGCGCCTTTTATTGTAATTATGCGGTGTCCCTTTGTGCGCACACACCAAAAGAGGACATCAATGCACAAGCGCAGGATTTTGTGTGCTGGGGGAAGGCGAGGAGCTGTCAATCAAAAGTAAGGAGGCGGAGTAAACTCGGAAAGACTTGAGGAATGAAGATATGACTCTTTCCAAACGAAGATATGACTCTTTCCAAACGAAGATTTGACTCTTTTCAAATGAAGATCTGACTCTTTTCTGCTCATTAGCATATGATGTGGGAACACTAAAACGCTAAATACTAAAGCTACAGAGCCGACTAAGAAGATAATTATAGGTTATATAGAAATGATTTTTCACCCACTACCACCAGGTATAGTCGGTTTAATAGGTGAAATGCTGGTGACAGGTTCCCTTTAAGTGATTATGAAGGAATTCAACAATCTCCAACCAAAAGGGTGAGGCTTTAGTCCACAACTGCACACACTGGAGGTATGTTTCCACTGCAGGCTGGCATAATAAAACGGAATCTTAAGCCTCGCCAGCGTGTAATATATCCGGTTAAGAAACCTGGATTGGATTAGAAAATCCCTAGAGCTCACCACAGAGTTAAACGAAGTTCCACCTCCCTCCACTCTTCCTCAGATAGGTCAGGAATATCTCTATGCCACCCAAAGAAGGCTCTATCAAAGGGTATAGGCCCCACAGATTGTAATAGGGCATATATTAGCGTAAGGGGTTTAGGGAGGCCTCCATAGCCTCCAACTTGGAGAAGCCCAGTACAGGTGTCATTGAGCCAAATTGAGCTACAAATGCACGACCTTACTGGAGCTAGTGGAAAAAAGTTCTCTTGATCCCATGCCGATCCTTAAGTTCGGAGGACGACACAAAACCATTATTAGTAGAGTAGAGCTGACCCAGAAATGTAATCCCGGCTCCAGACTCAAAATGGGACAAACAGGGATTTGACCACAAAGGAGTTCTAAGAAATTATGGTGGCAGAATCCTTGAACATGGGTAATCTTCCAGACCCGAGCAACAATTTGAAGTGGGAGCACCGCTAGACAAGAAGGCTTGTATGTGTACAATAAGTTGGTGAGACTCTCATTGGAACTCATAAGTGCACCTGCAAAAGCAGTGGCAGCATTACTTAGGTCCAGGTCAATCCACCAACGTGTGAATATTAGTTGAGAACCCAAGTAATACAAATAAAGATTATGCGCTGCCTTCCCACCCACATGCTTAGGGGCCTGCAGAAGGCGGAGACAAAATCTAGGAGCATCTCCCAGCCAATAAAAGGAACGCTAATTGTCATCAAGGTTCCGAAAAAGCTTTTTTTTGTAATATCGGCCAGGTGTGAAACCGGTAAAGGAATATAGGGAGGTAAATCCTCTTAAACAGATTATTTCTGCCATACAGGAAAAGAGGGAGAGGCTGCCAAGTATTTAAGTTGCAGTTCAATGGAGGCTATCAGGGGGTCTAAGTTAAGCGCAGGGTAGTTGAAGAGATGGAGGAAGATTTAAAACCCAAAGATATTTAAACTAGGAAACTACCTGTAAAAGGACCGGAAGAGTCTGCTTGGGAACAGTGCAGCGGGGCGAGAGGAACCTTAACTGATTTAGACCTATTCACCATAAGGCCTGAAAATGCACCGAACGTCTCAGATTCAGTAGGGAAGCCAAAGAAGGACCATCGTCCGCTAGATACACCAGGGTGTCGTCAGCATCTAGGGAGACTCTCAATGAGGGAACCTCTATAAATGCCCTGTATAGTAGAGGATTGGCAAATAGCCAATGCTAGGGGTTCAATCACAAAGACAAACAGGGGTGGGGATAATGGTCAACCCTGCCGCCGGGTACCACGCTTGAAGGGGAAGGGTTCAAAAATATTAAGGTTCATTCTCTCTCGTGCACTGGGGCCCTCATATAACAAACAAGGGCAGTAAATCTGGGGCCAAAAGTCATATCCGTATCCTTCCCGGGCATAAAACCATTCTGGCCTAGTTGTATAAGGGAAAGGATAATCCTGTTCAGGGCCACCCTTAGGGGTGTGCGACCTGTGCGAGTGCACAGGGCGCTGCAGCCTCCCCTCACATAGGGGGTGCCACTGGGCAGGTTGTTTGAGCTGTATTTATCTGCTCCTCGTTACTCACTGAGGAAACAGGAGCAGCAAGAGATGAGGAGGAAGCTCCGCCCACAGCCCGTCCTGCAAGATGCCTGTGTGCTTGTCAGCAAGGCGAGATGGTAAGTGCCTATGTGTATTTACATATGTCTCTGTGTGTGTAAATGTTCCGGTATGTGTTGTGTGCCGATGTGTATATATGTCTATCCATGTGTATATTTTTTTGTTTGTGTGCCTGTGCAGGTATAGTTAACAGTGTGTGATCTGTGGTGTTACATAGGACTGCAGATAACATCTACTACATTATCTGTACTCCGAAAGCATACCTCCTAACTTTCAAGTGTCCCAAAGAGGGAGAACCCATCCATCGCATGTAGAGTCAAATTTTTCCCCTTTTAAGCCACACCTCTAATCACGCTCATACACACCCTCTTCAACCCACATCGTGTCCTGCTCCCATAGTGCCTCCCACACCGTATAATGCCCCCATAGCTGCCACCATACTGTATAATGCCCTTATAGCTGCCACCATACCGTATAATGCCCTCAAAGCAGCCACCATACAGTATAATGCCCCCGTAGCTGACACATGCTGTATAATACCCCCACAGCTACCACCATACACTATAATGCCCCTAGTGCCAGTGCCCACATATACAGTGCAAGTGCCCACATAGTGCCACACACAGTGTCCTCTGTAGATAGCAATTTAAAAAAAATAATATTTTTGAAATATATATATTAAAAATGGATATAAGAGCCATCTCCCACCTATGCTTTGTATTGCACTCAACTGTGGAATACCCATTATCCGAACATAGCTTTTGTTGTTGGTATTTTCCACATTATAACTGATGGCAGTCCAATCCTTGATGTCGTTTACATCTGTTGTGTTTTGTGTAAGTGATTGCTTGTTTTGGCGTTTTATTTCTTTCATCTCCTCCCCCTAATCCACATGTGCATTTAACCCCTTACCGCACCAGGACGTACCGGTACGTCCTGTATTGCAGTGCTTTAAGGCACCGGGATGTACCGGTGCGTCCTGGCTAAAAACTGTCACCCTGTCAAATGACAGAGTGACAGAACTGAGTCGTCAACTGTTTGACAGTTGATCGGCACAGTAAGACGGCAGGAGACCATTCACAGCGGTCCCTGGCCGGCGATTTCTGTGATTGGTCAGTCACAGCAGACTGACCAATCACCGCTCCATGAGAAGGTGTATGTGATGGCGCTGGCTCAGAAGCTGAGCCAGCGCCATCACCGCCGGTTATCGGCTGTCCGACACCCCGCTGTAACGGCCAGGACCTGAGCTAGGCTCCAATCCGGCCGATTAACTCCTTAGATGCAGCGATCAAATCGATCGCTGCATCGAAGTGTCTTCTAGCCTGTCAGCAACCATGATGGTTGCCACAGGCGCGGGTGTCAGCTGTTTTTCACAGCTGACATCGTGCTCTAACGGCCAGGACCAGAGCTAGGCTCCGATCCGGACGATTAACCCCTTAGATCGCAGCCTATGATTGCCAATGGCAATCATTGGCACCCGCGGGGGGGGGGGGGTTCCGATGGTTGCTATGGCAACTAGATTAACAATCTCTTCCTAGTACGGAGGCCTGTTAGGCCCCGCCGGGAGGCGAAGCCTAACAGGCTTGCTGTCAGTGAATAGCTGACAGCTCGAATACACTGCACTATGTAGGTAGTGCAGTGTATTAGAATAGCGATCAGGGCTTCATGCCTTACAGTCCCCTAGTGGGACAAAAAAAAGTTAAAACGAGCTAATAAAAATGTTGTCAAAAAATAAGTCATGTTAAAAAAAACTAAAAAAACGAACAGCCTTTTTTCCCATAAGTATTTCATTACAGGCAAAAATGGAAAACATTAAAAAAAAAGGTACACATGTGGTATCCCCGCGTCCGTAACGACCCAAACTATAAACATCACACTATTTTACCCGCACGGTGAACACCGTAAAAATATTAAATAAAGAACGATTCCAGAATCGCTGTTTGTTAGTCACTACCCCTCCTAAAACAGAATAAAAAAGGGATCTAAAAGTTGTATGTACCCCAAAATTATAACCTTAAAAACTACAGCCCGTCCCGCAAAAAACAAGCCCTTCCACAGCTTTTTTGACGGAAAAATAAAAGTTATGGCTCTCAGAATATGGGGACACAAAAAATAAATAATTTGAAACAAAAGTGATGTTATTGTGCAGACGCTGCAAAACATAAGAAACTATCGCAGATACAGAGTACACTCTGAGTCCGGGACACCACCCAAAATCCAGAACTGTCCCGCTGTATTTTGGGACGGGTGGGAGGGCACTGTGTGTTATCTGTTGGGTTACATAGGACTGCAGGTAACATCTACTACATTATCTGTACCGTCTATGTGTGGGTATATATGGGTCTGTGTGTCTATATATGTGCCTTTATGTATTTGTATATATTCCAGTGTGTGTGTATGTATTTATATCAATACTCACACTGCCTTTATGTATGTACGGTATATATGTACCAGTATGTGCGTGTCTATATATGTGGTTCATTTTTGGTTTGTGGATGGCAGCAATACAGAGTCCTGCACAGCGTGCCGTCCAATTTAAGGCTGGCCCTAATCCTGCTTAATCTTATAGCAAGAATTTTTATGTCTGTGTTGAGGAAGGAGATAGGGCGATAGCTCCGTTTCTGACTCTTCACCAAAACAAGGCAGCGCTCTGCACGGTGCCCTCCTTTTTCCCCTAAAGTGCTTTTGGCCTCCAACATGAATGAGGATATTGTCTTGCAGTCTTTTTTTTGTTTTTATTCCAGTCATTCGAGGGAGTGTCGTCGTCCCCCCGCCCCCCCCCCACAACCTGATTGTTGTCTGTGGTCTGCGAATTTACCTTTCTATCACTACTTCCTTCCGGCAGTCAGATTCCCTCTTCATCCTTGCAGAGGGTCCCAGGAAGGGTTTGGCAGCCTCCTAAGGCCACCATAGCTCAATGGATTTGACTGATAGTTCTCAAGGCTTATTTTGTCCGGGGATTGGTTCCCCCTTTCCGGGTAAGGGCCCACTCTACCAGGGAAATTGGGCCTTCCTGGGCTGTGCACCATCAGACCTCTGCCCTTCAATTGTGCAAGGCGGCCACGTGGTCTTCTCTGCACACCTTTTGTCAAGTTCTACCAGGTGCATACCTACACATCTGCAGACGTTTGTCTGGGTCGCAAGGAATTGCAGGCATCTGTGAAATAGCTGACCATGTCCTTTGTTCTGTTCCCGCCCCTGGGGACAGCTCTTGGACTTACCACGTTCTGTGTACCCCAATGTAACGAATGAGAAAACAGGATTTTTTTGAGTATTCGCCGTAAAATCCTTTTCTCATCCAGTTCATTGGGGGACACTGCTCCCATCCGTTTGTTTCATAGTTACATAGTTAGTACGGTTGAAAAAGACACATGTCCATCAAGTTCAATCAAAGGAATGGGAAAAGGGAAGGTAAAAATTTCTACACATAGGAGCTAATATTTTTTTGTTCTAGGAAATTATCTAAGCCTTTTTTAAAGCCATCTACTGTCCCTGCTGTGACCAGCTGCTGCGGTAGACTATTCCATAGATTCACAGTTCTCACAGTAAAGAAGGCTTGTCGCCTCTGCAGGTTGAACCTTTTTTTCTCCAGACGGAGGGAGTGCCCCCTTGTTTTTTGAGGGGGTTTTAAATGGAACAGGATTTCACCATATTTTTTGTATGTGCCATTCATATATTTATATAAGTTAATCATGTCCCCCCTTAGTCGTCTCTTTTCAAGGCTAAATAGGCTTTTAATCTTTCCTCATAACTTAGATTCTCCATGCCCCTTATTAGCTTCGTTGCTCTTTTTTGTATTTTTTCCAACTCCAGGACATCCTTTCTATGAACTGAAGCCCAGAACTGAACTGCATATTCTAGATGAGGCCTCACTAAAGCTTTGTAAAGTGGTAATATTATATCCCTGTCCCGCGAGTCCATGCCTTTTTTTAATACATGACAATCTTGCTGGCCTTTGAAGCAGCTGATTGACATTGCATGCTGTCATTTAGTTTCTGGTTTACAAGTACACCCAGATCCTTCTCAACAAGTGAATCCCCCAGTGTAGTCCCCTTAGGACATATGATGCATGCAGGTTGTTGGTACCCAGATGCATAACTTTACATTTATCTACATTAAAACTCATTTGCCAACTGGATGCCCAAACACTTAGTTTGTTTAAATCCGCCTGCAATTCACGAACATCTTCCATCGACTGAACTATATTACATAGCTTGGTGTCATCTGCAAAAATAGAAATCGCTCTATTAATCCCATCCTCTATATCATTAATAAATAAGTTGAATAATAGTGGTTCCAGCACTGAACCCTGGGGTACACCACTTATAACTGGGGACCATTCAGAGTAGGTATCATTGACCGCAAACTCTCTGGATACGGTCCTTGAGCCAATTTTCAATCCAATTACAAACTATACTTTCTAAACCTATAGTCCTTAATTTACCCGATTTTGTATTTTTCAAATGCCCTTTTTTTTTGTCATGTATTGCTTTTTTTTATTGAAGGTGTAAGTCATGTGGGGTTTAATTTTAGTAATTTATACTTGTTACCTATGAGTAATTATAGTGCAAAATGTATTCCTAAAGTAGATTTGAAAATCTCCCATTTATCATTTGTTCTATTATTTGACATTAGTTCTTCCCAGTCTATATCCTGAATTGCAGCCCTCATCTTGGGGAAATTGGCCTTCTTAAATTTAAGTGTTTTTGCCCTCCCAGCCTGTTTTTTTTTTGTTTTTTTTTTATACAGCATAAGTAAAATGTAACTATATTGTGATCACTGTTAGGGTATGTTCACACACTAGCTGGCTTTTACGGCTGAAATGACAGCCTGTTTTCAGAAGAAAACAGCTGCGTCGTTTCAGCCGTAAATGCTCCTCCTCGTAATATATGAGGCGTCTGTGACGCTCGTATATCTTGAGCTGCTCTTCATTGAGTTCAATGAAGAACGGCTCAAATTACGTGGCATAGAAGTGCCCTGCACTTCTTTGCCGAGGCAGTCAATTTACGCGTCGTCGTTTGACAGCTGTCAAACGACGATGCGTAAATTACAGGTCGTCTGCACAATACGTCGGCAAACCCATTCAAATGAATGGGCAGATGTTTGCCGACGTATTGTAGCCCTATTTTCACGAACATTGACATTCCCAACAATCCCTGCATTATTAGAAATGACCAGATCCAACAGAGCTTCACCTCTAGTCGGGTCTTCCACAAACTGGCCCATAAAATTTTCCTGCAACAGGTTGAGGAAATGTCTCCCCTTTGCAGTTGTAGCCGAACAATGACACCAATTAATATCCCGGTAATTTAAATCTCCCATTATCACTACTGTACCCGCCTGCGCAGCCTGCTCCATCTGTTTACATAGCTGACCTTCCATCTCCTCAGTTATATTGGGGGGGGGGGGGTCTATAGATTACACCAAAAGTAAGTTTTTTTCAGTGTATAGATAGATAGATAGATACTTTATCCCAAAAAGGGAAATTGGTTCACAGTTGTAACTCCCATTTACAGTACATATAATAAAAAAGCATTCTGACACATATTATAAAGTGCAATAGCCTTTGGCATAAAACATCTTAAATCGTTCTTTACTACATCGAAATTGTAGCAATCTATCACTAAAACAGTTTTGTTTATAGATTTAAAATATGTAACGAATGCAGCTCCTCTACTTTAATTGCACTAATCTTCCTTAACCCCTTCAGGACACAGCCTGTTTTGGCCTTCAGGACGCAGCCAATTTTTTCAAATCTGACATGTTTCACTTTATTGGTAATAACTTCGGAATGCTTTTACCTATCCAAGCGATTCTGAGATTTGTTTTCTCGTGACACATTGGACTTTATGTTACTGGCAAAATTTGCTCGATACATTAAGTATTTAATTGTGAAAAACACCCAAATTTTGCGAAAAATTGCAAAAATTAGCATTTTTCTAAATTTATATGTATCTGCTTGTAAGACAGATGGTAATACCACACAAAATTGCTAATTAACATCCCCCATATGTCTACTTTAGATTGCCATTGTTTTTTGAACATCCTTTTATTTTTCTATGACATCACAAGGCATAGAACTTTAGCAGCAATTTCTCACATTTTCAAGAAACTTTCAAAAGGCTATTTTTTCAGGGACCAGTTCAGTTGTGAAGTGGATTTTAGGGCCTTATATATTAGAAACCCTTGATAAGTCACCCCATTTTAAAAACTTCACCCCTCAAAGTATTCAAAACAGCATTTAGAAAGTTTCTTAACCCTTTAGATGTTTCACAGGAATTAAGGCAAAGTAGATGTGAAATTTTCAAATTTCTTTTTTTTTTTTTTGCAGAAATTAATTTTTCATCTATTTTTTTTTGTATAACACAGAAAGTTTTACCAGAGAAACACAACTCAATATCTATTGCCCACATTCTGCAGTTTTTAGAAATACCCCACATGTGGCCCTAGTGCACTTATTGACTGCAGCACAGGCCTCAGAAACAAAGGAACACCTAGAGGATTTTGGGGCCTCCTTTTTTATTAGAAAATATTTTAGGCACCATGTCGGGTCTGAAAGGCTCTTGCGGCGCCAAAACAGTGGAAATCCCCCAAAAGTGACCCCATTTCGGAAACTATACCCCTTGAGGAAATTATCTTGGGGTATAGTGAGCATTTTGACCCCACAGGTTTTTTGGAGAAATTATTGGAAGTAGGCCGTGAAAATTAAAATCTACATTCTTTCAAAGAAAATGTAGGTTTAGCTAATTTTTTCTAATTTCCACAAGGACTAAAAGGAGAAAATGCACCACTACATTTGTAAAGAAATTTCTCCCGAGTAAAACAATACCCCACATGTGGTAATAAACGGTTGTTTGGACAAACGGCAGGGCTTAGAACGGAAAGAGCGCCATTTGGCTTTTGCAGCTCAAATTTAGCAGGAATGGTTTGCGGAGATCACGTCGCATTTGCACAGCCCCTAAGGGACCAAAACAGTGAAAACACAAAAAAAGTGACTCCATTTACCAAACTACACCCCTTGAAGAATCCATATAGGGGTGTAGTGAGCACTTTGAACCCATAGGGGTTTCATAGATTTTATTAGAATTGGGCAGTGAAGAAAAAAAAAAACCTTTTTTTCCAATAAGACGTAGCTTTAGCTCAAAATTTTTCATTTTCTCAACAAATAAAGGAATAAAAAAAAAACAACATTTGTAAAGCAACTTCTCTGGAGTACGGACATACCCCATTTGTGGTCATAAACTGGCGTTTGTGCACACGGCAAGGATCAGAAGAGAAGGACCGCCATTTGGCTTTTGGAGCACAGATTTTGCTGGATTGGTTTCTTGACACCATGTCACTTTTGCAAAGCTCCTAAGGTGTCAGTACAGTGGAAACTCCCCAAAAGTGATTCCATTCACAAAACTACACCCCTTGAGGAATTCATCTAGGGGTGTAGTGAGCATTTTGACCCCACAGGTGTTTGATAGATTTTATTAGAATTGGGCAGTGAAAATGAAAAAAAATCCTTTTTCTTCAATAAGACGTAGTTTTAGCTGAAAATGTTTCATTTTCTCAACAAATAAATGAAAAAAAGCACCACAACACTTGTAAAGCAACTTCTCCTGTGTACGGCAATACCACATATGTGGTCATAAACGGCTGTTTGGGCACAGAGTACGGCTCCGAAGGGAAGGAGCGCCATTTGGCTTTTGGAGTACAGATTTTGCTGGATTGGTTTCTGGGCGCTATGTCGCATTTGCAAAGTCCCTGTGGGACCAAAACAGTGGATCCCCCCCAGAAGTGACCCCATTTTGGAAACTACACCCTTCAAGGTATTCACTTAAAGAGGCTCTGTCACCAGATTTTGCAGCCCCTATCTGCTATTACAGCAGATGGGCGCTGCAATGTAGATTACAGTAACGTTTTTATTTTTAAAAAACGAGCATTTTTGGCCAAGTTATGACCATTTTTGTAATTATGCAAATGAGGCTTGCAAAAGTCCAAGTGGGTGTGTTTAAAAGTAAAAGTCCAAGTGGGCGTGTATTATGTGCGTACATCGGGGCGTTTTTAATACTTTCACTAGCTGGGCGCTCTGAAGAGAAGTAACATCCTCTTCTCTTCAGAACGCCCAGCTTCTGACAGTGCAGATCTGTGACGTCACTCACAGGTCCTGCATCGTGACGGCCACATCGGCAGCAGAGGCTACAGTTGATTCTGCAGCAGCATCAGCGTTTGCAGGTAAGTCGATCTTACCTGCAAACGCTGATGCTGCTGCAGAATCAACTGTAGCCTCTGCTGCCGATGTGGCCGTCACGATGCAGGACCTGTGAGTGACGTCACAGATCTGCACTGTCAGAAGCTGGGCGTTCTGAAGAGAAGAGGCTGTTACTTCTCTTCACAGCGCCCAGCTAGTAAAAGTATTAAAAACGCCCCGATGTACGCACCTAATACACGCCCACTTGGACTTTTACTTTTAAACACACCCACTTGGATTTTTGCAAGCCTCATTTGCATAACTACAAAAATGGTCATAACTTGGCCAAAAATGCTCGTTTTTTAAAAATAAAAATGTTACTGTAATCTACATTGCAGCGCCTATCTGCTGCAATAGCAGATAGGGGTTGCAAAATCTGGTGACAGAGCCTCTTTAAGGGTGTAGTGAGCATATTAACACCACAGGTGATTGGCAGAAATTGGTGTGCACTCGATGTTGCAGAGTGAAAATTGGATTTTTTCTATAGATATGCCAATATGTGGCGCCCAGCTTGTGCCACTGGAGACACACACCCCAAAAATTGTTAAAAGGGTTCTCCCGGGTATGGCGATGCCATATATGTGGAAGTAAACTGCTGTTTGGGCACACTGTAGGGTTCAGAAGGGAGGTAGCGCCATTTGGCTTTTGGAGCGTGGATTTTGCTTGTAGTAGTTTTTGTTTTGAGTCTTACTGGTGTTTCCGTTTATAATGTGCGGGTACATGTAAGCCGGGCGGAGTATATAAGGGGCATAGTCAGGTGGTATAGTGGGGTAAACAAAAACAATAAAATAATCCATAGATGTGTGTTACGCTGTGACACTCCTTTCTGCACAGGCCGGTGTCGCACTGATAAACTGTGTCCTTTCTTATCCCCCTTTTGGTCCACACTCCGCACCTTTGCAGTTTGAGGAATTTTGCTGAGAAGTGTTGTCCTGGTATAATACGGGCACCCTCGCTTCCAGCAGATATGTTTGGGCCCTCCCCTTCCTGGTTCCCTAATTTTAGGGGCCTTGATAATTCGCCACTTGAAACAGAAGAAACGTTCCCCTCGGGCCGGCACATCTGCATATTTTTATTTCCTGGCTTATTGGAGCCTTAACTAATTTTATTTTTTCATAGACTTAGTGGTATGAGGGCTGTTTTTTTTGCGGGACGAGCTGTAGTTTTTATTGGTACCATTTTGGGGTACATGTGACTTTTTTTTTGATCACATGTTATCCTTTTTTTTTTTTCTGGGAGGCCAGGTGACCAAAAAACAGCAATTCTGACATTATTTTTTAATTCTTTTTATACAGCGTTCCCCACGCGTTATAAATTACATGTTAGCTTTATTCTGCGGGTCAGTCCGATTCCGACGATACATAATTTATAGAACTTTTTTATGTTTTACAACTTTTTGCACAATAAAATAACTTTTGTAAAGAGAATGGATTTTTTCTGTCGCCATGTTGTGAGAGCCATAACGGTTTTAATTTTTTCGTTGACGGAGGTGTATGAGGGCTTATTTTTAGCGAGACGAGTTATAGTTTTTATAGGTACCATTTTTGGGTACATGCGACTTTTTGATCACTTTTTATTTCAATTTTTGGAAGACAAAGTGACCAAAAAATAGCAATTGTCAGTATTTTTTCTTTTTTACGGCGTTCACTGTGCGGAATAAATAACATTTATATTTTTATCGTTTAGGTCGTTACGGTCGCAGCGATACCAAATATGTATGGCTTTATTATTTTTTTCAATAATAAATGACTTGATAAAGGAAAAAGGGGGATTGTGTTTTGTGTTATTATTTGAAACTTTTATTGTATTTTTAAAACTTTTTATTTTTACTTTTTTTACACTTTTTTTTTTTCTTTAGTCCCACTAGGGAACTTGAAGGTCCAACTGTTTGTTTGATGTTCTAATACATTGCACTACCCATGTAGTGCAATGTATTAGAACTGTCAGTTGTTCACTGACAGCAAGCCGATCAGGCTCCGCCTCCGGGCGGGGCCTAATCGGCTAACGTAATGGCAGATAGGAAGCCTTTGTTAGGCTTCCGGTTGCCATACCAATCGGCCCCCGCAATCGCGTAGCGGGGTGCCGATGTTGCTATAACAACTTAAATGCGGCAGTCACTATTGACTGCCGCAATTAAGGGGTTAATCGGTTCGGATCACCGCTGTGATCCGACCCGATGTTTTCCCCCAGTACTAAGGCTGCTAGTAGCCGCCTGTACTGGGAGATGCCGGGCTGCGGGGAGCGTCTGTGTGCTCTGTTAGGAGCACACGTGGATTAACGGGCTGCAGGCACAACGACCAGCTTTGCAACCCGTTAATCTACGTGAAGGGGTTAATAACCTTTTGTTTAATACCTCCTCAAATAACGGCACCTCACTAACCATGATCGCTTTTCCCTTTTTGATCACCACCTTTAATTTATTCTTTTCCGCTTCTCTGATATTACCTCCCTAAATAACGGCACCATAAAATATAATGGTAGCGACCACAGAGTTATAAAACATTAGCATAATTTTATTATACACATTAAACGAGCGCAAATTACGTAAATAATACAACCGGCTCATTGCCTTTTTGTACACCTTTTCTGTATTCTCGATCCAATCCAAATTCTGGTCCAAATATTTGTACGAACGCACTCTCTGCTCTTCCTGATTTAGAATAGACTGTCTCCTTTTTTCCTGCGTAAATCGATAATCATTTCTTGTGTTTTCCCAATATTTCATTCCAACCCATTATCCACACTCCATTTAACAATTTCAGATATCACATCCCTATATTCTTTATCACAGCCTCCCTTTACCGCCCCAAAAATTACAGAATCATCAGAGAATTTCTGCAGATGACAACTTCCAGTATTGTACCTTAAATCTGCCGTATATATCGCAAATAAAAACGGCGATAACAGTCCCCTGTGGTGCTCCAATATCACTTATTTCTATCCTCGATGTACATTCCCCACTATGCACACACTGGGGGCATCCCCTTAAATAATCAGAAAGCCAGTTAGACACTCTAGAGTTAATTTGCATTCCTTCCAATTTATTTTCCATTAGGTCCGGCCTTATAAAGTTAAAAGCAATAGAAAAGTAAAAAAAAAAATAACTCTCACTATCACCCCCTGCGTCTTCAAAAAAGTGAGCCCTATGTAAAAAAATATAAAACTGCGTGCTCCACCCAAATTCTACGTTTATAAGCTAACTGTAAAGGATCCTCGTGTTCTACCACAACTGATTTAAGGTACGCTAACATCAGCCTTTCAAATACCATCATATGAGAAGTTAATACCACTGGTTGATCACCCACCCTCAACGGTTTAGCTATTTTAGGAATTGGGACTATACGAGATGTTTTCTATACTTTCGGTACTTTTTCCATCATCAAACTCCAATTATATAAATCCGCTGTTATTTCACACAATGCATCAGCACAAGTTTTTAGTACCCTAGTACTAATCCTATCCGGGCCTGGAGCCTTCCTTAGACTTAATTTTTTTTAACTGTTCTCCCACATCGTCCGCTGACTCAATAAAAACCCCAGTACCACATCCATCTCCATCTTGCATCATCTTTTCAGATCATATTCGATTTTAATCTTACGATCCACTATACCATCTCCAACATTTGAAAATCTGTTAAAATAATCATTCAATTCATTTAATTTTTCCTCATCCATATCGACTATCTTTTGTTTGTTCTTCATCCCTGTTATGGCCTTCATTCCTAACCAAACCTCACTCACATTATTTTTAGCAAGTTTGAGCTCCAGTTTCCTTTTATATGCCTCCTTACTTTCTTTTATTTTATACTTCAACTCACTTTTCACTATTTTGATCGCTTCATCATCCCGATCTCTCTAGGCTTTTTTCTCTCTATTCCGTAACTCCTTGAGATCCTTTCCTACCCATTGTGTGTCATTTTCAAAACACTTCACTTGCACCTGAGGTACGATTATATCAGTGCAAAAGTTAATATAATATGTTCTGTAACCTCATTAATATCGCATCCGTCTACCCCAACGCCAAAAACGCCCAAATCCGTTACTTCAAAACAAGCTTTTAACCTCTCCTCTCTTTCCTTGGTCCATTTTCTTACATGTTTCATTTCAACCAGGTTTGCTTTTACAATTGGGCAATATACAGGCCGACCTAATACCAAATTATGGTCCGAACGACCCAACGGCGGTAGTTTATCGGTACGATATGCTTTCTTCATGTTGGCATACAACAAGTCCAGCGTTCTGTCGCCTCTTGTTGCACCTTCCACATACTGCATAAAATTTGGTAAGACAAATCAGTGACACATGATTAAAATCCCCTGTTAATACAAAAAAACAGTCAGGATATACAGTTAAGATACCTGATATTACAGATGATAAAACATCACACGCCACTTTAGCGTCCCCAGACGGCGGAATATACACCACCCCCACCATCACAACATTAAATTCCCTCGGCAAGTAATATGGTCTTATTCCCACCACAAGCAATTCAATATCGATACTACAATAAGTCTTTTTAACAGTGATGTGCCCTGGATGACACCATTTACTATTACTATGTACAGTACCACTCATCGCCCTTTTTCTTCCCTGTACTCTCAAAGTCTCTATCCGCTCTTACTAATTAGAACCCTGGAACTTCAATACTCGCATCGGTTATATCACTGTGGAGCCACGTCTCTGTAAAAGCTAAAATACTACACTCCCTCACATCACGAACATACATCCCCATTGCAACCAGCTCATCCATTTTATTTCCTAGAGACCTCACATTCCCCATTAGAACAGATGGAAGCGCCGGTTTTTACCTCCTTCTTTTTGCCCGTACCTTATGGCCTGACCCTGCACCCCCTAAATGGCCTCCACACATCCCTAGGAATCCTCACTAATTTAGTAATACCTTTTGGCACATCCTTGCGAATCTGCATTAGCTCTCTCCTTGAATATTTAATCAAAACAATGGTACCCCTGTTAACAGCCGCAGAAAAAAAAATCGGTGCCTGTTTAACCCCTTCAGGACTGAACCTGCTTTGGCCTTGTGGATGCAGCCAATTTTTTTCAAATCGGACATGTCACTTTTTCGTGGTAATAACTTGGGAATGCTTTAACCTATCCAAGCGATTCTGAGATTTTCTCGTGACATATTGTACTGTATGTTAGTGGAAAAATTTGATCAATAAATTCAGTATTTGTTTGAAAGTCACCAAACTTTAGAGAAAATTTGCAAAAATTAGCATTTTTCTAAATTTAAATGTATCTGCTTGTAAGACGGAGTAATACCACACACAATAGTTACTAATTAACATTTCCCATATGTCTACTTTATGTTGGCATCGTTTTTTGAACATCCTTTTAGTTTTTTTAGGACGTTACAAGGCTTAGAACTTTAGCAGCAATTTCTCACATTTTCAAGAAAATTTCTAAGACCTATTTTTATAGGTATTAGTTCAGTTCTGAAGTGGCTTTTGTGGGCCTTCTATATTAGAAACCCCCATAAGTCACCCCTTTTAAAAACTGCACCCCTCAAAGTATTCAATACAGCATTTAGAAAGTTTCTTAACCCTTTAGGTGTTTCACAGGATTAAAGCAAAGTAGAGGGGAAATTTACTAATTTTTTTGTCGGAAAATCCATTTTAGCCCATTTTTTTTCTTTAACACAAAAGGTTTTACCAGAGAAACGTAACTTAATATTTATTGCCCAGATTCTGCAGTTTTAGAAATAACCCATATGTGGCCCTAGTGTGGTAATGGACTGAAGCACAGACCTCCGAAGCAAAGGAGCACCTAGAGGATTTTGGGGCCTCCTTTTTATTAGAATATATTTTAGGCACCATGTCAGGTTTGAAGAGGTCTTGTAGTGCCAAAACAGTGGAAACACGCCCAAAACGACACCGTTTGGCAAACTACACCCCTCAAATAATTCATCAAGGGGTATAGTGATCTTTTTAACCCCACAGGTTTTTTGCTGAATTTAGTGGAATTAGTCCGTAAAAATGAAAATCTAATTTTTTTGCCCCCAATAAAACGTAGAAATTATCAATTTTTACAAGGAATAAAGAAAAAGTGCGCCCCGAGATTTGTAAAGCAATTTCTCGTGATTACGGCAATTACCCCGTTTGTGGTAATAAACGGCTGTTAGGACACATGGCAGGGCTCAGAAGGGAAGGAGCGCTATTTGGCTTTTGTAGCTCAAGTTTACTCAATTGGTTTTCGGGTGTCAAGGCGCATTTGCAAAGCCCCTGAGGGACCAAAACACCCCCCAGAAGTGACCCCATTTGGAAAACTACTGCCCTAAAAAGAATGTCTAGGAGCATAGTGAGCATTTTGATCCCATAGGTTTTTTGCTGAATTTAGTGTAATTAGGCAAAACTTCAATTTGTATTTTTTTTATACGGCGTTCACCGTGCGCTATAAATGGCATATTTAATTTATTCTGTTGGTCTATGCGATTACGGCGATACCATATGTATATAGGTTTTTTATGTTTTACGCTGTTTGCACGATAAAATCAGTTTTAAAAAAATTATTTAGTTGTGTTGTGTCGCCATATTCTAACAGCCACAACTTTTTTTATTTTTCCATCAGGAAAGCTGTGTGAGGGCTTGTTTTTTGTGGAACAAACTAGTTTTTATTGGTACAATTTTTGGGTACATGCGACTTTTTGATTCCTATTTATGCAATTATTTGACAGCTGAAGTGACTCCGGTATAGTTTTTTTATGGCGGGATAAATTACATTATTTTTTTATAGTTCAAGCCGTTACGAATGTGGCGATACCAATTATGCATAGTTTTATTTTATTTTTTTTCATATTTTTGCTCATAAAGGACTTTATAAGGGAAAAAGGGCGATTTTTCAAATTTTACTTTTGTACATTTATATTGTAGCTTTTTTTTTTTTTTCTTCTTTTAGTCCCAATAGGGACTTGAAGATCCAATTGTTGGATCGTTGTTATAATACCTGTCAGTTTCACACTGAGAGGATGTATATTAGGTCCTTCCTCCAGCAGGACCTAATCACCTTCCATAGATGGCAGTCCGGAAGCCTTTATTAGGCTTCCGGTTGCCATAGCAATCGGCCCCCGCAATCACGTAGCGGGGTGCCGATGTTGCTATAACAACTTAAACGTGGCGGTCGCTATTGACTGCCGCATTTAAGGGGTTAATTGGTTCGAATCACCGCTGTGATCCGACCCAATGTTTTCCCCCAGTACTAAGGCTGCTAGTAGCAACCTGTACTGGGAGATGCCGGGCTGCGGGACCGCCTGTGTGCTCTGTTAGGAGCCCCTTTATATTAACTGGTTGCAGGCACAAGGACCAGTGCTGCAGCCCATTAATCTACGTGGGGTGGTCGGGAAGGGGTTAAAATCCGCGAACAGTTCCTTTTTTCCTCCAGGATACTGAGGTCCCTTTGGACTTCCAAAGTCCTGAGTGTCAGCTATCTCCATGGAATAACCAGATGTTTTAGGGTCCGATGAAAAATCAGATTCCCCCAACTGCATCCTCAATAACCATAGTACTGGAAGTAAGGAAAACCGCGTTTGGCAAAAAAAGGCCTCCTAATCCCTCCATCCTTTTTCGTACTGGTTGCCTCATCAATCCCGGCATGGGCCCCTCTGTCATTGCTGGCAATGAAAGGTCAATGGCGGACAGTCGCCTGTAGCCCATAAAACAGGCTCCTGTATGTTCATGACAAATCCGTGATACAGCCCCCGATATCTCCACTAGCTTCTATTGGACAGTTGTTGATACTGACCCCCTCCCAAAGCAACTTTCACCTCTCCAGCAGGCCTCCAGCAGATTACCCGATATTCTCCAGGCACCCAGCAATCTGTACTTATTGCCTTTATTCACAGTCACTTCTGGTCCGTGCTCTCTCACAGCCGGACCAACACTTCCTCCAGCTTCTTTCCAGGCACTCTGCTGTCTTTCACTGCTGGCCCCCTGCGGTTTAGGTCAGTGCACCTCCCTTTACCTCCCTTTTGTAATTCCACCCACAAGGTTTCAATCTCCTCACAATCTTCACCCACTATTCTCTTTCACACTCTCCTTCATATCACTTCTCACATACAGACATACACCACCACCTTTCCTATTTGTCCTGTCTTTCTGAAAAAGTGTAAAACCCTGTAGATTTACAACCCAATCATGAGAAGTCTAGCCATGTTTCAGCAACACCAACTAGATCTATATTATTTGGGAATTTTTATTTTCATTGCTGTTTTGTAACAAAATTAACTCCCAATCCCGTTGTCTAGTCCTCTCCCCACAGTCTGTTTCTCCCCCCACCAATATAGTCTGACCCCTCTCTAACCTGACTTCCCCTTTATTTTCTACTTTGACCTCCCTCCTCAGCCCTAGTTTAAATACTCTGCCACCCCAGCTGGAATTCACGCTTTTTAGTTTAGAGTTCGTTTAAGGGATTCCCCTCTCGTGTTTTGACGTACTTCTTACCTTGTATCTGTTTCTCATACTGTTGCGAACAGACTGAATAGCTCTGTGTCTATCGGCAGGGTATATCCTCTAGGAGTCACCTTTTTATTTCATCGTTTCAAGCCTACTAGTGGCAACAGCATTTACCCACTGTCCGTTTTCCCCAATGATCTGGACAAGAAAAGGATTTTACCATGAGTACTCAAAAAAAAAATCCTGTGTTTTTTCTTTTTGCCTGCACAGTTTGAGGGTAAAAATAAATAAATTAAGCCCCATGCACACGACCGTGGAAAAACTCTAACTGTGGACTGTAATACGGTACGCAATTACGGACGCGCCCGGTTCTATTGACCGCGGACACCTTTACGTAGCGCTACGGAAAGGTGTCCGTGCCATAGAACCGTGCCGGGAAATATGGTGCGTGTCCTACTTTTCGGATTTTGCGGGCAGTGCTCCCATACTTTGTATGGAAGTAATGGCACGAAAATGCTGCGCGTCGGCGGCCGGCTGTACCCGCAATTTCGGGCTGTGGTTATGGGCACAGCCGTGTGCATGAGGCCTTATTGAGTAATTTATTTCGACAGCGTAAATATAGAAAAAAAAGCATTTTTGGACGATTTAATTTTTTTTAGTTACCCTCTTGATTGCATTATCGGCTAAGTCCCCATTGATCACGCTGTGGTCACGGACCTCGGCAACGAAAGGGTTAAACGGATGGGATCGTAGGTCCCGGCAATCCTGGCCGTATTTATGAGGCTTCTCTAAGTACAGGAGCTGTTGGTAAGAACTCCTGCTTATAGAATGAGTGCTCATTGCTATGCACCGCCTTCAGAAGCTGCACCGCCCGCCTTCAAAAGTCAGTGGGTGGTCAGTAAGGGGTTTATACTGATTCAATGTAAATCTGAGAAATGATCATGTTCCATTGCACACTGTATTAGTGAGGTATCTTCCCATAAAAGCCTTGCTTCTAGGTAATAAATAATACAGTGCCTAATGCAGAAACCATACAGCGGCACTGGGATTGCCTACAGGTTTGTAGCATCGACCCATAGTATTTCTTTATTTTTTTATTTTATTTTTTTATTTTTTTTGCAGGATGATGAACAACATAGACCAAGTTTTCGTCCAGGCTTGGAAGGTGGCAGCTCAGAGGAGGAATCTTCAAACGAAATACAAAGTGTTCCTTATGATATGTTGGCTTGTAGACAGTCTGCAGAAGGCTATGTTTGTTCACCTGGAGAGTCATTGCCTGTTGGTATGTGCACTACTTTTCTCAGTGATAATGGTAAACGTGATCTATTAATACCATTGGGTTAACCTACGTACTATGATTAGTGTTAGGGTCCTGTCATAGACCTATTGTTTCTCTATAGTGTAATTTCACCTGTACATTAGTACTCTTTAACCCCTTAGTGACTGTGCCCGTTTTAGCCTTAAGGACTGGGCCATTTTTTTCCCAAATCTGACTTGTCACTTGAAGTGGTAATAACTTTAGAATGCTTTTTATTTTTTATTTTTTTCAAGTGTTTGAGATTTTCTCGTGACACAGTGGTAAAATTTGGTCGATACTTTCATGGTTTGTGTGAAAAACACAAATTTAAAGAATTTGCAAACATTTGCGTTTTCATAAATGTAAATGTATCTGCTTGTAAGACACAGTAACACCACACAAAAGTTACTAGTTATTGTTTACCATATGTCTGCTTTATGTTTGCATTGTTTTTTGAACGTCTTATTTTTCTAGGATGTTACAAGGCTTAAAACTTTAGCAACAATTTCTCACATACTCAAGGTTTCATTATATTCATATAACAATTCATTATTGTTTCTGGCTAACACGGTACTGCACTATTTTTTTTACTGTACTTCACATATTCAAGTAAATTTCAAAAACCTTTTTTGAGGGTTCAGTTATGAGCTGGTTTTGACGGCCTTCTATATTAGAAACCCCCTATAAATCATCCCATTTTAAAAACTGAACCCCTGAAAGTATTCAATACGGCATTTAGAAAGTTTCTTAACCCTTTATGCATTTCATAGGAATTAAAGCTTAGTGGAGGTGAAATTTACAAATGGCATTTTTTTTTTTTTTAGCAGAAAGTCCGTTTTAATAAAAAAAATTCTGTAACACAGAAGGTTTTACCAGAGAAACACAACTCCATATTTATTGCCCAGATTCTGCAGTTTTTAGAAATATCCCACATATGGCCCTAGTGTGTTAATGACGAAGCAGCAGCCTCAGAAGCCAAGGAGTACATAGAGGATTGTGGGGCCTCCTTTTTATTAGAGTATATGTTAAGCACCATTTTGGGTTTAAAAAGGTGTTGTGGGGCCAAAACAAAGGAAATACCCCCCCTAAAGACACCATATGGCAAGCTACACCCCTCAAGGAATTTATCAAGGGGTGTAGTTAGCACTGACCCCCACAGGTTTTTTGCTGAATTTATTAGGCAAATAACAAAAACATAGATTTTCATTTTCACTGCCTAATTCCACTGTCATTTTAGTTCAGATTTTTCCATTTTCACAATAGATAAAGGAGAAAAAGAATCCCAACATTTGTAAAGCAACGTCTTCTGAGTACGGCAATACCTCATATGTGGTAATAAACTGCTGTTTGGACACACAACATGGCTCAGAAGGGAAGGAACGCTATTTGGCATGCAGGCTTTGCTGGATTGTTTGTCGCATTTGAAAAACCCCTGAGTACAGTGGAAGCCCTGAGATTACAACATTTTGGAAACTACACTCCTCAAGGCATTTATCATTTGCCAGGACAAGACCGCTCAGAAGTGAAGAGCACCATTTGAGGCCTATTTTGGTGATTTTCACAGCATTGGCCCACAATTGCAAGGCTCTGAGGTCAAATAGTAAAACAAACCCCCAAGTAATGACCCCTATTTTAGAAACGACACCCCTTATGCCACTTTAAGGGGTGTAGTGAGCATTTTAACCCCACAGGTGATTTTACATTAGAAATTAATGCACAGTGGATCGTGCAAAGTGAAAATTGAGTTGTTTTTTTTTCCACCGATATGCCATTTTAATGCACAATATGTTGTGCCACTGAAGACCAATGCCTCATAAACTTTTAAGCCGGTTCTTCCGGGTATGGAGATGCCTTATATGTGGACGCGAACTGCTGTTTGGGCATGTTGTAGGGCTCTTAAGAGAGGAAGCGCCACTTGACTTTTGGAGCGCAGATTTTGCTTGGTGGTAGTTCTGTTTGGGGTTTTACTGGTATTTCAGTTTTCATATGTAAGCTGGTCAAAGTAAGTCAGGGCATAATAAGAGGGCATAATAATGGAGTAAATAATCGCTGATGCGTGGCCAGCGTCTCACTGAAATTGTGCCCAATCTTATCCGCTTTTGGAAAGCCCTGCACATTTTGTCGCTATAAATTTTTTTTACATTTTGTTTTCTCCATGGGATTTATGAGAGGGTTTATTTGTTGCGGGACAATCTGTAGTTTTCATTTGGTACAGTTTTGGGGTACACTTAATTTTTTTTTTATTTTCGATTTCATTTTTTGGCAAGCAAGGTGACCAAAAACGATCTATTCTGCCTTTTTTTTTTTTTTTTTTTTTTAACATAGTGTTTACCGTGAGCTATAAATGACAATTTTACTTTATTCTGCGGGTTGATACACATAAGGCGATACCATATGTATATAGTTTTTCTATGTTTTACGGCTGTGTCGACGAAGAAATAAAAAAAGATGGCTTTTGGAAGGTGGGGAGGAAAAAACTCAAATTGGCTGTGTCATTAAGGGGTTAAGACGTTTTTATTTTTTATATTTTTTTTTAACAAAATTTTTTCAAGTCGTATGTACCCAAAATGGTATTAAATAAAAATGACAGCTCACCTTGCAAAAAACAAGCCCTCATACTGTTCCATTGACGGAAAAATCAAGTTATGGCTCTCTGAATATGGTGACCATTGTTTTTTTTTGTTTTTTTAACAGTTGTTTTTATGATGTTCTACAAAAGAAAAGTGTGTCAATTTATCGCCGTATTCGTATTGACCCTCGATGCAGGAGTCACTATTTCCCCTCTTCCCCCATTCAACGCTAAAATTTTTCCCAGTTTATCTTTTGGTACAATAGAGTGCCATTTAAAAACTACAACCCTTCCTGCAAAAAAAAACCCAAAAAAATGGTGAAAGGTGTAACCTTTATGGCATATCCACACTAGGGATGCATCGAAACACAGCTCAGTATAGTAACACATGAATGTATGAGAGCGGGGCTGCTGCTGTGTAATACAGCCATTGCCCCGCTCCTGACAAGTGCGTGCCGACAGGATGATGTGATGCGGCCAGCGTTGCACTAATGAGCGCCGGCACTGAAGACAGAACATGGCGGGCGCACTGCAAAACACCCCCATGTTCTGTCTTCAGTGCCTGAACTGCCGCTCATTAGTGCAGCGCCGGCCGCATCTCCTCAGCTTGGTCTGCTGATACAGCTTCCAAGCGATCCCTGAGTTTTTGCTCCCTTTTACGGGTTCCCGTCTCTTTGGACCTAGATTGGATGAAATGATCTCAGATGCCACATTTGACAAGACAATCCATCTTCCTCAAAGCATGGTCAAACTAACTACTCTAGCCAAAAGGTGTGTCCTCGTTTTCAGTCCTTTCTTGGGTTCTCCAACACCATGTCTCCCAGGCCAGTCTCACCAGGATCAGAAGGCCAAACCTTCCTTCAAAGCTTGCCAGGCTAAGCAACCCCAGTCCCACCTGCGATAAATGGAGCCGGCAAGGCCACTTCCATCTGAAGGAGGGTCCCCACTTGATTCACCTTGGGTGGAGGACAGGCTTCTGCACTTCAAGGACGTCTGGCACTCTCACACTTCAGACGCCTTGGTTCAGGAGGTGGTATCCTCCTGGATACAAGATACAATTTGCCAGCCTTCCTCCAGAGCATTTCTTTCAGTCTGCTGTTCGATAGTCCCCTCTCCAGGACTACAGCCTTTTTTTGGGGAATCGAATCATCAAGTATTCCGGGGGTTTCTATTCCAACCTTTTTGTCGTGCCCAAAAAGAATGGCTCGGTGCGGCCCATCCTGAACCTCCAACATCTCAACGCACATGTTCGTCATTTGAGGGAATTTTATTTTCTCAGTGTACATCAAGGACGTGTATCTGCTTAACCCC
The DNA here is from genome assembly GCF_050947455.1 of Rhinoderma darwinii. Classification (NCBI taxonomy): domain Eukaryota; kingdom Metazoa; phylum Chordata; class Amphibia; order Anura; family Rhinodermatidae; genus Rhinoderma; species Rhinoderma darwinii. Next base: position 118,577,403 of record NC_134691.1, read on the forward strand.
ATTTGTCAAACTCCCCAGCGTTTTTGAACTTGGCAGATCGGGCTGCGGTCTCCTAAGGAATTGAGAGCCATTTTCCTGTGCCTGCTGCACTGGAAATTACCACTGTTAGGACACCCGGTCAATGTTCAAACAGACAATGCCGTGGCTTATCTAAATCACCAGGGCAGCACTTGCAGCATGACGTTAATGGCTGAGGTCGTGAAGATTCTGGCCTGGGCAGAAGCTCACATTTCGGCTATGACTGCAGTACACATTCGTGGGGTCGACAACTGTCTCACTAACTTTCTCGGTCGCGAATAGGTGGATCCTGAGGAGTTGTCTCTTCACAAGGAGGTATTCAACCAAATATGTCTCATGTAGGGCCACCCGCACGTGGACCTAATGGCCTTCAGATTCAATTGCCAGAACCCCCGCTTCATCTCCCAAGCAAGATTTTCGGAGGCTTGCGCCGTGGCACGACTTCAGTCTCCTGTATGTCGTCCCTCCTCCTGCTGCGGCTACTCTGACGGCTCAAGTCAGTGGGAATTCTTGCCATTCTGGTGGCCCCAGATTGGCTGTGCCGTTGTGGCTATGCGGATCATATGTCCCTGTTGGCAACGTCCCGTGGCGCTTGACTCTTCATCCAGAATTTCTCTCAGGGATCTCTACTCCACCAGAATTTGAGGTCGCTATGTTTAATGCCATGGTTGTTCAGATTGCAATTCTTAGAACTCGTGGTCTCAAAGTGCTTTTTCTCACTATGCTCAAAGCTAGGAAGCCTTCATTTGCTTATATCTACCGTCGTACCTAGAAGGCCTAACTTGGTGTGAGGATCGCAAGCTTCCCCTCTTGCACTTTGCGCTATTCAGAATTCTCTCCTTTTTGCGAGGTGGTCTGGGTTAGTGTTTGGCACTCGGCTCTCTGGGGCAGGTGTACACACTTTCCATCCTGTTCGGTCGACCGTTGGTATCTAAGGCTGATAAAGACTTTTTTGGGTGGGGTCGCTCATGAGGTTCCCTCTTGTTTTCTGCTGATCCCATTTTGGGATCCTAATATTGTTTTGTATGTCTTAGTCTATTCCCTTAACTTTTGCGACACACCTGCCTTCGTTTTCTGTCCTGGAAAGTTTTGTTTTTTTTCTGGTTCCGGTCTCAAAGTTCTCGGCTATTTTCTTTCGCCATTTTTGAATCTTCCTCAAGACAGGGTGGTGCTCTGCGCTGTGCCTTTATTTTTTGCCCAAGGTTTGTTTAGCCTCCCACCTAAATGAGGATATCCTACTGCTGTCTTTTTGTCCATCTCCCAGTCATCCGAGAGAGCGTTACCTCCACAACCTGGATGTTGTCAGACTTTTCTGTCACTGCTTCCTTCTGGAGGTAGGATTGCCTGTTCATATTCTCAGAGGGTCCCAGGAAGGGTTTCGCGGCCCCTGAGGCCACCATTGCTCGCTGGATTCGAATGATCGTTTGTGATGCTCATCGGGTTGGGGGGGGAATCGTTCCCCTTTTACGGTTATCCGCCCACTCTAGAGCGGTTGGAGCTTTCTGAGCCGTGCGCCATTTGGCTTCTGGCCTTTGCTTTTCAGTTGTGGAAGGCGATCATGTGGTCTTCTCTGCACACCTTTTACGTTTTACCAGGTGCACACCTTTGCTTTTGCAGACACTTCCTTAGGTTGCAAGGTCTTGCATGATTCTGCGAAATAGGTGACCATGTCAAGTGTTCTGTTCCCACACCTGGGGGCAACACTAGGACATCCCACGGTTTGTATCCCCAATGTAATGAACAAGAAAACAGGAATTTTTTTTAAGCACTCACCGTAAAATCCTTTAATCATTCAGTTCATTGGGGGACAAAGCCCCCACCCATTTGTCATGATTTTTCATTTCTCTCTCCTGTCTGTCATAATTATCTTAGCTTGTATCTGCTTCTCGTACACCTTGCGGACAGACTGAATAGCTCCGGGTCTGTGGGCAGGATATATCCTGTAGGAGGGGCCACTTTTTTTTCCTTGGCATCATGCCTCCTAGTAGCAACAGCATATATCCACTGTCTGTGTCCACCAACGAACTTGACGAGAAAATGATTCTTGCCTTCGGTGCTATGAGAATCCTGTCTTTGGATGAATCCACTACCCCCTCTCAGTAAGAAGCACCCTTGCGCCAGAGGCTAGTTTTTCCCAAACTATAGTGAGTTTGAGGAAGTCTTATGTAAGTAATAGACACCCTGACAGGCACATGATAGTTTTCAAAACGTACGAATATACTTTTTTTTCTTCCCAGAAGGCTTTCGTTTTCTAAATGGGCTGCCTATTTCACCATTCCAGCATCGCCTAGTGATTCGCTTGGACTCTCAAGCCAAGTCTGCCTTTCTAGTATCCAGTTCTGCCCTGCTTTTCAGCATTTGCCTTTTCCTGAGTTAGCAAGGCCTACCCGGTATGGGCAAAACCACTTCACTCTAGTATCTCGGAAGAAGCGCTGCAGGAGGATCTTGCTAATTTCTCTTCTCAGGTTATCCATAATTTGGAAAAATGTCAATGAAATAATTTCTGAATGTACTGGTGGTAACCGTTTTCAAATGCCTCATAACCGTATGCAACGTCAGCAGCCTTCTCTCTGTTCTCACAGTTTTCAGTACTCTCCTAATGTTTCCTCTGAGGGCATTCTCCTCCTCCTGAAGGTCAGACGAGATCAACAATTCCATGGACTCTAGATGCTCGTTGTTAAAGTTTAAGCCCACTTGGCAATAGCCTCCCAGGCTCAGTAACCTCTTATTCCGAGACCATTCGATGTCTGAGTGGGGGAACAACTTCTTTCCTTTCAGGGGATATGGTTTGCTCATGTGGATGACGCCTGGTTTTGTGAGGTGGTGTTCGGTATAGAAGAAAATTGATTTTTTTTTCCTTTCATTTCCACCTCGCATACTGGATTATGCTTGTTTTTTTTTTTTCTATGCTGTTCGTTCTTTTTTTCCTCCAGAAAGTGATCGTCCGAGTTCCTTGCTCCTGAGCGGTTTCAAGTATTCCACTCAACTTGTCAGTCCCCAAAAAGTATGGATCGGTCAGATCCGTTCTGGGTCTAAGGAGGCTAAACTGCTTTGCTCGGCACTGTTTAAGTCCTCGGATCCACCTGCCAGCATTTGTCTACGGTCCATGTGCCGGGAGTGGACAATTAGACTGCAGACTTCCTCAGTTGGGAATGGTCTCTTCCTCTGGAAATCTTCCTACAGATTTGGCAGAGCTGGCGCACCCAAGATGTGGATCTTCAGCTCAACCACAAGGTTTCAGCCTACATGCTAACGCCGTGATCATTTCTCGGAAGAGGTTCGCTCTTCTGTACTTCTTTCCTGTATTGTGTAGCGGGACGTCTATGGTGGCTCAACCCCTAAGAAGCCGCGATTGCTATTGAACGCAGCTTCTTAAAGGGGTTAGTCAGCAGGGTCACTGCGATTGGTCCCCGCTGAAGGAGCTGCAGCAACTGCTGTACGAGACAGCAGTTGTCACGGCTCCTGATATGTGGTGAGGACGGCCGAAATGTCCGTTCCCCCCCCCCCCCCCGTGATGTACTATTAGGTCATGGAGCTCGAACGATGCACGTACCATGACCTAATAGTACGTCAAGGAGCAGGAAGGGGTTAAGAAATAGAAATCTGCTGTTTTTGAATCCTTTGAGGGGTGCAGTTTTTAAAATGGGGTGATTTATGGGGACTTTACTAATTTGAGTCCCTCCAAGCCACTTCGGAACTGAACTGGTCCCTAAAAAAATAGGGTTTGGAAATTTTCATGAAAATGTGAGAAATTGCTGCTATAGTTATAATCCTTGTAACGTCCTACAAAAATAAAAGCACATTAAAAGAATGATGCCAACATAAAGTAGGCCTATGGGAAATGTTACAGTAAGTGTTTTGTGTGGTATTGCTATCTGTCTTACCAGCAGATACATTTAAAAAAAACCTGAGATCCCCCTCCCCCTAAAAAAGCTTTCTCATTATCTTAATGCTTTTCACAAACACTTAAAAAGGCTCTGTCTCCACATTATAAGTGCCCTATCTTCTACATAATATGATCAGCGCTGTAATGTAGATTACAGCAGTGTTATTTTATTTAGAAAAACGATCATTTTTGATGGAGTTATGACCTATATTAGCTTTATGCTAATGAGTTTCTTAATGGACAACTGGGCGTGTTTTACTATATGACCAAGTGGGCATTGTGGAGAGAGGTGTATGACGCTGACCAATCAGTGTCATACACTTCTCCCCATTCATTTACACAGCACATAGCGATATAGCTATATCGCTATGTGCAGCCACATAAACACACTATAACGTTACTGCAGTGTCCTGACCGTGAATATACATTACCTCCAGCCAGGACGGGATGTGTATTCAGAATCCTGATACTTCTGTAGTGTCTGTGGGATTTTTACAGCAAGGCAAGCGTAATCTCATTTTAAATGACAGGTTACATCGTAATCTCGCAAGATTACGCTTGCCTTGCTGTAAATATCACACAGACGCTACAGAAGTATCAGGATTCTGAATACACATCCCGTCCTGGCTGGAGGTAATGTTTTAATATATTATTTTTTTTTTTACACAATCATAAATAACGTTATACATTTGTTGTTAAGGTTGTAACGGTCGTGGCAATACCAAATATGTCTTATTTCATGTTTTGGGACTTATGTTTTAAAAAGTTTGTTTTGTAAAAAAAAAAATGTGTATTTGTATGTTTGTTTTGTTTTTACTTTTATTTTGTTTTATTTAACAATAAATGGTCTGCGGCATTCAAGGGGTTAACAGCGGAGAAAAGCGGATCGCGCATGGACACTGGCTGTCACACAGGATGAGAATGCTTGTCCTAATGCGCAAAGTATCCGCCGCTCAGGATGAGCATTCTCGTCCTGTGCCAGCAACCAGTTAAGGCTACGTTCACACGACCGTGGGAAACGTCCGTTATCAGAACAACGAAGTTCTTTTGGTGTATTCACACGGCCGGTTTTTAACGGCCTGTGACTACCAGCCGTCAAATGATAGGACATGTCCAATTTTTGGCCGTTTTCACGACCAGACGGCTCCCATAGAAGTCAATGGATCCGTTTTTTTCCGGCGTTTTTCAGGAATCAATCCGGTAAAAACTGATCCTAGCTGAGGAGTCCCTGCACACAGCGCTACTTTGAGCCCTGAGAAGCCCCTGAAAGCACTGTCCATATTAAGTCAGGGCTTTCAACTATTGAGTCTCCGGCAGGAGAAAAGCAAGATCTCTGGCCGTTTCTTGGGAAAGCCGTTGACTGTACCACCCCCTGCCTGTAGATAGCAACCCCCCCTCTGAAAAGAGTGCCACTGTAGCTCCCTGTATAAGTGGAAACCCCAGCTGCCAGACCCTGCTCTGGCTGGGGATTCCGCTCCTGGAGAAGCCCCCAGCGTCACTATCCATATATGGACAGTGACGACAAGGGGTTACTCCTGGATCGGAATCCCCAGCCAGAGGGCTGCCAACGGCAGGGGATTGTGCTCTTAGAGAGCCTCTAACTTCACTGTCCATATATGGACAGATGTCAGCTGCTCAGTCTATGAGTGGAATCCCCGGCCAAAGGGATTATGCTCCTACAGGGAGTTAGTGGTGATATCTACAGGGGGGGTGGCGCTATATACATGGGAACTGTGGCACTTTATGGGCACTAGCACTTAATATGTGGGAACTATGGTACTTCACTGTGGCACGATCTACAGTGGGCACTATGGTACTAGCTATAGTGGGCACTGGCACAATCTACAGTGGGCACTATGGTACTATGTGGGCACTATCTACAGTGGGCACTGTGGCACTATCTACAGGGACTTTTTGGCACGATCTACATGGGCACTGTGGTGTTTTCAGGGGGTTGGGATAAAAAAAAACCTGAATGAAATCCATCCTTTTTATATTTTTTAACGGCCATGAAAAACGGATGTCAAACTGCTATTAAAAAAAATATTTGTCCCAATCCCCTGAAAACACAGCAGTGTCCACATAGTGCCCATGTAGATAGTGCCATACCGCCTTACAGATAGCGCCACAGCCCCCAAACATGTAGATAGTGCCACTGTAGCTCCCATTAGGAGCTGAATCCCTGTTCAAAGCGTCTGCAACCTCTGGCCGGGGATTCAGCTCCTAGTGGCAGCTACTGTGGCGCGATCTACAAGGGTGGGGGTGATGTGATCTGCAATGGGGGGTGGTATTTACAGGGAGGTGTGGCTATATACTAGGAGTCCATACCCCCCCCCCCCCCAGAACTGCTGTTCCGTTCTGTATACATTTGTTCAGTACAGAACAGTAGTTCCATGGGGAAGCAGACAGAAGTTGCAGCTTGTCAGATGGTGACTGGGCAGAGCTTCCTCCTGCAGCACAGCACGACGGCGCCACAAAAGAATCCATTCAGTGATTTTGTTAAACAAAAACGTGAGAGCCCTTGAGGGTGAATTAATCAAATAAATGTAATTGCCCTGCCCTACTTAGATTTATGATTTAGTTGAGCTATATTGTTTACCATTAAGTTTGCTATTGTCAAACTTTGTTGTAGAGTAGGTGACCGTTATGCACACTGTTTACTATGAGTGCTTTAATCTTTCCAGGTGTTGAATCTGAAATTGGAGATGGAAACAGTGGAATAGTTGAAGGGCAAAAAAACTCTCAGACCTCGAAATCGCTGGTATGTGGAGCCGGTAGAAAACAGAACTGCATGATTTTGATACTTTTCCAAGTTGATAAAAAAAAAAAACACCCATCTTCTTTTCAGGTATCGGTTGACAGGATAGCCCCAGTTGGAAATAGTGAAACCTCAAAGGAATCCAAAGAAACGTTTTCTGAATTAGAAAAAAGTCAAAATTTTAACCACGATAAGCAAGTATGTAATGCATTACTATATTGCTTGGGATATTCTATTTTGGGTTCTATTGGTTTTATTTGATTATTTTTTGAAAATTGCAATCTTTGACATGATATAACCACATGTGGGTACACCGTCTAATACGCAGTCATAAAAAAACCAAAAATATATAAACTCGCTTGGGATGTCCTACAGCTTTATAATACAAACTCAACACGCTCCTGTTTCTTGTTAATATCATTGGTGGATGCAGCACCATGGGTACAGGCCCCTGCCACTAGAAAGCTGACATTAGGTAGGGAATTGCCTTGGTACCATTTCTACAGACATTGGCTTAAAGGGAATGTGTTGCCAGAAAAACATGTTTTTTTTTTAAAAATTAAACATTTAGTGTGTGGGTGATTAAACATGGTTCAAATTTTTTTTATTTTTTTCACGAGTCAGGAAATAGTCAGGAAATATTATAAATTAATTCTAATTTATAATACTACCCATTTTTGGTCACTAGATGGAGCTAGTTCCCAAAATTGCAGCATTGCAACATTGGGTTAAAAGCCCTCGCTCTAGTGAGCTCTCAGCATCCCCCCCTCCTTTATCCTGGCTAGTGCCGGGATAAACGAGGGGTTTGAAAGGTTTAACCTCCTACACTGTGTGTCGCCATTTTTTGAGGTAACCCACAGTGTAGTAGGTTTACATACAGTAGTAAACACACACAAACACTAACATACATTGAAATCTCTTACCTGCTCCTGCCGCCGCGGCTCCCTCCGGCCCGTCCGCTCCCTTTGCTGCCGCTGTTCCATGTGCACAAGTCCGGAAGCCGCGACCGGAAGTAGTAATATTACTGTCCGGCCGCGACTTCCGGTCCACAGGAAAATGGCGCCGGACGGCGCCAATTTCGAATAGGACTGTGTGGGAGCGGCGCATGCGCAGTTCCCACACAGACGCCGTACACGGCAGTCAATGGGACGGGAGCCGTTCGCAGTCCCTATGGGACTGTGGCTGCCGTACTCCATGTCTGTGTGTGTCGTTAATCGACACACACAGAAATGGAACAAAAAATGGCAGCCCCCATAGGGAAGAAAAAGTGTAAAAATAAGAAACAGTAAAACACAAACATACAAATGAAAATAAACGTTTTTATTAAAGCACTAACATCTTTAACATATAAAAGAATTATTTGTGATGACACTGTTCCTTTAATCGGTTATTAGCCTAGCGTCCATAGGAGGCAGACCTACTTGCCTTCCAGGTATTATCTGCTTTTATTGTTTTTAGTTTTATTTATTTAATCTAATCTTTAATTATTATTGGAATGCACGGCTAGTCAACCCCCTGCTGGGGCTGGGAAACCAGGCAGTTATCTGCACTGTACTTCCCTCAACACTGGTCACCTAATTTGTTGTTTGCATCCATAGCTGGAGTGGTAGTACCCCCACTTTTGAAAGGTTACTGAAGAGGCGACCCTGCGCGCACACACGACTTCAGAGGGTGATTACGGATATATCTTCCTGGTCCTCATTACTATCTTCCTCAGAATCTCTCAATCCCCTCCCCACCCTCTCCTACCATTCTAGTGACTGTCTAGGGTAATGAGGGTTATTTCTTTACTAGAGTAGGGAACTCTTTACTTGGAAGCATCAGTATCTACTTTTCAGGCCTCGCCTGGAGAGCTTGAACGAGCACAGACATCGCCACTTGTTCCTACGCTGCTGCCAGCCAGAATGCATAAATTCAGACTTTTCAGCGACCTAGGCTGTACACCTAGACAACCTTGGTCATGTGATCTTCCCCGGCTGTACTGGCTGCCTGAGATTTAGTCGACCTCTCCTAAAGGAGCTTCTATGGGACGGTTCCTTCTCTTTCCACAACTTTGCTTGAACAGGTCACTGCTCCTGCGGCAATATGTCAGGCGTTTTTCTGCTCGGGACCAGAGTACCTTTGCCTCCTCTACAGCCTCTGCTGGGTGCACAGCACCAGGGGTCTGGTAGGCTAGCCCGGTTAACTTTTTTTTTTTTTTTCTCCAGGAGTCACCCCTTTGCTGGCTAGGTGAGCTCCCCAGTAGTTGCTTTTCCCTTGAAATCATCTTGAGGATGACCCCATCAAGCAGCTGTCTTAGATGAGCATGGCTACAGCTATTCCTGTGACGAATGTAATAAGTTCACCTGTGCCCAGCCTACTTCATTTTGCCCACAGTGCCTGCAATCAGGAACTTCGCATGAAGCTCCTCCACCTCAGAATGTGTCGCCACCTAACTCGGCAAGTTCCTTTTCTCAGGCTCTAGCAGACATTTCCAGGCTCTCCCACACTATAGTTGTGTTAGGACAGCAAGCGTTCCAAATACTGGCCTAGATCAATACCCCTCCAGCCTATCCACTAGATACCACGTAGTTTGTCTCGTAGTAGGTCACATAAAACGAAAGAGTGAAAGGGACACGTTCTGCTTCTCCTCAGGTTCTTCCCAAGGTCCAGTAGGACCAGTACTGGAGAGGCTACTTCCCGACAGCATAAGTAGTTTTGCTATTAAAAATCCTCTCACTCAGAATTGGAACAAGACTCAGAGTTGATAGCTGCCATGCTGCTTTGGCAACCGGAGGCTTAACAAAGGCCACCTGTCTGCCAATTACGGAGGCCTTTTAGGCCCCGCCTGGAGGGAGAGCATAAAAGCCCTGTGATCGCAAAAAGAAGATGGCGTGGGCTCAGATGTCTGGATGCTTTTACGCCTTTTAACCCTTGTGAAAATTAAAAATATAAAAAATTTTGTGGAAAAAAATGTCGCTATTAATTTTTACGGCCTAATTCAAATAAATACTGCAAAATACCTGTGGGTCTAAATGTTCACTATACCCCTAGATAGATTCCTTAACTGTGTAGTTTCCCCAAATAGGGTCACTTTTAAAGGGGGTTCCTACAAGGGCTGGGCAAATATGACCTAAATCAAAATCACGATTAATTGAAAAAGTAACCTCGATCACGATTATTGAAAGATTTAGGCCACACCCATTTTTGCATGTCACACCCGATATTTGCATGCTACGCCATTTAATTAATATTTATCCCCTGTGCCTGCTGTATACTACTGTATATAATATAGGGATGTCACAATACCAGAATTTGGACTTTGATACTGATACTTTGTGTAGTATTGCGATTCTCGATACCAAAATGATACTTCCTTTTTCTGATGTGAGGCGTGTGGTTTAATCAACTCGAACCTCCATGTGCCTCACATTAATAGTAATTAACCACCATGTTTGTCAGTTATAATGGACAACATTGGCTTAAGGTATGAGGTACATGATGGGGTTAATTACTATTAGGCCAGATTCGCAGGAATGTGGAGAATCTCTGACGTGAAAAACCTGATGGTTTTCACGTCCAAGGTGCCCCGTGCGGGTTGCCTTGACTAGTCTATGGAGGGATCTGTGAAAACGGAACAAAATAGAATGTTCTATTTTTCAACAGACCCTTCACATAGTCCGTTTGAACAACAGCCGTGTGAACGGCTCCATTGAAGTACACTCGTCCGTGTGACTGCTGTTTTAACGGCTGTCACATGGACGTACTCTGCATTAATCTGAATTCGGCCTTAACCACATAGTGACCGTCAATACGCCTTTTCACGGCGGCCACTAACTTTATTCTGATGCATGCGCCTTTTCACGGCGCTCCATCAGAATAAATAAGCGGCGCCGTGATCAGTTTAAACTCCATGATCTCAGCTATCTTCGGTAGCTGAGGGCTTGGAGCAGCACTGCTCGAGCGGGTGGATCGAAAATCCGCCCGTTTAACCCTTTTTGATGAGGCGCTCAATAGCGAGCGCCACATCTAAGTTGTTTTGGAGGGGAGGAGGGGTTCCCTCTCACCCCTCCGTCACTCTGCATGCAATCGTAAGGTGCCAGTGGTTTCTATGGCAGCCGGGGGCCTAACAAAGGCCCCCAGGTCTGCCACTAGTTAATACCTAGTTAATGGCCTAGCAGGTGCCTGTCAGTTTTACACAAGTATTGCAGTGTATTATAAAAGCGATCAAACAATCGCATAGTTAAGTCCCCTAGTAGGACTAATAAAGTTGAACGTTTTGTTTTTTTTAGTAAAGTTAAAGAGGCTCTGTCACCAGATTTTGCAACCCCTATCTGCTATTGCAGCAGATAGGCGCTGCAATGTAGATTACAGTAACGTTTTTATTTTTAAAAAACGAGCATTTTTGGCCAAGTTATGACCATTTTTGTAATTATGCAAATGAGGCTTGCAAAAGTCCAAGTGGGTGTGTATTAGGTGCGTACATCGGGGCGTTTTTAATACTTTCACTAGCTGCACGCTGTGAAGAGAAGTAACATCCTCTTCTCTTCAGAACGCCCAGCTTGTGACAGTGCAGATCTGTGACGTCACTCACAGGTCCTGCATCGTGACGGCCACATCGGCAGCAGAGGCTACAGTTGATTCTGCAGCAGCATCAGCGTTTGCAGGTAAGATCGACTTACCTGCAAACGCTGATGCTGCTGCAGAATCAACTGTAGCCTCTGGTGCCGATGTGGCCGTCACGATGCAGGACCTGTGAGTGACGTCACAGATCTGCACTGTCACAAGCTGGGCGTTCTGAAGAGAAGAGGATGTTACTTCTCATCAGAGCGCACAGCTAGTGAAAGTATTAAAAACGCCCCGATGTACGCACATAATACACACCCACTTGGACTTTTACTTTTAAACACACCCACTTGGACTTTTGCAAGCCTCATTTGCATAAATACAAAAATGGTCATAACTTGGCCAAAAATGTTCGTTTTTTTAAAATAAAAACGTTACTGTAATCTACATTGCAGCGCCTATCTGCTGCAATAGCAGATAGGGGTTGCAAAATCTGGTGACAGAGCCTCTTTAAATAAATGAATAAATAACCCCAAAGAAAATAATATTAAAAACCCACTTTTTCTCTTACAAAATGCTTTATTATGAAAGTTACACATTTGGTATCGCTGCGTTCGTAACGACCCCAACTATAAAGCTATTATGTTATTTAACACCCTCGGCGAACGCTGTAAAAAATAAAATACAAAACAATTCCAGAATTAAGGTTTTCTGTGCATCCTGCCTTCAAAAAATATTTGATAAAAAGTTGTACGTACTCTAAAATGGTACCAATATAAACTGCAAGTCGTCCCACAAAAAAAAATGCCGTCATCCAGCTGCGCAGAAAAATAGTTATGGCTCTTCAAATATGGAGACACAAATACAAATAATTTTGAAAAATCTGTGTTTTTAGTGTGTAAAAGTAGTAAAACATAAAACTATATAAATTAGATATCGTCGCAATCGTAACGACCTGCTGAATAAAGTTATGTTCTTTACACCACACGGTAAACTGCATAAATTAAGGACGCAAAAGGGCTTTCCGTCAGAACGGGACCCTGGACAGACACAAACTGACACGGACGTAAACCAGAGGGTCTACTACGCTATTGCTTCCGGCAAAACGACGTGTCCGGTGCACAAGAGAGACAAATGAAAACCCTGGGCACAGGATCTGTCACCATTGATATCAATGGTGATGGAAAACGAAAACCTCTGGTTTGTGTCTGTTAAGGGTCCCGTTCTGACGGAAAGCTCCAACGGAACGTCAGAACGGGACCCCAACGCAGATGTGAACAAAGCCTTATAGCGTAATTTTATGATGTGAACGCTGTAAAAAAAATAAAACAAACTGCTTTCTTTCACTTATTAATGTGAGGCACATGGTATTATGAATTTAGTCTAAATGTTAGGGTATGTTCAAGCTGAGTTTTTTTGCAGGCAGAAAATTCTGCTTGAAAAATCATCTCCGTTTTTTTTAAGTGGTTTTGCACCACACGCATTTTGACGCAGTTTTTTTAGGCTTTTTTTTTAGCTATCTCTTCAGCATAATGATGGAATTACTGCAAGCGTTTTTTTTTCCAGAAAATGCGTCAAAAATTGCTGCAAAAAACGTCATACGCGTTTATTTCCGTCTCCCATTGATTCAATGGGCTTTTTGAGGCGGAAAACGTCTCAAGATAGGGCATGTCGCTTCTTTTTCCCACGAGCGTTTATTCTTTGCTCGCGCTAAAAAATGCCTCCACCTCCCACTGAAATCAATGGGAGTCAATTTCGGCCAAAGTATGCCCTAACAGGAAATATGGTTAGAAAGCCCTGGGGTCCTTCAATAAACCCTGGGCTGTCTGCCCATATATGGTATGTCAGTCGATCACAGGATTCCCTTTGAATGCTGCAATCCGCTTTGATTTCCGCATTCCGGGAAATCACGGCGTACATGAGGTTTCTATGAACTCCGCCGTTAGAGCCGGGCTGCGGCTGTGTAATACAACCATTGCCCCCGCTCCTGACAAGTGTACGTGCACGGTTAGCATGAGGTGATGCGACCAGCACTGCACTAATAACTGCCGGCACTGAAACCGAACAAGGGGATGTTTTGCAGTGCGCCTGCTATGTTCTGTTTGTTCAGTGACAGCGCTTATTAGTGCAGCGCCGGCCGCATCACCTCATGCTGACCGCGCGTGCGCACACTTTTCAGGAGCAGGGCAATGGCTGTATTACACACCCGCAGCCGCACTCTAACTACATTTGTGTGTTTGTAATAGTATCGAAGTACATGATTTAACAGTATTGAACATTTTGAGGGTGCACGGCATCTAAATAGTATGAAAAGTTGCCTCGTGCAACCCTAATATAATATAGCCCCTGACACTGTCCCCACACTGTATAATGCCTCCATAGTGCTCCCCACACTGTATAATGCCTCCATAGTGCTCCCCACACAGTATAATGCCTCCATAGTGCTCCCCACACAGTATAATGCCCCATAACTGCCCTCCACACAGTATAATGCCCTCTAACTGCCCTCCACACACAGTATAATGCCCTATAACTGCCCTCCACATAGTATAATGCGCCTAAACTGCCCTCTACATAGTATAATACCCCTATAACTGACTTCCGTGCAATTTAATGTCCCCCCTGGCTGCCCTCACACAGTATAATGCCCACATATATGCACCTCACACAGTATGAAGTCCCCCACAGCTGCCCTCAATAGTGCCTGTTAAAAATAATAATCTACATACTCACCTAAGCCCATTTCAATGACGAGTGGAGGAGATCCCACTCTTTCTCCGATCTGTTCGCGTTGGCGAAGACTGGTGTGATGACGTCACTCCCTCGCGTCCGGCGATACATAGTGAATGGTAGAGCGCGGACCTTATGGTCCCCTGCTCTACCATTGGATTCAACTGTATCTGCGTCCTGAAGATGCAGATACGGTTTAAGCCGGCAGAAAATAATTGATAAAACAAAAATTTGCAAGGTGACATTGATTAATTCTGCTGAATTTTGATTATTTTTCGATTAATTGCCCAGCCCTAGTACTTACTGTTTTGGCCCCACAGAAGCTTAGCAAATGCGACATGGCACCCGAAAAACATTCCATCTAAATTTGAGCTCCAAAAGCCGAATGGTTCTCCTTCCCTTCTGAGCCCTGGCACGGGTCCAAACAGCAGTTTACCACATATGGTGTATTGCTGTGCTCAGAAGAGTTTGCTATACAAATGTTTTTTCATTGTGAAAATGTAAAAATCCTGAGCTAAAACTACATTTTATTTGAATTTTTTTTTCATTTTCACGGTCTAATTCCACTAAAGTCAGCAAAAAACCTGTGGGATCAAAATCCTCACTATACCCCTTGATAAATTCCTTGAGGGATGTAGTTTGCCAAATGGTGTCTTTTTGGAGGCGTTTCCACTGTTTGGCCCCACAAGACCTCTTCAAACCTGACATGGTGCCTAAAATATATTCTAATAAAAAGGAGGCCCCAAAATCCACTAAGTACAACTTTGATTTTGAGGCCTGTGCTTCAGTCCAGTAGCATACTAGGGCCGCATGTGGGATATTTCTAAAAACTGCAGTATCTGGGCAATAACATTTTGATTGTGTCTCTCTGGAAAAACCTTCTGTGTTACAGAAAAATACGGATTAAAACAGATTTTCTGTCAACATTTTTTAATTTGTAAACCTCACCTCCATGCTTTAATTACTGTGAATCGCCTACAGGGTTAAGAGACTTTCTAAATGCTGTTTGGAATACTTTGAGGGGTGCAGTTTTTAAAATGGGGTGATATTATAGGGGGTTTTCTTATATATATATATATATATATATATATATATATATATATATATATATATATATATATGCCTCCAAGCTACTTTAGAACTGAAATGGTCCCTTAAAAAAATTTCCTAGAAAAATAAGAGTGTGTTCAAAAAACGATTCTTTTCCAGGAAGATTTAGTTTCTGAACGGATGGTTTCTCCTTCAGTTGGTACGCTATTTCACGGTTGTCTAAAAGCACTACCATGCCACTGTCAGATGCAGCATCACTTAGTGATTCTCTTGACGCAAATTAGTCTTCATGGGCTGCAGGTTCTGATCTCTTCCCAGCATTTGTCTCTTCCTGTGCCAGCAAGGCCTGCTCAGTATAGGCAAAACCACTTCACTGCGGTATCTCAGAAGGCGCACATTTAGGGTCTAGTTCTTGCTTCCCAGGTTATCCATGCTTCTCGACTCTTATTTCATTCCTCTCTTGAGTAAGCCAGTTTTGCTGCCAGTGCATCTGCTAATTCAATAGCTATCCGACGTACAATTTGGTTAAAATCTTGGGGCGGCAGACTGCTCCCTCGTTGTACTGCTTTTTGTTGGGGGTAGTGTCTTTGGAAAACGTCTAAATGAAATAATTTCCCAGGGCCGATGAGCTGTTTCGGCTGCCTCCGGCACCATGAGTTATGCAGTGTTCGGTGCCAGAAGCAGAAGGCTCCATGCTAGGTTACTGCAGCTCTGTTCCTGTTCACTTGAATAGGATCAGAGCTGCAGCACGGCTGCTTTACAGTAGTCTAAGCCTTCTGCTTCCTGCACCGACCACTTCATAATTTGCGGTGCCTTTTGGATAGGTCATCATGTAAAAACTCTGAATGTCCAGATAGCCCCTTTTACGTTTCGGTTCTTTCTTAACTTTGTGTCTCAGGAGTCATTCCCCTCCCAGCAGTCAGACAAAATGTCTAGCCATTCCATGGACTCTAGATGTCAATTGTTCAAGCCTAAGCCCACTTGTCAACAGCGTCCTAGGAGTCAAAGTGCTTCTCTTCCAAGACCTCTTCAACCTGAAGGTGTCTCCCCTGTCGAATCTGTTGTCCGAAGGGGTGAGGGGGGGGGGTGCGCGACATCTTTACTTTTCAGGAGATATGAATTGCTCATGCGGACGAAGCCTGGTTTCGAAAGTTTGTGTCGATAGGGTACAGAATAGAATTCTTGACCATTCCCCAGGTTGGTACTCACTGTCACCTCTGGCAAGGTGTCGCCAGGAGCCATGAGGCACTGTGGTAGTCATCTTGGATTTTCCACTGGGCCGAGACTCATGAGCCCGCTCTGTCTGCGGTCTGCATACTGGGAGTAGACAATTGAGCTGCATACTGGATCTAGGAGTATAGTCTCTAAATCCAGAAATCGAATTAAAGATTTGCCAGAGATCGGGCACTCCAGACGTGTATTTATTTTAATTTTATTTTGAGTCCCAGCTCATTAGGCCCGGTCGCAGTATCCCAGGGCCATTGCAGTAGATGCCCTGGTCGCTATTTGGACAGGGTTGGCTCTTCTGTACCTCTTCTCTCTCCTTCTGCTACCGCCCAGTGCCCTCAAGAGGGTAAAGGTGGAAGGCGTTACCGTGTTTCTGATGGCTCCGGACTGGCCTCGTCGGGCCTGCTACTCTGACCTAGTCAACCTACTTGCAGATACCCTTGGTGTCTACCTGACCTCCTTTCCCAAGATCTGCTGTTCCACCCCATTTTAAAACCGATTACTTTTAACGGTGCAGCTGTTGAAGCCAAGGTTTTTAAAGGTCTGAGGTTTCTCTGAACCGGTCATTCAAATAATGTTAAAGTTTAGAAATGCTCAATAAGCCATGGTGTATCATGGTATGTGGAAGGCTTATTTCCGTTGGTGTGAACAGTGCAGGTTCCATCCCATGGTATGTTCTACACCTCGGATAAGACCTTTCAAGCAATAACAGCCTTGATCAGGGACTTGGTTTAGTTTCTTTCAAGGGCCATGTCTTTGCTCTCCTTCTTCTTCTTCTTTTTTTTTTTTTTTTTTCTCCATCAACAGCTAGCTTTCTACTCTCTGGTTATAGGGCTGAGCAACTGGAGAAAAAAACAATTCAGCGCAGATAAGACACCATCTTGCGCATTCCATATTTTATTTCCCCGCAAGCTTCAACTAAATGTGTTCTCAGGACACAGACACCGTTGAATCCAATGGTAGAGCAGGGGGCCGTTAGGTCCCTGATCTACTATTTCCTATGTAACGCATGCTCCTCACGGCTCGGCGCAAAGACGTCACGTCCTTGCGCTTGTCTACACAGATCGGAGGAGCAGACCGATCGCCTCCACTCATCGTTGGAATGGGGTTAGGAGAGTATGTGTTTATTTTTGTTAGGCACTAGTGGGGCTGTGTGGGGGCAGCTGTGGAGTATTATATTGCGTGGGGGCAGCTGTGGAGTATTATATTGCGTGGGGGCAGCTGTGGAGTATTATATTGCGTGGGGGCAGCTGTGGAGTATTATATTGCGTGGGGGCAGCTGTGGAGCATTATACTGCGTGGAGGCAGCTGTGGAGCATTATACTGCGTGGGGGCAGGTGTGAGGCATTATATTGCGTGGGGGCAGGTGTGAAGCATTATACTGTAAGTGGGGTCGCAATGGGAGGTTTATACTGTATTGGGGCTTAATACTGTGTGGAGGGCAGCTATGGGAGCATTATGGGGCATTATACTGTGGGGGGGGGGCTCTCTGGGTCATTATAGTGGAGGAGGGCTCTCTGGGTCATTATAGTGGAGGAGGGCTCTCTGGGTCATTATAGTGGAGGAGAGCTCTCTGGGTCATTATAGTGGAGGAGGTCTCTCTGGGTCATTATAGTGGAGGAGGGCTCTCTGGGTCATTATACTGTGGGGGGGCTCTCTGGGTCATTATACTGTGGGGGGGCTCTGTGGGGCCTTATACTGTGGGTGGGGGGCTCTATGGGGCATTATACTGTGGGGAGGGTCTCTCTGGGGCATTTTACTGTGGGGGGGGCGCTCTCTGGGGCATTATAGTGTGGGGGGGGGGTTGCTCTCTGGGGTATTATGTGGGGGGGGTGCTCTCTGGGGCGTTATATAGTGGAGGAGTGCTCTCTGGGGCGTTATATAGTGGGGGAGGGCTCTCTGGGGCGTTATATAGTGGGGGAGGGCTCTCTGGGGCGTTATATAGTGGGGGAGGGCTCTCTGGGGCGTTATATAGTGGGGGAGGGCTCTCTGGGGCGTTATATAGTGGGGGAGTGCTCTCTGGGGCGTTATATAGTGGGGGAGGGCTCTCTGGGGCATTATACTGTTGGGGTGGGCTCTCTGGGGCATTATACTGTAGGGGAGGGCTCTCTGGGGCATTATACTGTAGGGGAGGGCTCTCTGGGGCATTATACTGTAGGGGAGGGCTCTCTGGGGCATTATACTGTAGGGGAGGGCTCTCTGGGGCATTATACTGTAGGGGAGGGCTCTCTGGGGCATTCTACTGTAGGGGAGGGCTCTCGGGGGCATTCTACTGTGGGGGGGCTCTATGGGTGATTGTTTTGGAGGGCACTATGGTGGCATTACACTGTGTGGGGGGCAGTGTCTGGGTTTATTATACACAGTAGTATACAGCAGGCTCGGATGTATATTTTAATGGCGTAGCATGTAAAAAGGGGTGTGGCCTAAATCAGTCATTAATTGTAATCTAGGTTACGTTAATCGTGATTTTTGATTTTAGGTCCTAATCGCCCAGCCCGATCAGGTAAAGCTTTTTCTACAAATATTGACTCACACTGTCACTCACTTTTAACATCATACGGAACCCTGGGATCTTAACCTGGTGCAGGGTGGGTGCTCTTCACTCCTCTCCCTACGAACCCTCATGGGAATTTTTGCTAAATCTCCTTTCCTGGAAAGTTTTTATTTTCTAATTTTCCCATTTTCCCTTTCTCGTTTGATTCATTTGGGGACTTTAATCCCATCCTGTTTTGTTTTCTAGGCCCTGGATTTATGTTCTGGTTGTGTCCTTTTTTTTTTTTTTTTTTGTCTTAAAGAGGCTCTGTCACCAGATTTTCAAACCCCTATCTCCTATTGCAGCAGATCGGCGCTGCAATGTAGATTACAGTAACGTTTTTTTTGTACAAACTGATTTAAGCCAGTGTCTGTGGGAAGGGTATAGGTGATCAATATCTAAACATTGAGGGTCCAACCGCTGGGACACCCACCTATCACGAAACTGAGTTTACAATGCCGTTCCTGGGAGCCCCATAGGAATGGATCGGTAGTGCGCATGCTCGACCACCGCTCCATTTATTTCTTTGCCACCTCTATAGAAATGAACGGAGCGGTGACCAAGCCATACGCACTACCACTCTATTCTTATGGGGCTCCCAGCAATGGCGAGGTAAGCCCATTCTCGGATAGGTGGTAAATATTTATTATGGGAAAATCCCTTCAACTTTATGTGCATTTTGAAGCGTTAAAATGGTTATTTTTGAAAAAAAATGTTGTCTAAATACTTCAACTTCATTTGTTGAGTGCAAAAAAAATTGGTTCAAAAAAGCAAAGCCGTAATCATGCCACGCTTAATCCCTGAGGAGCTTTGCTGTAAAAAAAAATTTAAAAAGAGAAATAGTTGGAGATACATTTTTTTTTTTCTTTCTTGGGCCTGTTCACATCCGCGTCACCCTTCCGTTGATGGGTTCCGCTAGACCTTTCTGACGGGAGGAACCCATCAACTGGAAGGCAAAGGGAAACTATAGCTTCCGTTTGCATTACCATTGACTTTAATGGTAATGCTTCCATTGCAAATAGTTTCAGTTCCATAAGGTTTCCGTTCTTTTGACGGAAACAATAGCGCAATTGAGCTTCTGGTTTTGGACGGAAATAGCATAGTCAATTGCGCTATTGTTTCCGTCAAAAGAACGGAAACCTTATGGAACTGAAACTATTTGCAATGTAAGCATTGCCATTGAAATCAATGGTTCTGCAAACGGTAGGTACGGTTTCAGTTTGCCTTTCCATTGATGGGTTCCTCCCGACGAAAAGGTATATCGTAACCCATCAACGTAAGGGTGACACAGATGTGAACGCATCCTTACTCTATTTCAATTTGTTTCATTAGCATTTTATTCTTATGAAGTGACACAATGGGCGAAAAAAATAATAATTTCTTTTTATTTATAGAGCTCATGTGATCTGATTTCATCAAATACAACACCGAAACTGAACACACTATATTTTCAAGATGGTAGATCTTCAAATTGTGAATCTGATTCTGAGATGTCTGCCAATTCGTCTCATATGTTTTCATATACAAACTTTACATCTGGGTTTGTGGATGCCGCTAGCTTAGACACCGCTGAAAAAGGAAATGTCATTCGATTAGCAGATACATATTTATCACCTACTTGTTCCAACCAGACTAGGACTAGTAAAGATATCTGGCAGTCAGACGAAATGCAACCATTTCAATGGAGCTTTCAGCAGAGTGATGGTGAAAAAGGTACGTGTAAGACATAACTTGTTTGTTCAGTTTTTCAGTTACATTTTGCAGTGTCAAAAAACTTACATTGTTTTTCTGCATACCTATTCTAAAGCACAGTGGTGGACATACCATTGGTGCAGCCTGTGCAGCTGCACAGGGGCCCCAGTATTTAAGGAGGCCCACTTCCACCTTAGGGGCCCATATACTGTTCTTGCACACAAACCCTCTGCTGTCTATGTCCACCCCTCATAATATACCTTTGTTTTTAGTTGTCTTTGTTTTGGCTTTATTGGATTTGGGGCTTTTGATTTTTGTGCTATGTGAAACTAATTCTCTCATAATGTAGCTTTCCTCAAACGGTTTAGTGGTTCAGAGATAATGAAGAAAAAAATTAAATATTCGGTTTAACAGAATCTTTACATCTTTTATTTGCTTCTAGACAAGCTGAGTGTCGCGGTTGCCATTACAGCTCCCACCTAGCTATTCTATAAAGCATCTATTACGCAGCTAGAACAAAAACGGTTGACCGTTTTTCTGTTCTTATTAATTCTACGCTAGAGTTATAACATTTAATCTGTTATCACTAAATATATATTGTATGTGCAGCGTCAAACATTCCCTCTGGTTATGTATATTTAGTGTATGAACTTCATAGTGTCAAATCGGTTCCGAAAAATCTCACTGATGGTAGGTTAAATTAGGGCTTTTCTCAAATTTTTATCATTCGCAAAAGACAGGGCTTCCCTCAGTATTAGGCCGGGTCCACACGGGATGGAAATGCTGCAGATTTTCTGTAGGTTACCAGCCATATAGATTAGATTTGAACAAAGATCTGAGTGTGCTGCGGATTTTCAAATCTACATCATGCTCGTTGTTACGACAGTTTACAGCAGGGCCCTTTTCTTTGCAGACAGGGACATCTGCAGTGAACCCACAGCAAAATCCATACACGGCACATTGCGGAAAAATCTGCAACAAATCCGCTAGGTGTGTGGTAAGCCTTAGTCTCCCACGTAGTGGAATTGCTTAATTTTTTCCATCCACATTAGCAGCTGGACAATCCGCATTACAGTAGCAGCAAACTGGATGATATTTTAACAAATCTCATCCAAAAGCTGCAGAAAATTTACCTGCGGCTGGGTTTTTTAGAGCTGCAAGCATTTCAATTCATGCAGCGAATTGGTTGCGCATTTGTTGCAGATTATCCGCATTAAGTTCAACGAGAAAATAAAAATCTGCAACAAATGGCATTTCTACAGCAAAATCCGCAACTAGAAAAAAGGGAACTTACTTCACCTCGCACTCCCGCAGTGACGTGTCCTTGCTCCTGTTGGTGTGAATACAGCTTGCCTCCTGAGATGACTTTTAGTCTTATGTGACCGCTGCACCCAATTTTATTCCCTCTGTTTTCCACATCTGCAAATCTGGCCAGAAATCTGCACCAAATCAAACGTGACTTGGTGTGGATTTTCCCTGCGAAATATGTGTGTGACTGTTTTCTGCAACAAATCGACTGGTGTGAACGTACCCTTAGGACATGTCCATGCGGGACAGAAATGCTGGCGATTTTCTATGCGCATTTGCTCATTAAAATTCCACAGCAGATTACAGTACCAGCCATGTGGATGAGATTTAAACAAATCTCATCCACATGCTGTGGATTTTCAAATCCAAGGTAGGGCAGTGTTTTCTATACAGCTTCTGAAGCTTTGTGCTCAGGTAAGGCCAGGATTAGTGCGCAAAGTGTTTCGCTGTCTTGTTGATTCGCTGGTTTGCGGTCTATAGAATTCAAAGAGTATTTCTCCCTATTTTTCTGCAAAAATTCCTCAGTAGAGATTCTTAAACCTGTTTAATATATTCACTCATGCATCCTAAAGGGCTGTGAATCTGTAAAACACAAATTGGGCAAAAACGTTGCCTCCTCCAGCAAAAAGCCTGGACTTCATACAGAATATTGTTATTTTTGCGAAGACCTCTAAAACGGCAATGACAGGAGTTTCCCCATTTTCCGAAGGACAGCAAACCCGGAGGCCGCAAATAATGCTCTCCTTCTCTTTACCTGATCCAGTTGTGTCAAAGCTGTTCCTGCTGGTTGTTCTTTAGCAGGGATTATTTCTTTGCCAAGACTGTCCACTTTCCTGGCTATGTCAGGAGGGGGGGGGGGGGGGCTGGTTCAAAGAATGGGGGCTCATGGCTGCAGCTGCATCACGCACCTCGTTCTCGGCAGAAGTCCTTATGTCTTATGTCAGCCCCAGAGTCATCCACTGACCTTGTCTCTTCTCTCGACCAGCACTTGATCTGGCAGCATGCGCTGCATTTTTGAAGACTCGGGGATCCCTCTAGGCAGGGGGAATCAACCCTTCTCTCCCCACTTTTACTTCTGGGCACAACTTAGTATGTGTCTACACAAGGGACGTCCAGAACAGAAATTTCTCCAATTAGAGGTTAATAAGGCCCCCCTTTTTTTTATTTTTCCCCTGCTGCCAATTTTAAAATTAAAAGGCTCTGATATGCAGATACTCAGTAGTGTACTTGTTCCACACTTATGTCTACGCCTATTGATTCCTATTTTCCTCCACGCAAGTCTGTGGTTCTAGTAAAGCTCTGAGCCCGGTATGTACTCCTTCTTCCTTGTATGGGTTGATTATTTGGGTCCTAATTTCTTTATTTCCTACAGGGTAGAGATATGAAAAAAAATCACTGGAGTAGGACTGGAGTTTCTTAAAACATAACTTTTACTGTTATTACTTCTTAAAAGTGTGTTTTACAATATTTAGACAAACTTTCAATTTGAATTGCAACATAGATAGGAAGTTACTTTTTTCCTTGTCACAGAGACATCCAAAAGTGTTGTTCAATATATCCTACAGACTTAGGCCCCATGCACACAAACGTATTTTTGCGGCTGCAATTCACCCGCAAGTCTGCGCGTCAATTGCGGCCCCGTTCATTTCAATGGGCCCATGCACACGACCGTGGTTTCCACGATCCATGCCGGGAGCCTGGACCACAAAATGATAGGACATGTCTTATTACGCCGTATTTTGCGGTTCAGGCTCATTGAAATGAATGCACACGGCAATGTGCACGGCCTGTTAATTGCGGACGGGCTGTCAGTCGCAAATCACTACCCGTGCACACCACTATGGTTGTGTGCATGAGGCCTTATGGAGTATCCAGCTAGACCCAATTGTTTCACACTGTCCCTTAGAATACATTTTCAGGTTTAAACAACATGCTCCATATAACTTTTCTTGGTGTTTCTCCCACACGTCACCTTATATATAATTCTAGAGCTTCTGGAGTAATTAACACCCCCTACCCTTTCTGTTGTAAGGTGTGCTTGATTCCACTCCTCAAACAAAGGGACTGAGAAGCCTCTTTTAGCTATAAACCTTTTTTATTTTTTTCCCCCAACGTGTTTTCTTGTGGCCCAAATTCACCTGGGGAGGTTTGGCCATGCAGCCCATAGATCAGGCTATTAATTCCGTTGGAGCTGTGGTTGCCATTTTAATGGTCTTGCAGTGGCAAGAGCGTTTCTTAGCACATGTTTTGTTCCTGCTAGTATGGATGCCTGTTCACGGCGTCTGACAACCGCTTCCGGTGATTCCCTATCCTATTTATTCAAAAGCCCCCCCCCCCCCTTAACCCCTTTAGGACAAAGCCTGTTTTGGCCTTGTGGCACGGCCGTTTTTTTTTTTTTTTCAAATCTGGTATGTTCCTTTATGTGGTAATAACTTTGGAACGCTTATACCTACCCAAGCGATTCTGTGATTGTTTTCTCGTTACATATTGTACTATGTTAGTGAGAAAATTTGGTTGACTAATTTAATATCTATTTGTGGAAAACTCCAACATTTAGAGGAAATTTGCAAAAAACAGCATTTTTCTAAATTTAAATGTATCTGCTTGTAAAACAGATTAAAATATGTGGTAATAAACTTCTGTTTAGACCCACAGCAGGGCTTAGAAAGGAAGGAGCACCATTTGGATTTTTGAGCACAGATTTTGCTGGAATGGTTGTCAATGCCATGTCTTGTTTGCAGTGCCCTGGAGTGACCAAAACAATGGAAATCCCCCAAAAGTGACCCTATTTTGGAAACTACAGCCCTCAAGGAATTTTTCTAGTGGGATAGTTAGCATTTTGACCCCACAGGTTTTTTGCAGAATTTAATGGAAAAGGACTGTGAAGATAAATCTTTTTTCATTTTATTTTTTTTCTGAAAAAACATTTTTTTCTTACATTTTTACAAGGAGTAAAGGAGAAAAAGCACCACAACATTTGTAAAGCAACTTCTCCCGTTTACGGCAATACCTCATATGTGGTAATAAACTGCTGTTTGGACCCACGGCAGGGCTCAGAAGAGGAGCGCAATTTGTAGGACAGATTTTGCTGGGATGGTCTTCAGGGGCTATGTCTTGTTTACAGAGCTCCTGAGGTACCAGCACAGTGAAGTGACCACATTTTGGAACTGCACCCCTCAATGAATTTATTTAGGGGTGTGATCACTTTTATAACCCTATAGTTTTTCTGGCTTGAAAAATAAAATGTTAAATTTTTTTACAAATGCCCCATTTTTTTGGGCAGATTTTTCAGACACCGCATATAAGTGAAGTAAAGCGCCTCAGTATTTATTGGGGTATTACTTCTGACTTCAGAAATATCCCCAAAGTGGTCTAAATATGTTGTCTGGACACCTAGCAGTCCGTGGAAGTGAAGAAGCACCACAAGGATTTTGAGGCCTTATTTTTACTTGGATGAGTTTTAGCCACAAGCCTAGAGGCCTAACAAATTGTGCAGATCATACACAGTTGTTAGAGTATTAGGTATTCATCTAGGGATATAATTAGGGTTTTTAGTTTTGTTATATGTTTTTTTAGATTGTTCAATTTTAAAAATGGGTGAAAGACCAGGGGTTTCAAAAGTATTTTTTAATCCATGGAGGTGTGGAAGATGCGGAAGCAGTCCTTCATACAGAGTTCGGGTTTTGATGGACAGTTGACGCACTGATATATGGTATCCTTACGGATACCCCTTTTTGCACAGACATAGCACCTTTTTTGTGCCCTCCATTTTTTTTGGTGTTGCAGGCACTTCACTTGAAAAGTGCTGCCCAGGAACAATACGGCAAGAACGACCTTGAAGCAGCAGAAGCTTCCTCCACCTAGTCTCCAAGCGAAATAAATGTTTTATTTTTTTTCTTGGTATTCCAAGTAGGTACCCGGGTGGCCAGCTTTACAGAAAATTAAAAATTTATTTTATAGTGCCACACATGTACAAGGTACACTGCCAATTTTTTTGTACCAAATTTTGTTTTTCCACATGGCTCTACACGGTTTTAACAACATTCAGGTCAACCCCCCTCTCCATGAATTTATTATATGCCTGAATGCATATAGGCTTCATCGTGGACATTGTAAATACATGTGTGGGGACAAGGGTGCAGCTGGCGTCATGCATAGATGTCAGCATTCATACATATTTTCTATCCTGGTATTTCAGACACAGGACCCCATCCTGCAGCAATGCCCTGCTTTCTACAATTTGCAGGGATTGGCCAATGAGGGTCTTGGGAAGGTGCTGCTGGTTTTTTCGGACCGTCCCACATGCCACAGTTTGTTTTGTCTTTTAGACATTTGAACACTGCTGCACCTGTGTACCAGTTGTCCAAGTAGAAGTTGTACCCCTGATCGAACAGTGGGTGCAGTAGGTCCCACACTATCTTCCCTGTTGTGGACAGGACGGGGGGACGGGACAATTTGGGGGCTGTATTGTCCTCTGCTTCCCCTCCTAGATCCGCAAAGCATGTGTGTATCCGGTCTCAGACTCGCACAGCTTGTAGACCTTGATACCATACTTGGAGCGCTTATTGGGCAAATATTGGCGAAACTTCAGCTTACCCTTGAAGTGCATAAGAGATTCATCAACTGAAATCTTTGTTGGGGGTGTAGATTTCTGGAAATTTTTGGGAAAAAATATTTGAGGGGCCTAATTTTTAAAAGTCTGTCGGAATTGTGGTCATCCTGGGAGTTGTCACTAAAGTGCCGAAGTTTTGGGATGGCCCCAAAGCGGGGTCTTGTCACTATTTCGGTACAAAGGACAATGATATAAAATGTTGGTGGACCAGTAGGATCTCACTTTGGGCTTTTTAGTGAAACCCATGTTGTTGACTAACCCCCAATATGTTTGCATTTCTGTACAATTAGTTGGTTGTCAACGATTGGGCTGGGCATAAAAAGAGTTGGGGTTTTCTGCTATAAATCGGTAGATGTTTGTTTGGTCCACCATAAGCCCTATCAAGTTGTTAGTAAAGAACAATTTGAAATATCCAATTACAGGCTGTCCTTCCGTCTGTCACCGACACTCTGCACCAGAAACCGCGCAGCAACTGTACATCCTGGTGCGCTAAGACACTGGCCACCCAGACATACAGTTGCGTCGTGGTTCACCTAGGGGTTAACACACACACACACACACACCACCTGTGACATTCAGGTGTGTGATACAAAAGAAGCGCCGATACTGTGATTCAGAATGCCTCCAAATATGAGCAAGTATTCATGCCGCCCAACACCTCTTCACGTTTTCGATGCGTCGCTCTTGAGTCCTGCCTTGATGATGAAGTGCATCCACTTTACGGTGCAGCCTCAGAGTGCGCTATTTGCAATAAGTTTCTCTTTCTGCATCCTACAAAAACCGCTGTGTTTTTAAATGTAAAGAAAAGGTAGTAATAGAGGAATCCCCTTCTTTTCTGGTTAGCATGAGATCCATGATCAAAGAATGGCCACTCTTTCACCAAGACCTTCTACGTCCTGTTTAGGCCAGACCTGTCAGAAGTTGATGTGCTACATAGGGGTTAGGCACCCTGCACACGGCCGTTAGGGTATGTTCACACGGCTTAGCAAAATACGTCTGAATATACGGAGCTGTTTTCAGGCGAAAACTGCTCCTGTTTTTTAGACTTTTTTGTAGCAACTCATTTTTCGCGCGTATTTTACGGACGGTTATTGGAGCTGTTTTTCAATGGAGTCAATGAAAAACTGTTCCAAAAACGTCCCAAGAAGTGACATGCACTTCTTCGGGCGTCTTTTTACGCGCGGTCTTTTGACAGCGACGCGTAAAATAACACCCCGTGGGAACAGAACATCGTAAAACCCATTGAAAGCAATGGGCAGATGTTTGTAGGCGTAATGGAGCTGTTTTTTCAGGCGTAATTCAAGGCGTAAAACGCCCGAATTACGAGCTGAGAACAGTGCGTGTGAACATACCCTAACTGCACGGTCTGTGAATACGGGCACAGACGGTCGCAGACGGTCATCCTCATTTGCAGGCCATTTTCCTAGTATAGGAGCACGGTCCGCAAATTAAAAATATAGGACAGGTCCTATTTTTTGCGGGTCATTTCTACGGCCAGGACGCTTACCCGTGAATATATACTGAAAGGCGTCCTTGTGTCATAGAAATGAAATGGATCCGTAATTGCGGATTAAAATGATGGTAGTGTGCATGGTGACTCCTGAAGAGTGATTTCTGAAGAGTAGTTGGATTCTTGTGACCACACCTCTGGCAGTTTTTTTTTTTTCTCTTTCAGAAGAAACTGAGCTTCTGCTGTGAGCCATTAGAGCTATGTTAAAAATTGAAGGTTTCAAAGTACCCTGTTCAGTCCAGGACTAGATGTTCCAGGACCTTGGGGGGGGGAATAGCCTTCAAATCCAAGTCTCGAAGAGGGAGATCTAGAGCAGTGGAACGACACCTAGGTTTGATGCTCTGGTAACCAGGATATCGAAAATTGCCTCCCTTCTCTTTTGAGGATATGGGGCTACTCCCATGATCCCATGGATAAAAAAATCTTTTAAAATGTTATGTGAAGCACTTATAAAATGTTCATGGAAAAGTCTACTGCTCTTTTGTAGCAATTTTTGCTACTCGCATGGCCTTGAATTTGTCTATCAGGTTAGACCAACTCTCTCAGCTGGAACTTCAAGGAAAGTTTATATCCTCTCTTCCAATCTTTTCAAAAGCGCTAAAAATTTATTTATCAAATGTTTTAGCAGACCTGGTCAAACGCTCAGCAAGATCAACTGCCTTCCCCAATGCATCTAGTAGAGGTATAAAGCTCTGATCCTGGGATGGCGATGCAGTTTCAAAATGTTGCTTACCCTCTATCACATTGGTTTTGGTCGGGATTACATCCTAGCCATTCTATAGGAAATAAGGGTTCACTTCTGAATTGCGATTTTTATCAGCAGAGACATCCCCTTTTCGGGAATTTTTTCTCTTTTTTTTCCTGATTCCATAAAGCAAGAGGGAACTTTAAAGTGGCAGTCCTCCTAAGGGACATGAAAAGGTTCTCTTTCTCCCTTGAAATGCCAGTAGTCCGTACCAATGATGCCAAACGTAAGTAGGAGACAGACTCTGTTACTTCATAACAGCCTGGAAAGAAATTATTTTTCTCCATGGATTTTATGTTATACAGTCAGGCTACACATTGGAGTTCTTTGTCGCTCCCTCCCATCAGATTCATGACCAACCAGACTCTCTCCCCAATCGGCTGTCAGAAGGCATTGAAGGTAGAATTTTTCTCCCCTTCCAAAAACAGTTCCTCTTTTCAGCTCGCAAAAAGGCCTAGGCTTTTATGTCCTGGTGTTCCTGGTCAAGAAACGGAACCAGAGCCATTATAAACCGGAGATCTCTAAACCAGTACACAGCTTGCAAGAAAATCAAAATGGAGACCTAAATTCCAGTGTCTGCCTCCTCAAGAGTGCTCTAGAGACTTTCACAGCTATCTGAGAACTGCCTCTTTATGTCCAGGCTATGCCACTTCAAGTTTGAAGTCTCCACCTTTCGGCTTATCTAAATCTCCAAGGATCTTTACGAAGATCATCATTATCTAAAAACATTCCTGGTAACACCCTACCTCGATGACTTCCTTATCTGGCCTTGACCTCTACTACACCTCGAATTCATACAAATGTTCTCTTCTCTCGGATAGATTATGATCAGAGAAAAATCATAACTAGCTCACTGCCATTAAAAGGTCTTTCTTGGGTTTCTACTAGATTCTTATCTGAAAACATTTTTTTATACTTCTGAAGTGGGAGTTGCTAATCCTTAAGATATCCTCCAATTGCTATGCAAGATCATTTTCCATCTGAGATATTGACAGTCCTGGGCCTTTTAACTTCCCCAACCCAGCAGTCAGGGGGGCTCAGGCCCATTAAAGATCCTGTCCAATCCTTCCTCCTTGGGCAAAAAGCAAATATCGCTAAAGGGAGACTAAAGATCCCTCAAAAAATAATCAACTTCTTAAGCTGCTGGCTGATCAGTAAAAGTTTACAATGAGGAGTCTTAAGGCGGTAGGAGAATCAACTTGTGATTACAACATATGCCATCAGTTGAGGTTGGGAGCCCCCACATTTGAGGCCATAGTTCAGGGAACCAGGAACTTGTCTATGACTCAAGCCTCGTCCAACCTAAGAGAGCTCTTGGCTGTCTAGGAATCTCTTAAGGCTTCAGCCACTTCAGTAAAATTAAGTAAAAAAAAATATTGGACAGTGTGACTACCGTGGCCTACTCGAACCAACAGGGGGCACAAGAAGCAGGAAACTTCGGTGGCATCTCAAATGTGCTTTTGGGGAGAAGTCTATCCTCTTTATTCGCAGTACACTTGAGAGGCAAAGAAAATCTATTGGTAGACTTTCCTAGTAGAGCGACTCTGCGGAGAAGCGAGTAGAGGTTCAACCCCAAAATTTTTATCCAGCTGACAAAGAAGAGATGGGCTTCCAGTTTTGGACCTGTTGACCATGAGGAAAAACTGGCATGTTCTGAATTTCTAGCCCTATTCCAGACCTGGCCGAACATTGTTCTCTGCGCTAATCCATCTACAGAGAGTGAATGTGAATTCTACCATTGAAGTGCGCAGATGTTTTATCTACATTCTGACTACCAAGGAATATAGAAAATCTGACAATCTTTTCTGAAACCAGGGCAAGAACAAAAGTTTGTCTGCAAGTAAAACCACCATTGCTCGGTGGATAAAATCTGATTTTATTAAGCTCAAGATAAGTCTCCTCCAGGAGGCTTGAAAGCACACTCCACCACGTCATTCGCTACCTACTGGGCTGAGAGTGGTTCGGCATCTATCATGCAGCTATGTGGGCTAAACCTTTGTCCTTCAAGCACTACTAGCTAAACATTGTCTAATCGGGACTTCTCCTTTGACGGTAAATCCTATCCATGCCAGTTCCACCCTGATGGTCTTCTCTGTCGTTCCACCCCGTCAGTGCTCCTGTTGTGGAGGTGTTGGGAAAAGATAATTACGCTTCCTGGTAATTACATTTTTTGTTAAGCTCCACTTCGGCACAAGGTTTCTTCCACCCAATCCCTCCTGTCATTGCCATTGGGGAAGTTTAATGGAAAATCTAATTACCGGTGTAAGTATAATTATCATCTTTTTATCTGCCATGTAGTAAGATTTCCCTGTGTATTATGCAGCCCAGTAAGAGGAGATAGCTGCTTGTAAAGGGTTAATCTGAGCCTCACTACATACACACAGAACCAGCAGCCACATACCGAGGAGAATGCTGTGTGTCTGAACTGCCAGAAGCTGGGTGGTAACAATGAGAAGTGGATGATGCTGATTCGTCAGCATCATAACACTTCTATTCACAACGCCCAACTAGTAAAACAAGTAAAAACGCCCAGATGTACACGCCCACTTGGACACAACTTTAAACACGCCCAGTTGTACTTCAGAAAGGCTCATTTGCATAAATATAAAAATGGTCATAACTTGGCCAAAAATGCTCGTTTTTGAAAAAAACAAAACGTTACTGTTATCTACATTGCAGCGCCGATCTGCTGCAATAGTAGATAGGGGTTTGAAAATCTGGTGACAGAGCCTCTTTAACCCTCTAGGCGTTTCACAGGAAATAAAGCAAAGTAGAGGGGAAATTTACAAATGAACTTTTTTGTTGCCGAAATTCATTTGTAATACAATGTTTTTTTTTTTTCTGTAACACAATGGTTTTACAAGAAAAACGCAACTCTATTTATTGCCCGGTTTCTGCAGTTTTTAGAAATATCCCACATGTGGCCCTAGTGTGCTAATGGATTGAAACACAGGCCTCCAAAGCAAAGAAGCACCTAGTGGATTTTAAGGGCCCACTTTTTTTTTATTTTTTTTTTAAGAATATATATTTTAGGCACTATGTCCAGTTTGAAAAGATGTTGCGGTGCCAAAACAGCGCAAAGGTGACCCGATTTTGGAAACATCCCTTAAGGAATTTTATCTAGGGGTATAGTTAGCATTTTGACCCCACAGCTTTTTTGCTAAATTTATTGCTATTAGTCAGTTAAAAAGGAAAATCTACTTTCTTTTCTTTTTTTTTTTTTTTTCTGAAAAACGTAGACCTACTTTTTTAAATTTTTGTAAGGAAAAATGAATAAAAAGCTCCCCAAAATGTGCAAACCATCTTCTCCCGATTTACAATACCCCATATGTAGTAATAAATTGCGGTTGGGACTCACGGCAAAGCTCAAAGGACGGAGCGCCATTTAGATTTTGGAGCGCAGGTTTTTCTGGACTGGTTTTCGGTGCCATGTGTCTGCAACGCCCTGGAGGGACCACAACCGTGGAATCACCCCAAAAGAGACCCTATTTTGAAACTACACCCCTCAACAAATTTTTCTAAGGCTAAAGTTAGCATTTTGATCCCACAGGTTTTTTTTGTTTTTAGAACGAAGTGGAATTAAGCAGTGAAAATTTATACAATTTTAGTCCACTAAAATGGTGATTTATTTTATTTTTTTTTCTCCCACAAGAGATGGAGAAAAAGCACCCCAACATTTGTAAACCAATTTCTCACTAGTACGGCAATGTCATAGATGTGTTTTTTTTAAATTAGAAATTAACCCTTTCAGAACTGATCCTTTTTTTGCGGTTTAATTTTTTTTTTCACTCCCCGCCTTCGAAGAGCAGTAACTTATTTTTGTATTTTTTTTTTTTTTCTTTCAGCAATAGAGTGGTGTGAGGGCTTATTTTTTGCTGGCAGATTTGTAGTTTCTATTGGTAGCATTTAAAGTACCATATAATGTACTGGAAAACTGAAAATAAATTTGTTTGCAGGTTGAAATTGGAAAAAAACTGCTATTTCTCAATTGTTTTTTGGGTTTTGTTTTTACTGCTGTGCAGTAAAAACGACAACTTAACTTCTCTTTGCTGCTCAATAAGATTACGGTGATACCAAATTTAATATAGGTTTTTTTAATTTTATTATTACAAAGAAAACTACTTGTTAAAAAAAATGTTTTGTATCAGAGCCATAATTATAATTTTTTTTTTGTTAATTGAGAGCAGTGTGAGGGCTTATTTTCAGTGGGTCGAGATGTAGTTTTTATTGGTACCATTATTTGGTACATACAACTTTTTGATCACGTTTTTGTTTTTTTTAGAGCAAATTTATTTCTTATGGCTTTCACCGTGCGCTATAAATGACATTTTACTTTATTCTGCGGGTCGATACGATTACAGCGAAACCGTATGTGTATAGTTGTTTGTTTTTGTTTTTTTACGTTTTTGCCGCATTTGCACAATAAAATCACTTCTTTATAACACACTTTTTTTTGTCACCATATTCTGAGAGCCATAACTTTTTTCTTTTTCAGTCAAAAAAGCTGTGTAAGGGCTTGTTTTTTGCGGAATGGGTTAGTTTTTATTGCTACTATTTTGGTGTACATGTGACTTTTTGTGGGAAAAGTAACATTTAAAGTTTTATAGTTTGGGTTGTTCTGAACACGGTGATACCAAATATGTGTAATTTTTGTAACGTGTTAATTTTTTTCCTATAATAAAATACTTTTTATAATTTTTTTATTTTTTTTTATTTTCACTTTTATTTTTACACTTTTATAAAAACGTTTTTGTTAACTTTTTTTTACTTGTCACTTTTTTGACCTGCAGCACTAATCGCTTCTAGAATACATTACACTACTTAGGTAGTCTAATGTATTCTCAATGTCGTGACGTGACAGTCACTCCGTACATGGCAGACCCGGAGGCCTCTGGTTGCCATGG
This sequence comes from Rhinoderma darwinii, assembly GCF_050947455.1. Lineage (NCBI taxonomy): Eukaryota > Metazoa > Chordata > Amphibia > Anura > Rhinodermatidae > Rhinoderma > Rhinoderma darwinii. The sequence continues at coordinate 118,610,921 of NC_134691.1, forward strand.
AAACCATCGGCAAACCCCTCGATTGCATGGGGATTGCCAATGTGCTACAAACACCTAAAATGCGGCGATCGCTATCGATCGCCGCTTTTAAGGAGTTATTTGCTTAAATCAGCAGCAAAGGACTACTCGCCAGCAACAGTGGAGTGTCAGCTGTTGGAGACAGCTGACCTCCCGTGTTCCCGAAGCACCCTGTCACTGACAGGGTGCATCGGGAATGACTCCTTATCTATACGTCCTCGTGCAAGAAGTGACCTCCCGCAATGACATATAGTTACTGAGTGGTGCGGCTGGGGGTTAATAAAAGTCAGTGCTTTCTCTAACTTAATAATTCGTTACATAGTTCGTACGGCTGAAAAAAAGACACATGTCCAAGTTCAACCAAGGGAAAAGGGAAAGTATTTTATTTAAAGATTCTTTTGCTTTTTGAGATACAGCTGCTCTGTTTTCTGTATACAGAGCAGCTGTATCTTGCACTAAATCCTGTACCCGTCAGGTCCCGTCAGGTAATCGATCATATCAAAGTAATGCAGATGTGAACGAGGCCTAAGAGGCTAGTTGTTGTTTTATCCAGCTCCGTACACACAACCTGAGTTATGATGTTGATGTACACCAGAATACAGCATACCAAAAAAGTGTTTGGGTCATTTTTTAACTCGTACCAGTAAATATTAACTCAATGAAAATTGTGTGCACTAGGTACAGTTTGTAGTGTAAAATATAGAAAAAAAAAAATCATTGCATTTTTTTTTCCTTTGAGACGTTCATACAATTTAAAATAAAATAGAAAAGTATTCTAAATGCACTGAATTTCTGTTAATCAACTATCATATTAAAAAGTTAGTCAACTCTTAACAAAACTATAAAATTATATTAATAACCTACTATATTATGCGCTATTTGCGCAATTTGAACCCATAATCTGTACTAATGTCACCGTAGGTCCGGTCATGTGATCGATCGTCATCTGACCACAGGATCCATTCCTGTTAGAATGTCCCACAAGCTGATCACAGGGTGTCCCAAGTGATCACCTGTAACGTGTGGGGGAACCCGTTGGCAAGTGTTTAATTTCCCCACAACACCACCATGAGTGAAATCAAGCATTGCACCCTTTTTCATTTTTAATTAATTGGCAGCTTTTTTTTTTGTAGGAAGTCAACCACATAGTGTCGTTTATCAAAATGAAGAGGGCAAGTGGGTTACTGATCTTGCCTACTATAAGCCATTTGAAAAAGAAGAGGCTGCAAGATTGTTTGAATCAGTAAATGACTTAAAAGAGGAAGATTTTATTGTTGGAAGTAAGTTTTTTTTTACATTTTTGGCACCGACACTTTAAAGAGGGTTTTGATCTGGGGTGTTCGTGAATCCAGTGAACATTGGTGTTAGGTCACAAACTGATTCATTTTTGAGTACAAAAAGGTCCTTATTTCTAACCTCCCTTCACTTTGAGCGCTTGGATGTCTGCTTTTTGTCAGACCTATATGCACTGCATCTCTCCCTCTAATATGAGCCCACCAATCATCTGAGGGGCATAGCTATTACTACCTACTCACTGAACAGCCACGGCCCCCCATAACTTTTAGCTGGATCACTAGGTTTCTGTGACACCCTTTGCAGAACTAGCACCCAGGGGCATTGCTAGGGTCTTAAAATATCAGGGGCACAAGTCCCAAGACACATGTCCCCCCCCACCTACCCAAAAAAATAAAAAGTTACAGATCTGTATATCTAGCTGCATATATAGAAAAAAATAAGAAGCAGCACTTTGATCATTTCAATATGATATAACTCTATATATAGATATCTTTTGGAAGTAGCACATCTATAAGACTACGATCCCAATAGCTATGCCACTGGATAGGATTAGATACAAGGGCTCAACAAACTGTATCTCACACTTGATGGGATCGGATACATACCTGTAGCTCAGCAGACCATATCACATATGAAGAGCCCCAGCAGACTGTGTCACAGGCCTAGATACAGGGCCCCAGCTAACAATATCACACTTGATAGGCTTAGTTAACGGCACCAGACTGTATAACAAAGAGGCCCCATGCACACGGCCGTAAAAATCGTCCGTAATTGCAGACCACACTTACGGTCTGAAATCATGGACCCATTCACTTAAATTGTCCACGGATACCTTCCCGTTTATTTACGGCCAGGTGTCCAGGACGTAGAAGTGCAATGCAAAAGATAGGACGTGTCCCATCTTTTGCTTTTTACGGTCCTTGCTCCCATGCTTTATGTGGGAGTACGGGCTGATAATGCGGACGGCTGTCAACAGCCTTGGCCGCAATCGCGGCTCGTGATTATGGCCGTGTGCATGGGGCCTAACTGCTCAGATACAGGGCCCCATCAGTAAGGATACGCTGGGCCCTGACACCACTCCGCACCAGTTTGTTTTGTGCGCCGTTCATACATCGTCCTGATGCTGAACAGCGTCAGAACCCAGCTCTGCACCCAGGGGTTAAGAGGACTGGACTCTGGAATGGGGAAGGTAAGTATAAGGAAATCTTACTGTAGTAACTGGGACTGCTGCTGTTTACTACATAGGCCCCAGTTAATACAGTAACTGTGGACCGATGTGGTGGGGGGGACCATGGGCTCCTCTGGCATCAGGGCCCAGTTGCAGCTGTGACTCCTATAGCTATGTCACTGGAGGTAGGAGCGAATTCAGTCACCAAGTCAATCTGGTCTGTCATTTATTAACATGCAGTTTTGTCATGTTGATTTGGGATGCTAAAAGTAGGAAGTTTGGAAGTGACAGCCTGTTTTTAACTGTTTTAACAGGTGATGCTCTGGCTATGCTTGATGACGACCAGGAAGAGTTTGAGAAAGAAAATAAATTTATTCAGGTAAACCTAGGCACTTTTGGCCTCCATGGCAATCCTTGTTTTTTTTTGTTTTTTCCCCTCCCATTTTTGTAACGTTTTTACTCTGTGTATTTCTATTAAGGTATCTTTCAAAACACCATATATAACCTGCAACTTTGAACTTGTGCCTTTAAAACGCAGCTCCTTTACCGCACTGCAATACAAACCATTTTAGGAACAAATTCTTAAAATAGATGAGAACTTTTTCTGTTCAAAACTGCGATAAAAATCACCTGTGGCACGCTTTCTGCCTGATCATTTGCGCAGTTTGTGAATGAACACTAAAGGACAGAGAAGGAGCGAATTCTTCCAGCACATCCATAAAAAAGGTAGAAATTGTATTCATTATTCATAATTAAAGTCCAAAACCGCATAGGTTAGGTGTATAGACGCTTACGCGTTTCGAACAGTAGTGTTCTTACTCTATGCGCCTAACCTATTCTCTGTAATGGATTTTAATTATGATTAACAAATAAAATGTATACCTTTTTTTTTTCGGATGTGCTGGAAGATTTCGCTACATCTTTGTCCTACACATGGATGTTTCTTGCTAGCCTGCAAGCTCCCCTCTGTTGCACTCCACCATTGGTGAACTACATATACCACGAGATGCATCTGCTGAGTGCAGTTTTGCTTTTTTCTTTACACTGACTGTACCCTATGGCTGTGTCCAGATGTGCCTTTTTATTTATTTTTATTTTTCTAAAAGAATATTTTATGTATCCAGAACATCTTATTCTTTTGGGAGCTGCATTACCCTTATGCAAGCAAAATACACAAGCACCTGATGCAATTTGTCACAAAAACTGGTTTTGTTTTTTTCCCTGCAACATATTTAAACGTGGAATTTTAAAATGGGTTTTTCTGGATTTTAAAATTGATGACCTAGCTGCTGATCATCTGTTTAACCCTTTAAAGACAGACGTTTTTCGTTTTTACTTTGTAGTTTTTCTCTCCCCGCCTTCCATGAGCCATAACTATTTTATTTTTAAGTCAATAGTGGTGAGGGCTTATTTTTTGTGATGGTTAGGGAGTTGTAGTTTCTATTGACACCATTTATAGTATCATATAATGTACTGGGAACAGTGGCGGATTAAGTAGACTATGGGCCCTGGGCTGTTACCCAAACTTGGGCCCCCCTTCTCCCCCGCCGAACACTACCTTTTTGTTCAAGCATTAACAAATGGTTGTTACGATTCCCCTTGTCAAAGGGCTGTGTCCCTACATACTGACAGTCTCCAACCATCGCTGACAATATCACACTGTGCAGGGACACATCCTCCTAACAAGGGGAATGGTAACACACATTTGTCTATCAGTCCTGGACTGCACAAAGACACTTAGTGAAACCCAAGGATTTCCTATAATAAACATGTCAGGAGAGGTGACAGATTCTCTATAAATCTAGTGACTCACATGTGACGACTCCTCAGATTCTGGTAACTTTTTTTTCCTCTTTTCTTCTCCATCCGGTCCAGACTTCATGACGACTTCTCCCGGCCATGACCCATTTCTGCAGAATTTGCCAGAATTTGTCTTCTGTTGCTCACTTTTCCAACATTTCTACACATATAAACGAAAACAAAATGATCATGGTTCCACAGACTGTGCCTCTAACTATAATAGCACCAAACACTGCACCCCTGAATATAATTATGTCAAACACTGTATAGTAAAGCACCACATGCACAAAGGCCCCTGTATATAGCGTCACACACACATCCCCCTGTATATAGCGTCACACACACATCCCCCTGTATATAGCGTCACACACACACATCCCCCTGTATATAGCGTCACACACACACATCCCCTGTAGATAGCGTAACACACATATCCCCCTGTAGATAGCGTCACGCACACATCCCCCTGTATATAGCGTCACGCACATATCCCCCTGTATATAACATCACACACATATCCCCCTGTAAATAGCATCACACATATCCCCCTGTAAATAGCATCACACATATCCCCCTGTATATAGCATCACACATATCCCCCTGTATATAGCATCACACATATCCCCCTGTATATAGCATCACACATATCCCCCTGTATATAGCATCACACATATCCCCCTGTATATAGCATCACACATATCCCCCTGTATATAGCATCACACATATCCCCCTGTATATAGCATCACACATATCCCCCTGTATATAGCATCACACATATCCCCCTGTATATAGCACCCACACGCATCCCCCTGTATATAGCATCACACACATCCCCCTGTATATAGCATCACACATATCCCCCTGTATATAGCATCACACACACACACACACACACACACACACACACACACACACACACACACACACACACACACACACACACACAGCCCCTGTATATAGCATCACACACAGCAGTGATGAAGGGAGGGAGTGAGTTATGGAAGAATGAAGGGAGGGATGAACAGATGGAGAGAGTGAGTGATGAAGGGATGGGGGTTTGGAAAAGTACTCACCAGCCTGGAGCGCTGTGTAAAAACTTGACTGGTGGGCGGGCCTTCTTCCCTGCAGATATTCTGCTCATTCACTGTGATAGACTGACCTGATTGGTGGGCGGGGGTCACATGGACACGACGTCATCAAAGGTCCTTTAGCCTTCAATTCGGAGCACATTTATTTAGAGAGGTAACTTTCACTATCCCGGCTAAGCCCGCCCCGAATTGTTCTGCCTGCACCTTCTCTCTGCAGTGAGTTAGCGCTGCATAGTTTTTACGATTATGTGCAGTTCGGGCAGCAATGGGCCCCCTGAGTGTCTCGGGCCCCCTGAGTGTCTCGGGCCCCCTGAGTGTCTCGGGCCCCGGGCGGCCGCCCGAAACGCCCATATGATGATCCGCCATTGACTGGGAATTGGAAAACTTCTTTGTGGGGTACAATTGGAAAAATATACCAAATTTATAGGTTTTTAATATTTTACTACTTTTACAAAAAAAAACTGTTAAAATAAATTTGGTTTCCCCACATTCTGAGAGTAATAACTTTTTTTAAAATTTTTTTTGTCAATTGACCGGTATGAGGGCTTATTATTTGCGAGGCGAGCTGTAGCTTTTACTGGTACCGTCTTTTGGTACATACGATTTTTTAATGCATTTTTTTTCACCTCTAAGGTGACCAAAAAAACAAAATTTCTGGTGTTTTTTACATTTTTATTTTTTACTCCGATCACCGTGCGAGTTAAATAATGGTATATTGTAATATTTGACTTTTACAGACACGGCAATACCAATTTAGTTTTTTTTAGTTTTTACGTTTTGCTTGCGGAAAAATCTTTTATTTTTTTGCGCTTTTAATATAGGTTTTTTTTTTTTTTTTTACACACTAATGAAAGATGTATTTTCTTCAGATTGCTGCTACAATACACTGCTATGCAAATGTATTATAGTATGTTGTCGTTTTTACAGGCTACTGCTAAACCCTGCCACATGCAAACAGAAGGCACACCTTGGGCCTACATTAGGCCCCTGGGCTGCGATGACCTCAATTGTCGCTCCCAATTGTGTAGCAGGGGGGGGGCGTCGGGATGTCGGACGGGGCCGCCCTCTCCTCCTAACTATTTAAATGCCGCGGTCAAAATGGCCAGGAACAGCGTGATCATTAGATACACAGCTGCAGTGTATGTATTTCCATCATGGGTCGGGAAAGGGTTAAAGGGGACTTGGCGCCACAGCCTGTTCATTGTTTACATGGTTTTGCTGCCCGTTGGTACTTGCACATGCTGTTTCACTCACATTCAGAAGGACTCTTTGTAAAAATATTTTCTCGTTTTAAAATCTTTACTGGGGGGACACATTACCATGGGTTTACGTTGCTATCACTAGGAGGCTGACACTAGGTAGATATAAAAAAAATGTGACTGCCCAGTGGGCTATACCCTCTGCTGAGCGCTTCTCTCCTCAGTTTTAGCCTAGTGTCCATAGGATGCAGACATGTCACTCACTGCAGGCAGTTCTGCTATATATATATATATATATATATATATATATATATATATATATATATTTATTTATTTTTTTCAGGTGCTTGGGTGCGAGTCCCTCGTGCACTTAAGGTGCACTTAAGGTGTTTGCAGCTCATCGGAACCCCAGTAATGAAATTGCCAGGGTTCCGGTGGCTGCAATGGCAACCGGAGGCCTAATACTGGCCTCCCGGTCTGCCTAGCACCGAAGCCGGTCAAGATCCGCCCGGCGGCGGAGCCTGATCGGCTTCCGTAGCTGCCGGCAAGATGGCGCCGGGTCAGGAGCTGATCCGGCGTCATCAGCGGTGGAAGTCAGCTGTACTGTACAGCTGACATCCACCTGTAACGGAGCTAGCTCCGATCCCTGCCATTAACCCCTTCGATGCAGCAATCGAAAGCGATTGCTTCATCGTAGCGGTTACTAGCAGATCGCCAGCCCTGACAGGCAATCGGGACTGGCGACTACTGTTATGGCAACAGGAGACACAATGGTCTCCTGCTCTGCCATTACGGAAGCCGATTTAGGCCCCGCCGGGAGGCGAAGCCTAATCGGCTTGCTGTCAGTGAATGACTGACAGATCTAATATATTGCACTACATAGGTAGTGCAATGTATTAGAAAAAAAAAAATCTGACCGTTGGACCTTCAAGTCCCCTAGTGGGACTTGAGAAAAAAAGTATTAAAAAGTGTAAAAAAAGTGCAAATAATAAAAGTTTGAAAACAATAAAAGTTTCAAGTAATCAAATAAAACACAATCCCCCTTTTACTATTAAGTCCTTTATTATTGAAAAATAATAATAAACCATATGTATTTGGTATCGCCGTGACCGTAACGACCTGAGGTATCAAAATATTATATTTATTGCACGCGGTGATCAGCGTAAAAAAAAAACGTAAAAAACGTTACCAGAGTTTGTTTTTTAGTCACTTTGCCCTACAAATGTTAGAATAAAAAGTGATCAAAAAGTCGCACGTATCCAAAAATGGTACCTATAAAAACTATAGCTCGTCCCGCAAAAAACAAGCCCTCGTACACCTCCGTCGACAAAAAAATTAAAAAGTTATGGTTCTCACAACTTGGCGACAGAAAAAATACATTATTTTTACAAAAGTAATTTTATTGTGCAAAAAGTTGTAAAACATAAAAAAGTCCTATAAAATAGGTATCGCCGGAATCGTACTGACCAGCAGAATAAAGTTAACATGTAATTTATAACGCATGGTGAACGCTGTATAAAAAAAATGAAAAAAGCTGTGCCAGAATTGCGTTTTTTTGTTTACCTGGCGTCCCAAAAAATAGGATAAAAGGTGATCAAAAAGTTGCATGTACCCCAAAATGGTACCAATAATAACTACAGCTCGTCCCGCAACAAACCAGCCCTCATACCGCTACGTCTATGAAAAATAAAATTAGTTATGGCTCCAATAAGTCAGGAAATAAAAAAATATGCAGTTGTGCCCGAGGGGAACATTTCTTCTGTTTGAAGAGGCGATTTATCAAGGACCTAAAATTAGGGAACCAGGAAAGGGAGGGCCCTAACATATCCGCTGGAAGCGACGGTGCCCGTATTATACCAGGACAACACTTCCTAGCAAAATTCCCCAAACTACAAAGGCGTGGAGTGTGGATCAAAAGGGGGATAATAAAGGACGCCATATATCAGTGCGACACCGGCCTGTGCAGAAATGATTGTGTCACAGCGTAACGCACATCTATGGATCATTTTATTGTTTTTTTTTACCCCATTATTATACCAGTAAGACTCCAAACAAAACTACTACCAAGCAAAATCCACGCTCCAAAAGCCAAATGGCGTTTCCTCCCATCTGAACCCTACAGCGTCCCCAAACAGCAGTTTCCTTCCACATATATGGCACAGTCATACCCGGGAGAACCCTTTTAGCAATTTTTGGGGTGTGTGTCTCCAGTGGCATAAGCTGGGCACGACATATTTGCCACAATGGCATATCTAGGGAAAAATATAAATTTTTAATTTGCACCATCCACAGCGCATTCATTTTATGGAAAAGACCTGTGGGGTGAAAATGCTCCCTACACCCCTTAATAAATGCCTTGAGGGGTGCAGTTTCCATAATGGGGTCACTTCCCAGGGGTTTATTTTTATTATTTCACATCTGAGCCTCTGCAGTTGTGAACCAATACTTTGTAAATCGCCAAATTAGGCCTCAATTTTACATGGTACGCTTTCACTCCTGAGCCTGGTCGACTGTCCAGGCAAGAGATTAGGGCCACATGTAGGGTGTTTCTAAAACCAGGAAACCCAGCATAATAATTAGAGAGCTGTCTTGTTATGGTGGCACAAGCCGGGCACCACATATTGTCCACATATCTGTGGAAAAAATCCCATTTTCACTCTGCAACATCGAGTTCACACTAATTTCTACAAAACACCTGCAGGGTTAACATGCTCACTACACCCCTAGGTAAATGCATTGAGGGGTGTAGTTTCCAAAATTGGGTCACTTCTGGGGGGTTTCCACTGTTTTGGGCCCACAGGCGCCCAGAAACCAATCCAGCAACATCTGCACTCCAAATGGCGGTCCTTCCCTTTTGAGCCCTGCCGTGTGCCCAAGCAGCAGTTTATGACCACATATCGGGTATTGCCGTACTCGGGAGAAATTGCTTTTACAAATGTTGGGTTCTTTTTTTTCCTTTGTTGCGAAAATGAAAAAATTTGCGCTAAAGCTACGTCTTATTGAAGAAAAAGGATTGTTTTTATTTTCACTGCCCAATTCTAATAAATTCTATGAAACATCTGTGGGGTCAAAATGCTCACTACGCCCCTAGATGAATTCCTCAAGAGGTGTAGTTTCCTAAATGGTGTCACTTTTTGGGCGTTTTCATTGTTTTTTCCCCTCAGGGGCTTTGCAAATGTGACATGGCCGCCGCAAACCATTCCTGCTCAATGTGATCTCCAAAAGCCAGATAGCGCTCTTTCCCTTCTAGGCCAAGCCGTGTCTCCAAACAGCCGTTTATTACCACATGTGGGGCATTGTTTTACTCGGGAGAAATTGCTTTACAAATTTTGTGGTGCTTTTTCTCCTTCAGTGCTTGTGGAAATGAGTAAAAATAAGGTAAACCTACATTTTCTTTGAAAAAATGTTGATTTTTATTTTCAGGGCCTACTTCCAATAATTTATGCAAAAAACCTGTTGCGTCAAAACACTCACTATACCCCTAGATAATTTCCTCAATGGGTGTAGTTTCCAAAATGGGGTCACTTGTGGGGGGTTTCCACTGTTTTGTCCCCTCAGGGGCTTTGTAAATGCGACATGGCCTCCGCAAACCATCCCTGCTAAACTTGAGCTCCAAAAGCCAAATAGCGCTCTTTCCTTTCTCAGCCCTGCCGTGTCTCCAAACAACCGTTTATTACCACATGTGGGGTATTGTTTTACTCGGGCGAAATTTCTTTACAAATTTTACAGTGCTTTTTCTCCTTCAGTCCTTGTGGAAATGAGAAAAAATTAGCTAAACCTACATTTTCCAGTACATCCCTCATGACAGCACTACAGGAGGTTGCCCTCTTGACCTCTGTAGGGACAGGAAGACAGAGAGGTTAAAAGGCCCCTCCCACCACCCACTTGCCAGTGTTCTTCCTGTCCACACAAGGGTCAGGAGCAGAGAGCGTCGCTCCTGAAATAGTGAAAGAAACTCGGGCAGGGGGCAAGATCGGGGGGTCCGTGCACTCCCCCTTCTCTTCCCCCTAAAGCCCAGGCTAACACCCCTCATACGACGGGTCCCTTAGCTCCCTCCCTAAGACACCTACCGGAGGAATCCTAGGCAGGGTTCTGGTAGTGTGTGGGGGCTGGGTTTCCCAAGGGCTTCGGCCGGACCGCGGACCAGGCGGGGACCGGCAGCTCCATAGGCATGGACGCACCGGCAGGGATCCTCGCTGCACCGCATAGCAAGCCTTAGCTCCGGCTATGGCGGCTGCACTCCAGGTACACGCTGGACGAATAGCTGACCGGAAATGACGTCGGGCTACTTCCGGTCCGCGGCCATCTTGGAAGGCGGGAAATTCAAAATGCCCGCATTTAAAGGGGCACTTACAGGTATGTAGTTAGAGCTGATAACTCTAACTTGGATTTATTTTTTGTGGATTGCATATTGCATTGCCTGTTACCTGTCGCGATATGGAACTTCCTCGTCCTGATGGAACTCCAGATATGTCCCAGGGTCACGTGAGTCTCACCCTTGGGGGAAGGGTATGACCCCTTATGTATGTACGCCATACTTTACCTACCTTCTGTTTTCTCTAGGAAAAAGATTTCTCACAGAGACAAAATGATAAAAAGAAGGTTAAAAAATGTGCGACTTGTGCAAAAAAATTCTCAGAGTCCCATAAAAAACAATTATGTCAAGATTGTATTGCCAAAATACTAAAGGAGGAACAACCAACGTTCATGTCCGAACTTAGGACTATGATTCGTGAGGAAGTGGGTCAGTCAGTAGCCTCCCTCGCCCCTCCGCAAGAAACTCCCTCACACTCCCGGGCAAAAAGACCACGGATTGAAGTGGATCAAAAATATTGGCCACCTTCTCAGGGGTCGGACTCTGAACAGGAATGCTATTACCGATCGGAAGATGAGTTAGAAGAAAGAGAGGAACTCTTACCTTCAACTTCTTCCACTCAAGAGAAAAAATGTTTCTTCTCTTCCGAGATGTCGGATACCTTAATTCAAGCAATACGGGAAACTATGGATATTCCCGAAGAGGACCAACCACATACCATCCAGGATGAGATGTTTGGAGGTCTAACGGAAAAAAAAACAAGGGTTTTTCCGGTAAACGAAAATCTTAAAAGAATGGTGACAACTGAATGGGAAGATTCAGAAAAAAGGCTCTTCATTTCAAGAGATTTTAAGAACAGACTTCTCTTTGATACAGAGGACACTAAGCCTTGGGATGAAATCCCAAAAGTAGATGTCCCAGTCGCCAGGGTTGCTAAAAAAAACGCAATCCCATTTGAAGATTCCTCTCAGTTGAGGGACGCCATGGACCGAAAGGCAGACGGATTACTGAAAAGAGCGTGGGAATCTTCCTCTCCCTTGATCTCAACTAATCGCGGCCACATCAGTAGCAAGAGCAATGTTCATATGGCTAAACCAGCTAGAAACCCATTTGATGATGAAGACATCACGACAAGAGCTACTAGAATCTCTACCTTTACTAAAAATGGCAACCGTATTCTTAGTAGACGCTTCAGCGGAATCTATTAGATTTGCTGCCAGGAATGGGGCTCTCTCAAATTCTGCTAGAAGAGCATTATGGCTCAAAATGTGGTCAGGAGATACGAAGTCCAAGAACAAATTATGTTCTATCCCATTTACAGGGTCTCTGATGTTCGGTCCTCTCCTGGATAACATGCTGGAGAGTGCAACAGATAGAAAAAAGGGGTTTCCTGAAGAGAAACCAAAAAAACCCCCTCAATTTGGAAGATTTCGCCAACAGAGGGATCCTACTTCACAGAACTACAGCGGTAAAGGGAAGTCCGGACGCTGGAGTTACCCCAAAGGAAAAAGGGGTCGAGGATATCTCCTTAACCCAAATAATTCATTCCAGCCCTCAAAGCAATGACGCCAAGAGCGTGGGGGGAAGACTCCTACAATTTTATCCCGAATGGTCGAGAATAACCCAGAACCCCTGGGTTCTAAAGATGATAGAAGAAGGATACAAAATAGAATTTTCCTCCATTCCTCCAGAGAAATTCCTAATAACCCAGTACCAAGCGAAAGATCTTCATCAGATACTTATCCAGGACGTCCAGAAACTACTCAGATTGAGAGCCATTTCCCCAGTTCCCCACGACGAGATATGCAAGGGCCACTATTCGAAAATCTTCTTGGTCAAAAAACCAAACGGTTCCTAAAGGACAATAATCAACCTGAAGGTCCTAAACAAATGGGTGAATTATCGGAAATTCAAGATGGAGTCTATCAGATCGACTACTCCTCTAATAAGGGAAGAGGCATCAATGTGTACGATCGATTTAAAGGATGCGTATTATCACGTTCCTATCCACCCTGCATACCAGAGATTCCTCAGATTCGCAATTCAGGACGGTCCTTCCATTCTCCACTTCCAGTTTGTCTGCCTCCCCTTCGGCCTTTCCTCCGCCCCCAGAATTTTTACAAACATTATGGCAGAGATCATGGCATTCATAGGAAGTCAAGGTATAGTAATTATCCCATATCTAGACGACTTCTTGTTGACAGCAGATACTCCGGCTATCTTAGTCAGTCACCGGTCACAGGTTCTTTCCCTACTACAAGAATTGGGATGGATAATCAACTTTCAGAAGTCGAGTCTTCCTCCCCAGAAACAGAAGGTCTTCTTAGGAGTACTGCTGGACTCCTCCCTTCAACATTCCTTCCTCCCAAGAGAGAAACAAATACTCCTACTGGCAGAAGTAAGAAAATTTTGGGGGAAAGACACCTGTTCCATAAGGGAATGTATGCGGATGTTGGGAATGATGACGTCTTGCATCCAATCTATTCCATGGAGCCAATTTCACTCCAGACCCTTACAGAATCTGATCTTGTCCCGGTGGGATCGAAAACAAAACTCCCTGATTTTTAAAAATTCAAATTTCCGAGACTGTGAAATCATCCCTCCTGTGGTGGCTCTGCACAGACAACATAGACAAGGGAGTCCCCTGGAGAACTTCTCCTTATGTAGTGATTACCACAGATGCCAGCAAACACGGCTGGGGGTCAGTAATCCAAGACCAACACTTTCAGGGCACATGGACTGGTCAAATGAAGATGATGTCCTCAAACTTCAAAGAACTAAGAGCGGTATGGGAGACACTTATAAGAGCTTCACCCACCATAAAAGGGAAGCATATAAGAATTTTATCGGACAACACGACAGCAGTGTCCTTTCTTCGCCATCAAGGGGGAACAAGACACACTCTTCTTCAGGCCCTCTCTGCACAAATTTTCAGTTGGGCAGAAGAAAACGTCCTATCAGTCACGGCAGTCCACCTAAAAGGCAGATTTCCTGAGTCGGGAAAAAGTAGACCCAGGAGAATGGTCCCTAAACAAGGAAGTCTTTCGGTCCCTAACCCGAAATTGGGGTTATCCACAAATAGACCTGTTTGCCACGAGGAAAAACACTCAAGTAGAGACATTCTTCTCCCTAAATCTCAGAGACAACCCATTGGGAGTAGATGCATTGTCCCAACACTGGGACATGGATCTGGCCTATGCCTTTCCTCCGTTTCCTCTAATACCTATGGTATTAAGAAAAATCCAGGAAGATTTGACAAAGCTCATCATTATTCTTCGCTATTGGCCGAAAAGAAGTTGGTTTCCAATCGTACAATACCTAGCGTTGGAAGATCCTATCATGCTCCCAGTCAAGGAGAATCTTCTCTCCCAGGGTCCCTTATTCTTCCAGGGAATAGAGACTCTGAAATTGTCAGCCTGGATCCTGAAAGGCAGATATTGAGGAACCACGGTCTGTCAGACGAGGTAATTTCAACTATCTTATCAAGTCATAAAGAAGTTACCTCAAAAATCTATCAAAAGATTTGGAAGAAATTCTGTTCCTGGCATGGAATCCCAGGACCAGATCCCTTTTCCCCCAACATTGCAAATATCCTAGATTTTTTTACAATCGGGATTCAAAAAAGGACTTAGCCCTAGTACCTTAAAAGTACAGATTTCAGCCTTAGGTAATTTTTTTAACACTCCTCTGGCTGAACATCGGTGGATCAGAAGATTCACCCAAGCGGTCTCTAAACTGAAACATTCCCTAAAGAAATCAGTTCCTACGTGGGATTTGAATGTGGTGTTAACGACTCTTTGTGAGCCCCCCTTTGAGCCGCTCGACGAAATTAGTATGCATTTTTTAACTCTAAAAGCTGCATTCTTAGTCGCTATTACTTCAGCAAGAAGGATTGGAGAAATCCAATCTCTGTCAATCATAGAACCGTACCTAAAAGTACAAGAGGATAAGATCATCCTAAAGCTGGATCCCTCATTTATTCCAAAGGTATCTACTGCTTTCCATAGAGAACAAGAAATAATTCTACCTTCCTTTTATCCAGATCCAAAAGACCAACAAGAAGAAAAATTCCATTGCCTGGATGTCAGGCGAACAATTCTTCAGTATCTGGATAGAACCTCCTCCTGGAGACGAGATAAAAATCTATTTGTCCTATTCGGGGGAAAGAATAGAGGATAGAGAGCCCCAATAGGCTCTCTAGCGAGATGGGTAAAAGCCACCATACAAGAAGCCTACAAGTCCCAAGGACTGTGTGCCCCACAAGGCATCAGAGCCCATTCAACAAGGGCAGTCTCGGCATCCTGGGCAGAAAGAAGAGAAGCCTCTATGGACCAAATCTGCAGAGCTGCCACTTGGTCAAGCCATCATACGTTTTACAAACATTATAGACTCGATGTGCTGTCCGATACGGATTTAAGTTTTGGACGGAAAGTCCTTCAATCCGTAGTCCCGCCCTGAGCATTATAATCTGGTATTGCTCCTGTAGTGCTGTCATGAGGGATGTACTGGAAAATAGCAATTAGACCTACCGGTAATTGTATTTCCAGGAATCCATCATGACAGCACCATTACATCCCTCCCTGATTGAATTCTGATTTGTGCAATTAACATGTCAGTTATTATCCCTAGAAATAAAATAGGGTTGCATCCATCCTGGTGTAGTAATTGAAAAACACTGGCAAGTGGGTGGTGGGAGGGGCCTTTTAACCTCTCTGTCTTCCTGTCCCTACAGAGGTCAAGAGGGCAACCTCCGGTAGTGCTGTCATGATGGATTCCTGGAAATACAATTACCGGTAGGTCTAATTGCTATTTTCTTTGAAAAAATTTAGATTGTCATTTTCGGGGCCTACTTCCAATAATTTATGCAAAAAACCTGTTGGGTGAAAACGCTCACTATACCCCTAGATAATTTCCTCAATGGGTGTAGTTTCCAAAATGTGGTCACTTGTGGGGGGTTTCCACTGTTTTGTCCCTTCAGGGGCTTTGTAAATGTGACATGGCCTCCGCAAACCATTCCTGCTAAACTTGAGCTCCAAAAGCCAAATAGCGCTCTTTCCCTTCTCAGCCCTGCCGTGTCTCCAAACAACAGTTTATTACCACATGTGGGGTATTGTTTTACTCGGGAGAAATTGCTTTACAAATTTTACGGTGCTTTTTCTCCTTTAGTCCTTGTGGAAATGAGAAAAAAAATCGCTAAACCTACATTTTCTTTGAAAAAATGTCGATTTTTAATTTTCACGTCCTACTTCCAATAATTTCTGTAAAAAACCTGTGCGGTCAAAATGCTCACTGTACCACTAGATAATTTCCTTGAGGTCTGTAGTTTCCCAGATGGGGTCACTTTTGGGGGATTTTGACTGTTTTGGCACCGCAAGAGCCCTTCAAACCTGACATGGTGCCTAAAATTTATTCTAACAAAAATAAGGCCCCAAAATCCACTAGGTGTTCCTTTGCTTCTGAGGCCGATGCTTCAGTCCAGTAGCACGCTACGGCCACATGTGGGATATTTCCTAAAACTGCAGAAACTGGGCAACAAATATTGAGTTGCATTTCTCTGGTAAAACCTTCTGTGTTATAAAAAAAATTGTACTAAAAATTTATTTGTAAATTTCACCTCTACTTTGCTTTAATTCCTGTGACGTGTAAAGGGTTAAGACATTTTCTAAATGCTGTTTTGAATACTTTGAGGGGTGAAGTTTTTAAAATGGGGTGACTTTTTGGGGGTTTCTAATATATAAGGCCCTCAAAGCCACTTCACAACTGAACTGGCCCCTGTAAAAATGGCCTTTTGAAATTTTCTTGAAAATGTGAGAAATTGCTGCTAAAGTTCTAAGCCTTGTGATGTCATAGAAAAATAAAAGGATGTTTAAAAAACAATGCCAATCTAAAGTAGACATATGGGGGATGTTAATTAGCAACATTTTTGTGTGGTATAACTGCCTGTCTTACAAGCAGATACATTTAAATTGAGAAAAATGCTAATTTTTGCAATTTTTCGCTAAAATTTGGTGTTTTTCACAATTAAATACTGAACATATCGAGCAAATTTTGCCAGTAACATAAAGTCCAATGTGTCACGAGAAAACAATCTCAGAATCGCTTGGATAGGTGAAAGCATTCCGGAGTTATTACCACATAAAGTGACACATGTCAGATTTGAAAAATGAGGCTCGGTCAGGAAGGTCAAAAGTGGCTAAAGAGGGAAGGGATTAAAAGAATATTTGAATAAACAAAAACATAAACACAGCCTTTCAGCAAGATGCTAAAACATGTTGTGAACCTAGCCTGGGGCGCTCTACTTTTTGAGATTTGTCAAAATGTATTTTGTTTTGTTTTTTCCTTAAGGAAGAAAAAATGGATTTAGAAAATTGTTCTCTAAACATGGGTGACACATCATGGAAGCTTCCAGCCAGTGGTCATGTTTTACTGAAAGCCTCTCAGATTTCAGATTTATCCCAGCAAGAGGCAAGCTACTTGCGTCTCTCTTTAGGAGAGTTCTTTGGTCAAAGATCAGAGGCTATGGGATGTCTTGGTGGAGGGACAGATGTAAAACGGGTGTGTATAACCTTTTCTATTCATTCATGTATTCAGATTAAAATTTATGTTTTGGAGACTAGGTAATTTTAAAATCTCTGGTTTGAAGTCCAGAGGGCTCATTCAATAATTGCCTTCCCTGCATGAGCATGCTTCAATCCGCTCAGCACCACCTCCTCTACCTGCTCTATTTTCAGGCATAGTTTTTTTTTTTTTTTTTTATTAAGCGCTGCTGAAAAACCATCACTGTGTGAACTACAACGATGAGAACAATAGGAGGCAAATCAGAATCCGCTTGTAAACACCCCCCCCCCTTCCCCCCAAAAAAGTATGAGCAACCCCTTACATGCTATTTGTTTTGTATGGAGCTGTAGTAGCGGTACCTTCGGCCTCCCACCGAGCCTCCGTATGCCACAGATTTCACACCACAGCTAGCCATCAGACTCCTCATTTAGAGGTATCCCCCCCCCCCCAGAAGCTTAAATAGGCTCTGTCACCAGATTATAAGTGCCCTATCTCCTACATAATCGGATGGGCACTGTAATGTAGATAACAGTGGTTCTTATTTTGAAAAACGATCATTTTTTGAGCAAGTTATGAACAATTTTAGATTTATGCTAATTTGTTTCTTAATGCCCAATTGGGCAGTTTTTTAACTTTGGCCAGTGTCATACATTTCTCTTTACAATGCCCACTTGGTCAAAAGTTAAACGCCCAGTTTGCGCATTAAGAAACGAATTTGCATAAATCTAAAATTGTTCATAACTTGCTCAAAAATGATCGTTTTTCAAAATAAAAACCACTGTTATCTACATTACCGCGCCGATCAGATTATGTAGGAGATAGGGCACTTATAATGTGGTGACAGAGCCTCTTTAACTCGAAGGTTGCCTTGGTACTTCACGTGTAACCATGCGTATGTAACCATGCTGTATTAGAAGTTAATGATGATGTTTTTTTTAAAAATTTAAATCTTTCACTTTGCATAGCCTTCTTTTGGTTATCATATAATTTCACCGGAGAAGCAAGAACCTATTGTATTATTGAGGAAATCAGATATTTCAGAAAACTCAGAACACGAAGATACCATAAAGTTTTGTGATGACACCTTAACTCCAGGTTTGCTATGTTGATTTTATCTTCTATATTTTTGCTTAATTATTGTCCCTTCAAACATGTCTTAATTTTCTAAACAGATTTTGCTGTGAATCCGCACGTGTTAGTTCTCAATCACAGTGTTTAGTGGGTACTTCGGGAAATCTCCCAACGTACATGCATAGTGTGTCCATAGGGCTCAGTTAGCTGACGAAGACCATAAGCGTGATCTTTTTGCCTCTGTTGAGTTGGTATACTTGAGTATACTTTATTTTTTTTGAAGGTTGGAATAGCAGAGTAGACTACGCTATTCATTCCTGTGTATTGGACAGTGATGTTAGGGGTTTTTAACTATGGAGTCTCCGGCCAGAGCATCAAATTCACTCGGGCCTGGGACTCCAGGACTGGAGAATTCCCTGACGTAGTCATATATGGAAAGTGATGTCAGGTCCTTCCCCGACTAGCGCGTTGCTGGCATTGAAAAGCTTTTGACATCACTGTTCATATATTGACGGTGTCGTCAAGGGCTTTCCCAGAACCGGTGTCACCGGCCAGAGCGCTTTCCACACTCTGGGGACTCTGGTATTGTAGCTCCTGACATCACTGTCATATACTGTCCATATATGGACCGTGACGTCCGGATCTTCCTTGGGCACAAAGCTTCAGGTAGCTCTCTGCCCAGGGGCGGGGGGGAAGATGGCCGATGTAGCCCACTGTATGCCTATACAATTGGATATGTCGGAGTTATACTTCTAATGTAAGGAAAAAAGTGATGTAAATGAGGCCTGACTTTGAATTTGCTGCGGATCTGAACTTCTGCATAACGTTGTAAAATCTGTCCTCCTTTTGGTTTTAAAAACCTTATTCCCTAGTATTGTAATTTTTTTTTTGTTACATTTTTTATTAAAGGTTTCCTAAAGGACAAAAATTAAAGGGGCATTCTGGTTGTAACAAGTTATCACCTTTTCCCTGGTTAAGTGGTAACTACTAGATTGGTGGGGGTCTGAACGTACGGAAACCCACCAATTACCCGAATGTGTGTCCCATGCCCCTGTACAGTGAGACCGCTTGCTGAAAGGAGTTAAATGGGTCGGAATATACCTTTTACTTATCTAATTGCTATTGTAAATTACTTAGACACCATGCCGTCATGTGAATCACGCCATCATAGCATAACATAAATCCTAAAATATACAGAAGAACAATAAATTAAGCAGTATGTATCGGTTATGAAATAGATTTTTAAACACAAATTAAAACAACAAGGTTAGGCATACCAAAGCCATGTCCACATCCTTCGAGAGCAAGCTGGGAATTTTTATAGATTTTCAAGGTGACTCGTGCATTCAAAATCCACAAAACATATCTTAACTGTATACTTTCTCTATACTACAAGGGAGGTGCACAGCTATATTACCCTCCCCCACCACCACTCCTACCCCTGCTGTGCCCGAGCAGGAGTAAAAGAATATAGTTTTGGTAAGCACAGCCAAGGCAACCGTGTGAGTGCAGGGAAAGCTGCTTTCTCTCTGCACACTGAAAGAACGGTTAACAGTTTTTGCAGTTTTTTTTGGTTTTTTTTCTTCCAGTGGATAGGGAAAATAATTGCCGATTTTAGAAATACTCTCTTAATGGCAGTCACTTAGTTTTTAACCCGGTCACGAAGGGGCTTTAGGCTAGGCCGCCGCCTTTTCACGGCGGCCCAGTCTAAGCCCTGCACAGGTGTCCTGTGCAGGCTGGAGCCGGGGCTCAGCTCCTGCTCCAACGCCCGCGATCGAAGTTTACTTCTATCGCGGCCGTTTAATCTGTTAAATGCCGGGGTCAATAGCGACTGCGGCGTTTAACCTGTTTACAGAGGGAGTCAGCGGCCCGCAAATGCAATCGCGGCCCTCCAATGGGGTGTCATGGCAGCCGGGGGCCTGATAAAAGCCCCCAGATCTGCCCTGGGCATATACCTATTAGGATGTGCCGGAGGCATGTTCAAATAGATTGCCTGTCCGAGTTACACTGACAGGCAGTAATGCTTTGGTATACGAAGTATACCAAAGCACTATACTATGCGATCTTCAGATCGCTGCTAAAGTCCCCTAGTGGGACTAAAAAAAATAAGTAATGTGAAATAAAAATTACAGTAAAAAAATAAATCCATTTTTTTCCAGTGGTTTTATTTAGTAAAAGTCAAAAAAATAAATAAAAGTACACATATATGGTATCGCCGCGACCGTAATGACTCACAATAAAGTTAATATGTAATTTAAACCGCAAGGTGAACACCGTAAAAAAAACACGAAACACAATGGCAAAATTTTTTTTTTTTTTCCATTGCCAAAAAAGTCATAAGTTAATCAAGTCCCATGCACCCCAAAACCTTACCAATCAAAACTACGTCTTGTCCCGCAACAAAAAGCCCACAAAAAAATCACTACATTGACGGAAATATAAAAAAATTACGGCTCTTGGAAAGCGACGATGCAAGAACAAATAATTTTAGTTCAAAAGTGTTTTTATTGTGCAAAAGTCGTTTAACATAAAAAAACCTATACATATGGTATCGTCGTAATCGTACCGACCCATAGAATAAAGGTCATGTGTTATTTACGCCGCATAGTGAACGGCATCAATTTAAAATGCATAGAACAATGGCGGAATCCCAGGTTTTTTTTTCTCTCCCCCCCCCCCAAAAAGTTAATTAAAAGTTAATCAAAAAATTATATGTACCCCAAAATTGTGCTATTAAAAAGTACAACTAATCCCACAAAAAACAAGTCCTCATACAGCTATGTAGACAGAAAAATAAAAAAGTTCGAGCTCTTTGAATGCGACTATAGAAAAACGAAAAAAATAGCATGATCATTAGGGCCTAAAATAGGCTGGTCACTAAGGGGTTAATGATGTTAGTTCTGTTTTTGTTCTTTTGTTTTTTCATGGATCTATCATTTTTTTTATTTTGGTTTTTCTCGTCGACTCCACCCAAAAAGTGATTTTATATATTTCTTTGTTATCTAGAAGATCTTGGATCTTTACCAGATGATCAGAAACTATCATCATCAACAACCTTTAATGTAAGAGTGCCAGAAATTAAACCAAATATAGATCAACATGAAAAAGAGCACAAGGACAGTGCAGAGGTATATATGACCCATTTTGTAATATTTTATACCCAATAGAAATACAATTATTTCCTGTATCTTAGGATCATTGAAATTTCTATATATATATATATATATATATATATATATATATATATATATATATATATATATGTCAATATGTATGTAATGTGTTAGATGGTGGCTTTATATTTTGAAAATTCCATGAGGGTACACGGTGAGTTCTTTAAGGCAGAAGAAATTAATTGGTGCTAAGTGACAAAGAAATGTCCTAGATAATCACTTCCTGGAAAACGGACTAGTTTTAGACGTTTGACATTCTATTTTCTATGGCGTTTTTATATTCAGGAGTCCATATACTGTAATTGGGGTCCAATTCAACAGGGCACACTGTGCATTCCAAGATGCCCCATGTGCTCAGCAGCAAATTATGTGATATTATTCACAAAGTTTAGAAATAGGGTAATAACCTAAACGTATAATGTAGGTTTAGGTATAATGTCGGACAATTCAGCTGGAGATGTGTGCAGTTTATGATGAACGCTCACTGATCATACAGATAGATGATGATTGAAATCTATCAAATCCATGATGATCCTGTAGTTAATGACCAAGGTATAGCAAGATCCCGGAGTGAGCAAGGTCAAAGTGCACAATGTCCGCAATAGAGCATATCCGAGGTGGACAAAGTAAGTCCCCTTTTAGGGTAAAGATGGAAACTACCCCTTATATAAAGCCAATTTAAATGGCGTATGGTCTTCAAGGTGCTAACAGCAGGCAGAAATAATAGGCAGGAGTAGAGTCATTAATGCCACTAAAGCTGCATACGAGGCAGTATGTGGCCGAACACACAGCCTGATGTTTTAAAGTCCTATAGAAAAGCTTTTGGTAAAAATAATAGCTATACCTAGAGCATGCTGCATTCTGAAAAAACAAGCAAACACTGACCCTACAAATACGAATTAAACCTAAACACAAATCTCCGGAAAAATATCAGTTTGGCCTACATACGCAAAGTAAAATATGTCAGCAGCATTTTTTTGAAAAAAAAATACTACGAATAAACTCCCCCAAAAATGTAAGTGATTGAGATTTGAATACAACCCTAGAGACCTGGGACTAGCCGGGTGGGAATGCATACAACTTATTTGTGTATATAAAGTTAAGGTGGTCTTACATGGCATGACGATTGATCGCAACTCGTTTGGTCCTTTCACATGGAGCTATTATGGGGATGAGCGCTCGTTACTACGGTCGCTCATCCACATACATTTCTAACATGTCAGCAGCAAGTCTCCCTGTTTACACAGGGAGATGTGCTACCAACAACGATAATGTTTTTGTCATTTAAAATGATACAATCTGCCAATGAACTAGCGTTTGCTTGTTCATCGGCTTTATTGTTGCCCTGTTTCCACAGGGCAACGATAGGGACCAAGCGTTCTGTGAATGCTAGTTTGCCTGTGTAAAAGGTCCCTTTTTCCTGGATTATCTTGACCTCCAGCAGTACAATGGATTTGTCATCTAAATTGCTGTTCCAGTGAGAAAAAAAATCCTATTTGATCAGTGGGGGTCTGACACACGACATCTCGCCAATCAGCTGTTTAAAGGGGCTACTTTCCCTTATTAGTTATGCTGCTCCATACTGTCAAACACTGTGACACTGCTGTCCCTTTATACAGCTGATCAGTAGGGTTCCGACTCTTGGCACTCCCGCCGATCAGTTACTAAGGGTCACCCCGCCGATCAGCTATTTTAAGCGACTCTGGTGAGCACTACTTCCCCCTACATCCCTTACGCTAATCCGTACTGTCAAATGCCATCACACCATGTATTAGATGGTGGCCTAATTATTTTATTAGGTGCCAGCTAACGCTAAGCTACCCATGTGGTGTAAATGAGTGACCACTGACGCTTACCATGGCAATTAACAACGAAGGGTTCAACAACTGCACCCTCAGCGATCATCTGATTGGCAGGCCTGCCAGCCTTTGTTTATGTGCTGTCCAGTTGGGAAAAATCCCTTTTAAAAGGAGAATGTAGCACTCCTGACAACTGATTTTAAAATGGGAGTTCTTGTAGACCTAAATATTTGGCATTCAATTGAATTGGATTCTGTGGTTTTGTGGGATAATTGTGTACTGATAAACTGTTATTGACAAATGAACTTGAAATATAAAAGTTTTTCATGCCACTCTTTCTTGTAGGAGCAGCATTTTGGCGCAGGATACACTTCGTCACTAAAATATGACCAAACTGCTGAAGCCACATTGCTTAATATAAGCACTATTACATCGGCACTGGCAAATGCGTCTTGCAGTGCTGATCCCTCTGAGTTGGCAGCAATGATCATAGCGCTGTCAAATAAAAATAAAAAACTAAATTTGAATGAGTACTCTGAACATCCGCAATCAAAGCAGTTCTTAAATTCAGCTGGACAAAAGAGTTATCCTGAATATTTTGATATGGAAAGGTATCTTAAAGCTACAGTTAATGGTCTCCAAGACACTGAACTTGAAAGCTTTGTGAACTCTGTAAAGGATTTTACCTGGAACACGTCTGTAGGGTATAACCAGTCTCTACAAGATTCTGTTACAGGACTAGCTAATATCACAGATGTTCAAAAGCAAGACTTAAAAAAGCCAGAGTACTCTAAGGAAGTTCAAGTTGGTTGTGAAAAACTGCGGTCTATCGGCAACGTCTCTATAGATGTATTATTACAACAGGACGCCTCTTCAAGCAATCCGAGCGCTAAGAACAGATGTTCATCAGAAATATTTGAAACAAAACATGGAGTTTCCAGGAACTCTTTGATTAACACCAAAAAAGAATATGATAAGGAAAATAAAATGATGATAAATTCTGTAACTGCTGATCAACGAAACCCAAGTACTTTGGAAGTTGAGGCAAAGAGAGGCATTCGTTTATCAGATGGCAAAAGCAGTTCTAAAGAGAATAATTCTATAAAATCTTGTTTTCCAAGTAATACAAAAAAGACTAGTTCTCATCTATCAAAAGATCCAAAATTCCCACCTCGTTCAAAGGAGGCCTTTGATATACACGATGATACTTCTCAGAAGCATGTTAGTTTCCAGGCGACTTCAAGTGGAATACATCAGAAAATGGCAGGTAAATCAACACTAAAGAACTTTAATCCCACACTATTTATAACCACCTTCACGTGAGACAGAAATGCTGCAGCGAATTACAGTACCAGCTTTGTTAATGGGATTTGAACAAATTACGTCCACATTTTGTAGATCGTTTTGCGCGCAGAAATTTGTGCATGCTGCAGATTTTCAAAACCTCAGCATGCTCGTTCTGTTGCAGATGTTCACAGCAAATCTTACATTTTTCAATGTAGAAGGGATGAAATTTGCAACTAATCCGCCACATCTGTGTACCCTACTAAGCTGCATTTTAGCGCAGTATTAGGCGACTTTTATGCATTTCATCTTAACCTCTTTCCGACACCTGCCATATATGTACGGTGCTGTTGGGAAATGCCTGACGCAAAGCGCGTTGTATGACACTCACTGGAAGCGGTCACCATGTCTAATGACGTTGAGACAGAGTAAAGATAGCTGTTGTTCCTGACAGCAGGTCATCTCTACTCATTGCCCAGGGGGCCATCAGGACCACCCCCAAAACACACACATCAGCGATCGTAGCAATTTTACATAACGATATATTATCTGAAAGAAGACCCCTTACAGTGTAAAAATTCCCCACAGCCTTTACACTCATGGGCGCCATCATGCAATTTTGCATAAAAGTATAACTTTTTGTTGAACACGCATAAAAAAATAAATCATGTTTGTGGCTAAAAGTTTGACCCAAGCAGCCCCTTTGAATTCACCCTTTGAACATTATGAACTTTTATTTATAAAGGTTATTGATGGCGCTTATCCCAACATACATATATTTTCACAAAATAATCAAATCTGAAGAGACCAAAATACCTGTGATACATTAATCCAATTGACCTGATAATGAGCACAGGGTGGATAGATAAGCAACTGCTCACTTTTATTTATATAGCTCTATTCTCTTCCCTAAGGTCCTGTTCACATCAGCGTTGCCCTTCCGTTGAGGGGTTCCGTCGGAGGTTTCCGTCAGGTTAACCCCTCAACGGAAAAGAAAACGGAAACCTTCGCAGTTGACTGCGCTATTGGTTCTCTCAAAACAACGGAGCTTTGTCACAACGGTGACCGACGGAAACCATTAACAACGTTTCCGTCAGCATTGAGATCAATGGTGAGGGAAACGGAAGCTAAGGTTTCCGTTTGCCTTTCCGTTGAGGGGTTAACCTGACGGAAACCTCAGACGGTACGCCTCAACGGAACGGCAACGCTGATGTGAACAGGCCCTTAACGTGACAATTAGAGTGCCCATTTTCTGTGATTGATAAGAGGTGGTGTGAAAAGGTGAACAATGTTTCTCAGCTCTGGATGCCAGGGGAAGAAGGTTTTTGTTTTTTTAAATATTACATTTGAAAAGCGCTCTTAATTTTGAAGAATAAGAGGGCTAAACTTAAAAAAACAAAACACCCAATCCTAGACTACACCTTTTGTAGATTTGGTAACTGCTTAGGCCCCAGAGCATATACGTTTTTTTAATGCAAACGTGGACCATTGGAACCTTATACAAACTTATAGCATTACGTTTACATATGTCGTTTGAGATTAATGCTAAAAAAAAACAAAAAACGTTACGTCGTGTGTTCCTATTTTTGAAGTATTGAATAGTGTAGCAGACTAGGCTTTTCAGTACTTTAAAAAAACAGTATCGCAGCGTACACCATGACAAACATAGACCAAACAGATGCTATTTGGTCTATTTTACGTTTCAATCCTTTTTTAGCGTTTAAAAACGTATACACTCCACGTATAGCACAAACACTATGTGAATGGTGCTTGACATGTCCTGTTTTGTGTGACATTAGTACCGTAATATAATGAAACATCAATGTTTTTCTTTATTTTTGTAAATATTTTTCAGATTACGGCATGCATAGAGGGGAAGAGGAGAATTACAGTTTTAGACCGTCTACTTGCCCTTTGATTCATTCCTCTCCAAGCCAGGATTCTTTAAAGCTTTCTGAGAAAGGGTATTTGTTTTTATTCTATTTTAATTTTGGCAACTTCAACTAACTTGTTTTTGTTCAGATAATTTTGAAGCTAGTCTATATTAAAATAAGTGAAAACACTGTTTTAGTATTGTAATGTGTAACTTATTTTTTAACCTGTTCATATAGTGTGATTTTTATTCTGCACTATATAGTTCAATATGTTGTGGTCCAGTAAGTACTGTAGAGGGTTTTTTACTCTCTCTTCCCTTGTGGCATCTGTCAGCTACTCCGGAAATTGAGTTAGATAGTCCAATTATAGTTGAGGAAATAGAGGCCGCTATTCAGTCCTTGCCTTCGGGTAAAACTCGGGGACTTGATGGATTGGGGGGGCGAGTGGTATAGGGCCAATAGTGATGTTTTGGTACCGAGACTTCGGGACGTCTATTCTAGTGCTCTGAAGTTGGGTGTTTTGCCGGCATCTATGAGGGAGGCACTTATTCTGGTGGTGTTGAAGCCAGGGAAGGACCCTACTCTACCAGATTCTTACCGTCCTATTTCACTTATTAATTCTGATGCGAAGATACTAGCCAAATTTCCTTCCTAATAGATTAAAGAAGATTATATTGTCTTTTAGTTCACCCTGACCAAACTGGCTTTATGGCGGGGAAGAGTACGGACATTAACATCCATAGATTGTTCTTGAATATTGATGCGGCGAGGGGATATGTATCTCCTGGGTTCGTTCTCTCTCTGGATACATATAAGGCCTTTGACTCGGTTGAGTGGCGGTATTTATGGCTGCTCCTTGCCAGGTTAAATTTTGGTCCAAGGTTTCTGGCTCTGGTTAGTCTCCTATATGAGGGACCTTGTGCTAGGGTGAGAACGAATCTGGATGTATCGGACTCCTTTTAATTGGGCCGTGGTACCCGTCAGGGATGCCCACTGTTTGCCCTTGCGATAGAACACCTGGCAGTGGCTGTCCGCCAATCCTCTGAAATTCGTGGTATTACTAGAGGCCGCATAACGGAAAAAATCTCTGTATGCAGATGACACTTTGGTATACTTGGGCGGATGATGGTCCTTTCTTGATTTCTCTTTTTGAGATGATTGATGCATTCAGCAGCTTTTCTGGTCTAGAGCACAAGGATGAATGTTCGTTTTGATTCAGTCAGGCTTTCAGGGATGGTAATTTTACATATCCTGTCAATGTCATACAATGCATCTTCTCCGGGTTGACATTTCTATACGATACTAATGCCTTTCTGAATGTCTCTTGTTTTCTATTGATAGTATATTGGTACGTGTTTTGTACAACAAAAGTTTGGAAAATAAAGGCTTTTTAAAAAAAAAAAAAGTATTTATGTATACGGTGTTGCAGCGCTGTAACCATTAGTAGTCTTCCCTCTCTGTTACCCTGGATCGCTGTAAGGCTATATTAACGGATCAACTGTCGTGTGAACTGCCCTTTTTTTTCCACTGTTAGTTTTTCATGGTTGTTTTGCATCAGTGTGTCTAAAAATGTTAATCCGCTTTCCTGGCCGTCTGACGGTTTTCAACTGCCATTTGCCATCCTTTTTTCATGGACTTGAATAAAATTCATAATTTTTTTTTTTAGTTAGGGCTTTTTTTTTTGTCCAAGCCACCTGAAAGCACCACAGTGCCCATATAGATAGTGATGCAATCTCACTGTAGATAGTGCCACAGTTCCCACTGTAGATAGTGCCCACATAGTTGTTCACACAGTGCCCATGTAGATGGCACCACAGTGTCCCCTGTAGGTAGTGTCCATATAATGTCACAGTGCCCATGTAGATGGCGCCACCCCTCCCCTGCCGATAGCCTTACTCTCCCTGTAGATAGTGCCACTTCCCCTGTAGATAGCACCAACCCTCTCCCCCGTAAATGGCACCCCCTTCCTGTAGATAGCACAGCTATAGGTCCCTGTAGGAGCGGAATTCCTCTGGCCGGGGATTCCGCTCCTAGAGGGAGTCCCCGATGTCTCTGTCCATATATGAACTTCTATGTCAAGGGCTTACTCTGGAAGGGGATTCAGTTTTTAGAGCGTTGGCAGCACTCTGGCCGGGGATTCCGCTCCAGGAGTAACACCTAATGTCACTGTCCATATATGAATAGTGAAGCCAGGGGCGTCTCCAGTAGCGTAATCACCGGCAAGAGTGTCAGCCTGGGATTCCGCTCCTAGAGAGAGCCCCTGACGTCACTGTCGATCTGATCGGGGATTCCACTTCAGGAGAAGCCCCTGACGTCACTGTCCATATATGGATAGTGATGCCAGGGTCTTCTCCAGTGGTGGAATCCCCGATCAGATCGACAGTGACGTCAGGGGCTCTCTCTAGGAGCGGAATCCCAGGTCGGGGATTCCGCTCCTAGGGGGAGCTTAGGTGGTGCTATCTACAGGGGGTTTGTGCTTTCTACAGCGGGTTGTTTGTGGCGCTATCTACGTTGGGGGGGGTGTATTCCTGGGCCCTCAATGCCACGGCAGACGTGAGAGCAGCGCTGCTTACACTGAAGCAGCACTGCACTCATTAAACACCATTCCAGACTGCCAACGTTTATATACGTGACCACAGCACGAGGCATCGGCAATTGGAATGTATATAGCCGTATGGCAATCGTGAAGGGGCTGAAGATGATTACATGTCAATGAAAAATAATTTTTCTTTCTTGTCCTTTCCATGTTTAATAAATACTCTGTAATTCATCAATATACTTGTTCATTCCTAATGTAAAGCAATTGTTTTTTTTCAATGTAGAGATGGCAGTCAGAGTACAGCAATGCAAAATAGTAACCGCAGTAATAGTGGAGCTGCATATTTAGAGTTGGGTGAAAATGTGAAACATTGTAGAGCTAAATGGAATAAGAATGTTCCCGGGTACATGTGTGAAAACCACCTGCAACGTAAAACCAGTATTAATTGGGACTTGTTTTTTTTTTGTCAAGTTCTGTAGTTAAAAATAGCGTAGATGTAGTATAGTGCTTATATGTTTGGTAACAGGTTATTGATATTCATCATGTATTGTTATAAATATGAAATTTCTCCCACACTAATTGTAGCAGTATAGGAAAATACTTTTTTCTTTTTCTCTCCTTCTAGATCTATAAATTCTCCGCAAGAGTCTGCATCAGTTCATGGATTCTCAAATGCTGGTTTGTCCCCTGAATCATCATGTCTTTGTCCCAGCCTGAGCAGACTGACGTATGTTTCAGCCACAGAGAATACTTTGCAGAATACTACTATCCAAAGTCCTGATAAGAAAAAGGTGAGATGGTATCTGGTGATTTTCTGCGCTGCAAACTTTATTTTGATATAAAAAAGGGCAGAAACGCACTAGCATGCTCTAAAACCAGCTGCAAATCGTGTAAATAAAACTTTATACAAATCCTTTTTACTAACATAGCACGTCAGACTGTTATTATAATATATTCTAGGAACAAAAATGCAAAACAACTTGTGTCGTTTTCTGGCCCCTTGACGATTATTAAAATCAAGTTACAGTTCCAATGAATCAAAGTTTTATAATCCTTTATTCTAGATAATACACAAAGTTTGATAAGCACATTCCAGCAAAATGAAAAAAAACAAAAGTGTATACTAGTGCAAGTACGTGACTGCAAAACGATACCCAAGAAAATGGCAACCTCATTCTGCAAACGCCAATGCCACCTACAACACTATATATAAATAAATATGTATTCTACTGAATCTACTTACTATAGTGAAGTTCTTAGTGCACAATTTGATCAAAATGTGCTGCTAAGAACCTCACTATTTTAAGTAGATTCAGCAGTAATACATATTTATTTATATATAGTGTTGTAGGTGGCATTCGTGTTTGCAGAGTGCTGTCGCCTTATTCTAAATTGAGATGGTCTCATTACAGCCCATTTTTAGGCAAAAATGCACGAGTTTACCCTCTGAGACTTATTTTCTTGTCCGTATTATATCTTTGCGTGTTTTTATTTGGTAATAAAATACAATTGTTGCTATGCATAATACTACACCAATTTTCAGTATGATTTAGTCCCCACAGTATTTGGGTCTATGACCGTTTAAAAGCAATTAGAGTTCTTTTAGCTCATCTGAAATTTATGGAGCAGTTAGCCAATATTTCCTCTAACTTTTTCTTTTCTAGAGCAATAACACCATAGAGCTGAGTACTACTATAGTGAGAGCCAGCCCTACACCTTCGGAAATGCAAATGAGCCAAAACAATGCTTTGCCCTGGCAGGAAAACCTAGTTCAAAAATACACGGAAACTTCAAAAGTGAGCAAGAGTCCAACTGGATTTCGTACACTTTCGGCTTTAAACAGTGAATCAAAGACAGAAAATGGAAAGCGAACCGAACTAGGGCACCCGTCTTTAAATTATGAAGTCCAAGTTAAAGCACTTGGTTCTGGTTTATTAGGCGAGAAGTGTCTTGTAACACAGCCAGATGGTGCTTCTGCATGGCAACTCTATACTTCAAACCCGCCTCAAGGATTTTCTACAGGAAATATGCCGCAGTCCGCTTTACTGGATAAGTACAGTACACTGCAAAATATACCTGGCAGTTATCAGTGTGTTTTTACTCAAGGCATTAAACCAGTTGTGCCAGCCAGCGATCCAAGACTCTTTAATGTGCCTTCTCTTTCCACCACTCCATTTGCACAACAATATCTACCAAGTGTTCATCCAGGTCACCACTTTCCAGTTGGAAGTCATGCAGGGTATCCAGGTTCTGCTCTACAAGGTCAAAACACCTATGACCCAATGACTAGTGTTTCACTGACTGCAAATGTTGCTTCGGGCATTCTTTCCACAATTTCAATAGGTCACGCTTCTGGAAATCAAAGCAATAGTCATCATGTCCATTTGGTTGACTCTCAGACTGGCCCTGCTGGACTCTCTCAGTGGGCTACAAGAATGTCATCTGGTTTTGGTAAATATATTTTTCTATTAAATGATTACTGAATGTTAATGGATTTCAGAAATGTAACTAATTTTGAATACTATTTGGCAATTTCATTAGAATTTTCTTTCTACAAGGTCCAGTTCTGGTGCCTGAAGAGGTGACATTCCCTAATGCATGTTGTGTTGGCATTGCATCTCAAGCATCTTTAAACATCTTCAATCCCAATGAAAGATGGATGCAAGTTAATATTGGTATTATCAGTATTGCTGTGAATGGAGAAAAAGTAAGTTGTTTTGTATGTGACTGTGCGCTTTTACTATTTCACCGTAAGTTTATGCAGGACTCCATGGAGCGAATAACCTGTACGTACATGAAAATAACAAAACAATTCAGTTAAGGACCTAATATCTGATGGTTTAAAATCTTGACCAGTAATATAGAAAATGTTTACCAAGTTTCTTTCTGTCAAATGTAGATTGACAGTGCTTATATGTGTAAAGTAGTTGTCCAATTTGTTTTTAATATGTAAGGTAACTGTCCAGACATAAGCTCACCTTAATTTCTTAAATATGCTTCCCGATCGTTCCCTGGCAGCAGATACCAGCTGAAAGAGTCAAGCATGTTAGATTTCAACATGCCCGATCCTTTATTCCAGCAGGAGATAAGCAACTGCCAGAGGTGTCTGACAACCGCTTATTTCTTTCGCACCAGTGAAATTTGAGATGGTTGTCAGCTGAGCGAGTATTTTGGCCAAATGCTTTCTCATGTAATGCAAGATCATGTGTGTGCATGCAATGTTTTGCAAACATTAATTAACTTTTTTGAGTGTTGATATAAACAGGGGCTCACACTTGTGTTGAGACTTTATAGTTTCCGATTTTAGGTTGCAGTTAGTGTGTTTTTCTTGTTGCAATCCTAGACCAGACCATAAAACTCCATCATGGTACTTACATGCGGTGGTCCAATCTGTTTTCCACAGGAGCAGTGCTGGGAATATTTTTCTAGAACTGTGGCTAGACCGCAAAAAGCATGGATGTTAACCCCATAATGATCGGGCCTGAAAAGACCTTAATAATCAGCTAAATGTTTCTGTTTTTGCCTCTGCCTGCCTTTCAGCAGCCCTAAATTTTTTATTTTTTCATTGACGTGGCTGTATGAGGCCTTGTTTGATGCAGGAGCAATTGTAAAAAAGAAATAAAAAATTGCGCGTTTGGGGTGTAGAAAAATTTCACTAAGTTTTTTATGTAATTTTATATATTTTTTTTTAAACTAGTTTTATTGAACAATTTACAGTACAAATGCATTCAGTATACAACTAAAATGAAATACTTTGTCAGCATAAACGACAAAAAAAAAAGATAAATGTCAGGTTAGTATTTCAGTGGTGTGTGTGTGTGTGTGTGTGTGTGTGTGTGTGTGTATGTGTGTATGTATGTATATATATATATATATATATATATATATATATATATAGCAGATATAAAAAAATGGCGACAGCACCCTGCAACACTAATGCCACCTAAACCACTAAATATAAATAAATATGCACTAAAGCTAAATCTACCTACAAATAGGGAGGTTCTTAGTGCACATTTTGATCAAAAAGTGTTAGCCCACCTGCCACGACAAGGCGACCTCTGTAAGGTGGGAACCTACGCTGCACATACACCCAGAACTGGGACTAAGCCTACATATATACCTGGGGATGGTAGGATCCAGCATTGAACTGATTAAAATCACCCAGGGCAGAATGTATATGTATATATATGTGTATATATATATGTATATATATATATATATATATATATATATAAGCAGCAGCACTCACTAGGTATAGGTGCCAGGCAAGTTGTCCTGATCCAAGGACAGAGCGATATACAAAAGTAGAAATCTTGCAGCACTCCCAAGTGTGAAAAAAGTCTATCATGCTTATTAAAGGTCCCATTGTTGGACAGAAACGTTGCTGTTTGTTGGCTGAATAAAACAGCCATTTTTTTCACACTTGGAGTGCTGCAAGATTTCTACTTTTTTGTGTGTGTGTATATATATATATCTCTAAACACGTGCAGCATCTTTGACAGCAAGCAATGATACATAGTTTCATATATGTTCATTCAATTTTTCTCTCCTGTATTAAGAAGGAAAATGGTTAAAAGGTCCTTACAATCTTTTAGCTACTCATAAAGTTCTCAGCAGTTGGTCTCTCAAATTCAAAAACCTATGTGGGGTATACTGAGTGAGGGACGAGTCACACCATACCTCCCATATCTTAGAGAACTTACTCACACACCCTCGACGTTTATATAGTACTTGTTCATAAGGAATTATTGAGTTAGTCAGTGACTTCCACTTAGACATTTTTGGAGGTCGCGGATCCATCCACAGGAGTGCAATGGTTTTACGTGCCATGAATAGTACCTCCTGGAAAAGGATTCTTGTACAGTAGGGCCACTGATCCTCAGACAATATACCATATAGACATACCTGAGGGCTATGGGGGACAGTGAGCCGTACCACCCCTGTAGTCACCTCCACTACCTCTTCCCAAAAAGAGGAGATTATCGGGCATGCCCATATCCTGTGCCTAAAATCAGATCTAGGAAAACGGTACCTCTGACATTCAGTACTAGGGTATCTACCAATTTTATACATTCTCACTGGTGTAAGGTAACTTTGAATTGTTGATAATTGTATCATTTTATTGTTGGCAGCCAGGGATACTGAGAATGGGGAGGAAAGTAGCTCCTCCCAATCTTCTTCTGACAGGACTGTTATTAGCGTCTCCCATTTGTCTTTCACCGCTAATGGTATACTTGCCAACTTAGATTGGATAAGGAGGTATAAATGGCTGATATCAATCTCCTCGGGATTTGAAAACTCCAACGGAAATTGTGAGAAGCTAACCCCTGACAGCGCATATTGGCTTTTGAGAGCGTGGCGTAATTGCAAATATCTGTAGAAACCCTACCTAGGAAGATTTAAATCTCTCTGCTTCAGTGTAAAGGACTTTAAATATGTTACCAGTATAGACATACCCCATATCGGTTCTAAAAATGAGTAGCTAAGCCATCTGTCAGGTGTGAAAGGAGTAGGTTGAGCCATATAGGCATGTCCGACTATACATCCGAGTAACCATATTTATGTTTCGCAGCTGCCCAGACTTGTGATACCAGCTAATGTATGGCAATCAATATATACACTCCAAAAGCATTTGTACTACGGGCTGGGCACGGTTCACAGCAGAAGCGTCCCCCCATAATTAACTATATAGGCAGCTCCATATTGTATACCAACCACAAAAAAGAGAAATGAGCTTGTAGCCAGATAATATATAAAAAGTAGAATTTTATTTGACATGTATAACAAACAAAGTTTAAGATTGAACAAAAGGACAAGACCCTAGTATAAACATAGGAGCGATTACTACCAATTGCAAAGTATTGGGTATCTATATACAAGCTATAAGTCATATATAAGTCCACAAAAAATGTAGGCTCCCCTGTTAAATAGTGAATGAACCATATATATTGAGTAAATAGTAAAGTAGGAAAGCAGGGGAGACCACTAATTGGAAAAAAGTGCTAGTGCATCAATACATTGTTTAGAACAAACGACAATAGCTTACCCATAACTGCAAGAGGCAATAGTAGTCAGTGCTCACTCCAGCACATGCTTACAGAAGGGGTGTATTCTCCAGTTTTTGGATTTGAAGGGGCCAGAAAGGACACCTCCGTTACCATAGGCACCATAAGGGATTTACCAACTATATAGTCTATTGGGGTTAGAGAATGACAGGAATAGACCGTAATATCCAGGTATGCGTACCTAAAAATATCCGTCCATCCCAGTTTGTCATATAACCATCCCAGCATTAATATTGCAGATGAGGCAGGACCAGGGCCTGGATAACCCTGAAATCTATCAATATGAGGGTCCAATACCATAATAAAATCCTCCATGCCCAGTACTGTTGCGGTAAGATACGTTGCTGCAAATGTGGCTGCTGCATGTAATACCTGTAAATTTGCCGGACGCGGAGCACACATTCCCAATATAACAAAAGGTGTACTCTCAATGTAAGCGAGGTAAAAACGTGTCTGCCTTCTTTGTCTACACTTGTGCTTACCACCTCCCAGCGCAGGGATTTGTGTATGAACATGAAAACACCACGGGAGTAAGATGTGTGAAATGAGTGGCCTAGACCATTGGACCCACGTTCTGAGCAGAAGTCGAAATTTATTAGATACCAAATGTGTTTCCTGTAAGCATAAGATATGGGGGTTAAATTTGCCTTGTCCCCTCACATTCCATGACAACATGTATAGATGTAATTTTAGATACAGAAGTCTAACTCGGAACTGGAGTAATGTCACCCAGTAAACTGTGAAACATTGCAGCGTCTGTTACATAAATTACATACATCATAAACTGTAACGTTTGGTCCATTGTAACACTTGTACTTATACATAAGTATATCGCCTACATATGATATTTTCAATAATCTATAAAAAGGCACAAGCAAAAAAAAAAAAGTTAACTTGATCGGCAATGTAAGGTGATGTGTATGCAATTTAGCATCCCACTACGCATTGAGTTCCATCCAGCTCCAAATGAGCTTTTATAAATCAATTTATGAATACGAGCAGCTCACGAGCAGACACGTTACTGTATGAAAATGCTTCTACTTTATTATCAGCACGGATATTTATAGTCAGACAATAACAAAATGACAATAACAAATGAGTCAAAGTTTAGATCTAGTTCCACAACTCAATTGGCTCTTAGAGGAGCCATTCCCTCATCTTCCCTATTATTGCTGCGTAGTGTTTTACCCACGGCACTATAATTCTCCATTTTAATTCTTATTATTGCTGCGTAGTGCTTTGCACACGGCACTACTGCCTTAAAGTCCCAGAGCATCTACCTTATAATATAACTAACTTGTCATATAAGGATATGAGTATATAAAGTATACAGTAGGTATAAAACACTTTGGAAAAATACATTTCCTTTCACATTTCCCCCCATTTGTGATTTTATAGGTCTGGTAATTATTACCTGCCTCTAATTTCACAACAACCTGTCACTTCTTTCCAGAGGTCTCGCTGTGAAAGCTCTCCGTATCTTATAAAACACATAACATCTAAAACAAGTCATAATGACAAAGACAATCATAATACATATTAGTGGTTGGAATAAGTAGCTTAATACTGAACTGGCAGTCGGTGAGAAACCTGTAAATATATCATACCAGTGATGAGCCGTGTCATCCTTAATCTGGGATCCTAAATGTTTTCCCACTTATAACAGCATTCATTTTGACTGTTTGTAGTGTAACATTATGTCTCCTAACCATCTTTTACCTCTTCTGCGTCTTTTAGAACTTTGTTCAACTCATCTAAGGGGAGACTAATATTACCACTATGATTCTCCATTTTAATTATTATTATTGCGTAGTGTTTTGCACACGGCACTATGCCTTAAAGTCCCAGAGCACCTACCTTCTAATATAACTAACTTGTACAAACCTATAAAGATATAAGTATATAAGGTATACAGTAGGTATAAAACACTTTGGAAAAATACATTTCCTTTCACAGTGACAAATAGGCCATTGCTGAAACATGCCCATAATTGTGGCGCTAAAGAAGTACGGTGAAGACCCGTGCCGTATCCCATCAGAGAAATTTTCCTGCTCGGGATACATCAAGTAATCTTATCACATGGAGTCCCAGATGGGACCTATAGTGGAACACACAATATTTGTTGAATAAACTATTCTCATATCTAGAAGTTACCGGCAATACACTGCAGATCGTATAAGTACGTAAGATGACCGGCACCCAGTATGTACATGCCCCTCATTCCAGTTCGGATCGACCCGCATCGTTCTCATTGCAGAATACAGTCCTTGAATGAGGGTAGATACGTAAGGGTGTAGTCCTGAAAAGAGAAGAATGTAACAATGCTGGGCGAGGTATAGGTATCCCATAATAGACTAAGTGAAGCTCATTCCAAACGACATATTAGAAAATGTCCTCAAGGATCAGATTAATTGCGTCTTGGTAATTTGTCTACTTCTCACCCACTCATCAGCGTCATGCGGGGCATTGAAGAAAATGGATCGTTCATTATCTACCATAAAGTATGGTATATTCAAGTCTCTCTGGTGGCGTTTGACAGGCATAAATGTCGCATGGCGTTTTTGCAGATCCACTGAATAATCAGGGAAAATCGAGACAGACACCCCATTATTTGTAGTCTACGAGCTGGATGTAAAATCTTATCTCTATCATTAGTTTAGCATACGAGATAAAACTGCTCAGGCTCCTCTGCAGCAACTAGTGAGGTTTTCCCTCTGGAGGGCTCCTTTCCACTAGAACTCTGTGGCTGAGGCCACCATCTTGGCACTCTCCCCTCGCAAATTCCTGTAGCTTTTCCGCGGCCATCTGACCTCTCGTGGAGCTCATGACGTCTCTCCAGGCAGCCTTCAACCTCTTGGATCTTCGGGACAAAATTTTGGAATGTAAGGATAAGCAAAGGATATGTATGGCACAAGGTCACTGCGGATCTTCTAAGTCATGTAAATGCTCTTGCTGCGTGCCAAGGCACGCCCCCTATGGAATTTATTTTTACTGTGTGAATTAGGGCTGGGCGATTAATCTAATTAATTTGATTAATTTGCCCTCAAGGCCTGTGACTATTCTGTTTAACAGAATCATTAAATCCATTTTATTTTTTGTAGAGCCGTGCTGCAAGAGGAAGCTCTGCCCCGCCGCCTCGTCACTGCCTGATCTTCACTGTCTGACAAGCTGCTGCCCGTTCTATCTCCACTTCCCTACAGAACTGCTGATCTGTAGTTAACAAAATTATACAGTACGGAACAGCAGTATATATAGCCACACCGCCCCGTGGATACCACCCCTCCTTGCAGATCATGCCACCAGCCCTCCTTTCAGATCGCACCGCCACCCCCCACCTTTGCAGATCGCACCGCCACCCCCCACCTTTGCAGATCACACCGCCACCCCCCACCTTTGCAGATCGCGCCGCCACCCCCACCTTTGCAGATCGCGCCGCCACCCCCACCTTTGCAGATCGCGCCGCCACCCCCACCTTTGCAGATCGCGCCGCCACCCCCACCTTTGCAGATCGCGCCGCCACCCCCACCTTTGCAGATCGCGCCGCCACCCCCCACCTTTGCAGATCGCGCCGCCACCCCCCACCTTTGCAGATCGCGCCGCCACCCCCCACCTTTGCAGATCGCGCCGCCACCCCCCACCTTTGCAGATCGCGCCGCCACCCCCCACCTTTGCAGATCGCGCCGCCACCCCCCACCTTTGCAGATCGCGCCGCCACCCCCCACCTTTGCAGATCGCGCCGCCACCCCCCACCTTTGCAGATCGCGCCGCCACCCCCCACCTTTGCAGATCGCGCCGCCACCCCCCACCTTTGCAGATCGCGCCGCCACCCCCCACCTTTGCAGATCGCGCCGCCACCCCCCACCTTTGCAGATTGCGCCGCCACCCCCCCCCACCTTTGCAGATTGCGCCGCCACCCCCCACCTTTGCAGATTGCGCCGCCACCCCCCACCTTTGCAGATTGCGCCGCCACCCCCCACCTTTGCAGATTGCGCCGCCACCCCCCACCTTTGCAGATTGCGCCGCCACCCCCCACCTTTGCAGATCGCGCCGCCACCCCCCACCTTTGCAGATCGCGCCGCCACCCCCCACCTTTGCAGATCGCGCCGCCACCCCCCACCTTTGCAGATCGCGCCGCCACCCCCCACCTTTGCAGATCGCGCTGCCACCCCCCACCTTTGCAGATCGCGCCGCCACCCCCCCCCCTTTGCAGATCGCGTCGCCACCCCCCCCCCCCTTTGCAGATCGCGTCGCCACCCCCCCCCTCTGCAGTTCGCGCCGCCACCCCCCCTTTGCAGATCGCACCGCCACCCCCACTTGCAGGGGGGAGGGCGTGCAATCTACAAGGGGGGGTGGTATTGCGATCTACAAGTGGGGCGTGGCACTGTGTCGCTATGTGGGGGGGTGGCACGGTGGCGCTTTCTACATGGGCACTGTGGTGATTTCAGGGGTTTGGGACAAAAAAAACCCTGACAAAGGAAATCCATTTGGAGACACTGATGCAAAATGGACATGGAAAAACTGACAATTGATCAGTTTTTAATGGCCATTTCTTTTCACTGTTGTGTGACTGTAGCCTAAATGACTGATGCCAGGAGTCCCGTTCACATGTACCGTATTTCGGCTGGGAAATCCGGCTGACATTCACCGTTTTTCACGGTCTAATCGCGCTCGTGTAAATCCGGCCTTAAAGAGGCTCTGTCACCAGATTTTGCAACCCCTATCTCCTATTGCAGCAGATCGGCGCTGCAATATAGATAAGAGTAACGTTTTTTTTGTTTTTTTTTTAAAACGAGCATTTTTGGCCAAGTTATGACCATTTTTATATTTATGCAAATCAGGCTTTCTAAAGTACAACTGGGCGTGTTTAAAGTTATGTACAAGTGGGCTTGTATTGTGTATCTACATCTGGGCGTTTTTACTTGTTTTACTAGCTGGGCGTTGTGAATGGAAGTGGATGATGCTGACGAATCAGCATCATCCACTTCTCTTCGTTAACACCCAGCTTCTGGCAGTGCACAGACACACAGCGTGTTCTCGAGAGATCACGCTGTGACGTCACTCACTTCCTGCCCCAGGTCCTGCATCGTGTCGGACGAGCGAGGACACATCGGCACCAGAGGCTACATTTGATTCTGCAGCAGCATAGGCGTTTGCAGGTAAGTAGCTACATCGACTTACCTGCAAACGCTGATGCTGCTGCAGAATCAACTGTAGCCTC
The DNA here is from genome assembly GCF_050947455.1 of Rhinoderma darwinii. Taxonomy (NCBI): domain Eukaryota; kingdom Metazoa; phylum Chordata; class Amphibia; order Anura; family Rhinodermatidae; genus Rhinoderma; species Rhinoderma darwinii. The sequence continues at coordinate 118,651,389 of NC_134691.1, forward strand.
TGGTGCCGATGTGTCCTCGCTCGTCAGACACGATGCAAGACCTGGGGCAGGAAGTGAGTGATGTCACAGCATGATCTCTCGAGAACACGCTGTGTCTGTGCACTGCCAGAAGCTGGGTGTTAACGAAGAGAAGTGGATGATGCTGATTTTTCAGCATCATAAACTTCTATTCACAACGCCCAGCTAGTAAAATAAGTAAAAACGCCCAGATGTACACACACAATACACGCCCACTTGCACATAACTTTAAACACGCCCAGTTGTACTTTAGAAAGCCTCATTTGCATAAATATAAAAATGGTCATAACTTGGCCAAAAATGCTTGTTTAAAAAAAAAAGTTACTCTTATCTACATTGCAGTGCCGATCTGCTGCAATAGGAGATAGGGGTTGCAAAATCTGGTGACAGAGCCTCTTTAATGTCATTCATTTAACCCTCCATGGTGGGGCCGGTACTGCGCAGGGTGCTGCTCAGACACTATAATGTAATCTCTCCCCAAAGTGCTCGCTCGGCGCTATCTGACTGGCCATGCTGCAATGTCAGAGACCGGCAGAGGTGGTGACGGGCAGAGAGGGATGTTAGTGCATGAAGTGCATAATTGATTCTAGATTCTGTTAACCTGTTCCCTTCTGGGGAACACAGAAGTCATAATCCATTAGATATAAATTTTTCCAATAGTATTTCTGATAAAGTATTTGCGGAAGTTAAAAGTTGTGACGGTGCGTGCAATTATTATAGCAATATATGTTGTTAATATAAAGAAAATAATTTATTAAATGATCTCTGGTACTTTTTTTTTTCCAGTTTATTTAACAGTAATAAGATAATCGAGATTCAAAAAGAAAATCGCCCATAGGGTTGGAAAAAAAAACAAACAACATTTTATTTCTTGGCAAAGTCGCTCAGCCCTAGCGTGAAAATAGGAAAAAGCGATTCTCAGCATTTTTTATTTTGTCCCCTTTAATTTTCATGCTAAATAACCCATTAAATTAATTCTCTAAGTTATTACGGTTGTGTAGATACCTTTTTTATATGTGTACGTTTTTTGTTTTTATGTAGTGTAGGGGCAATAAAATGTATTTTATGCAAAATAACGACTTTTTTTGTTACATTTTTTTCCCCCCCCTATTAACCCCTTCCCAACATCCGCCATATATATACGGCGCACGTCGGGTAGGGCAGTATGGAGCGGGCTCAGGGACTGTGCGCGTGACGGCAGTGTGTTACAGCGGACACTTCAGAGTAACGAGCGGGATTCCGCACGTTTAACCCATTAAATGCCGCGGTCAATAGCGACCGTTTTAGGCATTTAAATAACCAGGGCTTCATATGAGGCTGTCAGTGTCACGATATACTGCAATACATTAGTATTGCAGTATATCGTGCAATCGATCCAGATATTGCTGGTTCAAGTCCCCTAGGGGACAAGGAAAAAAAAAAAACGGAAAATAAAGGTTTCTTTATTAAAAAAATAAATAAATTGAAAGTTAAAAAAAAACATTTTCAGTCGAGCACAATGTAAAAAAAAATTAACATAACTGGTATCGACGTGTCCGTAAAAGTCTGAACTATTACAATATATCCTTATTTAGTCCGCACGGTGAACGCGTAAAAATTAACATCCAAATTGCTGTTTTGTGGTCACTTCATCTCCCACCAAAAAATTAAAGTTATTAAAAAGTAATGTACCCAAAATGGTACTAATAGAAACTATGGTTCGCCCCATAAAAAAATAAGCCCTCATACCGCTAAATCGACAGAAAATTACGTTTTCGGGCTCTCCGAATATGGCGACAAAACTGAAATCTTATTTTTAAGAATAATTTTTTTCCTTTTATAAAAGTAGTAAAACATAAAAAAAACTATAAATTTGGTATCGCTGTACTCATATTGACCTGCAGAATAGCGTTAACATGCCGTTTTTACTGCACAATGAACGCTGTAAAAACAAAACCCCAAAATATTGAGGAATTGCAGTTGTTTTCCAATTCCACCCCTCTAAACCTTTTTTTTTTTTCTCCAGTTTCCCAATACATTATATGGTACAATAAATGTTTCTGTGAACATCTACAACTCGTCCTGCAAAAACAAAATAACATATGGTGCTATTGATGGAAAAATAAAAAAAGTTACGGCTTTTGGAATGTGAGGAGGAAAAATCGAACGTTAAAATCTGATAAATGACTGCGGCGGGAGGGGATTAAGGGATAGCTAAATTTACAACTGTGTTTACTTATAATATATTGGCATACTCCAGTATGCTAATACATTATACTGTGTCACTATGACACAGGCTTCTGTTAGGGCAGCAAATAGTGTGCCCGAACAGCAGGCATATTGGACAGACAGCCCTAGGGTCCTTTCTAGGTCCCCAGGGCAGACTGCAGAGGGATTCTCCGATCTTCAATTGCATCACTGGGTTTCCAGTGACGCGATTGAAGAGGAGAGTTCCCTTTTGATCATGCCATGGTCACTGGCCATGGCGATCAAAGGGTTAAACAGCTGGGTTCGGAATGGCTTCGAGTCCCAGCTGTATTCAGCAGGCTGCTGTAAGTTCATGAGCTGTAAGTTACAGCTCCTACTTCGAGGATGAGCGCTCAAGAACCTCTTCTACAGTGACGCCAAAAGACGTTGCTGTAGACTAAGCACCTGCACCGCCTGCCGTCAAAAGATGGTGGGCGGTCGTTAAGGAAGTACCCGCATATTTAAATTAACTATTGACCTTTTTTATTTTTCAGATTGATTTTGGAGCCAACCAGTGCCTAATTTTTAAGAACAAAACCATAATTGGTCCTCGGGCTTCTGAAGATGTAAAAATTCTCCTTTTACCTCAGAGACCAGGACTTTTCCAGTGTGTGCTAAGTTTATCATCTTGGCCTGTGTCTGCCGATACAGAAACAATTGCTAGAGCTGAAACCAAGTCTTCTAAAGTTATTCTTACTGCTGTGTCAGAATATCCTTTAATCGAGGTATGTGGATTATGTGTATTTGGTGCCTAAATGAAATAACATTTATGAGCTTTTTTTCTAAATATGCAAATGAGCCTTTATTACACAACTGGGAGCTAACCGCAGCGATTCTCCTGAGGTGGAGCTACCTCACAGCCTCTGACGCTGTCCGATCAGCATAAAGCTGCTTCACACCATGTGAGACACATTCTAGATGGAAGGGAGATCAATTCAAACAGTCATATCTCGGGCTGTGGACCACCTAGAACAGTGTTTCTGGTGTCATATGAAAGAGGAGATTCTAATCTTTCATATAATACTAGGATCGCAGTTGTGACACAACCGGAGATATTGCCAGTTGAATACACAGTCGGGAATGGAAGTTGCATATTTAGATTCTCCCCCTTCCCTGCCCAGCAACTCCGCTTGATCTTACATGTGCTGATTAGACAATCATACAGAAAACATTACACCGCCCAGAGTGAAGAGTCCCCTCCTATTTGGCTATTCTAGCCAAATTAGCATATTTAGAAAAAGCCTCTAACTTTGCAAATAAACTTTTTTTTAAAACAAATCACACTAGTTATATTAGCTGTGAGTGACCTCATCGTTCCCAGCTTCTTTCACTGCAGACACACAGCGTGATGTCACCCACAGGTCCTTCAACCTTGGCGTCGGAAGAGAGAAGACCCATCAGCTCAAGGCGTCAGAGGGTACAGTTGAATCTGCAGCAGCATCACCATGTGCAGGTAAGCATAGCAAACTCCCTAGAGACGAGCATATTAACCTTTTGGACGCCTGGAGCCGATGGATCTTCTTTGTCCGTTGACAAGGTTGAAGGACCTGTGGGTGACGTCACGCTGTGTGTCTGCAGTGAAAGAAGCTTGGTGGGAACGATGAGAAGTGTATGACGCTGATTCGTCAGCGTCATACACTTCTATTCACAACGTCCAGTTGGTAAAAACACAATACACGCCCAGTTGGTAAAATGAGAAAACACGCCCAGTTGTCCATTGAAAAGTTCATTTGCATAAATATAAAATTGCTCATAACTTGGGCAAAAATGATTGTTTTTAAAAAAAAAAGCAAAACTTTACTGTTATCTACATTGCAGCGCCGATCACATTCAATAGGAGATAGGGATTTGATAATCTGGTGACAGAGCCTCTTTAAGCTTGTAGAAATTCATGTACATCTTGCTCCCCCTAGTGGAAACGGTGTACTTTTGAAGTAGTTTGACAAGTTATCACAAGGAGAAGCTGTGCAATTGGCGTTCCATGGCAAAGAAACTGAGCTTCATATGAAATGGAGCGTTAACTGGCTTAATTTATAAAATAAAAAAAATGGTAGATGCTTGGGGGTTTCATAACCATATACAAGGATACTCTAGCATTATGCCCTTTTTGTTGGTTAAAAAAATAAATAAAATGACTACTCAAATTTCAATCTCTACAGGTGGACACAGGAAAGAATGACTGTTTAGATTTTGGCGATCTCTCATCTGGCAGTTGGAAGACTCTTCCTTTAAGATTAATAAATAAGACTCGTGCCACTGTACCTATTAGACTTATTATTAGCGCTGTAAGTATGGATTTTAGTAATTCCAGAACTCTTACCACCACTCAACATAGATTTCTTAAAAATATAGCCTAGTGCAATAAGATAAGCACTTATTCTTTGAGTGCTTAACTAATCACTTACTCCAGTTCATAAAGATTTACTAAGTTAGCATAATTTTGTAGGCTTGAATGGGCCTGAGCTGGAATACCAAATAACAGGATTTTTTGAGTACTCACCGTGAAATCCTTTTCTTGTCCAGTTCTTTGGGGGACACAGATCGTTGGTATATGCTGTTGCCACTAGGGGCTTAACACTAAGAAATCCAATAAGTGGCACCATTCTACAGGTTATACCCCACCTACAGACACTAAGCAATTCAGGCTGTCCATCAGCAGTAGGAGAAGCAGCAACAAGGTAAGAAAAGGTAGGTAAAACAAAAAAGGAGTATCCCTTCTAACCGTGAAAAACTTGAACAAACAAATGGGTGGGAGCTGTATTCTCCAATGAACTGAACAATAAAAGGATTTTACGGTGAGTACTCAAAAAAATTCTGTTTTTTCATTCGTTACATTGGGGGACACAGACTGGGACGTCCTATGGCAGTCCCTATGGCAGTCCCCAGGAGCAGGAAGAGCAGAAAGGAGATGGTCACTTTTTTCACTGAAGCCCACAACAAGATCTTGCGTCCAAGGGAAACATGTGCACCTGATAGAACTTGACAAAAGTGTGCAAGGAAGACCATGTAGCTGCCTTACACATCTGAAGAGCACAAGCTTGATTGCGCACAGCCCAGGAAGCCTCAACTGCTGTGGTAGTGGGCCGTGATCTGAAAATGGGGAGACTTAGCCCGAACCCGATAAGCATCGCAAATAACCATGTGAATCCATCGAATGATAGTGGCTTTAGAGGCCGCCAACCCCTTGCTGAAACACTCCGGGAGGATAAACAAGGAATCTGGCTTTCGGAAGGAAGCAGTGACAGGTAAGTTTCGCGAGGCGTGGACAGCATCCAAGTTGTGGAGAGAATGCTCCCTCAGACGACTGGGAAACGGACTAAAGGACGACAGAACAATGTCTTTATACATGTAAAAAACTGAAAGGCAAAAAGGAGAGCATTGAGCAGACCACTTCCTTGTCCTGATTATTCAGGAATGGTATGTCTCTGAACTGGCGGCTGTATCTTGGCACCAGTTCAGAGACCCTCCAGCTGGAAGTCACTGCTAGCAGAAAAAGCACCTGCTATGAGAGAAGACGAAGGGAGACTTCTCGCAAAGGTTTGAATGGAGCTGATTGTAGAACCTCCAAAACCAAGTTGAGAACCTAGGAAGGAATTGGAGGATGATAAGTGGGAATGGCGTAAGCAACCCCCTTGATAAAGGCATGGATATCTAACTTTGAGTCCAATGGGCGGCCGAACAAGAGGGAAAGTGCTGACAACTGTCTCCTAAGGGAGCTAAGGGCTAAAAGATGATCCAGACCACCCTGGAGAAAGGAAAGAAATCTGTAGAGAGGAAATTGCAAGGGAGGGAGATTGGGATAGTCACACACACATAAAAGTAGGTCTTACAGGTATGATAGATGCAGGCTAAGGAAGGCTTCCGAGCCTTGAGCATAGTGAGAATAACCCCATCTGACAAACCACGAGACCTCAGAACAGTGGCCTCAATAGCCACGATGTTAAACGTACCAACCTAAAATACTGGTGGAAGAAAGGTCCATGAGAGAGTAGGTCGAGGACGGAGAGGCAGCAAGGGCCATGGGACTTCGACCAGCAGGGACTCTACATACCAACAACGAAGCAGACAATCTGAAGCTACCAAGATGTCGGGAATCCACTCAGCTTTGAGCTGTCAGAGGAGCCGAGGCAAAGGGGAAAACAAGTATAGGAGCCTGAAGCAGGTCCACGGAGCCATGAGAGCGTCCAAAGCATAGGCCTCTGGATCCTGGGCTTGGGAGATGAAGCAGGGAACCTAGTGATTGAACCTGGATGCCATCATGTCCACATTCAGCTGCCCCATCTGGTGCAAATCCGGTCAAAGACATCCTGGTGGAGGCACCACTTCCTGGGATCCACCCTTTCACTTCTTGGGAAGTCCGTGACAGAGTTGGCAATTCCAGGATTGTGTACTGCCGACAGAGCAGGAACGTTTTGACCAGGCAAGAATCATTGTGGCCTCGGCCATCATTACTATCCTGCGAGTCCCTCCTTTTGGTGATTACGTTAAGCCACGGCCATGACATTCTCTGTTTGGACTTGCATCGGATGGCCGAACAGGAGCGATGTCCAATGCAGCACGCAAAGAAAGATGGCTCTCAACTCCTCAAGCTTGATTGGAAAAGATTATTCCTGTGGGGACCACAGCCCCTGAGCCGTGAGGTTCCGAAATTTTCCTCCCTTGAGACTGGCATCTGTGGAGATAATCTGCCTGTTTAGCGGAAGGAAGGAGTGACCTCAGGGAACGACTGGGCAGGAGATCCACCACTGAAAGTTTCAATGACAACCAGAGGAAGGAGGATCCATTGATCCAGAGAGTACGGAGTACAGTTACATGGGAGAAGTGTAACTGCGCAAAGGGAATGGCCTCAATAGAGTCTACCGTAGTTCCAAAGACCCTTATTCTAAGGTGGAGAGAGGTCTTCACAACGAGTGGATCCCTTACTGAAGGACTGACCGCGTGTCGAAAGCCAGGCCCAGAAATACAGTTTGCTTGGAGAGAAACTAGGCAAGATTTGGAGTAGTTGACATTCCAACCGAACAAGAGGTCCATAGTGATCTGGAGCGCAGTGACGTCCTTCTCCTGGGTGACACACTCCCCTGGTTCGAAGGAGTGACATTACCATAGACAGGATTTTTGTGAAAAGTGTGTATCCAGACCGAATGAGAGAGTCACAAAAACTGGTAATGGTGAGGTGGCACTGCAACATACTGGAAGTGCTGGTGTGGCTGGCAAATATCATATACAGAAAATGTGCAATTACCCTCTCCATTCTAACATAGTCTCGATAGGGGGAACCACACAGAGTGTACACTACCAATGAATATACAATAAATAATAGGAAGGGAAAAGGAGGAGCATTTTGGTTCTATGAAGAAAATCATAAACTTTATTGAATAGTCAAATATAGAAAAAATTTAAAATGTCTAATGTAGGGATAGTGAATTCAGTGCATTAGACCCATGATTCTGTACTTATATTGGGACAACAATTAGCCCTTCTAAATAGTATCCATTTGTGCTCACAGTTTGATTTTTGTCATTTAACTACTGTTCCTGCAATTAATATTATACCATAGGCTGGCATAAGGAGTGATAGTTGATTATATTCTTTAATTAGGGACAACAAATAGCCCTTTTCTCTTCCTATTGTGTGTACACCCTGTGTGGTTCCCTCTATCTAGACTGTATGTTAGAATTGACAGGGTAATTGCACATTTTCTGTATATATTTATTTTTGTCCTGCTTTGACAACCTAAGCTAATCTCTCACATTCAGTGTGTGTTTGATTTATGGCTCAATCCAAAATTACTGATCAAGTTCATTCAAGATTACTACGACAAAGAGGAACTCTCACATGTCTTTAAAGGCCCCTGCTTCGGAGCAGGGATTTGTATGTAAAAGATCTTCTGAATGTTTAAGGAATTACAAATCGGACAAATACAGTCCACATGGACAAAATCGACCGTAGAACAATATTTGGAACAAGGCCTGATTTCCAGAGGCCTACGTATCCCTCTTTTTTTTTTTTTCCCTCATATGAACTGTCCAAGCCAGGATTGAAGGATAAATGGGAGACCGCTTTGACAGACTGCTACTAGGTATTAATGGGCATTCTGATAGAGGATGAGTCTTTCATTTTGGGGAATGTAGAAAAAGAATTATTAACTTTTACTCCAGTTACAAACCCATGAAGGGAGTACAAGGTTTTGAGAAGGCTTTTAATAAGACCTTGGACCAAATTGATTCAGTGGAAACATAAGTCAATACTAGAAAAAGGAGAAAATATCTACGGGATCAATCAGACCACTCCAAAGGGTAGGTTTATCATTGGGGTAGGAAGAAATCCACTCGTCCTTAATAATAAAATAAGAACACACGATCCTGAATGAAATAAAGCAGACAACAATTTTTTCGGAAACCGACAACGAGGCAACAGAAGCTCCAGAATCTGAAATCTATCTTCCCTATCTGAATTCGAACAGTGGACAGTCTAGCCTCCCAAAGACATCTAGAGAGCCGCAGGGACACAACCTTAACCCGGAAGTCCCTTTTTTACGGGACAGAGGAAGATGTGGCTTCAGGGGGTCCCAGTGAGGGAAAGGGAAGATGCAACGCATTACAGGGAGTGATTCAGGAGAATTTGAGTGCTTCTATAGACTCATTACAGGTCATCAATTTATCAAAACACACTCTCACTGGGGCACAAATGAGGGTCTTAAGAGGTCGGAATTTTTGTCTCTCCACAAGACTTAATAAATTTACAGTAATCAAAGATTTACATATTTTTGGTCGCAAACTCGCATATATAAAATCTTTTTTTTGCAAAGTGCGACAAACCAACTCAGGATGGTACACTGATTGACATATCTGATATGTTGGCATTACAATTGATGTCCAAACAGGAAACTGAGGTAATTAGGGACTTGGAAGGACTTCTTTTAGCAAAATGCCAGCTGTGGAGAAATTGATATTCCAGAACCTAGGACCAAGAAACTCTTTAAGCCCAAATCTACTACCATGCCACCTTTTGGATACATGTCCAGCGGTCAAGATATTTATTAACTTAGTGAGTAAAGATATTCTCGCACTTCCTGACAATACAATACATGATAACATTCCACAATAAGAGCAAAGGGCGCCTTTTTTCGGGCCAGAAACTGATGAAAAATCTGAAGCAGAACGCCTCCAAACATCTGCCTATTGATTTCAATGGGAAATATGGCATTCTGTTCTGACGGGGTGTTTTTTACTCTGCAATTTTTAAAAAAAGGCTGCATAAAAAAGCCTCGTAAAAAGAAGTGCATGTCGCTTCTTGAGCAGTTTTTCATTGACGCAATAGAAAAAAAGGTCCAAAAACGGCGCAAATAACTAGTTGCTTTAAAAACTGAATCAGGAGCGGTTTTCCCTTAACAGCTTCGTATTTCCAGACGTTTTTTATTAAGCGTGTGAACATACCCTTAGGGGGATTCCTAAAGGGGAGTTGCTAAGACTGCAACGAAATTGCTCGACCTTCTCTGTCTTCAAAAAGAGAGCCTTAGAACTAAAATCTAGATTACAGATGAGAAACTATTCGAACAGGAGTATCAAGGAGGCATACAAGATAGACCTAAGAACCCAGCGAGAAGATCTCTTTACCCCTAAAAAGAAAGATCGATTTCCCTAGCCAACCTAGATTCATTACAAACTATCATGATGATTGGAATGTAATGCTAGGTATCAACCAACATTGGCATGTCTTGAAGACCGATTTGGATCTGAACAAGATCCTGGGAGGAAGGGTCCCCTTTGGATACAAGAAGGTTGGATATGCTCTTCCCTTTTCGATAACCTGTCATTTTTCCCGTAAAAACTCCATTATAACAACCACAACTCCTGGGTTCTTTCCATGCAAATTATGCAAGGCCTTTAGAATTTTTTTTTTCCCAAAGCACATATTAGATGCACATCCGAGTGTGTAATCTATTGCTTGAAGTGTCTGTGCAGCCTCAGATATGTGAGTAAAACTACAAGGGAATTGAGAATTCGGATCAGAGAACACATTGGCTCCATGACAAATTTTGATAAAAATGAGAGCGAAAGTCAGACTAAAAGAAAACCTTTACCCCGACTCCAATAGCAAGGCACTAAAAGCATAAACACAATCTGGACTGGACAAGTCTTAAAGGCTGGGGTATCTGCCAAATCAAATTGGATATTATATATAATATTATATATTGCTATATATAGCAATGGTAGAGACTGAAGCCCGAGCCACCAGTCGAGCAGCGTCAAGAGAAGTCTCGCAGAGGTACTGGGATGCATTAGAGATAAGATGGGACAGATCGGGGCTCCTCAGGAGGAATTGGTTGGAGAGGAGGCCATGACAAAGTTGGTGTGTTCATTCAGTAGCAGCTCTGCTGAGCCATATCGAGATTAAAAGTAGGGACGTAAGGCGTATCCAGTAGCCTCAAAGGAAGACTTGGCAAAGGATTTCATGCAGCAGTCCAGAGGAAGTTGTGTCCACCATAGGAAAGGTAATAGTTTTGGCCAGCCAGGAAACAGAAGGGTCCACCGCCAGAAACGTATCCCTCTTGAAAGAGACCCCTTCCTGAAAAAGGTACATAACGTTCAACCGGCTAGAGTGAGTGAACTTCTTGTCCGGGTGTTTCCATTCTATGCAAACTATGCTGTCAAGTTCAGAATGAGCTGGAAAAGGCCACCTTGGACAGTTGAGGAGGTGCAGCATCAGTGACCTGTAAGGTGTCACGGACCGCCTTTAATAAGCACAACAACAGAAGTGGACAGTTGTGAATACCCTGTGCCATCTGAATTGAAATCAGAAAGTTCCTCCTTCAATAAGACCCCCCCCTGCCTAGGTGTGAGAGGAGGCACCGGACCGCACCTCCGCTCTGTAAGGTGAGACAGAAGAGATTGGTGAAAGTGAAGTTAGTCGAGCAGACCTGGCCCCTTTTTTGGGGCCTGCTACGTGAGGAAGAGGTAAACGGGAGAGTTCAAACGTGGTTGTCAGAAAGGTGAACAATCATTCCCATTTGGGCTGGGTGATGTTTGCAAGGTTACCAATGGTCCTAGACTGGGAATGGGGTCAGTCCCACGATACAAGGTGCGTGCAACACTGGTGGTGCAGGAGACACAGATGCTTGGCCAGGAGGCTGACATGAATCACATAGGGTAGTAGGCTGACCATAGGAAAGTTTAATGCTGCATTTAGATCAGACTTAATAGACTGTCTGGTGAGAACGTTCTCCATTATGGTCAGACATTGCAGCAGAGGAGGGTAATTACACCACACACTGTTAAATGATGGGAGTGACATGGCCATTGAGTCCACTCCGATACTGCACAGCAAGTAATAACTCCACCTTAGGAAGGGTGTATTGGCTGCCTGGTTATCTAGGTCTGCTAGGGAAAATACTCCGAGCTTAGGGCACCTGTAGTGAGAGAGAGATGCCTAGAACTGGTCCTACCCGATTCCAGGAGCGTATGCGCTTTCCTGAAGGCAAAGGCAGCTAGGCCTGTTCAGGAGATCCTGTGTTCTCGGCAGCATAGGTTGGGAATGAATAAGAGACCAAGCGGGGAAGCTAGGCCATGCCGCCGAACTTCCATGATTGGCCACCGGCGGTCGTGATCCTGGGCAGCCAATCAGAGGATAGATGTTGAATCCCAATGAGGGGAGAGTTAAAAGTAGTTCTATTGGATGAGCGGAGGGCCTGTCCCCCCTCCTTACATGCACACACTGGCGCAAGATGGCACCTCTGGCACAGTCTCGCAGAAAATGGTGCCAGCTATAGTAATAAGTAAAAAATGAAGCTGTGTGGAAATGGCATCTGATTAAAAATCAAGGGCCTGCACAGCCCGTGGAAGGAAGAAGACAGTGGGTAGAGTCCAGCGGACCCCAGGCAGTGTGTTCTGACAAAGCTAAATCGATGAAGACCTGGTAGGGAAGGTGGGAGGTGAAACACTTACCCTGTGTGTCTACATCCTTCCTGTGTGACCAGCAGGAGCACCCTTTTCAGGTGTTCACCATTTGGTGATGGGAGACACTGGAGGGAGAGAAAGTGAGAGGTGCTCCTTGGGCTGGTTTGTGACAGAGGAGCTGACACACTTGTCCCAGTTACCTTCATAGGCAGGGGGACAATGGTACATTTTAAATTTGACATGTCAGCCCTGGTTCCCAGCTAAAAAGGGACAAAAAAAAACAAACTACAAAATTAATGGTAAGACTCTGCTGAAATAGCAGAAGTGTCTGTCTCCTATAGACTGTAGGTGGGGTATATGGGGCATCTTGTTTTTTATTCTTAGTGTCAAGCCTCCTAGTGGCAACAGAATATACCCATAGTCTATGTCCCCCGATGTAACGAACGTGAAATAAATGTTCTTATAGGCAGCACCCATGGTCTCAATCAGTGGTTCACATCTAGTGGGCTTGGTGCATCTCACTCCCTCTAAAGCCATATTCAGAAAATAAATATGGCTACAGCGCTCATAAACAGAGTAAAGACGTGTTCTTTTTAACTCAAACCATTTGTATGCTGTTGCCATGTTAATTTTTTCAGCTGCAAAACCAGACACAGTCCATGGACAAAAGTAGCACTTTCTGGTGAGGGGAAAAAATACTCTTCTTTCTTATCTTGTACAACCCTTTTCATCAGTTTTGATCAGGACCAGGTAAAAATAGATTTATAGTACTTTAAGTAACTGTTAATTTTCTGTTCCCAGAATGCCACTGCCTGGCGTTGCTTCACTTTTTCCAAAAATCCTTCTATGAAAGAATTTGCTGTACATACAGATGCTGTCGCAATGATGTCTGCCCCTTCTGTCATAAGCCATGTTATGTATGCATCCTACGACAACCAGGTAAAAAAATGATGGCTGAACGAAATACGTTTTTTTTTATATATCTTTAAAGAAAAACAAAATGGCAATATTTCCAGCAAATTTTTATTTCCCTTGATCATGTATTCTACTTCCAGTGTAAAGCTTTTACTGAACTGCTACCCATTGCTACTCTTTACTGCCTAGTTTCCTTATTGCCATCCTTACCGCTGTGAATTTTACATTCATTCAGGAAGCATGTTCTGTTTCAGGTTTACTATGTCCATGGATTCCATAGTTAATAAATATATATATATATATATATATATATATATATATATATATGCATGAGTTTTGCACAGCATTTATTTCATTCCTCTATATAGTTACTTTTAGTTAGTTTAAAGGGCTATAAGAAAGGTACAATGCACACCAAAAAGTCGTTATCCAAAGATAGATTTTTAATATTCGTAATTATGCCAGTTTAAGGGCCTGTTCACATCACCGTTCGCTTTCCGTTCCGGGGTTCCGTCGACTCCGCTATTGGTTCCGTCGGAAAACCAGAAACCTGCCGGACGAGCGGAAACCATTAGCGATGTTTCTGTCACAATTGCGATCAATGGTGACTGAAACGGAAGCTGTGCTTTCACGGAAAGCGAACGGTGATGTGAACAGGCCCTTAAACTGGCATAATTACGAATATTAAAAATCTATCTTTGGATAACGACTTTTTGGTGTGCATTGTACCTTTCTTATAGCTCTTTATTCCATTCACTGATCCCTGGGTACCAAACTTCAATACAGGAATCGTCTGCTCACCACCAGTGGTCTACTGAGGGTGACTTCAAACATTTTTGTGGAAAAACTGCACCTTTGTGCAAAAAAAGTAGCAGCCTGATGTTTGCTGAAAGTCTCTAGCAAAATATAATGCCCTACAAACCATGCGTTTCTGGCCGTTTAATACGTTTTTTTTGGCTAGTGGCTATTCTCAAATTGCAGCATTTCGTTGCGTATGGTTTTTTTTCTGGCGTTTTTGTGTTAGGCTTTCGTTATAGAACTCAAAAAACATAAATGTAATTAATAGAAAAAACACCAGAAAAAAGCATTTAAAAAAAATAAATTGCATGTACCGTTAAAAAATAAATAAATAAAAAAAATGTATGTTAAAATTAAAAATAGTGTGAAGGATGCATAAGGTTGGATTATCACATGCAATTTTTAGTGACAAAGCCAGGAGCGAATCCAAAAAGAAGGAAAAGTATAAAGGAAAGACTAATACTTGACCTACACTTCTAACTTTTTTTAAAATAAGTAGATGGACAAAAGTATTGGGAAACTTACACCTACGGCGGCTTTTTGATACTTTACTAAATCCATAGGCATTAATATGGAGTTGGTCCCGTCACCTCCTCCTTTGCAGCTAAAACAACTTCTACTCTTCGGGGACGGCTTTCTTCAAGATTTTTGAATAGCATCGCGCAACCATGCCTTTATGGACTTTGCTTTGTGTGCTGGGGCACAGTCATTCTGGAACACAAAAGGGCCTTCCCCAAACTATTCCTACACCGTTAAAAAAAACATATATTTGACCAAAATGTCTTGGTATGCTGAAGCATTAGGATTTCCCTTCACTGGAACTAAGGGGCCTAGGCCAATTCCTGAAAAACCACCCCATAGGATTATCCATCCTCAAACCAATTTTCCAATTGGCACAATGCAGTTGGGCAGGTAACGTTTTCCTGGCATTTGCCAAACCCGGATTCGTCCATCAGACTTGGCAGATAGAGCAGCGTGATTTGTCCCTCCACAAAATGCTTTTTCCACTGCTCCAGGGTCCAGTGGCGGCATGCTTTATACCGCTCCATCCGACACTTGGTGATTGTAAGGCTTGCATGCAACTGCTCTGCCGTGGAAACTCATACCATAGGGGCTACCGCCACAGTTTTGGTCAGCTCGGCGTTTTCGACTTTTATGCATTATGCGCCTCAGCACACAGACACCACTCTAACTTTACGTAGTCGGACACTTCTTGGCTGATTTGCTGTGGTTCCTAGACTTCTACTTTTCAATAATACCACTCAGTTGATCATGGAATATCTAGGAGGGAAGAAATTTCACATACTGGCTTGGTGCAACGGTTGCATCCTATTACAGTTCTAGGCTTGAATTCAGTGAGCTGTGTAGAACGACCCATTCTATCACAGTTTTTTCTCAAGGCAGACTGCATGACTAGTTGCTTTATTTTATACACCTGTGGCAATAGGACTGAATGAAATACCTAAATTCATGGATAAACCCCTTCCCGCCGCAGTCATTTTTTTGATTTCCACTTTCGTTTTTTCCTCCCCACCCTCCAAAAGCCCAATTTTTTTATTTTCTGTCGATGTAGGCGTTAGAGAGTTCGCTCTCTGTGGGATCAGTTGTAGTTTTTCTTGGCACCTTTTTATTGTACTGTAAACAATTTCTTTGTGGGGTGGAATGGAAAAAAAACATGTTCACTTTTATTATGCGAGTTGATATGATTACGGCGATACCAAATTTATATTTTATTTATTTTATTAATTTTTTACTACTTTTACACTGTAAACCTTATTGTTAAAAAATGCAATTTTGTTTTGTCGACATATTCTGAGAGCAATAACTTTATTTTGAAGTCGATATGTGGTATGCGGTATGAGGGCTCTTGTTTTTTGCGGGGCGAGCTGTCTTACCATTGTGGGGTACAATAAGACTTTTGAATCACTTTTTTTGAATCCTCATTGAAAACAATCTTCAGACATTATGTATGTTTTCACCATTATTCATAAACCATTATAAAATGACACTATTTAATTCAATATATATGTTGAATTATACCAAATGTTTTAACTGAAACCAAACCCTCATTTAATAAAGCAATATTTTTTAATCAAACATTACTTTATTAAACATCATTCTGTTCTCTTTTTTTTTTCGATGTCAAATAATTGTATATCCCGTTTTTTTTATTTTTTTATTTTATTTTTTTTCAAGGATATATTTTATTGATAACATCGGTACCACAAAAAAAGAAAAGCCTATATGCATAAAGGCCATGGTATACGCACCTACACATAGTTATATAGCATGTTAAGTATATAACATAGAGCCAACAAACACAGAACGAAACCGCTTTCCATTGGTTTACAGAAGAAAAAAACAGTAGTGGTCAGTGAAATGCAATACATAAAAGGTGTTGAGCAAAGGAGCAGGCAAATCACAGGAGGCACTCAAGTGCTAATGTTGTTTAGGAAGTATGTGGATTAGCTATCCTGAGTTGCCAGATTTTCATAAAATTGTCTGGACACCAACGTGCTTCATAAGTTTGAAAAGGAGATAGGAATTAATTAGTGCAGTCCACGCTTGCAACATAGGGATTTTAGGGTGCTTCCAGTTCAGAAGAATCCTTTTTTTTTTGTTGCAAAGAACAATAACATCATAAGGGATCTGGTAGCAACGTTGTGATTAAGGTCTTCTACCAGAAGAAGCAAGTAGACTTTAGGGTCCAATATACGGGGAAGTCCGACTTTTGACTCGCTAAATTCTAAGATTTCTGACCAGGTCAGAAATACTCGGGCACTCCCAAAACATGTAATGGGAGGAGCCCTCCTCCCTTTGGCATCACGGGCATGTAGGAGAAGAGTGCTTCCCAATTCTGAATGGGTTAGACTGGGTGTAGTACATTTTGGTGTAAGAATTTAATTTGAATGAGCCGATCTCTTGCAGATATCAAGGCACCCAGCATTTACGCATGATCTTCATTAGATATGGAGGGTAGGATCTGGATACTTCTATCTAAAGCTCTGTCCGTTTTATTGTCAGAGACCCGTAACAATTGTTTGTAGAGTGTGTACAGTGGCTTGGCTAATGTCTCCTGTGTCACCCAGTCATCCACTGGGGATGTCCACAACCATAGAACTAAAAGTATCAGAATTTCAAGTGAGGTGGGACCCAATGCTTAGTTTTGAGTTGTGTAAAAGTGACAATCTTATTCTCTATCACCACATCCTCCAAAGTCAGTATGCCCAATTCGGCCCATGTAGAGGGATTGGAGAGCCTTCATATGTGTCGTATAATCCACTCCTGACAAAGGGGTGTCCTGGGTGACAAGGACACCTCTTTGGCTCAAAAGCAAGAAGGAACTCTGTCACACACTTAAGGTGGTTTGTATCGGTATTGTGAGCAGGTGAACTGATGGCGGTGCCTGTCGGAATAGAGAATTGACTATGGCCTTATAGAATCCAAACAGGGTTGCCTCAAGATCTGTAGAGGTGTTTAGACCTCTATACCACCAGATGTACACCAGTTGAGTAGCCAAAAAAATATAGGTATAAGTTGGGTAAAGCTAGACGTCCCTGCTCTATATTAAAGAGGTAAACTCAAGCACTCCTTAGGTTAACTTGCAAAAAAGTGGTTTTATTTAGAATAAGGCAATAAATAATAACGTTTCGGCCACATTTTGGCCTTTGTCAAACACTATTGCCGCTGGTCAATAGAAAATAGCGTTGGTATATGACGCTAATTGTATAAGGTACCTTGTACCATGGGTATGCATAGGGTTCGCTACTGTGTCGTTTCTAGCCAGGTATGCCAATAAGAGCCGTTTTTGTCTCCCTGCTAAAAGCACCTTTTGTTGGGAGTATAATATTTTACCCTTTCACCTATGACCGCACACCTGGAGAGACATCCCATTCGCTGGACAGGAAGCCTGATGATATAAAGGACACACCTCTCCACACACCTAGTCAGGTTTCCTGTCCTCCGGATGGGATTGTACTGTGGATCAAGACACACTCTGTAGGATTGCAGACACTCCAGCAGGTACTCACCTGTGTTCCTGGAGGTATTCTGAAGGTGTAAGTCTCTAAGGGAGCAACCTTAAGTCTGGGGCTGGTATCCCCCTCCTCTCCCGGTCACCGCTTCCCTCTACGGAGGTGGTAAGCTCCTGCTGCGGGTGTGGTCTCCTCTAGGGGGAGAAGCTTCTCCTGGAGTCAAGCCTGGCTCCAGTTTACAGTAAGGGAGCCAGGACTCGTGGCCCAGCTTTCGGCCGCTTGCGGCTCACTGCAGTGACCACTTCTGGTCGTGGTGTGAAGTGCGGACGTCTCAGAAAGCTGTGTACCGGCGGCCCAGTTGGGGAAGAGGGGCTACAGCGCATCATAGCCTGGGAGCCTCCCCAGCCAAACCTAGGCCTGTTTTAGGCCTGAACCAAGATGGCTCCTTCTCTGACCAAGCAACCAGAATGGAAGCTCCAGGAGGAGCAGCACGACGCGCCGAACGACCTGAGCGTTTTAGACCCGGCAAGATCCTCCATTCCGGTACTTTTAAACGACGTGGGATCTTCTAGGAAGTATGGTAGGACAAACAAACCTTTTTGTTGTTTATTAACTTTGTCCTTCCTTGTATATTACATGTTTCCTAGGTCAGAGCGGGTCCCAGGAAAAAGTTGGACAAGACTCGCAACAGAGAGTGTGCTGTGTATTGTAGGAAGCTAGCAGCCTCAAACCAGAAACTTTTATGCCCGTTATGTTTAGGTAAAATTCTGGTAGAGGAATCCACCAGCCTTGCCCCAAGCATAAAAGAGATGGTGCAAACAGAGGTTAAATATTCCCGTAGATCCCTTAAAAAGAAACTGGACCTTCCTGGCACCTCGCCAGACAAGACGGGGCCTAGGGGTTTCTATTTATTCTAGTGAAGAGGAGATATTTGAGGAAGAGGGGGAGCTATGCTCCTGAATTTTCCTCTGACAAAGATAGAGGGGGTAAAAACCTTTCCCAGCTGATTATGTGGACCAACTTCTTCAAGCATTCCGGGCCACTATGAATATTGGTGACCCCAAGGAACCCTAGTCCATCCAGGACATTGTTTGAGGGCCTGGGTCCTAGGAAACGGAGAACTTTTCCTATACACAAAAATGTGGCCAGCCTCATTAGAAGGGAATGGAAGAACCCTGACAGTTAGGCATTTCCAATATTTTGAAAAGAAAATATCCCTTTGAGGATGAATTAAGGACCCTGATAGTCGCTAGAATATCCAGGAAAAATGCCTCGCCTTTTGAAGATTTGGGTTACCTCCACATTCCTATGGATAGGAATGCAGACTATTACTTAGAGGACCTGGGAAGCCTCTGCAGGGGCCTTTAAACCTGGTATTGCGACCACTAAACCTGGTATTGCGGCCACATGTGTAGCCAGGTCACTTAAAATCTGGATAGCTCAACTGGAGCTTCATCTCAGAAACAAAACTCTTAGGGATCAGATACTGGCTTCCCTCCCGATTTTGTCTAAGGCCGCACACTTTTTGGCTGATGCCTCAGTGGGCTCATTCCGTCTGTCCGCTATATCTGCAGCCCTATCCACCTCCGCCAGAAGAGCTATATGGCTGAAGACATGGAAGGGAGATGCAGGCTCAAAAGGGAAACTCTGTTCTATCCCTTGTTCAGGAGACTTTTTGTTTGGTCCTCCACTGGATGATCTTCTGGAAAAAGCATCTGACCGGAGGAAAGGGTTTTCTACCCAGAACAAACCAGACTCCTTTCGTCCCAGGAAGTTTTAATTTAAAAAAAATCAATCCCAAGGAACAGGAATTTAGATCCTCTAAATTCCCTAAGAAGAACAGGGGCTTCTTGTTTGGGCCTCAGAACGATCCCAAGAATAAGGATCACCAACAATGATGCTAGAAGGAGTGGGGATGGAGGTCGCTGATCGATATTCCAAGAATGGGAATGTATCTCGTCAAACCAGTGGGTTCTAGATATTATGAAGACCGGATGCAAACTAGAATTCATGACCCCTCCTCCAGACAGATTCCTCCCCACAAATAGGGGGAAAGTTTCAGAGAAACAGCTGGCTCTACAGTCAGAGGTTTATTTCTCTCATCAGGAAGGGGATTCTAGTACCAGTACCGAAACCAGAGATAGGGAAGGGCTACTATCCCCCCCCCCCCTTTTTCTAGTAAAGAAACCAGAAGGCAGATTCAGGGTTATAATAAATCTAAAATAGCTGAACTTCCTAATTTATAAAAGATGTCGGATGGTGAGGATCCCCTCTACTGTAAATCTCCTCTTCAGGAATTGTATGATGGCATCAATAGATCTGGAGGATGCTTATTACCATGTCCCTGTCTGCAACACTCACCAAAAGTATCTGAGGGTGGCAGTAGTTTTGAACGACTCCCTAATCTACCTCCATTACAGGGCCCTCCCGTTTGGCATCTCTCAGGCTCCGAAAGTCTTTACTAAGCTTATAGCAGAAATTACCTCCATATATACGAATGAAAGACATTCTTATTTCCTACCTAGACAACTTTTTAATAGTAGCAGACACAGTCCAGACTTTGATACTTTATCTATTGTCCGTACAATCGACTTTAGTAGATCTGGGATGGTATATAAACCTAAAGTCCATTTTAACACTGTCCAACAGACACATTTTTTTGGGAATTCTTTTAGACTCGTCCAAACAAATGTATTTTCTGCCTCAGGGAAAGATCCGGCCTTTGATAGAGGGGGTCTCGGGCCTCTTTTTTTAGATCGATTTCTTTCAGAAGGTCTATGTCAGTCCTGGGTCTTCTAACCTCCTGTATCCTAGCCATAATGTGGGCACAGTTCAGGTCCAGACTGCTACAGAGGGATATATTGGAGAAGTGTGACAAGAGCAAATTCTCCCTAGAACCTACACCTTTCCTCTGTAGCCAGACTCTCTCTCAGGTGGTGGCTGAAGGTAGAAATCTCAGGAAGGGTGTTTCATGGGAAATGTCTGCAACCCTGAACATTACAACAGATGCCAGTCCTTGGGGGCGTGGAGTCCATGGCGAATCCTTCTGCTTTCAGGGTCAGTGGGATCCTCAAACTACAGGGAGCTGGAAGCAGTACTTCAGGCTATAAAAGGCACCATTCCTATACTTTTCAGGAGAGCGGGTAAAACATCATTCAGACAACACGATTACAGTGGCATACATAAATCATCAGGGAGGTACAAGATCAGTAATTCTGATGAATTTAGCCACAGAGATTTTTTCCCTAGCGGAGCTGCATCTTTTATCACTTTCAGCTGTCCATCTAAGGGGAAGGGACAATCCGGTAGCAGACTTTTTGAGAAGAAGACCTTTGATACAATCAGAATGGTTCCTAAACCAGAAAGTTTTCCGGATGATTGTGGCCAGGTGGGGGAATCCTTCCATAGATCCGTTCGCTACCAAGCAGAACAGGAAACGGAGAGATTGTTCTCCCTAGACCCCAGGAAATATCCAGTAGTAGTAGATGCGTTCTCCCAGTGTTGGAGCCAGGAACAGGGTTATGCCCCCCTTTGTCTACTTCCAATAGTTTTAAAAAAGATCAGGGAAGACAGGGCCTCGGTAATCTTAATTGCTTCATTTTGGCCAAAACGACCCCGTTTCACATGGTTAAGGAAGTTGTCCTTAGCCCAACAATGGATTCTTCCAGACAGACCAGATCTCCTGTCCCAGGACCCAGTAGTTCATCCTGACATCGCCAGACTGCATCTTACAGCATGGAGACTAAGAGGATGATCCTTGGGAAAAAGAGGTATTTCAGAATCTGTCTCAACTTTATTGGCAAGTAGGAAAACAGTTACCTCTAAAATATATTTAAGGGTCTGGAAAGCCTTTCTTACCTTTACAGGAATTGAGAGAGATCCATTAACAGATCCAGATATACCCCTGAAATTAGACTTTCTCCAGGCATGGCGTAGACAAGACCCTCAAGCCTAGTAAATTAAGGGATACGGCTTTCTGCCCTAAGCTCCTTCTAGGAGTCAAAGTTCGCAGAACATCCCTGGATTAGAAGGGTCCTGATTGTGGCCCCCAGGATAAGGCCTCAAATAAGATCTTCAGTCCCACCCTGGGACTTAAACTTAGTCCTTACTGCCATGATGGGTTCATCCTTTGAACCATTAGACTCCCTGTCCATAAAATTTCTCTCACTAAAAATATCCTTTTTGCTAGCGGTTACTACTGTCTGGAGAGTAATCTAAATTTCAAGACCTCTCGGCCTTCCCTCCTTACACTTTGGTGTTGGGGGATAGGGTAATTCTGAAGACCGTACCAGGTTTCTTGCCAAAGGTAATTTCCCCATTTCATCAAGACCAGGAAATTATTCTTCCCTCTTTTAGTGACTCCCCAAAAAATCTAAAGGAGCAGGAGTTTAATTGTTTAGACGTGTGAAGGTGTTTAGTCCACTACCTAGAGGTCACAAAGGACTGGAGGTCTTCAGAGAATCTCTTTATTCAGTTTCTGGGTCCAAATAGAGGTTCAGCAGCTAGCAGACAGACAATCGCACGGTGGATTAAACAGGCCATACACTTAGCCTACGTGGGCCAGAACATTAATCCCCCAGAATTCTTTGGAGATCTTTCCACTTGAGCTGTGTCTACTTCTTGGGCAGAAAGAGCCAACGCATCTCTAGACCAGAATTGCAGGGCGGCTACATGGAGTTCACCCCACACCTTTATTAAAGAGGCTCTGTCACCCGTTTAAAAGTGCCCCATCTCCTACCTAATCTGATCGGCGCTGTAATGTAGATAACACTGGTTTTTATTTTGAAAAACAATCATTTTTGAGCAAGTTATGAACAATTTAAAATGTATGCTAATTAGTTTCTTAATGCATGTTTTTTTTTTTTTACTTTTTACCAAGTGGGCGTTGTGAAGAGAAGTGTGCACTTCTCTTCATTCATGTTTAGCTGTACTCACAGCACAGCGTGATCTCGTGAGTCCCACAAAGTTTACCGAAGTCGCATCCTGGCTGGAGGCGATGTCTATTCACTCTCAAGACACTTCGGTAAAGTAACTGTGGGAGCATGTGACAGCACAGCGTGATCTCGCGAGATCACGCAGTGCTGGGAGTACAGCTAAATATGAATGAAGAGAAGTGTATGACGCTAATTGGTCAGTGTCACACTTCTCTTTACAATGCCCACTTGGTAAAAAGTTAGAAAACGCCCAGTTGGGCATTAATAAACAAATTAGCATAAATATAAAATTGTACATAACTTGCTAAAAAATGATCGTTTTTCAAAATAAAAACCACTGTTATCTACGTTACATCTATCAGATTAGGTAGGAGAAAGGGCACTTCTAAACTGGTGACAGAGCCTCTTTAAGCATTATAGGTTACGGTTGCATTCAGCCACTAAACCTGTGTTTTGGTAGGAAAGTTCTACAAGCAGTAGTCACACCCTAGAAACTGGGTTTCTATTTTACATCTCCAAGGGTGTGGTCATAGGTGAAAGGGTAAAAGCTTGATTACTTACCGGTAATGGGTTTTTCATGGACATGGAGCCTTATATTAACCGCATGGAGACCACTTATAAATCTGAGATTCAATCTCTCACTACTAATCTCTCTCGCTTCTCTGATCAAGTGCAGCGTATAGAAGGTGATATCTCAACTGTTTCAGTACAGCAAGTTTCACATGCAGATCGTTTAGATCAACACATCAGGTTCATATGCTCTTTAATTTGTCTGAGGATCATGAAAATAGGAATCGCCGTAACAATATTCGGCTGCGGGGTATTCCTGAGGATGTTTCTCCTGGGCAACTCATACCCACTTTACAGTCGCTGTTTAATTCCTTACTGGAGTCCTCTGGAACTGGATAGAGCTCACAGAACTCTTGGTCCTCGTAATCCGGACCCTCACAGACCTAGAGATGTTCTATGCAGTGTTCACTTCTCTCTCAAAGAACAGATTATGAGGAAGGTCCATGATAAAGATGACGTGTTATTGAAAGGTGTCAAGATTCAACTACGGAGAAAGTAAAAAGCAGAAAAAGGAACCACAGTGGCGTTGCTTAGGATGAAAATGAACCCAAGTTCATGTTTAACCCCTTCCCGCTCCTTGACGTACTATTACGTCATGGCAGCTGTATCGTTCGCGCTCCATGCCGTAATAGTACGTCTCGGGAGTAACGGCCGTTTCGGCCGTCCTCCCGACACATACAGGAGCTGTGACGCTGCTGTCTTGTTCAGCAGCTGTCACCGCTCCTACAGCGGGGACCGATCGCTGTGTCCCCGCTGATTAACCCCTTAAAAGCCGCGTTCTATAGAGATCGCGGCTTTTTAGGGGTTAAGCTGCCATCGCCGGCCTGCTACGCGATAGCGGCCGGCGATGGTGACTATGGCAACCGGACACCAAACAATGGCGTCCGGCTATGCCATAGACGGAAGCCTAGTGGGTCCTGACAACGTCAGGACCCACTATGCTTGCTGTCAGTGAGTAGCTGACAGTTCTAATACACTGCACTACGCATGTAGTGCAGTGTATTAGAATAGCGATCAGAGCCTCCTGCCCTCATGTCCCCTAGTGGGACAAAGTAATAAAGTAAAAAAAAAGTTAAAAAAAGTTGTGTAAAAATAAGAAAATAAAAGATTTAAAAGTATTAAAAGTAAAAATCCCCCCTTTTCCCTTATCAGTCCTTTATTATTAATAAAAATATATAAACAAACAAATAAACTATACATAATTGGTATCGCCGCGTCCGTAACGACCTGAACTACAAAATTATTTCATTATTTATCCCGCACGGTGAACGCCGTAAAAAAAAATAATAATAAACCGAACCACAATCACAATTCTTTGGTCACTTCACCTCCCAAAAAATGGAATAAAAAGAGATCAAAAAGTCGCATGTACCTAAAAATGGTGCTGATGGAAACTACAGTTCGTTACGCAAAAAATAAGTCCTCGCACGGCTTTATTGATTGAAAAATAAAAACGTTATGGCTCTTAGAATAAGGGAACACAAAAAGTGAATGATTGTTTACAAAACGTATTTTATTGTGCAAACGCCATAAGACATAAAAAAAAACTATAAACATCTGGTATCGCCGTAATCGTATCGCCCCGCAGAATAAAGTGAATATGTCATTTATAGCGCACGGTGAACGCTGTAAAAAAAAACGAAAAAAAAACAATAGTAGAATTGCTGTTTTTTAGTCACCACGCCACCTAAAAATAGAATAAAAACTGATCAAAAAGCCGCATGCACCCCAAGAAAACTACAATGGATTCCTCAAGGGGTCTAGTTTCCAAATTGGGGTCACTTTTGGGGGGTTCCCAATGTTTTGGCACCACAAGACCTCTTCAAACCGGACATGGTGCCTAATAAAAAAGAGGCCTCAAAATCCACTAGGTGCTCCTTTGCTTCGGAGGCCGGCGCTTCAGTCCATTACCGCCCGAGGGCCACATGTGGGATATTTCTAAACTGCAGAATCTGGGCAATACGTATTAATTTGCGTTTCACTGATAAATCCTTTTGTGTTATAAAAAAAATGGTATAAAGAGGATTTTCTGACAAAAAAAGAAATTTAAATTTCACCTCTACTTTGCTCTAAATTTTTGTGAAACACCTAAAGGGTTCATAAACTTTCTACATGCTGTTGTGGATACTTTGAGGGGTCTAGTTTCTAAAATGGGGTATTTGATAGGGGTTTCTAATATATGGGCCCCTCAAAGCAACTTCAGAACTGAACTGGAACCTAAAAAAATAAATAAATGAGGCAATACTTCGCTTCTTACATTATACTGATAATGAGCCGTGCCCACCCCGAGATTACCCCAGTTTTGACCGTTTGTCTAAACGGAGACCCCTATTAGACCGTTCCAGTGCCCGGTTTTCCCAGCATTCACCCCCGAGAAGTGTATTTCTATTGATGAGTCCCTGGTACATTTTAAAGGGAGGGTTCAATTCCGCGAGTACCTGCCGGGCAAGGTATGGCGTGAAGATGTATAAGCTGTGAGAGTGCATCAGGGTATACCTACAGGTTTAGGATATATGAAGGAAAGGCCACCCCCAAACCAGACTGCATCCTGGACTACAATAGGTACATGGGAGGGATGGACTTGTAAGATCAAGCCCTGAAGCCCTACAGCGCCATGCGATGTGGTATAAGAAGCTGGCCGGGAACATCATATAGATGGCTTTGTACAATGCGTACGTGCTACGTCGATGTGCAGGCCAGACGGGAACTTTCCTGGAATTTCAAGAGGTGATTATCAAGAACCTAATCTTTAGGGACCAAGAAGGGGGGGCACCCAGTACTTCTGGAAGCGAGCCCACACGCATCGTACCAGGGCAACACTTTCCAGGGGAAGTTCCCCAAACTGGCAAGAAGGGAAAAAGTCAAAAGAGGTGCAAAGTCTGCTATAAGAGGGGGATAAGGGAGGACACAATATATCAATGTGACACGTGTCCCGAATAACCAGAGCTCTGTATGAAAGTGTTTTAAAATTTATCATACATCCCTTGGTTTATAATTTACCCCAATTTTACTTACGCTGATGCACAGCTTATCCCCCCTCGTCTTTCTCCTCTGGGCCCTGCTGTGTGTCCAGGCAGCTGATAACAGCCACATGTAGGGTATTGCCATACCCGGGAGAACCCACATTACAGTTTATGGGGTGTAGGTCTCCGGTCAAAATGGTCACTACACCTCTAGATGAATGCCTTAAGGGTGTAGTTTTTAAAACGGGGTCACTTCTTGCGGGTTTCAACTGTACTGGTACCTCAGGGGCTTCTGCATACATGACTTCGCACTAGAAAATCCCGAGTAGGCCAAATGGTGGTCCTTTCCTTCTGAGCCCTCCCATGGGCCCAAACGGCAGTTTATCACAGCAAATGGGGTATTGCGGCACTCAGAACAAATTGCGCAACAGAATGGGGTATTTTGTTTCTTGTGAAAATAAGAAATTTTCAGCCAAAACTACATATTATTTGACAAAAATAATTTTGTTTTCATTCCCAGCCCAATTCAAATAAGTTCTGTGAAGAAACTATGGGGTCTAAATGGTCACATTACCCATAAATGAATTCCTTGAGGGGTGTAGTTTCCAAAATGGGGTCACTTCTGGTGGGTTTCCATTGCTTTGATACCTCTGGGGCTCTGCAAATGTGACATGGCACCCGAAAACCAATCCAACAAAATCTGTACTCCAAAGAACACACAGCGCTCCTTCCCTTCTGAGGCCTCCCATGGGCCCAAACGGCAGTTTATCACCACAAATGGGGTATTGCCGCACTCAGGACAAATTGGGCAACAAAATTGAGTATTTTATTTCTTGTGAAAATAAGAATTTTTGAGCTAAAATGACATATTATTGGAAAAAATATATTTTTTTTAAATTCCCAGCCCAATTCAAATAAGTTCTGTGAAGAAACTATGGGGTCTAAATGGTCACATTACCCATAAATGAATTCCTTGAGGGGTGTAGTTTCCAAAATGGGGTCACTTCTGGTGGGTTTCCATTGCTTTGATACCTCTGGGGCTCTGCAAATGCGACATGGCACACGAAAACCAAACCAGCAAAATCTGTACTCCAAAGAACACACAGCGCTCCTTCCATTCTGAGGCCTCCCATGGGCCCAAACGGCAGTTTATTGCCACAAATGGGGTATTGATGCACTCAGGAGAAATTGGGCAACAAAATGGGGTATTTTGTTCCCTGTGAAAATAAGAAATTTTGGTAAAAAATTACATCTTATTGGAAAAAATGACATTTTTTTAATGTCACAGCCCAATTGAAATAGGTGCTGTGAAAAAACTGTGTGGTCAAAATGCTAACAACAACCATAAATGAATTCCTTGAGGGGTGTAGTTTCCAAAATGGGGTCACTTTTGGTGGGTTTCCATTGCTTTGATACCTCTGAGGCACTGCAAATGCGACATGGCACCCGAAAACCAATCCAACAAAATCTGGACTCCAACAAACATATAGCGCTCCTTTCCTTCTGAGCCCTCCCATGGGCCCAAACGGCAGTTTATCACCACAAATGGGGTACTGCCACACTAAGGACAAATTGGGCAACAAAATGGGGTATTTTGTTCCCTGTGAAAATAAGAAATTTTGATCACAAATGACATTTTATTGGAAAAAATGACATTTTTTTCATTTCAGAGCCCAATTCAAATACGTGCTGTGAAAAAAATGTGCGGTCAAAATGGTAACAACAACCCTAAATGAATTCCTTGAGGGGTGTAGTTTACAAAATGGGGTCACTATTGGGGGATTCCTACTGTTTTGACACCTCAACACCTCTTCAAACCTGGCATGCTGCCTAAAATATATTCTAATAAAAAAGAGGACTCAAAATGCACTAGGTGCTTCTTTGCTTCTAGGGCTTGTCTTTTAGTCCACGAGCGAAGTAGGGCCACATGTGGGACATTTCTAAAAACTGCAGAATCTGGAAAATACATATTTAGTAGTATTTCTCTGGTAAAACCTTCTCTGTTACAGAAAAAAAAATGAATAAAATTGAAATTCAGCAAGAAAAATGAAATTTGCAAATTTCACCTCCACTTTGCTTTAATTCCTGTGAAATGCCTGAAGGGTTAAAAAACTTTATAACTGCTGTTTTGAATACTTTGAGGGGTCTAGTTTTTAAAATGGGGTGTTTTATCAGGGTTTCTAATACATAGGCCCCACAAAGCCACTTCAGAACTCAAGAGGTACCTTAAAAAAAAGGCTTTTGAAATTTTCTTAAAAATATGAGAAATTGCTGTTTATGTTCTAAGCCTTGTAACGTCCAAGAAAAATAAAAGAATGTTCAAAAAACGATGCCAATCTAAAGTAGACATATGGGAAATGTGAACTAGTCACTAATTTGGGGTGGTATAACCGTCTGTTTTACAAGCAGATGCATTTAAATTCTGAAAAATGCAATTTTTTCAAAATTTTCTCTAAATTTTGCAATTTTTCACCAATAAACACTGAATATATCGACCAAATTTTACCACGAACATGAAGCCCAATGTGTCACGAGAAAACAATCTCAGAATCGCTTGGGTAGGTTTAAGCATTCCGACGTTATTACCACATAAAGTGAAATATGTCAGATTTGAAAAATGGGCTCTGAGCCTTAAGGCCAAAACTAGGCTGCGTCCTTAAGGGGTTAATAATGATTAAAATAGAATGGATGTTACGCGTTTAACACCGGACTGGTGTCTTCGTCAGGCAAGAGAAATACATGCAATCGACATTATATATATATATATATATATATATATATATATATATATATATATATATATATATATATATATATATATACATACCTACCTACCTAAGGGGATAAACATCAAGATTGTAATAATGAATTGATTGAATATGTTGCAACAGCGCGCCGAAAAAAACACCAAAGAGAGGCGGGTCAGAGTTCAAAGATCAAAGAAACACGAGGCTGGTTGTATACAGCCACGGAAAAATACAAGTATATAAACATTAAAACATGAAACGTGTGTGTAGAAAAACAAAAGCAATACAAAAACAGCAATACAAAAAGGACAAAGTTATTATAAATATAAAAACTCACCAGGGTAGAGAGGAATGGCCGCTAAAAGCGGAGCAGTAATATGATAGGGCTTAATCTGAGTCGAGGCAACCGCAGGGAATACGGGAGCCAAAGGCATTGAAAACAGAGGACATGAACCGCAAGAAGACACGCAAAAAATCGGTTTGGATGGGAAGGGAACCAGAGAAAATAAAAGGGGAAATAAAAAGAGAAGGGTGAGCTGTTGTGAAAGTGATTTAGATATGACTGAAAGAAGCTTTGTATAAATGGGTCACTAGTCAAGATAGTAAAAAAAGATAGTAAAATAAGAGGACATAAGTCGCAAGATGATACGCGAAAAAGACAGTCAATTTGGATGAGGGAAAATAAGGGGAAAAAAGTAATATGCAATTTTGAAATTTATGTAACAAATAATAAACAAATGGAAATGTAAAATAATGGATAATACATAGGATAAAAATGTAGAGAGCATTATAACAATACTAATCCAATGAGGTTATGTCATTAAGTCCATTGGGATGCAAAGTCCTTAATTTATAGATCCAAAAGTTTCCCCCCTGTTTTAATCTAATAAATCTATCACAGGAATATGCAGGTATACTTTCTATAGGAGTGACGATGATTTAGTCAAAATTGAATTTGTGTTTTGAGGGCACAATGTCTAGAAACACTTGGTTTGAGAAACCCATTCTTTAGCTTATTAATTCTATTCCTGAGGGTTTGAGTTGTTCGTCCCACATACTGTAACTCACATTTACACTGTAGTAGGTAAATAACATAACTGCTCCCACAGTTCAAAAAACGTTTAATTGGGAAAATCTGTTTGGTTACCATGGAAATTAAATCGACCTTTTTGTTGGCAATACCTGTTCATGTCCTCTGTTTTCAATGCCTTTGGCTCCCGTATTCCCTTCGGTTGCCTTGACTCCGATTAAGCCCTATCATATTACTGCTCCGCTTTTAGCTGTCATTCTTCTCTACCCTGGTGAGTTTTCATATTTATAATAACTTTGTCCTTTTTTGTATTGCCGTTTTTGTATTGCTTTCGTTTTTTATACACACGTTTCATATTGTTAATGATTATACACTTGTATTTTTCCGTGGCTGTATACAACCAGCCTCGAGTTTTTTTGATCTTTGAACTCTGACCCGCCTTTTTGGCGTTTTTTTCAGCGCGCTGTTGCAACGTATTCAATCAATTATTACAATCTTGATGTTAACCCCTATATATATATATATATATATATATATATATATATATATATATATATACACACCTATGTCGATTTTGTATGTATTTCTCTTGCCTGACGAAGACACCAGTCCAGTGTTGAAACGCGTAGCATCCATTCTATTTTAATCATTATTAAACATGAACTTGGGTTCATTTTCATCCTAAGCAGCGCCACTGTGGTTCCTTTTTCTGCTTTTTACATTATCTTAATATCGGCAACTCCTTGTGATTATTGCCTATGGAACTGGGCAGCAGCTTCTTCTCGTCAATTTGCTAAGTGCATTCCACACTCCTAACTGTGATACATGCCATTATTCACATTCTCAATGTGAGCACGTTATATTATGTGTTCCCCTGTCCCTTTTTTACTCCTCTGCACTATGTGGCGCCGTGTTTTTTTTCATTCTACTACTGTCTGACTTGTATATACATACAAGAAGCAGAGTATAAAGCCAGATGTATATCAAAATGAATAACTTTTATTAAATACATATAAGAATAAACATGTTAAAACGGTACATGATTGGAGAGACTCTATATGATATGAACACAGAGAAACCAGGTTTGTATTGTATTAAAGTCCCTGTATAGGGGGCATCTGAAAAGGGCAAGGTCTTACCATAAGTAACGCTAGTTATCTATGTGTAGACTATAAATGATTAAGGACATAAATGTCCAAGGAGTAGTTTCTACAACATAATTTTCCCGATCATTAATGGCTCAGATAATCTTACCCATAGCAGTGGTCTCTGGTGACCTGGGAGTCTGTGTGTGGACCCCGATGCGCGTTTCGCGATATCCGCTTCCTCAAGGGGTGTGATGGAACAGGGCAGCAGCTTCTCGTCAATTTGCTAAGTGCATTCCACACTCCTAACTGTGATACCTGCCAGTATTCACATTCTCAAGGTGAGCACGTTATATTATGTGTTTCCCTGTCCCTTTTTTACTCATCTGCACTATTGGCGCCGTGTTATTTTCATTTTTCTATTTAAGATTCAACTACTGTCTGACTTGTCTAGAATGACTTTGGACAAACGCAGATTGCTGCGTCCTTTGCTGGATTTGCTGAGAGAGCATGGGATTTCTTACTCGTGGGGTCACCCCTTTCAGTTACAGGTTCGCAAAGATGGAGTGTTGCTGATTGTTAGAGACCCAGGGGATATTTCAGATTTTTGTGCTGCTCTCCATTTGCCTCGAGTTTCTATTCCTGAATGGCCTTATGTTCCTCCTCCACGTCCACTATCACGCAGGCGCGGTCGCTCTCCTGCATCCCCTATGGGGCGTCATGGTGGTCGTAATGCTGATCCGGTGTGATTCCTTCCTGATGTCTGCTCTGCGGTCTGCTGTTGGAACTTTATTTTTGTGTCAATCATATGAGGATGTCGTCTGCTGTGTTCATCTGTAGAGAATGTCGTCTGTTGCTTTTAATTTTTTGTTATAGGTGGATACTTTCTTCCTGGAATGTTGGCCACTTTCTGGTGGTTGATTGCTGCTGATGGGCTGTAGGATTTTCTATAACGTTAATGTTTATTTTCTGATTTTATTTGCCTGTATATATATTTATGCTGAAAATGAATGTATTTAGGATGTTTCTTTATTGGGGTTTCTTTATGTTCCTGACCATGCCATATGTCGTTTGTCTTATTATATAATTCCAAATAACCTGTTTTGTTTTGTTTTTTAATGTATATTCAGCTGTGTTTCATATTATTGCTGGGTTGGGGGGTGCGGGGCGCTGGCTAGTCCTTGTCCTGACACTTCTCCTCTTAGGGATTCACTGGTTGTATCCAGTGTATATTGGATTGTTTCTCGTTGATTAGATTAAGGAGTGGGTAATCGTTTCACCCGTTTTTGTCTTTGTTGTCGTGTTTTCCCTACCTTGTTTGTCTTGTCTTTGTCTTGACTGCTTTAGTTCATATTATTGGCTTGATTATCCTGAGTGCGGTGGAGATAGCACAGTTGAAAGTCTGTACCTTTTTAATGTTAGAGGGCTTAATATCCCTGAAAAAAGCTCACAGGTACTGTATAACATGCACAAAGAGCGGGAACATATCTTGTTCTTACAAGAGACTCATTTTCAGGTGGGCCATACACCGCAGTTTACTAATCGCTATTATCCAGTTTGGTTTCACAGTGCCAACCCGGAATCCAAGTCAAAGGGTGCTAGTATTTGTATACACAAATCGCTTTCTCAGAACACCATAGATGTCTTTGTTAACCCAGATGGTCGGTATGTCTTTCTTAAGTTGTCCATTTGGAATAAGATGTTCACTCTGGCTAATTTATACCTTCATAATCGGGATCAGGCTCGTATGTGCCGACTGTTTCTGAGAAAGCTAGAGGAGTTTTCAGAGGGTGTTTTAATTGTGGGAGGTGATTTCAATTTGACATTCGATTCCAGACTTGACACCTCCTCGGGCAGGTCTGCTGTTTCTAAAACACAATTGGCGGCCTTGAAGACTACCATGCATTCCATGCAATTGTTTTGATGTGTGAGGGATTCTCCATCCTCCGGTACAAGAGTGTACTTTATACTTATTTCTCTCCCTTACACAATATGTACAGTCGATTAGATGCCTTTCTTGTTAGCCACCACTTGCTTACCTGGCACCCTACTTCTGAGGTGGGTCCAATGTTTTGGTCGGATCATGCTCCAGTCTTTTTGGCACTTACAATTACTAATTCTGTGCCCAATTTCCAGTCCTGGAAAATTAATGACAATCTATTGTGTAATGCGGTATGTGTCAGCTCTTAAGGATACGCTTAGCATTTTTTTTTATGTACACGCTCGTGACTCTACTCCTCTACCACTCCAGTGGGAGGCATTGAAGTGTGTAGTTAGGGGTGTCCTAATACAGCAGGGGGCTCGATTTAAAGAGGGAAAAAGTGGTAGCTATTACACGGCTCCTTGCACAGATACGTGATTTAGAATCCAGTCATAAACGTGTTTGTTCCTCACAGGTTTTTTCGGAACTTACTACGGCGAGAGAATCCTTTCGTTCTCTGCTCGACCAATCACATGCTAGATTTCGGGATCTGATGCGCAAACACTCATACGAATTTGCAGACAAATGTGGCAGGTCCTTAGCAGGGATTTTGCATCCCTGTACACTAGTGTCTTACAGTCCTAAAATTACATCTCCCACCGGCGGTGAGGTTCATGACCCGGTTGGCATTACTGAATGTTTTAGACACTATTACTCTACCTTATATAATCTCAAGGGACATTTTCATGATATGCAGGCTGATGTGTTGTGGGAAAAAAATGTATCATTATGTACAGGACACTACTTTGCCGACTTTGGGTTGCTGGGGACGCCTTGGGACTTGAGGAAGATTTTTGGGATGTGGAAGTAAAGCGTGCAATTGGGGACTCGCTCCCACTTGGGCAAAAGCCCGGGACCTGATGCGTTTAACAATAGATTTTAGAAGACATTTAAGGATCCACTTGCTCCATTTTTTTACTAAAGTCTTTAATTCCGTGTCTTCCTCTTGTCCCTTTGCGCCTCAGTCTCTTAAGGCTCACATTACCCTTCTACCAAAACCGGGTAAGGATCCTACGACATGCGCGAACTTTAGGCCCATTTCGTTGATTAATGTGGATGTGAAGCTCTTTGCGAAATTGATTTTCCTCTCGCCTTTCCATTATTGCCTGACTTGGTCATGGAAGACCAGGTGGGTTTTGTACGTGGTAGGGAAGCCCGGGATAATACGAACAAGACCCTTCTTTTAACATGATATTGCCAGACATGCAAGATACCGTTGTGTTTACTTTCTGTTGATGCCGAAAAGGCTTTTGATAGGGTGCACTGGGTGTTTCTCGGTAGTGTCATGACTCAGGTTGGACTTGGCTCTAACATGGTGGATAAGATTATGGCCCTAGATCACAGGCCTACAGCTCGAGTTTGAGTTAATGGTCTTTTGTCTGCCTCTCTGCCTGTTACGAATGGTATGAGACAGGGGTGACCACTCTCGCCTCAGTTGTATGATTTGGTCTTGGAGCACCTGGCTGTGGCACTGCGGAATAACCCGAGCATTAATGGCATTTATGTTGGTGTACGGCATCACAAGTTAGCACTTTATGCTAATGATCTTCTCATGTACATCACGGATCCTATGATTTCCTTGCCATCTTTGACTGGGGAGTTTGAGCGATTTTGGTCATTTGAGTTTAATATATCTCTAGACGCTCCTCTTGCTGCTCATCTCGCTCGGGTTTTCCCGTTTAAGTGGCAGTCCATGTTTTTTAAATTCTTGGGGATACATATCCACCCACACTTGTCTGATCTGTTTACCCTGAATTACACAAATGTCCTAGAGCGTACCTTGCGAGAGTTGGAGGCGTATGGGAGTGGGCGCATGTCGTGGTTTGGGCGTATTAAAGAAGCTCTGTCACCACATTATAAGTGCCCTATATTGTACATGATGTGATCGGCGCTGTAATGTAGATTACAGCAGTGCTTTTTATTTAGAAAAACTAATTTTTGACAGTTATGACCTATATTAGCTTTATGCTAATGAGTTTCTTAATGACCAACTGGGTGTGTTTTACTTTTTGACAAAGTGGGCGTTGTACAGAGGAGTGTATAATGCTGACCAATCAGCGTCATACAGTTCTCTCCATTCATTTACTCTGCACATAGCGATATATATATCGATATGTGCAGCTACATACACTAACATTACTGCAGTGTCCTGACAATGAATATACATTACCTCCAGCCAGGACGGGATTTGTATTCGGAATCCTGACCACTTCTCTGTGATGCACAGCAAGATCTCGCTGTAAATGACAGCTTACAGCGTAATCTCGCGAGACTACGCCTGCTATGCTGTAACTCACAGAGAAGTGCAGAGAAGTGGTCAGGATTCTGAATACACATCCCGTCCCGGCTGGAGGTAATGTTTATTCATTGTCAGAACACTGCAGTAATTTTAGTGTTTGTATATGTGGCTGCACATAGCGATATAGCTATATCGCTATGTGCAGATTAAATGAATGGAGAGAAGTGTATGACGCTGATTGGTCACTGATTGGTCAGCATCATACACTCCTCTGTACAACGCCCACTTGGTCAAAAAGTAAAACACGCCCAGTTGGTCATTAAGAAACTCATTAGCATAAAGCTAATGTAGGTCATAACTCCGTCAAAAATGATCGTTTTTCTAAATAAAAAGCACTGCTGTAATCTACATTACAGCGCCGATCACATCATGTACAATATAGGGCACTTATAATGTGGTGACAGAGCCTCTTTAACGCTGTAAAAATTGATATATTGCCCAAATTTTTGTACATATTTCAGACTGTCCCTATTGTGGTACCTGCCGTCTTCAGGACTTTACATAGGGCCATAACCAAATTTGTGTGGGGCTCCTCTAAGCCTCGCATTAGATTTTCTGTCCTTAGACGGCCTAAACTGGAGGGGGGGCGTGGGTTTGCCGGACTTTAAACGTTACCATCAATCTGTGATCCTCATAAGATTGGTGGACTGGTTCCACTCGGATGCGGGTAAGCAATGGGTGCGCATTGAGAAGAGTATGTCCTCTCTTGCATTATCCTCTTTGCCTTGGTTGACTAGTTCACAGCGACCAACGTCTTCTCTGCCTTTCCTCACATGTCAGTTTCTTGTAGTTTGGGAACAGATCATTGGTGCTCTGGACCTTGCTCACCATCCGGGTCCTTTGACGACTCTTTTTGATAACCCTTCCCTCCGGCGGTGGGTGTGGACACATTCCTCTGTTGGGGAGACAGGATGGAGGATACTTGGCTCAGACCCTTACACCTGATGGTGCAATTTTGTCGCTTGCTGCGGTCTCTGAGGCCTGCCCGGGGAGGCTATCAATGTGGTGGTCCTATTTTCAGTTGCGGTCATATCTCTCTTCCATGGGTGATTGTCTTGCGTTGCTACAGTATAACTCCTTTGGAACTTTATCTGTCCTTGTCTTCTGCTCCTCCTCATATGCTGTCCTATCTACATTGGATCCTCCGACCTGGTTATTCTTATTCTCCGTTGGCGTTCACCATGGCTTGGGATGAGGAAATATGGGTTTAACGTTCTGAAGAGGATCAGGGGACTTCTTTCCTCTTGGCCCATAAATTGCCGACTTCCTGTTTTGCTCAGGAGAAAAATTATAAAATTCTTACAAGATGGTACCGTTGCCCTTCCTTTTTACGTAGGATATTTCCTGCTGTACCTGCTGATTGTTGGAGGTGTGGGGAGGCTCCTGGAACTATGTTGCACATTTTGTGGGATTGCCCTAAGCTCCGTCCCTTTTGGGGAAAAAAATTTGATCTCGGAAACAAGCTTTCTGACACTGATGTTCCCACTTCTCCTTCTATTGGATTGCTTTCCATGGTTCCTGGTTCACTCCCACACCTCAAAAAGGGCGTCTTTAGGCATTTTCTGACTGCAGCTAGAACTGTAATACCACGTCATTGGAAGTCCATCAATGTGCCTTCTTTGCAGGAATGGTTAACTGAAATGAACGGGATTATGAGAATGGAGGAGTTTGTCTGATCGGGGTAAATCCGAAATATTTGTTCAGACTTGGTCAGTGTTTCGGGGTGGTTATGATTTGCCTCTCTCTGGTTGGATGGCCTCTTTTGAACGCTCATATCACTAATTCTGTATCGCTTTTGTCTCTTTGTGTTTCCCTTTGTTGTCTTTGTGTTTGTGTAACTTTGTATGGAATTTAACACTTAAAATGTCATTGCCATTCGTTTTCTGGGACTGGTTTCCCTACATATTGCACTACTTTTGATTATGGTTATTCTGACGCTACTTGCCATTGGCTATTATTATTTTCTTTTTTTGATGTCTGGGAGGCTACCTCCCACATTTGTTATGTCTCTGTAAAATTTTTATACAGCTTGATTTTATTGCACTTCGTGCAAAATTTAGAAATATTGTGAGATGTTTTATATGCTCTGTTTTATATTCTAATTAAATTGTTGATAAAGAAAAAAAAAGAAAGGAGATGAAAAACTATACCAAACAAAACCCAACCCGGGAAAACTCGTACATCCTGATTATCGTGTTTTAGGGGACCTTGTTTTCTGGCAAGCTTCAGGAGCTTGTCTTTAACTTTGAAGTTGAGAAACTTGGCGATAAATGTACATGGAGGTGCTCCAGGTGGGGGAGCTCTGGTCGTGATACGGTGTGCCTGTTCCACACTGAACATGGGAGAAAATGCATCTGGACCGAAAGATGCTTTTAAGCCAGAATTCCAAGAAGGCAACAGGTCAGGTTTTTCTACCCCCTCTGGGAGACCAACAAAACAGATATTACACCGCCTTAAGCGTTTTTTTTTTTTTGTTTTTTTTTTGTGTCCTCCATTTTGGCTTTCTAAATTTATTTGCTGGGATTCTAGAGTCACAACTCAAGCTCTGAGAGGGGTCACTGCATCTTCCAGGTCAGATATTCTCCGTTCAGACTTGGTTGCCCTTTCCCGTAACGTGTGAACATCAGCTCTAAGGAGGCTAAAGTCTGTCTGGAGAGCATCTATCTTTCCCGTTAACACTGTACAGGATTCAGTGATGAGTTTTAGAATATCCAACATAGATGGTTCCGTGGGCGAGTCGGTTGGAGTGGCAGGTGGGGCAGCGGCCTCTGAGGTCCGTGACGTACGTGGCCCAGGTGCAATTCCTGATATTTCTCCATTTTGTTAGTCATTTTGGACTTCTTGGAAGGCACCATTACCGTGCGATCACAGTCATATATATATATATATATATATATATATATATATATATATATATATATATATATATATATGCTTAGAACTTTAGCAGCAATTTCTCACATTTTAAGAAAATTTCAAAAGGCTATTTTTTAGGGACTAGTTCAGTTCTAAAGTGGCTTTGAGGGTCTTATACATTAGACCCCATGAATCACCCCATTTTAAAAACTGCACCCCTCCAAGTATTCAAAACCGCATTCACAAAGTTTCTTAACCCTTTAGGCGGATCACAGGAATTAAAGACCATTAGGTGTTTTTTTTTTTTTTACCGATATTCATTTGTAATAAAAACATTTCTGTAAGGCCTCATGCACACGACTGTATTTTTGTCCACCCGTAAATACTGGTGTAAATACGGGTCCTTGGTCACACGTATTTGACCCGTATTGCACTAGTATTTACGGACACGTTTTTGGCTGCAAAATTGCGCTGCACTAATCGGCAGCCCTTCTCTCTATCAGTGCAGGATAGAGAGAAGGGGCAGCCCTTTCCGTAATAAAGTTAAAAGAAATTCATACTTAGCCGGCCGTTGTCTTGGTGACGCGTCCCTCTCGACATCCAGTCCAACCTCCCTGGATGACGCGGCAGTCCATGTGACCGCTGCAGCCAGTGATTGGCCTGTGATTGGCTGCAGCGGTCACATGGGCTGAAACTTCATCCCAGGAGGCCGGACTGGAGGAAGAAGCAGGGAGTTCTGGGTAAGTATTAACGTTTTTTTGTTACAGCTTTATCTATATTGTGATCGGTAGACACTGTCCAGGGTGCTGAAACAGTTACTGCCGATCGTTTAACTCTTTCAGCACCCTGGACAGTGACTATTTACTGACGTCGCCTAGCAACGCTCCCGTAATTACGGGTGCACACACGTAGTCACCCGTAATTACGGGAGCCCCATAGACTTCTATTAGCTGCCCGTGCCGTAATTATGGCCTGAAATAGGACATGTTCTATCTTTTTCAACGGCACGGGCACTTTCCCGTAAGCATACGGGGAGGTACCCGTGGCCAATAGAAGTCTATGGGCCCGTAATTACGGGAGTTTTTACGGTCGTGTGCATGGGGCCTAACACAAAGTTTTACCACAGAAACACAACTCAATATTTATTGCCCAGATTAGAAATATCCCACATGTGGCCCTACTGCAGTAATGGTCTGAAACGCAGGCCTCCGAATCAAAGAACCAGTGGAGTTTTGGCATTTTTTTATTTATTTATTTTTTAGAATATTTTAGTGTTGTGTCAGTGTTGTGGTGCCGAAACAGTGGAAACCCCCCAAAAGTGACCACGTTTTGGAAACTACACCACTCAATTAATTTATTTAGGGGTATAGTTAGCATCTTGACCCCACAGGTATTTTTGCTATATTTATTGGAGCTAGTCTGTGAAAATGGATATCTACTTTTTTTTATTTTTTTTTTCTGAAAAGACATAGGAGAAATTGCTTTACAAATTTTGGGGTTCTTT
Organism: Rhinoderma darwinii; assembly: GCF_050947455.1. Lineage (NCBI taxonomy): Eukaryota > Metazoa > Chordata > Amphibia > Anura > Rhinodermatidae > Rhinoderma > Rhinoderma darwinii. The sequence goes on from NC_134691.1 coordinate 118,691,185, forward strand.
TTCTCATTTATTCCTTATGAAAATTAGACATTCCTAATTACGGCAATACCCCATATGTGGTAATAAACTGCTGTTTGGACACACAGCAGGCCTTAGAAGGGAAGGAGCGCTATTTGGGTTTTGGAGCTCAAATTTAACTGGAATGGTTTTCGGGTGTCATGTTTCATTTGCAAAGCCCTTGAGAGACCAAAAGAGCGGAAAATCCTGAAAAGTGACCCTATTTTAGAATCTGCACCCCTCAAGGAATTTTTATAGGGGTATAGTTAGCATTTTGACCCCTGTTTTTTTACTGATTTTAGTGGAACTGGGCTGTGAAAATGAAAAACATTATTTTTTTCCCACTAAAATGTTGAATTTTTTTAATTTTCATAAAGGAGGAAAAAGCACCCCAACATTTGTAAAGTGATACCCCACATGTGGTCATAAATGTGTTTATTACAAATTATAAAAAAAAATTTTGATTGAGCGATGCGAGGGCTTATTGTTTTGAAGGACGAGCAGTAGTTTTTATTGGTACCAGTTTTTAGTGCATACAACTTTTTGATCCCTTCTTATTACATTATTTTTTTTTAGAGTGACGGTGACCAAAAAACAGCGATTTTGGCATTTTAAATTCTTTTATTTTATACTGGCTTCACGTGCGAGTTAAATAATGGCAAATTGTAATAATTCGGGCTTTTACAGACGCAGCGATACAAATTGTTTTGTTTTTGTTTTTTACTTTAGAGGAAAAATGGGAAAGGGGTTTTTATTTATTTTTTTTTGTTTTTTTGGACTTTAAATATTTATTTTAATTTTTTTCCCCACTAATAACTTTATTTACTTTTTATACTCTCGTTACTCTCGAGAACACGCTGTGTGTCTGTGCACTGCCAGAAGCTGGGCGTTGTGAAGAGAAGTGGATGATGCCGATTAGTAAAAGAAGTAAAAACGCCCAGATGTACATACACAATACACGCCCACTTGTACATAACTTTAAACACGCCCAGTTGTACTTTAGAAAGCCTCATTTGCATAAATATAAAAATGGTCATAACTTGGCCAAAAATGCTCATTTTAAAATAAAAAAAAAACTTTACTCATCTACATTGCAGCGCCGATCTGCTGCAATAGGAGATAGGGGTTGCAAAATCTGGTGACAGAGCCTCTTTAACAGCTTTTGGAACGCTCTTCACATTTTGCATCGCCATATTCTGAGAGCCAGAACTTTAATTGCTTCTGAAATTTTACATGTAAGCTGACTTCTTTTATATGTAAATCTTGTTCTAGAATTCCCTTTACATGGTCATCTTCAGCAGAGACTACAGATGTGTTTAATCTCATTCTGCTGGTTTTTCTCATTAGTATTTCCTTCTACTTCTTGATATACATCTTCATGGACAACAGTGTCAATTCTACTGTTCTGGTAGCCATACATGGATTTATCGAACATAAACTTATGAAAGACTTCTATACCACATGAACTGTATTTCTCAACGTGTCTTTCTCTTTACCAACGAAAATACGTTCACAGTCTATTGTCTTATTTTCCTTTTCACATTTCTCATACAAACTAAACCAAATTGTATCTATATCGGAGTTATCACTTTGCACAAACTTTAATTCTTTTGCCAAGAAGAATAGCTTAGAATTTATCATTTCCATACTTTAAGTTGGATTTCCATCTGTCCTATGGATCATCCTATCATCAGTACGGCTTGGCATGTCTGTCACTTGTAAACATCCTTTATAAGATTCCTAGAGTCTTTTTAATTTGTTTTCTTGACGCTTGCAACTTTTAGATCCTGGCTCTTCACTTGTCCCCAGCAAGTGGATGGAAAAATATTGATATGGCTGGTTCACAGATGTTAACCCCTTAGTGACCAGCCCATTTTAGGCCCTAATGACCAAGCTATTTTATTCGTTTTTCTATAGTCGCATTCAAAGAGCTATAACTTTTTTTTTTTTTCCGTCTACATAGGTGTATGAGGACTTTTTTTTTTTGCGGGATTAGTTGTACTTTTTAATAGCAGCATTTTAGGGTGCATATAATTTTTTTATTAACTTTTATTTTTTTACACTTTTACTAAATAAAACTTTTTATGGAAAAAAAGGGTTTTATTTATTTTTTTACTGTACTTTTTATTAATAATTTTTATTTCACATTGATTACTTCTTTTATTAGTCCCACTAGGGGACTTTACTGTGCGATCTTCAGATCGCTGCTATAATGCTCTGGTATACTTCGTATACCAGAGCATTATTGCCTGTCAGTGTAAATCTGACAGGCAATCTGTTAGGACGTGCCTCTGGCGTGTCCTAACAGGCATATGTCCAGGGCAGACCTGGGGGCTTTTATCAAGCCCCCGGCTGCCATGACAACCAATCAGAGACCCGCGATTGCATTCGCGGGCCGCCGATTGGTGACATAGGGAGCTCACTCCCTCTGTAAACAAAGTTAAATGGCCGCGATCGAAGTAAACTTCGATCGCGGGCATTGGAGCAGGAGACCCGTGCAGGACTTAGACTAGGCGAACGTGAAAAGGCGTCAGCCTAGCCTAAAGCCCCTTAGTGACTAACGTTAAAAGGCGTATTGTTGGTCACTAAGGGGTTAAATGTCGTTCTTTCTAAGTAGTTTAATATGGACCGTGTTTCCTTCAATATTGTGATGAGTATTTAATAGGAGGAATATGAAACTTATACAAAAAAATGGTTAGTTTATATATAGTAATCTCAAACTATGGCAGATTTACATACATAGACAAATACATATTGTAATATAGCTTAGTAGATTGTAATACAGAATAAAGATATCATCTTACATAGTCATTGTATGGGACACTTGTCTTCTCCATCTCGCTTGGACCAGGGTATATCTCTTCATCGTCGGTATCAGTGTATGTCCTTGGGTGTCTCCATGGATGACTACCCCCCCCCCCCCCATATCTATCTCTGTCTGTCATAAATATCCTAGAGTATTGGCGTGCCTTAACATTTTCGTTGCATTTTGTGTCTACATTTGAAAGACCTACAACTGTCATTACTCATGTATTCCTTGGGTACTGAAATAGCCGATGTGTTTTGCAACATCCGCTCAAAGTATCTTTAGTTTTCTTAAATAGCATTTATATTATAACAATATATTTAATACTCCGCGATTGCATTGTGGGTCGGTCAATGCAACGTCCTAAGGGGCCACTCCCCGTTTCTAACGGCTTAGAAGCCATGGTTGCTTTTGACTGCAGCATCTAAGGGGTTTAACTAGCTCGTTACACTGAAGTATTAGATTTTACATACAGTCGACACACACAATCTACGGTTTGGGCTCAGCCCTTGAGCCTGCTTAAAACTTCCCCACCTGGTTTTCATTACAGTAGGGAAAAAAAAAATGTTACCTGTATCTTACCCAGTTTTGTGGAGTACATTGGCATTCTCAGTGTCAGGTTTTCCTTTTTAAATGCGGGGTATGCCTTTGCACTTGTTTCAGCATCAGATTGCATCTAGGTGGGATGATGAGATTGGCAAAGCACTACCACAATTTTACTCTAATTTTTAACCTTTATAGCCGCAGAATTTAACTGTCTGATAAATGAACCGTATATACAAGCCTTATGCTTAATTATGTTGTGTATTGTAATGCATCTTTTTATTTCTACAACTGTACTATAGTCTAATATTTTTAAAAATATTTTTTTATTTTGTATTTTAGGAACCAGAGGTATTTGGGATATGGGTTCTGTTCCATGCACCACAGACCTATAACTCGGCAGGTAAAAATAAACTAGTTTAAAACGAAATAAATTTGTATGTTCTCCTTTTTGTTTAACCCCTTAACGACATACCACGCACATGCATTTAAATTGTTAGAATCAGGGGATGCCCCCCCCCCCCGCAATGCGTCTTGAATGTCATCATGGCAGCCTAATGAAGGCCCCCAGGTCTGCCATCTATGTACTCCATTGAACCCCTGCCACTGGCAAGGCTTCAAAGGAGACTATCAGTATGGCAATATACTGCTATACATCAGCATTTCAGTATATCAAGCAAGGGATCCAATGATCGCTGGTTCAAGTTCATTAGGGGGACTAATAAAAAATGTTCCAATAAAAAATGAAAAGTTAAAAAAAAACAAAAAACGTTCCATTTTTTTCCCTAAAGCAGTGTTATAAAATAAATAAGTTAACATAACTGGTATTGTCGTGTCTGCGAAAGTCCGAATTATCACTATATTGCGTTGTTTAACCCTCCTCGATGAACGCCGTAAAAATGTGTATAGTAGTCCTCTATGAATTAGAGTATCATCAAAAAGTTAGTGTAGCTAGACGTTTGACAAACTTCTGACATGTCATACTGACTTGTCAGAAATTTGGATTGGTGGGGGTCCGAGCACGGAGACCCCCACCAATCGCTAGAACGAAGCAGCTGAAGTGCTCGTTTGGGCGCTCAGCCGCTTTGTCTCTGTTCGGCTTTTTCCGGAAAGCCGATGTGTCGGAGTACGGACTCAATAGAAAGTCTGAGCTTTGAATTCGAAATGTTCACTATTCTTTCCCGCAGCTTGTAAGTTTGCGATCCTAGTCTCATAGATTTTACTTTTTTGAATATCCCCCAGTAAAAAAAAAGCCTAATTGGGTCAGATCTGGTGATCTCGGTGGCCATTCAATCGGGCCTCTTCTACCAATCCATCAGGAAAATTATCGTTCAGAAGATTTCAAGCTTGCAGAGAAAAATGAGCTGGAGCTCCATCCTGCTGACTCCAAACGTTGAGGATAGCTTCTCCAGCAATATTTTGAATAGCCAGTATCACTTGGTTTCTTAGCAAATTGCAGTAATTTTCTGCATTTGTGTGTCCTTCAATGAAAAACGGTCCTACAATATGATTGATCAATATTCCGGCCCAAACGTTAACCTTCTGAGGATATTGGGTATGACTGTGTCTCATCCAATATGGATTTTCTTCTGCCCATTACCTCCCGTTCTGTTGATTTACAGAACCATTTAGTTCAAACGTAGCTTCATCCGAAAAATATGTCCATTTGAAAATCTGATGATCATCAAATTGTGTCATCATTGTATTGCAAAATTCCACTCTCCTGTCATAATCCTCTTCGGATAGCTCCTGAACTAGACGTATTTTATAAGGATGATAATGACGCCTCTTCAAAATTCCGCGGACTGATGTGGCGCTGAAATCATTTTGTTGTGCTCCACTCGAGACAGATGTATGAGGATTATCATGTACAGTGAGCAGAACATCTAAAGCTTTTTCATCATTACTAGCATGTTTCGGTCTTTCCGGTTATTTTGAAACGATGAACAGTACTTTTAACGGTTGACCATTAAATTGGATCACGGATAGGATAAGTGGCATTGAATAAAACCGCTACTTATTGATAGGATCTTATATTTTCTTCGCCATACCCTCTCATCAATAAAGTGATCCTTTCTGTTTCTTTCAAATACATTTTGTGATATGACCATAGAAATGTACAAAAATTAAAATTACTCTCCGAATTAGCGCTCTCTGAAATTCACAAGCGAATGTGTACACATGAAATCATGTTACAATCGTAGACAAGGTCCATTTTGTATTGCCAAGGCCAATTGTAATAATAAGTGACGTTCGCAAGATCCCACACATGCTCCCACACAGATTTAGGATTTTAACCGCACGGTACATTTTGGGTAATGCTAACACCGGCGGTAGCCGATAATGAAGATGATCACTTTAAAGTTAAATATCTCAGCGAAAAAAATCTCAAAATCGATTGCGGCATTGTTTTCGTATTGAAAAGCGCTTTCAAATGTGCCCCCGCCAACCCCACTGCCCCCAAAGGGGTGTTTTGTTTTTTTTTTTTTGTTTTTTTTTTAGTTAACTGGTAGGTTTTATGACCTCATTAAATCCCACCAAATTTCAACCCTCTACCTCGAGCCGTTCAAAAGTTATGAGGGTGTTCCGGAACTTTTGGTGGGCACTGTATGGTTTATTTGCTAACCGAAAATATTCCTACTTGTTGAAGGGGAGCAAGGTTTGTGATCCCTTTTCCCAACGGAAAACTCTCGACGTACACGCTTAAAGAGTCCATAGAGCTCCATTAGCTTAATAGTGGCATCAGTCACCCATAGTCTATAATACTATCCCCTTAACCGATACATGAAATATTATGTCCCCACTTCATGACCGATCTGTTTAACTAACACTATTGAAGTCTATGGTGACAGATGCAACAGTTAGGCATCCTATCACAGCCTACGTTTAATCTATACATGGTGAGCCTTTTCCCTATGTATACGTCCAACCTAGTCAAGCAACGTGATGTGAACATAGCCTAAGATGGCTGCATTGCTTCTCAGACTGTTTAATGCACACTTTGCTTCGGCAGTCTGAGATACTCTACCCTGCTCTCATATTGGCCAGCTGACCAACATAAAACCTCACTGACCTCAAAAATAAACCAATATGGTGGGTAAGTAGTCTTTTTCATCTTTTATAATAAACTTGAATGCATCATCTGACTGCCATCGAAAACGCGAGTAAACGCTGTCTAAATCCAGCTATACGCTTCGGGTATGTTCACACGGCTTATTTCCAGGCCGTAAGCTGATGAAAAACAGAACGCCTCCAATCATCTGCCCATTGATTTCAATGGGAAAAACGTCGTTCTGTTCCGACAGGCCGTTTTTTTTTCACGGCCATTTTGAAAAACGCAGCGAAAATCGCTAGTGGCTTAAAAAACGTCTGAAAATACGGTTTTCCCTTGAAAACCGCTCCGTATTTTTGAAGATTTTTGCTAAGCGTGTGAACATACCCTTAGTGTAGACTTTTTTTGTAGCATGACCGATTCATTCCATAGAAAGGAATACATTGAGTTGTATTTACATGCAATGATCTAAAGCAAATGAGAAAAAACTGCAATGAATCGAATACGTTTTCAAATGCAGGGTGTGAATGACCTTTTCAAAAAAATATTTCACTAACGTAATATCTGGACATTGATTTATTTTTTTTGTTCTTCAGAAAAACAAAGTGGATAAAATGCAGTTATATTCTAGTTGTGAACTTGGACTTCTTGTTTTTATGTTTTATACTATGTTCATATTTTTTAACCTTCTACTTTTATAAAAGCTGGTTTACTTGGACCACCTGAAGAATTTATAGCAAGAATTGATGTTGAAGTTGACAGCCCAGGTCCTGCTTGTTTGTTGAAAAGTATCACTCTGCATGCAAGAGTTGGTTGTGCAAGGATACATGCTCCCAAAGACTTGCAGGTTAGTCTTTATGCTAGAAAAAAAAAATTATCTTTTTTTTTTTTATTATAGGTTTTACATAAACATTCTTCTTGCAAATGTGTGCATAATATGTTTGTCTTCCCCTTCAGACCATTCACTTAAGCTGTAGTGTGGGTTCATCAACTAAGCAACAGCTACCGCTTAAAAATGCTGGAAATATTGCCACACACTTGAAAGTGAAGGTATGTGGTCTGACAATGGATAACTTAAGTTATTTAAGAATTAACATTCCCCCCCCCCCCCCTGAAATGAATGTGTGTGGGTATTAAATGACTAATTATTTGCACACCAATAATTACTGTATTTTTCGGTCTATAAGACGCACTTTTTAGCAAGAATAAATTTTGCTAACAAGTCCTTGTGTCTTAGGGTATGTTCACACGGCTTATTTTCAGTAGTTTTTTGGGCCAAAAACTCGGAAGCAGAACGGCCATTGATTTCATTGGGAAAAACGGCGTTCTGTTCCGACGGGGTGTTTCACGATAAATGTGCATGTGACTTCTTGAGCCGTTCTTTATTGACTATAGAAAAACAGCCCAAAAAACGCTGAAAATCTGGAGCGGTTTTCCCTTGAAAACAGCTCCGTATTTTCAGACTTTTTTTCTAAGTGTGTGAACATACCTTCATAGTCGGCAGTCAAGGGGCCGGGCTGCACCTGACCGCTTCCTCAACCCCTTCCCGACCCATGATGTGCCGGCACGTCATGGAGTGAGGGGGTGATGTTTGGTGCTGGCTCACATGCGGTGCCCGCTTGATACACTGCGAGTGTCAGCTGTCTTTTACAGCTGACCTGCTACTCGAACGGCCAGAAACAGCGATCGCTCTGTTCCTGGCAGTTAAACTACTTAAAGGGGTTTTCCCATGAGGGACATTTATGACCTATCCACAGGATATGTCATAAATGTCAGACAGATGTGGTTCCCACCTCTGGGACCCACACCTATGTCTAGAACTGGGCCCCATACTTATCTCTAGAACTGAGCCCCGTAACCCAGTTTTAGCTTTTTGTACTCGCGCTGCCTCCCGGCCACTTACTGATTACATGGTCGGGAGTTACAGAAACAGCCTAACTCGCTGAGCTACGCTGTTTCCTTAACTCCCATAGAACTGAATAGTAGTTACGGAAACAGCGTAACTCGCATGCTATGCCGCTTCTGTAACTGCTGTTCACCACTATGGGAGTTACGGAAACAGTGTGGCTCAGCGAGTTACGCTGTATCCGTATTTCCCGTCCATGTAATCAGTAAGTGGCTGGGAGTCAGCGTGAGCACAAAAAGCTAGAATGGGTTTTAGGGGGCACCGTTCTAGAGATAGGTGTGAGTCCCAGAGGTGGGACCCGCATCTATCTGACATTTATAACATCCTGTGAATATGTCATAAATGTCCCTTATGGGAAAACCCCTTTGACTAGTTTAAAACCCTGCGGTCAATAGCAACAGCGATATTAAAACTGTTAGGAGGTGACGGCCCCCGCAGACAGCCGAACACCCTCCCCCAAACGATCGGGGGCGCCAATGCTGGTCATGGCCGCCTGGGGGCATAATGAAGACCCCTAGGTCTGCCTGCTGTTTGCCTCTGTAAACCATGCTTCCGGCAGAGCTTTAGCATATTCCTGTAAAAATTACCATATACTGCAAAACATTTGTGTTGCAGTGTATTGTACCAGCGATCTAACGAAGGAGCTAAAAAAAAATTGTAAAAAAAATATTAAAAGTAAGAAAAAAACCTTTGCCCATTTTCCCCCAAGCACAATGTACAAAATAAAAATAAAAAATTGGTATTGCTGCATCCGTAAAAGTCTGAACTAGTACAATATACCATTATTTAACTCGCATGGTGAGCAGCGTAAAATAAAAAATGTAAAACACCAGAATCGTTTTTTTCTTGGTTACCTTAACGCTAAAAAAAAAAAAATACAAAGTGGTTAAAAAACCGTACAGTGCCAATAAAAACTACAGCTCTTCCCCCAAGAAATAAGCCCTCATACCGCTCAATCGATTAAAAAAAATATAAAAGTTATGGCTCACAGAAGGTTGGTGAAACAGAACATTTTTTTTTAACCAATAGTTTTTTCTTTGTAAAATATAAAAAAAAATGTTTCCTATTTTCTGTTCTCTAAAACCTGGGTGCGTTTTCTAGTCAGGTGCGTCTTATAGTCTGAAAATACGGTACATAGTTTTGTCGTAAAACACGTTTAAGACTACTTTTTTGTGCACATTTTAATTCACAAAACTTCAAATCCTAAACCCTATTGTATTTTTGCTTAGAAGTGTTATGTCTTTTAAACTCAAGACACAGTCCGCAGTTCTGTTCTTCTCAAAACATTCCTAGAAGGTGATCAAAAGATTTTGTTTATCTTGCATTGTTTCTCTGTTCGCTGGGAGTAAACTAGACTCAGCAGTTAAAATTCTTCATCAGAGATTGAGCAAATTTTAGTTCATTAAAAAATGCTGCAATTTAACTCCACTGCAGGTTTTTATAAAAAAATTTTTTTTTTTATAGAGAACCTATCCGCTATCATGACATGTCTGTCTTAGTAAATACTGTACTTGAATTCCCCTATAAAATAACAATTCTGGAGCGCCTTTCCTTAGAACTCTCCATTATGTCATTCCTCTATTTATTCTTCCTAGAAACGTATGAATAAATTGACTACTGGGTGTTGCCATTCCCCTTGTCAATAAGGTGTGTTCCTACATACTCAGACATTTTCAGCCCTGATTGGACGCTGCCAGTGTACGCTCCATTGACCAGGGAAATGGTGGCCCCTAGTTGTCAATTTATTCATACATTTCCAGAAGGAATGACACAATGTAGGCTTCTCGGAAAAGTGCTCCAGAATTCTTTTATGGGGGGGAATGGAAGTATTTGCTGAAACAGACAACATGTTGGCTTCTGAAGACTTGTCTGAGATACTACATCACTCAAACGGTGTGCCAGTATTTATGCATTTCCCCCATTTTCTTCTAAATTGTGTGCAGGTGAAATAAAAAATAGCTTAAGGTGGATGAGTTGTGGTTTTTTTCCCAGCATGATTATTTAATAGTTGTATCCTTGAAGCTCTCAGAACAGGGAAGGTACTCCTCACCACCCTCAGGGGAAAAAACTTCTCAACCAATGTAGGGAAACCTAACAAATGAAGGAAACCGTGACACAGATGACCGAGCATTACCCATGAACTTGTGGCTGTCCTGGGGTTTTCCCTTTAACTGTGGCAACAAGAATTACCAGATGTTGTGGTCTCGTTTTATAGGTTTGTTTCCTTCCTCACAGTGTACAAATGGAGATAACTGTTTTACTGTGGACCCAGAAGAATTATTTCTTGGCCCTGAAGAAGAGCAAATAGTTGCTGTGAAATTCTCTCCTCAATGTTCTAAAGCTAAACAGAGGTATTTCAGAGGTTTACAATGAGTAGTGTTTGAGATTACATAAGAGATTCGGTGTTTCAGTTTCTTGCTCTTTCTTTCCACAGTACTTTGAAAATAATTGTGCAGCCTTCAGGTCCCCAATATGAAGTCACATTGATGGGGGAAAGTGAATTACCAGTAACCAAGAATTCAGCAAAGCAAACTCCACTAAACAATTCTGATGTACCTCCTATTCTTTCCAATAAGCAGTTCATGTCCTGGGGAGGCGTTGCACTTGGAAGAGCAGTGTAAGTTTTCTTTGCAATCAATCCTGTACTTTCCTTCCTTTTTCCTGTTACGTATCCATTACATCCACATTGCCTGCTCAGTCAGTCTCTTCTTGTGCTGAAAACCGTTGTCTTACGTCGAATACTTTTTGTTAGCTATTCTCTTGATCTCCTTAAAGGGATTGCCCACTTTGGACAAGCATGGCGACACTATGATCAGCTGATTATCCCCAGTAATCCGCTGTAATTTGTGGGGGAACCTGGCAGTAAATGTTCAATTTAACTTCAGCACCTTTACAGGGGGAATTAAAGGGGTTGGCCACTTATTAATTTTTTTTTGTATTAATTTATATTTAGAATAGAATAATAATTGGGATCTAAACCAGACAACCCGTTTTATGTTTGTTTGTGAAGGTTGATGTGACAGGCATTGTCTATTTAATTTTATAATATGAGCCGCATTAAGCTGTTATGGGTCCAACTACAGGTACAATGCTCTAAGAAAGTTATTGTTGCCCATAACAACCAATCAGATTTCAACTTCTTAGATTTTATTTTAAAATATGAGGCAATCTCTTTGGTTGTTATGTGCATGAAGCCCACTGATGTATAAAGGCTTTGTACAACTTTTAAAAACGTGTAGTTTTTTTTTTTAATAAGTGTGTTTTGGTGCAACTTTTTATTTTTTATTAAAAATAATTTTTACTTTTTGGATATACGGCTGCTTTGTATCTTGTATCTATCGCTGAAACCTATATCTGTCAGGTCAGCGACACTGTCTGGTTTAGTGACAGCGGGTCCTGCGTGTCTCTGACACACAGGATCCGGCTGTTGCTGATCACATCTAAGTTCATAACGTAGATGTGATCGATAACGGGTTACGCAGGACCCGCTGTCACTGAACCAGTCAGTCCCGCTGACTTGACGGATTCAGGTCTCCGTGCTAGATACAGCTGCTCTGTATACGGGATATAAAGCAGCTGTATCTCAAAAAGTAAAAATAATTAGTACTTAGAAAGTAGTACCAAACACTTTGATACACATTTAAAAAAAAAACGTTTTCAAAGGCGTACATAGCCTTTATGGTTGACCTTTTAAATTGATCTTACAGTGGCTATAATAACTTTGGCTTCCCAAATGTGGGTATGTGTCTCGCAAAACCAATGATTTTTGTCTCTCAGACAGCAGAAGTTAACACTGAGAAACACTTCAACAAATTCAAGCCAGCATCTGCGCCTCTTAATAAGAGGTCAAGATCAAGACTGCTTTCAGGTAATTTAAGGTCCACGGTTTTATATAAAAAAAATTGGTTAATCTCTCCACTTTCTAGAAAGAACAAAAAAATAAAAGCCTCTTAGCGTGAACACCTAATGCCATTCATGGATTTTCTGTAAATTAAGCTTAAACATTATGATGAATTTAATGAAAATTACTGCAGCTTTCTTTTATATTCTGTTTCAATTTACCATTTTTAAGATCTCTGCATACTGTCCGTAATTTTGAAAATTAATTGTTTATATCCAAAGGCTATACTGTCGCCCGGAGGACGGAATAAAGTAGTAATAGAGACCCTGATTTGAGCGCTGGATCACTTGCTTTTTAATTATCAGTAAAACAAACACCATCTCCTGCAGCATGTATTGGTGGTCTTCAGCTAGCCCCACCAACCCACTGCTGACTTCCAAATACATTTTGCTTTCAAACTGAACACTAGAGTGCCTATAAATGGATGTAAAACTGACAGGAGCATACTTTCAGGCCTCCCTTACTAGACTCCGTGGTCACAACACCTCAGTTTTGTTGTTTAATCCTGTGTTTTCACTCCTTTATCGAAAGCAGATCTAATAATCCTGTTTAAACTTTCTCTGGTTAGGCATGAGAAGCTGAGCCTGCTGGTACCCCTTGACTTAAAGGGAATGTTCACTCTTGAATACCATTTTGTTAGGTTTCTTTTAATCTAATGAAGTTCAGAATATCTTTATAGCAGTCGGAGCTTGGTTTTTCTGACACAGAGCTCCAAATCCTCTTCATGAGACAAATTTAAAGGGCACCTCCAATAACGTTGTCTACAGCGTCTCCTACCAGAAGTTTAAAAGTGTTGGGGTACCTGAATGGCGCGTGAAGACCCTTTTGCAAAGCTCTTTATGGCATTATGTAGTTGCCTAGGCAACTGGACCTCCCACTCTTCTGACCAGATGTGGCACCTTCTCTACAACAAGACAGAAAATGCCCAAAATGTAGGGCATGCCGTGCTTAAAGACTGGCTACTTGGTAAACACAAACATGACTTCTAAAAAAAAAACTGTCAGATCACTACTTGGATTTTCAAACTCTGGGGAAAATTAAATTTGATTGGTTGCTATAGGCAACACTGGCCTTTCTATCATAGAACATTTTTTAGACCCAGTATGTGAACTAAGCCTTAGTCAATTTTGTTAAATAGTTCCTTGGACTGGCACTTAAAGAAAAAAAAAATCTGTTTTAAATGCACTGAAAAGCCATGCTTGTGCAGTATAGGGAAATGTGTTCATAATCTTATTGTATTCTACAGTTGCAAAGCTCATTTGGTCCAGAAGAACGTTTGACCAACAATCGTGAACTTACAATTCGACCAAAAGAAGATTCTTGTGTTCAGCTGATGTTTTCCCCTACACGTGTAGGTTGTATGTTGGCTAAGCTGGAGATTAAGCAATCTGGGATCAAATCTTCACAGCCAGGAATTAAGTTTACGGTGAGTTTTGGTCTGATGACTTTATCTTTTCTTTTTTAAAGTGTTTCGGCTTCCATTTGTTCTAAAACCGTATAACATTTTTATTGTAACGTTTATCTTCCTCTTCCCTCAGATACCTCTGTCTGGTTATGGTGGGACAAGTAATGTTATACTCGAAGGTGTTAAAAAGCTTTCAGACAGCTATATGATAACGCTAAGTGGAGTGATGTCTGATCGAGTGAGCCGGGGAAATGTCTCAATCAAGAACACTGGTTCCAGAACCGCTTATGTTAAAGCTGTATGTTTTGCAAATGTACAAAAAGGTCTCCTAATGGATTCCAGCTTTTGTTCAGTCACTCCTGAAAAGTTTGTGTTAAAAGAAGGCACCCAAGAGGTAGGTTCGTTTTGGGCTAGGTATTTTTCCTATTGACGTTTTATTTTATTTTGCACTATGTGAAATCTATAAATTGGTGTGGAGATGTAATTTTTTTTTCTTCTCCCTCTGATGTAGCCCACAGTTAACTTTTAGATTTGAATGTTCTTCTTAAGGTTGCATGCACAGTGAGTCATTTCCTATACAGGTTCCAGGGAGGGCCGTGACAACCACTTCCTGTGACCTGAGCATGTATGTGATACTTTGGGGGTAGGGTAGGTGCGTCTACACTGGGCAAAAAGCTGAAAAATTTTCTCTTGCCCAGTAACTCTTGAAAAGTACATACCATGATCAAAAGAATGATGGATAAGAGTGGTCCTTCTGCTCATTTTATAGCAGAAACAATAAAATAACTGGTGTTATAAAGAGCTGGTAATTTTTCTCCTTCATTGTCACCATTCTCAAAAAGATAGATGTGTATGTATGTCTACCTAGATATGTATTATGTGTGTCTGTTTCATTTTTGGTACTCGTGAGACCTTTGTCAGATGCATTTTTATTTTTCACCATAGATTGTTACTATATCCTACAATGGGCCAGAATTAGAGGAGGGTCTCCAATCTAGCACATCACTGTTATGCACAGTCTGTTTTTTCTGTGGTGATGAAGTTTCCAGGCAGCAGTTTCGCAGGTACTGTGATTTATATGTGTGGTTTGTGTAGTATTAAAAACAGAAGTATAACTTGAAGCTTCTGAGCCCCAATACAAAAACTGTTACAGTACCGGTCCAACCATCACTTCCCATAAATACTATTGGTGTTCTCTTGTGGCAACCTCTGAGAACCCCCTTATAGTTATGCCCCTCATACAACCTAAAATAAACTTTGAGGCTATGTACACTTTTGCAAGCTTATGTTTTTTTCTTAAAATCTATGTTTTAGGTGCTTAAAGAGGCTCTGTCACCAGATTTTGCAACCGCTATCTGCTATTGCAGCAGATCGGCGCTGCAATGTAGATTACAGTAACGTTTTTATTTTAAAAAAACGAGCATTTTTGGCCAAGTTATGACCATTTTTGTATTTATGCAAATGAGGCTTGCAAAAGTACAACTGGGCGTGTTTACAGTAAAAGTACAACTGGGCGTGTATTATGTGTGTTACATCGGGGTGTGTTTACTTCTTTTACTAGCTGGGCGTTCTGACGAGAAGTATCATCCACTTCTTCTCTTCACAACGCCCAGCTTCTGGCAGTGCAGACGCACAGCGTGTTCTCGAGAGATCACGATGTGACGTCACTCACTTCCTGCCCCAGGTCCTGCATTGTGTCGGCCACATCGGCACCAGAGGCTACAGTTGATTCTGCAGCAGCATCAGCGTTTGCAGGTAAGTAGCTACATCGACTTACCTGCAAACGCTGATGCTGCTGCAGAATCAACTGTAGCCTCTGGTGCTGATGTGTCCTCGCTCGTCCGACACGATGCAGGACCTGGGGCAGGAAGTGAGTGACGACACAGCGTGATCTCTCGAGAACACGCTGTGTCTGCACTGCCAGAAGCTGGGCGTTCTGAAGAGAAGTGGATGATACTTCTCGTCAGAACGCCCAGCTAGTAAAAGTAGTAAAAACGCCCCGATGTACGCACATAATACACGCCCAGTTGGACTTTTACTTTAAACACGCCCAATTGGACTTTAGCAAGCCTCATTTGCATAAATACAAAAATGGTCATAACTTGGCCAAAAATGCTCGTTTTTTAAAAATAAAAACGTTACTGTAATCTACATTGCAGCGCCTATCTGCTGCAATAGGAGATAGGGGTTGCAAAATCTGGTGACAGAGCCTCTTTAAGATTTTTTTTTATTTTAAAGTTTCTTAGTTTTTGCGATAAAGCTTCTATGTATCCTCTATACATAGAAGCTGTATTGTTTTATGATGATTTGCGAACAATAAATCTTTGTATAGAGGATACATAGAAGCTTTATCGGAAAACAAAGCAAAATCTAGAAGTAAAAAAAATAATTGATAAACACTTAAACATTGATTTAATAATAATAATAAAAAAAAGTTGCAAAAGTGTACATAGCCTATAATGGGCAACTTATTAAAGGGGTTGTCTGGAATACTTGGTTCAGCCATGTATTATATGGTGGCCTCTTCATTTGAGGTGTGTCCCGACCTGCAGGTTTCCTTGCTGATGACCGGGGGTTTTAGCTGCTGATTTGCCATGGGGTTCTCAAAACTCAAGAGGGATTCCTTTCTAGTAGTACTGTGTCTAGGACCGTTTGATATTTTTTACTCACAGAACATCATGAATTCTTTTTAGCAATAATTCAAAAACGATGATCCAAAAACAATGTGGTACATTCTGTATGTTTAGAATATTCTTTTTAATAACCTTTTGTACTTCTCTGAAACACTAATGCATTCAGTAGATGTTGGATTTTTAGAGGCATGGAGGAGCAGAATTGTGTTTTTCTAGGCTGTTGGACTTTTGATATTTTGATCCAGTTTACCCCATCATTGAACGTGTCCTTTTATAATTCCACTTTCAGATTTTTACACTACCAGATGTTCTGATAATTCACCACTGGGCTTTTTTTTTTGTCGTTTTGTTTTTGATAATTTGCCTCATTTCATTATGTATTTTAACTTTACTGCATGATCTTCTTTAGTAATTAAGAAGTTCAACAATTGCTAAACTGGTACCAATGGTAATGCAGTAATGGTACCGCCCTCTTAACACCCAGTATATGTTTCATTACAGAGCATTGCAATACAAGCCTGAATCTGCACTTAAAACCATTGCTGAGAATACCAAGTTAAAAAATATAAGATTTGATGAAGAGTTTCGCGGTGAACAACTAGTGTCTGAAGGTATATAAAACTGTCTGTATAATTGTCCATGTGCTAGTTGCTGTTTGTTTTTTGTTTTAAGCTATTTTAATATGCGACTTAGTATTATACAAATCATTGCTCTGAATTAACCCCTTAACGCAGCCTAGTTTTGGCCTTAATCTGACATATTTCACTTTGTGGTAAATAATTCGTAATGCTTATACCTATCCAAGCGATTCGGAAACTGTTTTCTCGTGAGACATTGGGCTTTGTTAGTGGTAATATTTAGTCGATATATTCAGTGTTTATTTGTGAAAAATAGCAAAATGTAGAGAAAATTTGGAAAAAATTTAATTTTTCTGATTTTTAAATGTATCTGCCTGTAAGACCGATGGTTATACCACCCAAAATAGTTACTAGTTCACATTTCCCATATGTCTACTATATGTAATCACCATTGCTTGTGCATTATGGCCTACACAATGGCTTGATACATGAATTGACTCTTGGTAAACCATAAGCGGATTATCTCAGGGGAGACAATGATTCGTTTTTTTCCTAGTACGTAATTAATATTATTACGGAGTGGCGTTTTACTCGAATGCCGTATATCCTCTATACATTGTTGCTAGGATATGCCATCAATGTCGGATCGTCAGGTGTCCGACCTTTCTGATCCCGCATGACCCAACCATGCAGCCGCCTAGAGAAAGCCATGCAAATCCAACAGAGGTTGGACCACTGCCGATCGGACATTGCCATCAATGTCTCTTTTGAGACAACCATTTAAATTTGATCTCCAAAGTATTGATTCATTTTTGGGGTGAGTAATGCTGTATTATCAGTTTAAAAATATTTTTACCGGTTAAATACATTAAAGCAGATTTTGAGTCTTCTGTTTTTTTTCTTTTTCTTCAGTGCTTGATTTGCCACAGAGACCAAATGACGTTCAGCTTTTCTATGGGACTATGCACAAGGTTACACTTTCTGTTTTTGGAAGTGCTGTAGAAGTAAATAATTGTGGATCTTTGCAGCCCTGCTTAAATATTAATTTGGCCAGGTAATGCATCATATAACTTTTAATAACCCAAGTTTACCAACCTTAAAGAGGCTCTATTACCACATTATAAGTGGCCTATATTGTACATGGTGTGATCGGCGCTGTAATGTAGATTACAGCAGTGATTTTTATTTAGAAAAACGATCATTTTTGACGGAGTTATGACCTATAATAGCTTTATGATAATGAGTTTCTCAATGGACAACTGGGCGTGTTTTGCTATATGACCAAGTGGGCGTTGTACAGAGGAGTGTATGAGGCTGACCAATAAGTGACCAATCAGCGTCATACACTTCTCTCCATTTATTTACACTGCAAATAGCGATGTAGCTATATCACTATTTGCAGTCACATAAACACACTATAACGCTACTCATGTCATGACAATGAATAGACATTACCTCCAGCCAGGACGTGATGTGTATTCATTCTCCTGACCACTTCTGTAGCTTCTCTGTGAGTTACAGCACAGCGAGATCTCGCTGTGAATGACAGCTTACAGCGTAATCTCGCGAGACTACGCCTGCTATGCTGTAACTTACAGAGACGCACCACCTAAGCCCCGGCCGACATGAATGCAGCGCTGCTCACACTGAAGCAGCACTTCACTTATTAAGCCCCGTTTCAGGCCGTCCAGGTCTATATACGTGACCACTGCATGGGGCATCAGCAGTTGGAACGTATATAGCCGTACGGCAGTCATGACGGGGTTAATGATGCCATCTCTTTGAAGTTCTACAATTATTGCATCATCTGCTTCTTTATTCTATTTTTTCAGAATGACAATCCTCTCATATTATATTTTTTATTCTAAATTCTATAAATATTATTGAAAGTGTTTTTTTTTTTTTATCAGAAAATAAGTTTTTATGTATGTATTTTAGGCTCTGTTCATATTGGCGTTGGGGTCCCGTTCTGACGATCAGTCAGAGCTTTCTGTCAGAACGGGACCCTGAATAGACACAAACTGACACAGACGCTATTGCTTTTGTTTCATGAATATAGCCCTTTGGGAAATGCAGAGAGAAACCTTAGCAGTACGTCACTGGATGTGTTACCGGTCAAAGGCCCACATGGACCTCTTTTACCAAATACTAATGTTTTGTCACAAAATTCCATTCCTGAACAACATCCATGGACTGTCCAGCCAGAATTCCTAGTGTTGAGAGCTCCCACTCTTGGTATGTTTTTCTCAATGTATTTGTTTGTTGATTTTATGAATGGTTTAGGTGGGAGTCTACTCCAGTTGCGGTATATTCATTATTGTCTATTGTGATTACTGCTGTCCGCACTCTAATGTATGTGTGTAGCATCTTTAAACAATAGCTTATTTTTCCTGTAGTGACATTCTTATACAACGTGTATGTGACGTAGAAAGCAAAGTTCTCTGAACTAATATTATGTTATTACTAAAACCACTTAATTTGTGTAATCAGGTTTATTTAATAAAAAATGCAAATGCACTGTATATATAAAAAAAATATATAATAGGAATCTTATGCTTATATGTCGTAAAACGATATTTCTGAAATTTGGCATTAAAATTAGTTTGGCAAAATAAAAATCTGATTGTGCACCCTAAAGTAAGAGAATTAAATAGTGTTAATATAGAAGTAATTTTGTCCACGATCAGGCAGTCATAGGTTGTTCTTTGTTTTTGAGAAACCTGCTTTGAAAAAAACAATACCGAATACAGTTAATAAGTATAGTCTTATAAGCCAGACTCCTCTACAAGACACAACTGCAATATAATGTGAAATTTCACAAGATCAGAAGCAGAAGGCTGAGCGGATACAAAATCAATTAGGAAAGTTTTGTGTTAATAATTTCTCTTAGATATTCTTCCTGTAGAGTCTCAACCCTTAAATCCGTTTCTTTGCTGTGACTGTCCTATAATATATCGTATCTGATAATCTGGAATATATTCGGTCCCATTGATGCAAGATAAAACAAATTTTATTTTGTTTGGGTCTAAAGGTTCTAAACATTGCCTCATCTATGTTTGTTGCTTGGACTATTGGTGAATATAAAACATGTCAAATCCTAAAGCATCAATAATTTTCTTATTTTTAGTAAATTAAAACTACTTCTCTTTTTTTTAGGTGGTTTGGCAGCAACAGGCCATATCCAAATTGTGAACAATTCCCCAAAATCATTGCAATTTGACCTGTCTTGGCCTGCTCATTGTCTTACTATCACACCACAACATGGAACTGTTGAGTCTCAGTAAGTCACGTTCTTAAAGTGTAGCTCCACTTGTAATTTCCCACCTATTATCTGGCGTTGAGAGACGTTCCAGTTTTAATTCATCATAAGATTATACGAATGTTTTATATATATTTTAATTATTTTCCAGTGGCCATACAATTATTCTTGTGAGTCCAAATCCTTTGATGTCCACAAAGCAGACCATACTTCCATGGAATGGCCAGATCTATGTACATTGTGATATTGGGCAAAAGGTATTTTGTTTATAATATGTGGAGATTGTTGGTACTATTGAAAAATTACTCTCTATTTTGAAGAACTAATTGAAGTTTTGCTTTCTTACTATATAGAATTTGTTTATTCCCTCGCTGTCTTTGAGGTTTTGAATTTAAGAGATGTGTGGGGGGGGGGGGGGTTGTGTACCATCCGTCTCATTGTTCTCTTATTCTTTTTATTCTTCAATAGATTGTTAAAGTTCAGATAAGTGGTGAATGTTCGTTGGTGGTTTCTGCAAATGACGGAGTACCAAAGCCATCGTCTGTGTTCTCCTCTCACCTGGAAGCACCAATTCATGTAGCGAGACCGCTCTCTAAATCACCCTCCTCTAAAGTCGAAATAAAGAATCGAACTATAGTGTTTCCTAGATCCGTTGCAGGTGGAAGTTCTGGTAAACATTTGTTTTATTTTTCTATAAAGGGGGAGAGCGAACTCTTCACACCACCGTAATTATCATTTCCTATTCACTTTACACTGTTCAGCCATAACTTTTAAATCACTGACAGGTGAAGTGAATAATACAGATGTAGCCATCATTAACTTGATTCTGATAACTTGCTGCAGCGTAATATCACACAACAAAAGCCATTGAAAACTCATTGAAAAAGTCAAGATAAGAGATCGAACCATTGTTTATTTAATGCGTTACAATGACACCTGTCAAGGCCTGTGATGTATTAGGCAGCAAGTGAACAGTCAGTTCTTGAAGTTGATGTGTTGGAAGCAGGAAAAATGGGCACGCATAAGAATCTGAATGACTTTGACAAGGGCCAAATTTTAATGGCTAGATGAGCACTCCCAAAACGACAGGTCTTATGGGGTGTTCCCCCTAGTACACAGTGGAGCACTCCCAAAACGACAGGTCTTATGGGGTGTTCCCAGTACACAGTGGTTCGTATCTATTAAAAGTGGCCCAAAAAAGGACAACTGGTGAACCTTCAACAGGGTTATTGGGCACCCAGGGCTCAATAATGCGCCTGAGGGGTGTGAATGCTAGCTAGCCCACAGAAAAGCTACTGTAGCACAAATTGCTGAAAAAGTTAATGCTGGCTGAAATAGAAAGGTGTCCGAACACACAGTGAATCACAGCTTGCTACAACTGCAGACTAGTTAGTGCCCATGCTGACCACTGTCGCTGAAAGCGCCTACATTGGGAACGCGAGCATCAAAACTGGAGCATGGAGTAATGGTAGAAGGTAGCCTGGTCTGATGAATCACGTTTTCTTTTACGCTGTCGATAGACGGGTGGGTGTGTCACTAACCTAGGGAAGATATGGCACGAGGAAGCAGGCAATCTGGAGGAGGCAGTGTGATGCTCTTCTGAAAAATAATGAGTTTAACATTCATGTAGATGTTGATTTGACACACCACCTACCTAAACATTTATGACCGACAAAGAAGAAATGAATGCTGAGAAACAAGGAAGTAATGAAAATACAAAAAATACTTTATTAACATACAATAAATCACACAATGGTAAAAGAATCCATAAACCAACAGTAAAAACACGGACGCTCAGCTGGGGATTTACCCAAATATGTACAAATAGTACATGAAATATGTGTGGATGCCCCACTAGGAATATTGTGGAAAATGTGTAAGAGTATTATAGTGTAATTAGCTTAGTTACATGAATCAAGCATATGCACGTGCACAATGACACAAAATAAAGTTTATATATTTAGTAGCGATGCTGTTTGGGTTTAACACCCTTGCATCAACCCATTGAAGTCTATATATATCTTATTTCGTATTTCCTTTTTTTGGGGCATATTGATTCATGTTGCTTTTTCGGTTTTGTTACCTACCTAAACATTGTTGTAGACTGGAAAGTCACATTCCGTGCTTAAAAAAACAAAAAACACGATATTTGAATACAATCCAACACACACATGAACAGATTAACTCAATCAATGCAGGGAACATCAATGCTAACTGCACAAATTATTCTTTGTTCTATAAACTATTTGTAGTCTCCACACAGTTCCTTTCATTTGTTGTTTTTTTTTTTTTCCCCCCTCCTAACTTATTAGAGACTTTTTTGGACATTGAAAATCCAAGTGATCACGACCTTAAATGGCTTCTTTCCTCCTTTGCACCTCCTTATGTTAAGGTATGTTTTTGTTTCTTCTTTTTTCTAGAAAAATGTACACATTACCTCTAAGGCTAGGGCTTCACAGCATTGTTTACATTTGCAATAAATCACATTCTAAGTTATCTTATATGAATGCACGACATTGCATATGTACATGCAATTTCATGTTTCCGCGATATTTCAATCGCAAAAATCCAACAGTGCTTGATTTATCGGCTATTATCACAGAGATCACATTACAGCGCCTTCTCTAGGTGCTGACAAACGTGGCTCACAACACCGTGTGGGCAATATAAGGCTGTGGAGCCCTGGCCTAAAGAATAACTGTAACGTTCGTTTTGGTTTAATTGATTGTATTATGTGTCGGTTTGTTTTTCTCCAGGCTGTTGACCAAAGTGGAGATGTATATCGTGCGACGTATGCAGCTTTTAGATGCTCACGTGTGTCTGGAATTCTTACTGCTCATGAGAAACTAAAAGTATTTCGCTTAATCTTACCTACCTTCTGTTAAAAAAGATAAAATATATACCATGGCATTGCTCTTCTAAGGGTTAAAATCTGTTTGTTTTTTTTTTTAACTTTAGGTGCATGTTACTTTTTTCCCAAGAAACAAGGGTGATTATACTCAGTCATGGGACCTTGAATGTCATCCAGTTTCAGAGCCGTATTTGAAGCATAAAGTGAGGTTCCAACTCTGTGGAGAAGTAAGCAACAACAGCATTTGTACATAAATACTATGATGTTTTTTTATGCCAGTGTTTATCTTTTAAGAGAATTTTTACCCAAAAAGTTAAAAAGGACATGTTAAATCAGGACATGTTACCACCTGTAATCTATCACATCTAAGTTATGAACTTAGATGTGATTGTTAACAGCTCGCTCCTGCATGTTAGACACGCAGGACCCGCTGTCACTGAACCAGTCAGTCACGCAGGACCCGCTGTCACTGAACCAGTCAGTCCTGCGGACCTGATGGATTCAGGTCTTAGCAAACGATACAGCTGCTCTGTACACAAAGCATTTGTGTCTCAAAAAGTTAAAATAATTTTTAATAAAATGTATTTAGGAAGTTGCACTAATCACACTGATGCACAAAAACGTGTCAAAGGTATGCATAGCCTTCAACAGAAAAATAAGGGATCTCTGTTCGTAAATAATACATAACTAACAAACTTTGGCTACTGGTGAGCTGTGTACGTTTCATACAAAATTTAGAAGTAGGTAATATTTCTATATGTTGTCCAGCATGTCAATTTCTTTTTAAGGTGGATTTTTCACTAAGTTATTGCTAACTTATTTGTACCTTGCACTTCTATCTACAAATATTATTCTGTGAATGCTCGTTTGTATTTATTTTTATTTTTTCCTCACCCCTATAGGGTGTCAAAGATGAAAGCGAGTTGACAAGTTCAGCTGAAGCTTTTGTGAAGACAGAAGTTCATGTGAAACCAAGGAAAAGATCTGGCTCTGAGGCATCTACTCTAAAGCCGGTGTATGTAAAAATCTGCATGTTAGCCTTCTGAAAGTACAACTTTAGTATTCACTTGCTGGTTAAAAGCAGCAATTTGGATTATATTTATACACCAAGTATTGCATATTTTATACTCTTTGTTTTATGTGCTAGTCAAGATGAAGCAGTTCGGAGAGTGTTTGCCTCAGAGGAGTTGTATACCTTTCCATCTACACTTGTTGGTCAATCGAGCACATTGAAAGTAAATTTAAGAAACAACTCTTTTTCAACATATTTGGTAAGTATTTTAGTCCTTCTATTAGGTCTGACTAAACCAAAATGATGTAAAACATACTTTTATAAAGTATGTGCTTTACTCCCGCACCTAAAGCTTACTGGTTTTACTATTTTCGTCTGCTTGATTCTTTATGAAATGATTATCACAATTTTTCTCAAAAATAATTTTGTTCTTTTTGCATTTGATTGGCTAGTGAAATAGTTAATTTTTAAAACGGTTCAGCCTAATAATTACTAAAGGCCCTTTTACACAGGATAGTGATTAAGTGAACGAGCGGATCTTTTATGCGGCCACAAAAATGGGCGCTTGTTGGCAGCACATCTCCCCATGTAAACAGGGCATGTGCTGCTGTCAAGATGAAAAATGCATGTGGAAGAACGATCATTAACAATTGTTTCTGCCCTACCTGCGATTTATTGCTCCGTGTAAATAGAGCTAACGAGCGTCGATCGACACGCTGTTGTCAATTGGCGCTCATTTAACGGCAAAATATGTGCCCGTGTAAAAGGACTTTAAGACTAAAGTTCTTTCAATGTAGTTGAAACAAACAGTATCCTGATGTATGTCAAATGACACTTTTGGAATCTGCTTGACTGAGTCTATGGGCATGTTAGTTGGTAGATTTACCTGCCATACATGTCAAATGTGGTTTGAACCTAGCCTGACCCATACCTTGTCATTTATTTACAGTCACCTTGGTTATTTAGTGACTACTATTTTATTAGGGTATAAAGAAATATTTGTTTGCTAGCAGTTAATTGGTCTGTCTGTGATAGGTGACATCATTGTTTAGGCAGGATTAACATACAAGAATCCTTGGTAAAAAAAAAAAAAATGCTGGGTTTGGAAGAAATAAAAAAGAAAAAATTAGAAGCCTTTTATTTATGCTTTTTTTCTTTGTTTAGGTTCTACTTCTCAAAAGCACTGCAAAACAGACAAGAGTTAGGGCCTGTTCACATCACTGTTCGCTTTCCGTTCAGGGGTTGCGTCGGAGGTTTCCATCGTGGAACCCCGCAACGGAAAGTCCAAACGGAAACCTGCCGGAACGGTGACAAACGGAAACCATTAGCAGTGTTTGCATCACCATTGAGATCAATGGTGATGTAAACGGAAGCTGTTTCCGTTGCGGGGTTCCACGACGGAACCCTGAAACGGAAAGCGAACGCTGATGTGAACCGGCCCTTATGCCTGCTAGATTTATTCGTTTTGTTTTTTTTTGGACAGGCCTCCCGTTCACCAAATGTAGCATAACATGCCAGTCCTGTTCTCTACTGGCTGCTGCACTAAAGCACTGCAGTGGCTAGAATTCATTAAATGTGAGCCTAGTCCTAAAGGCGCCATCTTGGATGTAAACATTGATGGCCAATTCTGTTTTCTCTGTGAAGGTGACTGCTGATTGCCACATTAAAGGGGTTGTCCCCGAATCTACATGATAGGTGATAATTGTATTATTGCTGGGGGACTCACCCATCGCAAGAACGGGGGTCCAGAACCCACGTTCCATCTTCACTGCACCTCCAGTAAAGAGACGCGTGGATACAGAGGCGGGCGCTCCATCTCTGGGGACTCTACAGATGCGAGAACAGGAGTGCCGAAGCCACTGTTCTTTCACGCTACTCGACCACAGTGTGGAGGACATTGAATGGGGCGGCAGTCAAGCCTACGCGCTGCCACTTTATTCAATGTCTATGTGAGTGACTGAAACAGCCCAGCGACTTTGAATAAAGCGGCAGCGCATATGCTCGACCGCCACTTCATTCAGTGTCCTCCTCACTGTGGTCGAGCAGCGAGAAGGAATAGGGGCTTCGGAACTCCTGTTCTGGCGATCGGTGAAACCCTCAGCGATCAAATAATATCACCTTTCCTGTAGATAGGTGATCATTTTTCGTTCTGGTAAAACCCATTTAAGGGATAGAATGAGACTGATGTGCAATACTAGGCACAGCTGCCTGTATGGATGAACCACTGTGCCTGTGTAAACAATGATTGGTAGAGCCACGGTCCCTTCATTGTGATGTTTGGCGGGTGGACCGGAGTTTTGACCCCTACCAATCAAATATAGATGACCTATTCTGAGAATAGGACATCAATGTATCACATCCTGGAGCACTCCTTAACCCCTTGGTGACGTCCACCATACATTTACGGCGCTGGCACTATGAAGCTAATACGGCGCTGGGGTGGTGCAGGTACCGAACTGTGCCCGCCCAATACTCAGTGTATGTCCGTTGATTCTCTCCTCCGATCCTGGCCATTTGAACCCTCAGATAATGCAGCCAATAGCGACCGCAACCTCTAAGTGGTTAGACACAAGGTATTGCAATATATTATTAAAGCGATGACGCATGGTAAATTCTGGAAAAAAATATTAAAGTTCACTATAAAATGAACGCATTATTTATCACGCATGGTAAATGCAATTGTTTTTTTTATCACCCCCTCCCAAAAAAATGGCATAAAAGTTAATGAATAATCCATTTGTACCCCAAAATGGTATCAATGAAACTTACAGCTCGTCTTGCAAAAAAAACAAGTCTTCATGAAGCTCCGTCAATTTCAAAAAAAAATTATGGTTCTTGGAATGCGGCGTCACAAAGAAACTATTTTTAAAGAAAGTGTTTTATTCTGCAAAAGTAGTAAAATCGAAAAAACACTACATTTTGTTATCACCTAAATCTTACTAACCTGCAAACTGGTTAGCGGTGATCACTGTAAAAACAAAACCGAAAGAACAATAGTCCAATTACGGTTTTAATCCACCCCCCAAAAAAAAAAATCTGTTACTAAATCATGTACACACCAACACACTTATTTCAGGCTCACAGCTCGGCCCATCATTTTTATCAGAAGTTTGTCTCCGAAGCAGGAATACACATTGAGTTTCATTAAAATATGTACAATTCAACATTTTTTACAGTTGTCTGAAAGTAGGGAATGGTTAAGATATTTCTTTCTGCATGAAATCTGCATGAAATGTTTTGCTGAGAAAAATAATCTGCATGGGCATGTGTTTAAAAGAAAATAATCTTGTATTAACTTCCAGTTAAGATTTGTAAGTCCAAAAGAGCCGTTTCACATGAAGCATTCAAAGTATTCCCTTAGGTAAGTGAGTTTGTTCTTACTTTAAGTGTGACACTAACAAATGTTATTGTTAGACCTCATTCACACAATGCACGTTTTGTCAGTGTTTTACATTAATATTGTAAAGCCAAAACTAGAAGTGAATCCCATGCTCTGCAAATGTAGTGGAAAGATTTATGCTTCTTTTCTTCCTTGATTCCTGATTTTAGCATCAAAATACTGATCAAATCTGCAATGTGTGAATGAGAAGTTTGATCAGACGTTGCAGTGACCTTTTCTTAAAAAAAGAGGTGACCCCTGCTTTGACTCTGGAGCTTCTGCCCCTGATGAGGGAAAAGGGTCCAGTGATTTAAACTTACTGTATGCAAATAGCTGACTTCTTATGTAATTTATTATTAGTCTTATGTAATGTATGGCAGCGTCAGCAATCTGCTTTACTACACATTATCATGTTCAAAAGCTCCATGGAAATAAAAAAAACGACAAAATATGATCTACCTACAAGTTGTTGGTCTTTTTGCATACATGGTGCTTGTGGGT
Source organism: Rhinoderma darwinii (assembly GCF_050947455.1). Lineage (NCBI taxonomy): Eukaryota > Metazoa > Chordata > Amphibia > Anura > Rhinodermatidae > Rhinoderma > Rhinoderma darwinii. The sequence goes on from NC_134691.1 coordinate 118,719,008, forward strand.
TCTGAGCACTTTTACCTGTATCTGAAGTGGAGGCTCCTGTTGTCACGGTGGAAAGAAATACAATTTTTTATGATGTTAGCCGAACATGACCGATCCCCCTGATAATGTATGTAAATGGTGCTGCTTGTTGGCATGTTTTATTTCAAAATGCTGAGGCTCTTTAACAGCTTTGTGTTTTGGAGTAAATGATTATTATATTCACAATTTTCGTTTTTTGATAAAAATAATATTGTCTCAATCTTGGGAATGTTGCTAATGAAGTGGGTTGGGTGTGATTGTTTTTCTAAATACTGTCATAGTGTCCATTTACTAAAGCTGGAATAGAAGTAATAAAACAAAGCCAAAAAATTCTAAATCCCAAGTTGCTGTCACGTGTAATAAATCTTCTCTGGTAATACTGAAGATGTTAATTTCTGGCCTCTTTTAGAATTTGGGTAGCTTTATATGTAATTGATTTGATCATACTTCAGCTTAGATCCGCATTCAGGACATCACAGGAGCCGCTGAAAATTAAGCCCAGCAGACTGCCGTCTGTCGGATTTTACTATGAACGGGATTCCGCTTCCTGCTATGTATTGTAATACATGCAGGCTCTGGAGCAAAAACTGTAAAAAAAAATTATTTTTTAATAGGATTTTATTAAAAAATTCTGCAATTTTTTATTTTTATTTAAAGGGGTCCATAGCATTTAAATACTGTTTCAATCATCTGCCAATGTACTAGCAAGATGCCGACAAGCTGCAATTTGGGAAACACCAACACATAATAAATGTAACCACTAGTACTCCTACCAGTTCAGGGACGGGCTGGCTGCCTAGTGTTACAAGTGCTCACATAAAGCTAATCACACACTCTTATACTCCTTTTTTTTTATTTATTTTTTTCAACTGGGCAATACATACAGTCCTGGCCAAAAGTTGAGACTGACACAAATTTAGCTTTTTGCAAAGTTTGCTCCTTCAGTTTTTATAGTGGCAATTTGAATTCGCTCTATATTAGATTAATTGCATAGTCATTCCTTGTCTTAAAAATTAATTCTGTCGGCTCCGCTATTGATTCTGTCAAAAAAACTGAAACCTGCCGGAATGGTGTCAAACGGAATCCAGGTGATATCAATGGTGATGCAAACGTAAGCTAAGGTTTCCGTTTGCTTTTCCATTGAGGGGTTCCACGACGGAAACCTCTGACGGAACCCCTCAACGGAAAGCCAACGCTGATGTGAACAGGCCCTTAATCACAAAAAAAAACATTTCCACTGCATTTTAGCCCTGCCACAAAATGACCTAACATCATTATAGTGAACTTCTCGTTAGATCAGGAGAAAGTATTAATGAGGATAAGGCAGCTGATATTGCTCTGTCATGCTGATTTAATTATAAGAGCAGACTGGTTGCTTAAGGCTTCGTTCACATCTGTACCAGGCTCCTGTTCTGACGTTCTGTCGGAGCGGGACCCTGACTGACACAAACGGAAACCAAAGGTTTCCGTTTCCATTACCATTGATTTCAATGACTACGCTATTGATTCCGTCAAAACGACGGAACCCTTGCACAACGGAGACAAATGGAAACCATTGGCAGCAGATCCGTCACTATTGAAATCAATGGTGATCGAAACGGAAACCTATGGTTTCCGTGTGTCAGTCAGGGTCCCGCTCCGTCAGAACGGGACATTAACCCCTACCTGCATGAGTCAGTAACTACATAGTCGCGGGAGGTTACTTCCCGCACGAGGACGTACAGTTACTGAGTTGTTTCCGGTGCACACTGTCAGAGAATGTGTGCACCAGGAACCGGGAGGTCAGCTGTCGCTGACACTCCACTCTTGCCGGCCAGCGGTCCTTTGCCGCTGATTTTGTCAATTAACCACTTAATTGCGGCAATCGCCGCATTTTAGGGGTTTCTAGCATATCTGCAGACCACGGTCTGAAATCGCGGGGTTTGCCGATAGTTCACATGGCAAATGGAGGCTAAACAGTGGCCTCCATGTCTGCCATGGACGGAAGCCCATCAGGACCAACCTCCGGCTGGTCCTGATAGGCTTTCTGTCAGAGTGACAGGAAGTCACTGTCGTTCTCGATGCACACTGTCTGCGACACGGTGTGCATCGGGAACCAGGAGGTCAGCTGTCCCCGCTCATCGCCGCTGATTTCTGCAATTAACCCACCACATTTAGGGTGTTTTGTACCACATCGCCAGCCCCCATTCAATTCTGGTGGTTGCTGATGCTTGAGATGGCATCCGGAGGCCAGGCAACGACCTCCGGGTCAGCCATGTATGGAAGCCCATGAGGACCAGCCTCTAGCTGGTCCTCGTAGACTTACTGTCAGAGTGACTATGACGTCACACTGACAATTGGAATACGTTACACTACCTAGGTAGCGCTCAGAGCTTCAGGTAAAAAAGGAACGTGTAAAATGTAAAAGAAAAAGTTACTAAAAATGTTTTATAATAGAGGGAAAAGAAACAACTTAATTTTACACTAAGTCTTTTATTATAGGATAAAATGAAACCGTTAAAAAAAGTACACATATTTGGTATCACCGCGTTCGTAAGACCCAAACGATAAAACTGTTATTTTTCCGCACTGTGAACAGCACAAACAGGATAAATGAAAAACTATGCCAGCATCGCTATTTTTTGGTCACCACCCCAAGATTTAGAATAAAAAGTCGCATGTACCTCAAAATAGTACCAATAAAAACTAAAACCCGTCCCGCAAAAAACAAGTCCTCACACAGCTTTTTTTGACTAAAAAATAAAGTTATAGCTCTCAGAATATGGTGACACAGAAAATAAATTATTTTATAGAAAAGTAATTCTATTGTGCATATGTTATCGCCATAATCATTCCGACCTGCAGAATAAAGTAAAACGTAATTTATTGCGCACGGTCATCGCTGTAAGAAATAAAAAATTTAAACCGCCAAAATGGCTGTTTTTCGGTCACCTTGGCTCTAAAAAAAAATTCATAAAAAGTGATCAGGAAGTTGTATGTACCATAAAATGGTACCAATAAAAGCTACAGCTCGTCTCGCCAAGAATTAGCCCTCACACCGCTCCATCGACCAAAAAATAAAAAAAGTTCTGGCAATCAGAATGTGATGATACAAAACAATTGTTTTTATTTTAACAAATAGTCTTTTCTTTGTAAAAGTAGTAAAATATATTTTCAAAAAAACCTATATAAATTTGGTATCACCGTAATCTTATTGAGATGCAGAATTACTAACTAAGTTGTCGTTTTTACCGCACGGTGAAAGACGTAAAAGCAAAACCCCAAAAACAATGGAGAAATCTGTTTTTTACAATTTCAGCCCGCAATTAATTTTTGTTCAGTTTCCCAGTATGTTATATGGTATTTTAAATGGTCTCAATAGAAAGTACAACTCCTCCCGCAAAAAATAAGCCCTCACACCGCTCTGACGGAAAAATAAAAAAGTTATGGCTCTTGGAAGGCGGGGAGTGAAAAATGAAAAAGCAAAAAGGATCAGTCCTGCAAAGGGTTAGTTCATTTCTAATAATTATGACCACATATGCGGTATTGCCGCACTTGGGAAGGATTGCTTTACAAATTCAACGTTTTAGTGGACAAAAATGTTGATAATAATTTTCACGGCCTAATTCCACGAAATTCTACAAAAAACCTGTGGGGTCAAAATGCTCACTATACCCCTACAAAAATTCCTTGAGGGGTGTAGCTTCCAAAATGAGGTCACTTTTGGGGGGTTTCCACTGTTTTGGTCCCTCCAGGGTGTTGCAAACGCGACATGGCACTGAAAACCAATCCAGCAAAATCTGCGCTCCAAAATCCAAATGGCTTCTGAGGCCTGTGCTTCAGTCCATTAGCACACTAGGGCCACATGTTGGATATTTCTAAAATCTTCAGAATCTGGGCAATAAATATTGAGTTGTATTTCTCTGGTAAAACCTTCTGTGTTACAGATTTTTTTTTTTTATTACAAATGAATTTTCGGCAAAAAAAAGGAAATTTGTAAATTTCACCTCTACTTTGCCTTAATTCCTGTGAAACTCCTAAAGTGTTAAAATACTTTCTGAATGTGGTTTTAAATACCTTGAGGGGTGCAGTTTTCAAAATGGGGTGATTTATGGGGACTTTCTAATATAAAAGGCCCTCAAAACCACTTCAGAACTGAACTGGTCCCTGAAAAAATGGCCTATTGAAATTTTCTTGAAAATATGAGAAATTGCTACTAAAGTTCTAAGCCTTGTAACGTCCTAGAAAAATAAAAGTATGTGAAAAAAATTATGCAAACATAAAGTAGACATATTGGGGATGTTAACTAGTAACTATTTTGTGTGGTATTACTATCTGTTTTACAAGCAAACACATTTAAATTTAGAAAATTTTTTGCTAAAATTTGACGTTTTTCACAAATATTGAATTTATCGACCAAATTTTTTCACTAACATAAAGTACAATATGTCACGAGAAAACAGTCACAGAATCGCTTGGATAGGCAAAAGCATTCCGGAGTTATTACCACATAAAGTGACACATGTCAGATTTGAAAAAATCATCTGTGTCCACAAAGCCAAAACAGGCTGTGTCCTAAAGGGGTTAAAAGGGTGATGGGCTTGAAATCATTGTCTTACAATTGTACAGATTATAGGTGACATTAAAGGTGGAAAAGCTCTGAAATGGTTCGTCTTGGACTGATTTTGTAACATGACAAAAACCTGGCATTTTAACAGGGGTGTGTAGACTTTTTATATCCACTGTATTACTGTTAAAACTGTATATTGCATTTAACTAATTCATTCATTTTTATAGAGCCCACCACTATATCAACCTGCCAGTGAAATTCAAACCTTTGGCCGCTGGCCGATTCGAAGGCCGCCTTGTTGTTCAGACAGACGCCGGAAATATCTGTATTCAACTTGTTGGTGAAGCACAGACTAAGTAAAATGTGGATGTCTTCTATGGTGTGTGATTCTAGTATGCTGCTATGTAACATTCACAATGTGCTACACACTCATTTGTACATTTTCTGTTTTGACTTTCATGGTTTTTACTGAATTTGGTCAATAAATGTCATTGTGTCTCCCTAAGATTATGATAAATATCTTTTATAACAAGCTGGGTAGTAAATGATTTATGGAGCAAACGTGCATCCCTGCCATATTCCGGTTTTAAACATTTACCATATTTTTTAATTAACTTTGTTACCGTTCAGCAGCAGAAATATACTTGTACTGCTGCTTTTAAATCGCCAACGCAATATGTAAACTTGTGTTCTTTTTAGAATGGTTCCCTGTCTTGGATGTCAAGCTGAATTACTTTGTGTGTGCTGCAATGTACAGTTTTTTTTTATTTTGTTTGCTTAGATTTCACTAAGCCCGGATTGAATTTGCGCCTTGAATCATATATGAATATCCTATTGAAGGAGCAAAATTAGATCATTTCTGGATTTGACATTAATGACTCCAGCTTTCTTTAATATTTAGATGTGTGTATTTAATATCTTAGTGAAATATTGTAGTCCCAAAATGTAATTTAATATGCATTTTAGGTCTCTTTATTATTTCACAAGGAAGGGTTGGTTTGTAATTGAGTACTGTAAATCTGTATTTTTATATGGTTTGTAAAAGAAAAAAGTTGAAATTGATGTTTCCCTTCTGTTTAAAGTAGTTATGTTTCTGTATTTATTTTCATGAAATAAACTGATTTTGCATCATTACCGTATCACACTTTTTTGTTTTTTTGAGCTGCTGCAGAATGTAAATGTATTTATAAGCCTTAAAGGGGTATTCCCATCTTGATAAGTAAACCTAAAAAGCTCCAAGTAAAAGTTACGCACTTTTGTAAATCGCTTTATATTTTTGAAAAGCTGTAGTTTGGAGATATCAAGGCTCCATCTCCATGACATCACCTCTTTTGTATATTGCTCGTTGCCTAGGGTATCCAGGTAATGCTGATTTCCTTTAGCGGCGTCCTCGCTTGCGCAATGATTTCCTCTCCATTCCTTGGAGAGGTTGGACCGTTGTGCCGCATACGCGTTCGCTCCCGGCCGTCTCGTCGTGAGCGCGTGTGATAGGTACTGGTGGGGGGGGGGGGTTGACGCGAGGAGAGTGAGGGAGATTTTGTTTGTAATGATGTGTGTAAACTGGTAATTGCAGGGAATACGAGGTGGGATCGTCTCAACCACGCTTCGCCTAGTTGAGACTAACGTTCAGCCACCTTTACTCCTAATGCTGCTAGTACTACAGTATCTAGCAGCGTCGAGTGTTCGTACGAAGACAGCAGAGAGACTTGACATCAAGCTTCTCACACCCCCATTTAGAAAATAGAACAGGCAGTAGCTGCATTAAAACGTTTATAAAAATGTATGTTAGAAAATGAACACAAACAAAGTATTGACATCATTAAACTCATAATTGCCAGTATGTTTCATATTGATGAAAAAAAAAGGCTTCACGTGGGAATAACCCTTTAATGGTGGTGGTATGTGTACAGATCACTAAGGGCCTTTTCACATTAGCGTCTGCCTTACATTCATGGGTTCATTTAGACCTTTCCGTCTGAGGAACCCATGAACGGAAAGCCAAACGCAAACTATAGCTTCCGTTTGCATTACCATTGATTTCAATTGTAATGCTTCCGTTGCAATTGGTTTCCGTTTGTTTCTGTTCCGTAAGGTTTCTGTTTTTTTTTTAGCTGAAAATATAGTGACGTAGACTACGCTATTGCGTCCGCTAAAACAAACGGAAGCCAATTGCAACGGGAGCATTGCCATTGAAATCAATGGTAATGCAAACGGAGGCTATGGTTTCCCTTTGGCTTTCCACTTATGGGTTCCGCCGACAAATAGGTCTAAATGAACCCATGAAAGGATGGGTTACGATGATGTGAACACACCCTTAATCTGACTTTGCTGTAAAATATAGAGAGGGTACGTGAAGTTAGGAAACTAGTTCAAGAACATTGGAAAATTTCTGAAATAGTAGTTCTGTATTACTTTACCATTACTGATCAGATTGGCAAGAGGGGGTGATTTGAATTTCTGGAAGGGAACTTCTAATTACCTGTGGTTACCTCTCCCTTATGGTGACACTAGAGGTACAGTTGACCACACTTATCTTGCATGGAGATCCAGCATTGGTTGCCTCTGACAGTGACTGTTGCTAAGCAACTAATTACCCTAATTTAAAAGCTGCTGAAAAACCTTTAGGCTTCGCATACACTTTTTGTGTGCCCTTTTTTGGCCCAAGATTTTTGGGAAAATGATGCGAGATCACGCTGTGACGTCACTCACTTCCTCCCACAGGAACTTCATCGCGTCGGACGAGCGAGGACACACTGTGTGTCGGTGAACTGCCAGAAGCTGGGTTTCGTCAGCATCATACACTTCCATTCACAACGCCCAGCTAGTAAAACAAGTAAACACGCCCAGATGTAACGAACACAATACACGCCCAGTTGGAAATAAGATTAAAAACGCCCAGTTGTCCATAAGAAAGCCTCATTTGCATAAATATAAAAATGCTCATAACTTGGCCAAAAATGCTCGTTTTTGAAAGAAAAACGTTACTGTAATCTACATTGCAGCGCCGATCTGCTGCAATAGGAGATAGGGATTTGAAAATCTGGTGACAGAGCCTCTTTAATTACATGGGTGCATGATGCCCATATAGCTTGCGTCCCTGTCATAGAGGGGTGCTTCTGACTATTTTTTTTTATATACTATGTATTTCTTCGACTCTATTAACCCCTTAGCGCACCAGGACGTACCGGTACGTCCTGCATTGAAGTGCTTTAAGGCACAGGGACGTACCGGTGCGTCCTGGCTAAAAACTGTCACCCTGTCAAAGGACAAGGTGACAGAACTGTGCCGTCAACTGTTTATGACAGTTGATCGGCACAGTAAGACGGCAGGGGACCATTCACAGCGGTCTCCTGCCGGCGATCGCTGTGATTGGTCAGTCAAAGCAGACTGACCAATCACAGCTCTATGACGTGTGTATGTGATGACGCTGGCTCAGAAGCTGAGCCAGCGTTATCACCGCCGGGAATCAGCTGCCCGACGCCCCTCTGCAACGGCCAGGACCGGAGCTAGGCTCCGATCCGGCCGATTAACCCCTTCGATGCATCGATAAACGTGATCGATGCATCGAAGTGGCTTGTAGCCCTGTCGGCAACCACGATGGTTGCCACGGGCGCGGGTGTCAGCTGTTTGTCACAGCTGACATCGTGCCCTAACGGCCAGGACCGGAGCAAGGCTCCGATCCGGCCGATTAACCCCTTAGATGCAGCTATCGCTGCATCTAAGTGATTAGATCGTACCCTATGGTTGCTAATAACAACCATCGGCACCCGCGAGTGTTCTGATGGTTGCTATGGCAACCATAGCCTAACAATCGCTTCCTAGTACGGAAGCCTATTAGGCCCCGCCGGGAGGCGAAGCCTAATAGGCTTGCTGTCAGTGAATAGCTGACAGCTCTAATACACTGCACTATGTAGGTAGTGCAGTGTATTAGAATAGCGATCAGGGCTTCATGCCTTCAAGTTCCCTAGTGGGACAAAAGTAAAAGTTAAAACAAGTTAATAAAAATGTTGTAAAAAAGTAAAAAAAAAAATAAGTTTCATGTTAAAAAACACTATAACAGCCTTTTTTCCTATAATAAGTCTTTTATTATAGGAAAAACCAAAAAACATAAATAAAAGTACACATATGTGGTATCCCCGCGTCCGTAACGACCCAAACTATAAAAATATCACGCTATTTTACCCGTACGGTGAACACCGTAAAAAAATTAAATAAAAAACTATTCCAGAATCGCTTTTTGTTAGTCACTACCCCTTGCAAAACCGAATAAAAAAAGGGATCTAAAAATTGCATGTACCCCAAAATTATACCATTAAAAAACGCAGCCCGTCCCGCAAAAAACAAGCCCTCCCGCAGCTTTTTTGACGGAAAAATAAAAATGTTATGGCTCTCAGAATCTGGTGACACCAAAAATAAATTATTTGAAACAAAAGTGATTTTATCGTGCAGACGCTGCAAAACTTAAGAAAAACTATATATATATGGTATCGCCGTAATCATACCGACCCGCAGAATAACGTAAAATTGTCATTCATAGCGCATGGCGAACGCCGTAAAAAAAATAATAATAAAAATCATCAGAATTGCAGGTTTTTGGTCACCTTGCTTGCCAAAAAAATTTAATACAAAGTGATCAAAAAATCGCATGTACCCCAAAATGGTGCCAATGAGATCTACAGATTGTCCCGCAACAAATAAGCCCTCACCCAGCTCCAGTGAAAAAAAATAAAGACGTTTTGGCTCTCAGAATATGGCGATGCAAAATGTGCAGAGTGTCCAAAAGCGGATAATATCGGGCGCCATTTATCAGTGCAACACCGGCCACGTCTGCGGATTATTATTTATTTACCGCATTATTATACTCTCTTATTATACCCCTGATGTTCTCCACACAGCTTACATATGCCCCCACATCATAAACTGAAATACCAGCAATACCCCAAACAAAACAACTATTGAGCAAAATCCACGCTCCAAAAGCCAAATGGTGCGCCCTGCAGCGTGCCAAAGCAGCAGTGTACGTCCACATATATGGCATCGCCATACCCGGGAGAACCCGCTTAACAGTTTGAGGTATTTGTCTTCAGTGGCACGAACTGGGCACAAAATATTGTGCACTAAAATGGCACATACCTGTGGAAATTTGCAATTTTCACTTTGCACCATCCAGTGAGCATTCATTTCTAATAGAAAAAAAAAAAACCTGTGTGGTCAAAATGCTCACTACACCCGTTAATAAAATGCCTTCAGGGGTGCAGTTTCCAAAATGGGGGTCACTACTTGGGGGTTTGTTTTACTATTTGACCCCAGAGCCCTGCCGTTGTGGGCTAATGCTGCGAAAATCACCAAAATTGGTCTCACATGCGCCTTTCACTCCTAAGCCGTCATATGTCCAGGCAAATGATAAATGCCTTGAGGGGTGTAGTTTACCAAATGGGGTCACTTTTGCCGGGTTTGCAGTATTTTGGCCCCTCAGTGGCTTTTCAAATGTGACATGGGGCCGCAAACCATTCCAGCAAAACTTGAGCTCCAAAAGTCAAATGGCGCTCCGTCCTTTCTAACTTCCGCCATGTGTCCAAACAGCAGTTTATTACCACATATGGGGTATTGCTGTGCTCAGAAGAGTTTGCTTTACAAATATTGGGGTGTGTTTTCTCCTTTATCTGTTGTAAAAATGAAAAAATCTGAGCTAAAACGACATTTTATTAGAAAAAATTTAGATTTTCAATTTCACGGCATAATTCCCATAGATTCAGCAAAAACCGTGTAGGGTCCAAATGCTAACTATACCCCAAGAAAAATTCCTTGAGGGGTGTAGTTTCCAAAATGGGGTCACTTTTGGGGAGTTTCCACTGTTATGGTCCCTTCAGGGCTTTGCAAACACGGCATGGCACCGAAAACCATTCCAGCAAAATCTGCGCTCCAAAATCCAAATGGCCCTCCTTCCCTTCTGAGCCCCGCTGTGGGTCCAAACAGCAGTTTATTACCACATATGGGGTATTGCCGTAATCGGGAGACATTGCTTTACAAATGTTGGGGTGCTTTTTCTCCTTTATTCCTTGTAAAATCTAAAACATTGTATGTTTTTCCAGAAAAAAAGTAGATTTTCATTTTCACAGACCAGTTCCAATAAATTTAGCAAAAAATCTGTGGGCTAAAAATGCTAAATATACCTCTTGAAAAAATCCTTGAGGGGTGTAGTTTCCAAAATGGGGTCACTTTTGGGGAGTTTCCACTGTTATGGTCCCTCCAGGGCTTTGCAAACACGACATGGCACCGAAAACCATTCCAGCAAAATCTGCGCTCCAAAATCCAAATGGCCCTAGTTCCCTTCTGAGCCCTGCCGTGGGTCCAAACAGCAGTTTATTACCACATATGGGGTATTGCCGTAATCGGGAGACATTGCTTTACAAATGTTGGGGTGCTTTTTCTCCTTTATTCCTTGTAAAAACGAAAACATCGTATGTTTTTTCAGAAAAAAAGTAGATTTTCATTTTCACAGACAAGTTCCAATAAATTTAGCAAAAAACCTGTGGGCTAAAAATGCTAACTATACCCCTAGAAAAATTCCTTCAGGGGTGTAGTTTCCAAAATCGGGTCACTTTTGGGGGGTTTCCGTTGTTTTGGCACCACAAGACCTCTTCAAACCTGACATGGTGCCTAAAATATATTCTAATAAAATAGAGGCCCCAAAATCCACCAGGTTCTCCTTTGCTTCTGAGGCCGGTGTTTCGGTCCTTTACCGCACTAGGACCACATGTGGGATATTTCTAAAAATTGCAGAATCTGGGCAATAAATATTGAGTTACATTTCTCGGGTAAAACCTTCTGTGTTACAGAAAAAACTGTATTACAAATGAATTTAGTAAAAAAAAATTGAAATTTGTAAATTTCACCTCTACTTTGCTTTATTTCTTGTGAAATGCCTAAAGGGTTCAAATAATTTCTGAATGCTGTTTTGAGTACTTTAAGGGGTGCAGTTTTTAAAATGGGGTGTTTTATAGGGGGTTTCTAATATATAAGGCCCTCAAAGCCACTTCAGAACTGAACTGGTCCCTGAAAAAATAGCCTTTTGAAATTTTCTTGAAAATATGATAAATTGCTGCTAAAGTTATAAGCCTTGTAACGTCCTAGAAAAATAAAAGCACGTTCAAAAAACAATGCAAACATAAAGTAGACATATAGGAAATGTTAACTAGTAACTATTTTGTGTGGTATAACTATCTGTTTTACAAGCAGATACATTACAATTTAGAAAAATGCAGATTTTTGCAAATTTTCTCTAAATTTTGGTGTTTTTTACAAATAAATATTGAATTTAACGACAAAATTTTTTCAGTATCATAAAGTCCAATGTGTCACGAGAAAACAATCTCAGAATTGCTTGGCTAGGTAAAAGCATTCCGGAGTTATTACAACATAAAGTAACACATGTCAGATTTGAAAAAATAGGCTGTGTCCTTAAGGCCAAAACAGGCTGTGTCCTTAAGGGGTTAAGCACTTATTGCCCTGGGGCTGGAAGAAACTGGGATGGCATAATTTCTGTCCTCCCAGCATTGCTCTGTATACAGATTACACAAAATTGTGATCTACTTGCTGCTGGCGATTAGATCTCTATTAGCAGTAATCTGCACACAGGGGAATGCTGGGTGGACATAGATCATGTTCTCCCAGCATGCTCCTCTCCCCCAGGTTACAGTTGGAAGCCTGTGAAATCCTCGTGACATCATGGGTTTCTAAAGCAATGGCCGATGCAGGAATGAAGCTTACAGCATTTGGGTGCCAGTACTAAATTCTGCGTTCACTTTGAGAACTGTGTTTAGTCCTTTTTGGGACAGAGAGCTGGTCCTCACAGGCGAGTTGGGCTGACCTAGCGTTAGCCTGACCTTTTTAAGGCAAAGTGCTATACAGTGCAAACTGCTTTTAAAGTTAGGACTACAGATATACACCCTGGCTGCACAGGGCTTAGGCAGATATGACTCTCAAAATATTTTTTTTGTAGTGGGAAACGCTGGTTATTGGTGGAAGTCCACCAAATATCCGCATTTTAAATCCAATTTTAATTGAAATGGGTGAAATCTATTAAAATGTCCATGCAAAATCTGCAACGGACATATTGGCCGATCCTGAAAGGGGACCCTTTCCTAGAAAATTACATACCTAATATACCACAAGTCACTTACCGGAGTTCTCAAACCCTAAAAAAAAATATACTTGCGCGCAGAAAACTCAGAAACCTAAACCAGGGACAAGCACCCTCAAACTCCATATTTTCCAAACTTAGAGGCTCTGTCACCACATTAAAAGTGCCCTATCTCCTACATAATCTGATTGGCACTGTAATGTAGATAACAGCAGTGGTTTTTATTTTGAAAAACGATCATTTTTGAGCAAGTTATGACCATTTTTTGGATTTATGCTAATTAGTTTCTTAATGACCAACTGGGCGTGTTTTTACTTTTTACCAACTGGGCGTTGTACAGAGGAGTGTATGACGCTGACCAATCGGGGTCATAAACTTCTCATTGTTCCAGCCCAGCTTCTTTCACTGCACAATCAAGCTGGGCTGGAACAATGGGAAGTGTATGACGCTGATTGGTCAGCGTCATACACTCCTCTGTACAACGCCCAGTTGCTAAAAAGTAAAAACACGCCCAGTTAGTCATTAAGAAACGAATAAGCATAAATCTGAAATTGCTCATAACTTGCTCAAAAATGATTGTTTGTCAAAATAAAAACCACTTATAATCTGGTGACCGAGCCAGCTACTAGTGCAATCCCACAAAAAATGAAATAAAAAGTGATCAATCAGTCGCATGTACACCAAAATGGTATTATTAAAAACTACAGTATATCCCGCAAAAAATAAGCCCTCATACCACTTAAACGACAGAAAAATAAAGTTATGGCTCTCGGAATTTGGCGACACAAACTAAATTTTCTTTTTTACACTTAGGTTTTTACTTGTAAAAGTAGTAAAATGCAGAAAAAACAATATATATTTGGTATCGCTGTAATCGTATTGACACACAGAATAAAGTTAACATGTTTTTTTAATTGCACAGTGAATTCCGTAAAAACGGCGAGCAAAAAACCATGGAGGAATCGCTGTTTTTTTTTTCATTTTCTACCCCACAAATTTTTTTTCCCGTTTCCTAGTACATTATATGGCAAAATAAATGGTACTACGAAAAACTACAACTCGTCCCGAAAAAATCAAGCCCTCATAGTACTATATAGACGGAAAAATTAAGATGTTATGGCTTTTGGATGGTGGGGAGGAAAAAACGAAAATGAAAATCTGAAAAAGGGCTGCGGTGGGAAGGGGTTAAATCATTTTTGCCCTGCTCCTCCTACATCATCTACCTACTAGAATACGATTGTGGACCCCAGCACATAGGCTGTACATTTCAAACACTACGTGAGAGAATTAACAAGCACCGATGGAATGTAACAAACAGTCTCAAAACACGCCTTCCAAACACCCAACTGTGACTTCAATATGTTTTCATTAAGTCCACTTGAGCAAATCTCACCCCCTTCCGCCAACCGTTTCCAATTATGAAATACGAGAGAGGTTTTTGATTGTTAAAATGAACTTCCTCGTGCCACTTGGCTTAAACGAAAAGGAACGAAAGTGCTTTTAAACTCTTACCGATGCCTATCCACATAACAATCATATTCACAACCCAGCGTATGAACTGGGCCTATTTATTATAGGTTTTTTTCTGACCTTTTTTTGTTTTTATAAAACGATAAAAAAAAAAAGTGGCGTTCGAGTAGCAAACGTTTACTGAGGTCCGTTTTGTAAAAAAAATATATAGCAGAAGTTATAGCTATATATTTTTTATACAGTTTGTGTACATTTACATCTTCTATTTAGCGTCTGTTTAGTGACGGACATTCAGGATTTTTTTTCTGAAGTTCGGTCAGAATTTTTGATAGCGTAGTGACACAGTTGTAGCTCAATTTTTTTTTACAGTTCTATATTGAACGTTCAATAAATTTCTTTCTCCTACATTTGTCTTATTCTTCTCTTTTTTTCTTCTTCTTCTTTTTCTTTTTCTTCCTATAAATTTCATATACACGTGGAAAACCCACAACGTACACGACCACCTCTATAAAAAATAAATTGAGTATTACACGTGCTGAAGCACTGCATACCCCCCTAATAAAAATGCCCCAATCATCTCAAAGGGTCTATTCAGCCAAAGAGGCATACGCCATCCTGGCCTCCGACACTGAATCGGCCAGCGAGGGAGAAGAGGAAATTGTCCTATTCCTCTTAACCTCCATCATCATCCTCACCCAGTGATGAAAAACCCCCACAAAGACGCCCCAGGACATCAGCTGAGACAACCCCCCAAATGAGTTATACCATGTGGAACCCACCCTCTGATAATTATGAGCCTCACATTCCGGATTTCACAGGGAGCTCAGGAATTCGGTTGGAGACCGCAGGCCTCCCAGAAATTGACTATTTCAAGCTGTTTTTCTCTGAGGATTTTGTTAATTTAACGGTGGCCCAGACAAATTTATACGACCAGCAATTTTTAGCCCAAAACCCTACCTCATAATATGCTAGGTGGACCCCTATAGAGGCAGCGGAGATTGACATTTTGGGGCCTTGTCCTACAAATGGGCTTATTAAATAAGCCAGAGATTAGGCAATACTGGAGTGTGGACAGTTTATACAGCAACCCATTATGCCGGATGGCAATGACCCGGACACGCTTTGAAATAATTCTGAAATTTTTGCATTATGATTATGCACAGTTCACACCCCGTGATGACCCCACATACAACCGCCTATTCAAAATCAGGCCAAGGATTGATTATTTCTGCACCAAATTTCAAGAAGTATACACCCCTGAAAAGAACATAGCAATAGACGAGTCCCTTGTACATTTTAAGGGGAGACTAAAATTCCACCAATACCTGCAAGCAAGAGGGCGAGGTATGGAATTAAAATGTACAAGCTCTGCGAAAGTGGCTCAGGGTACACCTACAGGTTTAGGGTTTATCAAGGGAAGGACACCAGGATAAAACCTCCAAAATGCCCCCCCCCCCTCCTGGGAGTTAGTGGGAAATTAGTGTGGTATTTGATGCACCCACTGCTGGACCAGGGTTAGCACCTTTACGTGGATAACTTCTATACCAGCATCCCACTATTTAAATGCCTCTCCACCAGAAGTTCTGCAGCATGTGGCACCGTGCGCAAAAAAAACAGAGAGGCCTCTAAAAATCGCATTGGGCAACCCCTAAGAAAGGGAGAAAGCAGGGCACTACACAGCGATAACATGTTGCTGGTCAAGTATAAGGAAAAGAGGGACGTCCTTATGTTGACCACAATACATGGTAGTGGCAGCACCCCTGTCCGAGGTAGCACTACAATGACCCCCAACCAGATTGAATCCTCGGCTACAATAAGTACATGGGAGGGGTTGATCTCTCTGATCAAGTACTGAAGCCGTACAGTGCCATGCGTAAAACAAAGGTGTGGGACAGAAAGCTGGCCGTGCACACGGTTCAGATGGCATTGTATAACTCTTACGTGCTAAACAAATGTGCAGGCCGGACAGGGACATTATTTCAGTTTCAAGAGGCAGTTATCAAGGCCCTTGTATTTGGTAATCAAGAAGGGGATGGTCCCAGTACTTCTAGCAGCGATGGTCGACGTATTGTACTTTCCTGGCGAAATCCCCTCCACTGGTAAAAAGGGAAGGAGTTAAAAAAGGTGTAAAGTGTGTTACAAAAGAGGGAGAAGACGAGACACAACTTATCATTGTGAAACCTGCCCCGACAAACATGGCCTGTGCATAAAGGAGTGCTTCAAAGTTTATCACACATCCATGGATTTTTAAGTGAACCATTTTTTTAAATGCTCACTATACCCCTAGATAAATTCCTTGAGGGGTGTAGTTTCCCAAATGGAGTCACGTTTGGGGGGTTTCCACTGTTTTGGCCACTCAGGGGCTTTGCAAATGTGACATGGAATCCGCAAACCATTCCAGTTAAATTTGAACTCCAAATGGTGCTCTTTCCATTCTAAGCCCTGCTTCTGGGGCCGGTGCTTCAGTCCATAAGCACACTAGGGCCACATGTGTGATATTTCTAAAAACTGCAGAATCTGGGCAATAAATATTGTGTTGCATTTTTCTGGTAAAACTTTCTGTGTTACAAAAAAAATGGATTCAAAATGAATTCCTGGAAAAAAAAAACGACATTTTTAAATTTCACCAGTACTTTGCTTTAATTCCTGTGAAACGTCTAAAGGGTTAAGAAACTTTCTAAATGCTGTTTTGAATACTTTGAGGGGTGCAGTTTTTAAAATGTGGTGACTTATTGCGGGTTTCTAATATATAAGGCCTTCACAGCCACTTCAGAACTGAACTGGCTCCTATAAAAACAGCCTTTTGAAATTTTCTTGAAAATGTGAGAAATTGCTGCTAAAGTTCTAAGCCTCGTAACATCCTAGAAAAATATAAGGATGTTCAAAAAACGATGCCAAACTAAAGTAGGCATATGGGGGATGTTAATTAGAAACAATTGTGTGTGGTATAACTGCCTGTCTTACAAGCAGATACATTTAAATTGAGAAAAATGGTAATTTTTGCAATTTTTAGCAAAATTTTGGTGTTTTTCCACAATTAAATACTGAACATATCGAGCAAATTTTAGCAGTAACAAAGTCCAATGTTTTACGAGAAAACAATCTCAGAATCGCTTGGTTAGGTGAAAGCATTCCGAAGTTATTGCCATGTAAAGTGAAACATGTCAGATTTGAAAAATTAGGCTGTCAGGAAGGTCAAAAGTGGCCAAAGAGGGAAGGGGTTAATTATAGATTCTGTTAACCTGTTCCCTGCTGGGGAACAGGTTAACAGAAGTTATAATCAATTAGATATACATTTTCCAATTGTATTTCTGATAAAAATTTTGCAGAGGTTAAAAGTTGTGAAGTTACAAATGATTATTATAGTAATATATGTTAAAAAGTAATTTTATATAAAGAAAGTAATTTATTAAATTTATCTCTTGGTATTTTTTTCCATTTATTTAACCGTAATAAGAAAATCGAGATTCAAATAGAAAATTGCCCATTTCGATTTTTATTTTTTGTCAAAATTGCCAGCCCTAATTTCCATCTACCTATAAAGAATTGAGAGCTTTAGATATTCTGAAAATTTGTTTCCACAGTTTCAAGACCAAAAAAAGGCAGAAAGTAGCTAAGGAGAGCAATGAAGCGGGGCGAAGCCAGAGTGGAATGTGACTTGACTGGGGTAGAATCAGTGAGGCTTAGAAGTCACTAAATGTGTTAATACTTAGAATGTAATTTTATTACAAACCAGCAGGTGGTGGGTATGTGCTCTGCAGGGTCCAGGTTATATAAAGGGCCGAGCATAGGGTGGGATTCAGTTTGGCGTATAGAGGACAGAAGTTCCTGCCCATCCTAATTTTATTATTAAGAGTTTTGCGTTTCCTTGTCGCAGCAGCGTGAGGGTTTTGTGACAGCGGGGGAGGGGGTGCATGAAGGCAAAAAATTTATTTCCAGGTGCACGAAAATGGGTCATGCATCGGATTGGTGTAAAATAAAACGGGTGGAGTTCCTGGGGGGATGGAGTCCCGAGGAGCAGTTTAAAAAGTTGTATATGGTGCCCTTTGGTCAGGTGTGGACAGCGAAGGGCAAAAGAGATTTAACCCACATAGAAAGTGGGGATTAGAATGGAGACTGCCTTCAAGGATCTTTTCCTCTACCCATAATTTAGATGGATAGAGCAGGGTAAGAAATGTTGTAGAATATATTGATATTTTTGCATGACATTTTTATGCATATGTTATTATTTGTTATTTATATTTATTATTATGCTGAATTTGCATATTTTCGTATTTACAAGTTGTATAATAAATGCGGCTGCTATGGCCTTTCGCCACAACAGTACTCGAATCTTATTCATTCGGGTAAGTCGGGGGTCAGAAGTAAGCCAAACTGACGGTATTCTATCCTTTAAAGTCAAGGACAGATTGAGTAAATCAACCATTACTCAATGTTAACTCATGAAAGACCTTATACCAACTTCAGTCCTCAAAGTTCATTTTACAAGATCTGTGTCAACCTCTTAGACAGAAAAAGTATTTATCTCCTTGCAAATATTTGCAATGCAGCATACTGGTCTTCTCCTTGTACGTTCTTTAGACACTGCAGGCTTGATATCTAGCCCTCAAAGCTCAGCCTTTGGTGCAGGAGTTAATATTGCAGCGGTTTTTCCATATTACCCTTTTGTTTTGCTGCTCAGATATCATCTTTGCTGAAGAAGGATGAAAAGGAAAAATTACATTTGTGTCACCTGTAAATTTTCTCTCCTATTTCGTCCTCCACAGCACTGAAGGGTCAAACCTCACTTTAACTCCGTCGTAGGACCAGCCTACCTAGATACAATAAAACAGGAATTCGCATAAGTAACAGATCAGGCTATAAGAGAACCTCCCTTACAATTACTGTTTTTTATTTTCCTCATTACTGCTCCCGGGAAGCCCACCCTGAGGGTTTTTTTTTCCTTTTATTTAGTTTATCATGTGTTTATTTAAATCCTAATTTCTGCCTGTGGATTCAGGTATGGCAAATGTATGCTCGTGCCTTAGGGGTACCTTGGCCTTATGCATATTGCCCCAGGTTCCTTGCCAAGGCTCAGGTTGTGTGAGCCGATATGTCGCGCTTTTGGGGTCAATAAAGCAACCTCTTTTTTTCCCCATAAGCCTTTGTGCGTGCTGCCTATTTACTGCTTTTATTTATTTTTTGGGGTACCAGAAGACTGGCAGATACTATCCTGTATATTGAAGCTTTGTAAGGATGTTCAGATCTCCAAATGCCTTCTAGAATTTGTTCCAGCCAAGATTCCCGTCTATATTACCAGAGATACGCTGGATTTCGTGGTCGCGAACCGTAAGTTGCAAGCCGGAAGTCACTGACCGGAAGTACATGCCGCAAGTTCCCCTGATGCAGAAGAGAATGTGTCACCTCTACTATCTATGTGAATTGTTCTCCACAAGAGGAGGAAGCTTCAGTCACCAATCAGGAAGCAATGACATTTGTTTCCTAGCGCAAAGCTTTTGTATCATTCTCAGACAAGAAGAAGCATTATGAGAGACATGCAGCTGTATCCCCCTCATCATCTCGATCTAGCCTTTCAGAGGGTGAAATTGGAGAATCTGACTCAGACTTTGATGTAGCAGTCTCTGAAAATAATTACTTATTTAAGAAAGAGAATGCAGAGCAGATGATAAAGGAAGTAAAAAGAATTGTGGAAACCAAGAAAACTAGTTCTGTTGAAAAATAAAAATAAAAAAAAGCTTGTGTTCTTCCGGGACATTCTGTACTCTACAGTATTGCACAAAAAGAATGGAAGCATCCTGTAAAGGGCTGTGATGTAGGCTCCAGATTCAGAACTGTTTATAAACTTGATCCTTCTGTTGCGGAGTCCTGGGACAATCCAGCAAGTGTTGATCCGGCCAGTGCAAGACTGTCCAAAAAGGGTTCCTCATTATTAAAAGACCCTATCAATAGAAAGGTAGACACTATCCTTAAGAAAGCACATTGTGGACCTGCTGCCCTAAGTGAAGCTCCCATGGCAACTGTACCTGTATCTCATGCACTACGCATCTGGGTAGAGATATTGAATCCGGTGATTCTAGAGATCAATTCTTAGACCAACTCTACTTTCTGAAGCTAGCTGCTGATTCTGTCTGACTTTCCTGTGGATGTCTTAAGAGGAGAAGTCAAGAACATCGCTCTTGCTAATTCTGCCTGCAGAGGAATTTGGCTAAGGCATTGGACTTGTGATTTGGGATCCAAACATGATATGTGTGCCATCCCACTGGAAACTGGCAGACATTATGGGGAAAAGCTGTATAAGGTGCTTGAGGCACATAAAAAAAGGCAAAGATCTACTTTTTGCTCAAGAGAATAATCGATTTAGACCCAGATTTTTTGTAAACCGTAGAAGATTTGACTCGTTTTCCAGACCTGGATTCAGGAGGAGAAATGACCAGGGCAGAATAGACCAAAGATTCAGAGGGTTTTTTGCAGAGAAGTTCAGGAAGAAGTCGGATGAACCAGGTCCAACAAACTTAGAGTTCTGACGCCAGAAGAAAATCAGTAGGCAGTCTGTTGATAAGGTTCTGTCATGCCTGGCCAACTGTTACCTCTGATAAGTGAGTACTACAAATAATAGTACAAGGCTACGCTCTCGAGTTCCACCATCAACCTCGAGAAAGATTCCTGATCAACGATCAAGACGACCCCTCCTCTTTTTCCTAGTTCAAGAATTTTTGGAAAAAGGGGCTTTGGAACCAGATCCAATACAAGAATATCGCTCAGGGGTCTTTAAAATATTTTTTCCCATTCCCAAGCCAGGAGGCAGATGGCAGTTGATTATCCACCTTCAGTTCCTGAATTGTTTTCTGAAGAAGAGCCACTTCAAAATGGACAATATAAGATCAGTAATGGCAGTACTTCAACAAGGTCAAGCCATGACTTCCTTGAACCTGAAGGATGCATATCTGCCTTGTCACATCCAATGGGTTGTGGACCCACTGAGCTACTCCACCAGTGAGAGTAGCATCTGGCAGCAGATAACAGGACACAGGCAAGTGGCAGGTAGCTGGTCACAGACAGGTGGCAAGTAGCGGGTCACAGGATGCAGGATGGTGCCGGATTACAGGATGCAGGCTGGTCCTGGATTACTGGATGCAGTCTTGTACCTAGATACAGGCTGATAGCAATAGCAGACAGAATACAAGCAGGTAACGGAGAACTGGATAAAGGCTGATAACTGGAAGCAATAGCAGACAGGATTAGATGCATACAGGAACCTTCGCAGGATAATACTAAGTATTTCCAACATTGCCCAGGCAGGTTGTGTCCAGTGAAGCAGACTTGTATACCTTGTGATTGACTGGGATAGACTGGGGATGGATTTCGCTGCGCACTCTTGCCCTATAGGATGCAGGAAGTGAGCGCGTGACCCCCATATAGTCAGACCTAGCAACACAAGGAAGTGCATGGCAGTGTGGAGATCCAGGAACAATATGTAGCAAAGTTAACCTGGCTGTTGTGCTTGCTGGGAGCGGTAGTATGCCAACGAGCATAGAGCGCCGGCGTTACATGCATGTTCCTACAGCTCCTTCTTTATTCATCATCAAGGGACTGTCAGACATTTTCAGTTTTGTGCCATGCTTTTTGGTCTCTCCCCAGCACCAAGAATCTTCACAAAAATTGTGGTAGTGATTGTCGCCTACCTTCGCCTTCACTTCAATTTAAACTTTTCCTTATCTAGACGACTGGCTGATTGTTGAAATCCACATCCAGACTTTTACAGAAACACCTGTTTACAACTGTCCAGTTGGTTCAAGATCTGGGATTCGTCATATATTGGGAGAAATCTCATCTGGTGCCTTCACAAACAAAATTGTTCCTAGGTTTTCATATAGATTCAAGAAACTTAATGTTATTTTTAACCAAAGGAAAGGTGACTGCAATTCAAGAAGAGGTCCATCATCTGATAAAATCTGCATGTATGATGGTACACAGGATTATGACATCCCTGGGACACCTTACTGCAGTTCTAGATGCAGTTCCTTGGGCCAAGACATATGTAAGAAAGCTTTAACAGGCTATGTTAGCAGCTTGGGATCGAAACCCAGACAAACTACATATGAAAGTTTATCTCAGACCACAGACGAAAAAGGATCTGGAATGATGGCTGAAGGGCTCAAACTTGTGCAGAGGATTCAACTTTCAATACAAGAATTCTGTAGTCATTACTAAAGATGCCTCGGCAGAGGGCTGGGGAGCCCATCTCTTGAATACCTGGGTCCAAGGAAGTTGAGACGCCAAAGAGAGATCCCGTCCTTCAAACTTTCTGGAATTAAGAGACATTCGTCTTGCTCTGCTACATTTCAAAGATCCGATTACAGGGAGAGTAGTGCTCATACAGTCGGACAATCTTCTTTCAGTTTATTATGTCAACAAGCAAGGGGGCACGAGAAGCAGGACTCTTTCAGCAGAGTCAAACAACGATTCTTTCCTCAGAATGGGAGCTAAATCAGAGGTACTTCGAGTGGATCGTTAACAAGTGGGGAGTTCCAAAAATAGATCTAATGGCAACCTGGCCCAACCAGAAGCTGCAGAACTTCTCTTCCCTGAATCGAGTGGATCGTCCCTCAATAATAGATGCCTTCTCAATCACCTGGATGGAGAAATTCCTTTACAGCTTTCCCGCAGTACCCATGATCAGGGGCGTAACTAGGAAAGACTGTGCCACATAGCAAACTCTTGACCGGGCCCCTCCCCGGGTGCCACAAGCAGCCCCCCTTATAAATAGTGCCCCCTGTAGAAAGTGCCATAAAGCCCCCTGTAGACAGTGCTATATAGCCCCGCCTATAGACAGTGTCACACCCCATTTTTAGATAGCGCCCCCATCTCCCCCTTGTAGATATCACCATAAAGCCCCCACTGTATATAGCGCTATACAGCTCCCACTGTATATAGTGCCACACAGCCCCCCTTAGTAGAAAGTGCAGCACAGCCCCCCTTAGTAGATAGTCCCACACACAGACCCCTGTAGATAGAGCCACAGCCCTCCCCCTTGTAAATAGTGCCATACAATTCCCCATGTGTATAGTGCCACACAGCTCCCCCTTGTGTATAGTGCCACACAGCTCCCCCTTGTGTATAGTGCCACAAGGCAATCGTGCATCCAAGAAAGTTGTATCAGTCAGGGAGATGCCACTGAAACATGGAAAGGTGGGTTTGGAGGCAGGACTATGTGACTCTTCAGGATAGCGGCACCGCCCCATGACCCTCTGAGTAATTCGCATATACTGTGCGTCGTTTTAAAAGTGGATTTTAAGGATTTTGCTGCATCTGACAAAAACATACAAGGGAGTGTTTGGAAATATTCACAGGTCATGTATTATCGCATGGTGGCGGTTCAAGGGGTTAAAACTACCAGACAGGTTCCCATGAAATATACAATGGATTGAGAACAATTCCATCTGTCCTGCAATCATGTTATTATAAATATATCCTATATAATTACAGATCCAGAACCAAGCTCTGACATATATACAGTACCACAACTAAGCTCAGTACATAAATACAGCACCAGAACAAAGCTCAGTACATATATACAGCACCAGAACAAAGCTCAGTACATATATACAGCACCAGAACAAAGCTCAGTACACATATACAGCACTAGAACAAAGTTCTGACATATATACAGCACGAGAACCAACCTCCGTACATAAATACAGCACTAGAACCAACCTCAGTGTCACGGAGCGGGTTAGTGGACTCACTAGGACGTACCGCCGTAGCGGGGAGGCAGCTGGCCAAACAGGACACCCCAGAAATACAATGTCCCGCACAAGGGTACCTGAATAGTCCAGACGGTGACCGAAGCTCTGGCACAGATGGAGATGGTTGCAGCAGACAGCGCCAAATGTGGCCGATGACACAGGAGCCGCAAGTTGCGCCAGACGTGGCGGATTCCTCCGAACGTGGCAGATGACACAGGACGTGGCGGATTCCTCTGGACGTGGCGGATGACACAGGACGTGGCAGATGACACAGGACGTGGCACGACTTGATACTAAGGCAAAGCACGGGAAACAGGAACGGGGAACAAGGCACGGGTAACAACAGGAACGGGAAACACTAAGGGACCATTTGCAAGACAGACTGGGAAAACTAACAACGCTCAGGCAAGGATTAGAAGGCCAGGAGCCTTCTTATAGACCAGGAAATCGTGGCAGTTGATAATGACTATTTCCTATTTGCGCGCGCTGGCCCTTTAAGGCTGGGCGCGAGCGTGCGCGCGCACCCTACTGGACACAGCCGAACGGAGCGGAAGTGAGCGCTGGCGTCTCCTAGGAGGGAGACGGGGACCAGCGCTCACAGGTCCATGGCTGCGGGCGTCGGGAGGTGAGTGAACCCGACGGCCCGCGGCCATGGACGCTACACTCAGTACATAAATACAGCACCAGAACAAAGCTCAGTACATACATACAGTACCACAACAAAGATCAGTACATAAATACAGCACTAGAACCAAGCGCATACATCTATACAGCACCAGAACAAAGCCCATACATATATACAGCACCAGAACCAACCACCGTACATAAATACAGCACCAGAGCCAACCTCAGTACATATATACTTCCCCAGAACCAAACTCATTACATATATACAACACCAAAACCAATATCATACGTATATACAGCACAAAAACCAAGCTCGGTACTTACATACAACATCAGAACCAAGATCAGTACATATATACAACACCTATTAAATATAAAACACTGTTAAGTTTCATGAACATAGCACAGTGTTTTTTCAGATATGCATACGGGATCAGCATTAATATTGGGCACAACAATAGTTTGAATCCCAGGTACACACCAGAGTCAGAGATTGACACACCGGAAACTCCCAGTGCTGGGTATAACACAATGCTATCGTTCCCTATGCAAAAAATCCCTTAATCAAAAAGACCCTACGCGTTTCAAATACTTATCCTCAGGGGTCTGTGTCTTGGTCACTCTGGCCCGATTGCCAGCGATATATATTTTCAGCAGCAGATATTCTGCTGTACATCACGGAAGGATGCTCGCATTGATGTCCGCGGCATACTTCGTAACGGGGCTATGAGTTGCTTTAAACACCTAGCTCCACCCCCTGTTCTCGGCAGCGCTAACCGACCCAGCCAATCACATGCGTCCCCCGAATTCGTGACGCCTGTCCATGTGACTCCCGGCCGTCAGCTGACAACCCGGAACCATCATCGACCGCATCAAGAAGAACACGCAGGCGCAGTGGAAGCCACGGACGTATCGCCCATGCTGCCAGAACCAGCGATAAAGGAGGGAGTATAACGATATGGGATATAGGATATTGGTTTTACGGATCAGTTCCAAACCGCAAAAAGACTGCCTTTAAAACCAACTCTTCCAATGTAAGTACATATTGAAAGGATAAGTACGATGTCCCTCATATTGTAAAGTATTGATTACACACAAGATGACTCACTGGCCATATCAATTCTCTTGAAAGCCACCTTTCGAAGAAAAACAGACATATGGACTTGGCTGCCCGATAATGGATGATATAACTGTATGTTCATATAAAGCACGTATAGTTTGTCTGTTCATTTAAACCCGCTGGTTGTGTACATGCCAATCTGTAAATCCATTGGGCTTCTTTGCGTAGAATGAAATTGTCCCAATCGCCTCCCCGTTTGGGAGGTCTTATAAGTTTAATTGCTTGAAACTTTAAACATTCTGCATGACCCTGGTGTTTGGCGTGTACATGTTTGGATATCGGAGTATCCCTTGTATGGACAATATCTCCGACATGCTCCCTTATCCGGCGTCGAAATTGTCGCATCGTTTTGCCCACATAGTTTAAGGGGCATGGGCATGTAATTAGGTAAACCACCCCTGCTGTTTTGCAATTAACAAAATCACGAATGTCGTACTCCTCTTTTGTGACGACACTCCTGAACTTGTTTCCCCTTAAGATGAAGTCACAAGCCTTGCAGCTACCGCATCTATATTTGCCTGGTATTTGTCTATCCAGCCATGTGCCCTTCGATGTGATAGGCTCAAAACAGCTGTGCATAACTCTATCCCTAATGTTTTTTCCTCTCCTAAACGTGACTGAAGGCCATGATGTGATCTGATCTGCTAAGTCTGTGTCCGTGCTAAGGTTACGCCAGTACCTTTTGAGGATTTGCATAATTTCGCCCTGTTTAGAGTCATAAGTGCCAATGAGTCTCGTAACTTTTTCTACTTTACGTTTTTTGGGGACAAGAAGACTCTGCCTATCCGAATCTCTCGCTCCCTCGTAGGCCTTCCTAACTACTCCCATGGGAAAACCCCTATCCTTCAATCTATTTTTGAGCTCCTTTGCTTGTCTCTCGAAATCATCCATGGAGCTACAATTACGGCGTATTCTCATGAACTGGCCTTTGGGAATACCACGTTTAAGGGGATAGGGATGGCAGCTGTTCCATTGTAGGAAACTGTTGGTAGCTGTTTCCTTCCGGTGTACTTTTGTACTAATTGTGCCCTCCATTGTTTTTGTGATTTTCAGATCTAGAAACGATAGTTCTTGGTCACTAATTTCGCTGGTGAACCTCAGCCCTAGATCATTTTTGTTAAGGGCTGCTACAAAACTATTGAACTCCTCAACTGTTGAGATCCAGAACAACAGCACGTCATCAATATATCTTATCCATATTCCTATTGATGAGGTCCATTTGGCAAACTTGTCCCCAAAGACAATTGTCTCTTCCCACCAGCCAAGAAATAAATTTGCATAGATGGGAGCAGTGGGACTCCCCATAGCTGTACCGCATTTCTGGTGAAAGATCGTGTCTTCGAAGATAAATATATTTTTTTCCAACACAAAATGTAATAACCAATTGGTATTACAGTTATGGGCCACAAACTGAGTACCTCTGGATCTAAGGAAGTACTCTACCGCTTCACAACCAAGTTTATGTGGAATAGACGAGTACAATGCCTCTACATCCAAACTAGCCAATAGTGTGTTATGCTCCAAAGTAATACCTTCAATTTGTTTCAGAACATCCATGGTGTCACGTACATATGATGTGAGACCCAGTACAAACGGACGCAACACCTGATCTATATATGTACTCACATTCTGTGTTAAATTGTTGATGCCTGAAACAATCGGTCTGCCACGTAAGGGGGATACCCTTTGTGGATTTTGGGCAGGCTATAGAAACATGCCATGATGGGAAACTGTGGATACAAAAAACCAAACTCACTAGCACTGATCAGGGATCTGCTCTTGGCATCACTCAGAATGCCCAAAAGCTCCTTTTTGAACCGTGCTGTGGGATTGTCTTTTAAAATGGTGTAACAGTCAGGATTGAGTAAAATGTCCTCACACATTTTCTTGTAGTCTTCCCTGCTCATAACTACGATGTTACCACCTTTGTCAGATGCTTTTAAAACAATATTTTGTTTTTTCTCCAAGGTGGTCAGAGCTAACCGTTCAGACCAAGACAAATTGTTGTCAATACCCCTCATATCCTGACTCAAACATTGTATCTCGTCTCCCACCATGTCTACAAATAAATCCACATTGGTGAAGTTTCCTATTGGTGGCAGTTTTCTACTCTTCATTTTGAGATTGGTGAAAGGGCCTAAACCTGGGGTTCTATCAGATTCCTCAAATAACCCCTCCAAGGCCTCAAGGCCTTCCAAATCCGATTCTTCCAACCCCATTTCTATAAAAAAATTTCTGTTATGATGTTTGAACATTTTTATCCATTTTAGCTTTCGAGCGAACAAATTCAAGTCTTTTATCCAAGTGAATGAATCAATCTTCACCGTGGGGACAAATGAAAGTCCTTTCTCTTGTAACATGGTCTCAGAAGCGCTCAGATTGTATTCAGACAGGTTAATGATTTGTAGCCTATCTGTACCTTTTCCCCTTACTAATCCTTTTTGTCCCCTCAACATGTAGCGGGAAATGGGGGGATTGTTGGATAAAAAATTACTCCCAGTGTTGGATGAAGCTCTTGCCTGGCCTCTATTCCTACCTCTGGCCCCTCCCCTAAATTTCTGTCTCCCACCACCAGTTCCAAAGATGATTTACCCCTGTTTTTAGTGAGTTACAAATAAAAGGTATTTTTTACTCTATTGTCACTTCAGTGAATTTACTGAAATTCCTATATTGTGGGAGCACAATTATATATATCTATCCAATTAATACAGTGAATTTCATATTATATATATATACAACACCAGAACAAATACAGCTCAATTTAGGGCAACCCTTGCCGTATATGTTTGTACGGCGTAAAACTACAGCTCCCAGCATGGCCCGAACAATGGTGAGGATATGCTGGGAGATGCTGTTTCACAAAAAAATCATACTACCATCATCTTGCTGCAGATCATACAGTGACTACATAACTGATTATAGGCAGAATAAGCATTTACATTAAGTGACTCACCGGGGATGTCTCAGATTCTAGTTCTTCTCCCTCCGGTCCAGACATCTATGATGGATTTCTACCGGCCATCACCCATTTCTGCAGTTTTCCGCTCAGATATCTTCAGCTTCTCCCTTTTAAAACATTTCTGCACCTATAAACGAAGTTAAAATTCTTAACACCTCTAAATATAATAAAGCGACATACACTGCACCTCTAACTATAATAGCACCATACACTGTGTCCCTGATTATAATAGTACCATACACTGTCACACACACCCTGTGCCCCCTGTAGATAGTGCCCCCATAGCCTCCTGTAGATATTGGCCCCCATAGAGCCACTGTGGATAGTGACCTACATAGAAGCCCCTGTAGATAGTGTCTCACATACAGCCCTCTGTAGATAGTGCCCACATATGGACTCCAGAGCTGCAAGGCAATAGCACTAACCACTGATCCACCGTGCTGCCCCACATATAGCTTCCCTTATAGCTAGTGCTCCACGTATAGCCCACCTCTGTATATAGTCTCACATATAGCTCCCCCTGTATAGTGTCCCACATATTGTCCACACCTGTAGACAGTGCCCTACATATAGCCACCCTGTAGCTAGTTCCCCACAGGTAACCCACCCCTGTATATATACATATAGACCCCCCTGTAGATAGTGTCCGACATCACCACATATAGACCCCCCTGTATATAGTGGCCCACATATAGACCAGCCCTGTATATAGTGGCCCACATCCCCACATATAGACCCCCTGTATATAGTGGCCCACATCCCCACATATAGACCCCCCCTGTAGATTGTTCCCCACATGCCCACATACAGACCACCCCTGTAGCTGGTGAACCACATCCCCACATATAGACCCCCTCTGTATATGGTGGCCCACATATAGACGACATCCCTGTAGATAAAGCCCCCACTATAGATAATGGCACTCAGTTTTATGAAGAAAAAAAAACAAAAAACTTTACATACTCACATGATCCCATTCCCACGCTGTCCACTGGCAATGCAGATCTGCTCTCTTCTGAGCAGGTCTGCTGGAGCTGAACGACGCGTCGTTCAATGACGCTGATTGGCGGGGCAGAATGACTTGCCCTGTTAATCAGCGCCTTTCAAGCACGGAAGTGGCGCGATGACATCATCGCGCCGCTAGCCAATCAGCGTCATTGTAAGGCGCTGAATGGTCGGAACATGCCCGGCCATTCATCGCTAATGCATGTATATGGCTGTCGCTAGCACTGAGGCCCCCTCCAGTGCTAGCGGCGCCACCGGACATATGGGGGGGGGGTCCTTGTCGGCTGACGGCATGGACCCCCACGAGCCGCGGGCCCGGTCGCAGCCGCTACGGGTGCTACCGCGGTAGTTACGCCACTGCCCATGATACAGAAAGTGTTACAGAAGATCATGGTGGATCGCCCCAGTATAATTCTAATAGCCTCATTCTGGTCTCGCAGTGCTTGATTCCCTCTGTTGCTGCAGCTCTCAAAGGGGGAGTTCTGGAAACTACTACTCATCCAGACCTCCTATTCCAGAAAGGCCTCTATCATCCAGCCTTCGCGAAACTCCATTTTACGGCTTCGCTCTTGAAAGAACCCGATTAATGGAAAAAGGCTTTTTCAAATTCTGTCATATCTACTCCGTTGTCTGCTAGAAAACAAACTACAAACAAGACTTATGAGAGAATATTGAAGAAGTTTTCAGAATGGATGACGGAATCCAGTTTTTTTTTTACTATTGACGTCCCTTGCATTTTGCAATTTCTACAGGATGTGTTTCAAAAAATTAATACTTTAAAAGTTCATATTACTGAAATCAACTGTATGACTAAAGGCAAGTTCTCTCATCACCCCGTAATATCAAGATTTTTCAAGGCCTTAAAGAATCTTAGACCAGAGATTAGGGCTCCGATTCCTGTCTGGGAACTGTCTCTTTTACTAAAGAGTCTTAAAAAAATCTCCATTTGAACCTTTGATGGACCTTAAAGAGGCTCTGTCACCAGATTTTGCAACCCCTATCTGCTATTGCAGCAGATAGGCGCTGCAATGTAGATTACAGTAACGTTTTTATTTTTTTTTAAACGAGCATTTTTGGCCAAGTTATGACCATTTTTGTATTTATGCAAATGAGGCTTGCAAAAGTACAACTGGGCGTGTTGAAAAGTAAAAGTACAACTGGGCGTGTATTATGTGCGTACATCGGGGCGTTTTTACTTCTTTTACTAGCTGGGCGTTCTGACGAGAAGTATCATCCACTTCTCTTCAGAACGCCCAGCTTCTGGCAGATCACGCTGTGACGTCACTTCCCCAGGTCCTGCATCGTGTCAGACGAGCGAGGACACATCGGCACCAGAGGCTACAGTTGATTCTGCAGCAGCATCAGCGTTTGCAGGTAAGTAGCTACATCGACTTACCTGCAAACGCCGATGCTGCTGCAGAATCATCTGTAGCCTCTGGTGCCGATGTGTCCTCGCTCGTCTGACACGATGCAGGACCTGGGGAAGTGACGTCACAGCGTGATCTGCCAGAAGCTGGGCGTTCTAAAGAGAAGTGGATGATACTTCTCGTCAGAACGCCCAGCTAGTAAAAGAAGTAAAAACGCTCCGATGTACGCACATAATACACGCCCAGTTGTACTTTTACTTTTCAACACGCCCAGTTGTACTTTTGCAAGCCTCATTTGCATAAATACAAAAATGGTCATAACTTGGCCAAAAATGCTCGTTTTTAAAAAAATAACAACGTTACTGTAATCTACATTGCAGCGCCTATCTGCTGCAATAGCAGATAGGGGTTGCAAAATCTGGTGACAGAGCCTCTTTAAATGGCTTTCTTGTAAAGTTTTCTTTCTTACCGCTATAACTTCAGCCAAGAGACTGTCCTGAGGACAAAGCTTGGATCTCACCCAGACTTACCTAGGTTCCTTCCAGATGGAGTACTACTTAGAACCTTACCATCATTCATACCTAAAGTGCCATCAACATTGAACATCAATAGAGAAGCCTTTCTTTGTCTTTTTTTCCTGAGACATCTGATGATGAACAACAGCTTTTACATACCTTCGGCGTTAAAAGGGTAATTCAAATCATCTTGCAGAGCATTGATCCCCTGACTCAAATAAGTCGAGTCGTGTACCCCCCTTTATTTCCCTTTTATAAAGCAGACACTGAAACAGAGTTGGAATTTAATGGCCACATCAGCCGTTCATTATTATCATAAATAACCATAACTTTTAAATAACCATATAACATAACTTTTTGAATTCCCCTCCGAGGAATTCAACATCACATACTTAACCATATGACCCTCTCCGGGTCAACAAAAGAATGACAGGGGCAAGTCATTGAAGCCACCAATAATTTTGTATTTACAGGCCATCTGCCCACCAATACCTTACCCCCAGCCGTAACCCGGCTCGGGGGCACCGATTACCTTTTTGCAGATGACCTCCACTATATATGTCACAGCCTTCAAAAGGGGTAACACCCTAAGAAGCCGATTTCCAACAAAATTGGGGGGTGCATCCCGTGATGCATTCCCCCACCACATTTTTTGACCTACTTCAAGGACTCCCCCCCGCCAAAGCGACATAGGCCTTGACCACCTCAAGCCTGTGAGCTCCTCCACACGCCCACCGCTCTCTCAATCCCTTCAGACAGGGCCAGACTCCACATATCAATTCCCACATCATTCAAGTGCACTCCATCTTCCCTCCAATAATTGCCTGTCCCAGCCTCCAAATCCCAATGCCGCACAGCAACCCCCCCCACTCTGTGCCACAAAAACCAGATATGGCCCTGTTGGCCTTAATACGAGCCTTATTGACCTTATCCACGGAGCGAGCCTTCTTTTTCTCGGGACGATCTCCGACCATACGGTCACCAATTGGGGATGTGATGACCACAAGCACAACAGGTCATGTTTGACGTCCCGCACTAGTTCCCGAAAAGGGCGTAAGCCCAGATCATTCCCTCCCACATGCAAAACCAACACCCCCGGTACCCTGTCCAACAGTACAAAGGTGTTAAACTCCTGTAACACCATGCCCCAGGTCATACCATGGAAACCCATCCATCTTAAAATCGCTGTGTCCCGCGGAATCCTGAGCTGTCTGCCGTCGGGCCGTACATCCGCCCGTATGGCACCCCAGTACACGTACGAATGCCCCATGATCCACACCAAACACGGAGGAGGGCCTGCAAAACAAAGGAAAACATACTCGCACACCATTCACCCATGCACACAACACCACATCACAGGCGGGAACGCACACACCCAGATCAGTAATGCAGAAATACACAAATTACAGCATATGAGAGCGAACATACGAGCGAAAGCGCGCTGACTCCCAGCGCCCGATACGCTGCACCCCGGCGGCGTCCAAACCCCACCTTACAGCTTCCGTAGCCGCTCCTATCCGAAAGGAATGAGACGAGTACTGTTCCGCCCGCACCTGACACGCCACCAAACACTTTCTAAACACTGCCACAAACTGAAAACGCGACAGGAAAGTACCGTCCGAATGCCGAAGTAACGGGGAATCCGAAATAACTGCGCTCGCCAAGAACTCCCTGAGGCAGGAAACCGGACATACCGCCTTCCCTGGCAAAGCGAACAACACCAACCTCCTTCCCCTACCTAATTGATCAGTTTTGGAATAACGAAGCACTATCTCCACTCTATCCTCATACACATCCACATCATCCTGCCTCACACCTCCCGGCATAGACGTACTAGGGGACACCAGCTCCCCCACCCGGAAAGCCCCAAAAAAGGCTAAGGAAAAAGCCAAACGAAACAGCTTACTCTCAGAAGGTGATCTACACACCTGCCACACCACCTCGCCCAACTCACAAAGAAACTGAAATGATACTGGACGCCTCCTGTCCCTTACCACCACACCCTTTCTCAAACCCCGAAAATGCTTGGCTCACCAAGAAATGCTTTGTGACGTCCACCAATCCCCGGAGCTTCAAACCAAAAGCAATGGCCGCCACAAAGCGATTGACCTTGGCAACCGTGCAACCCGCATAAAAAGCCTCCCCCAGCCAAAACAGCAACGCCAGTATCCTGTCATTGTCAAACACCACATCCCCCAGTGACCTAATCCACTCTTGCCACTGGCGCAATCCAGCGGAATATGCTGTCCACGTCGATCTGGCTAGGGATCGTTCAATCAAGGCACCGGCAGCCCATACACCAGCTCCCAAAGATGACTGGGAAAGTCCATCCCAGTCAAGTCCGCGTCCGGCACCAGCTGACGAAAACGACCCCACTGTGAGCGAGAAAGTGCGTCAGCGATACAATTTTCCACCCCCGGTACATGCACCGCCACTACCCACGCATTTAACTGCAGACAAGTAAGCACCAACTTTCTTAACAAGCGAATAACCGGAGGAGACGACGCTGACACATTGTTTATTGCCATAACAACCCCCATATTGTCGCAATGAAAGCAAACTTTTTTGTCCCGGAACCTATCCCCCCAAATGGTGACTGCCACCACGATAGGAAATAGTTAGAGCAGGGCCAAGTTGCGCGTCAAACCCCCCTCCACCCACGAGGCCGGCCACGTGCCCGCGCACCACTGACCTCCAAAGAACGCTCCGAAACCCACCGCCCCCGACGCAACAGTGAACAACTACATATCGAAACTATCCAACGCCTGAGACATCCATAAGGAGCGCCCATTGTAGGTAGCCAGGAAATGAAGCCATACTTGCAAATCCTCTCGGTGATCAGCAACCAACCTGATAAAATGATGCGGCTCCTTAACCCCTGCCGTCGCAGCTGACAGCCGACGGCAAAACACCCTACCCATCGGCATGATGCGGCAGGCAAAATTTAACTTCCCCAACAGCGACTGCAACTCCCGTAACGTGATCTTTTTAAGACGACACGCTCTGTCCACCTCCAACCGCAAAGCCACCAGCTTATCCTCCGGCAATCTACACTCCATTTCCACCGAATCTATAGCAATCCCCAAAAAACAAATGGATGACGTCGGACCTTCCGTCTTATCAGCCGCCAGAGGGACCCCAAATTCTCGGGACACCCACGTAAACCGTCTCCAGCAAGTTCGCACACATTCCCGAACCCGCCGGACCGACACACAAAAAGTCGTCAAGATAATGTATAATCGAATCCACTCCCGCAACACTCCTAACAACCCACTCTAAAAAGGAGCTAAAAACCTCGAAATACGCACACGACACAGAACAGCCCATTGGCAGGCAACGATCAACAAAATATCCCCCGTTCCAGTAACACCCCAAAAGCCGCTGGCTGTCAGGATGCACCGGCAGCAAACGAAAAGCTGCCTCGATGTCCGTAGCCGCGCACCAGCTCAACCGCCGCATCAAATGACGTATAAACGACCGAACGCAAGTCAGGATCTATCCCATCGTTAACCGACAACCCTTTTGGAAAAGACAAGTGGTGTATCAGACGGAACTTGTTCGGTTCCCGTTTTGGCACCACGCCCAAGGGTGACCCCACCAAATCCGGCACCGGAACCGACGTGAAAGGGCCCGCCATTCTGCCCAGCTCCACCTCTTTCTTAAGCTTTTCTGATACTACCCCTGCATGCTGATAAGCCGACCGCAAGTTGCGCTGCGTAAAAGGGACCGCGTGAGGCGGCGGCGGAATAATAAAACCCGAACTAAAACCTGAACTAAGCAGCAACGCACCTTCCTTGTCGGGGTATCTACTTAGATAGCGGGCCATCTTTCTGACCATCACTGGCGTCACCCCCATGACCAGAGGACCCACTTTCTCCCCCTTGTCGGCGCCCTTTTTTAAAGCATTTTGCCGCCCCATGGGACTGACCGCTACAGTGGGAACAGACATGCTTAAACTTACATGTGGCTCTGAATTTACATTGGCCTTCATTGAATTGCCAACATGTTCCAAGCTTGGAGCCCGACGCCTGCCCTGCCTGAGCACAGGTTCCCGCCCCGCTCCCGGGAAAGGACTGACCCTGCTTTTACAACGCAGTTACCTTCAACCACAAGGCTATGTCCTTGTGGTCCCACCGGATGTTTGGCCGCCCTGCCTTTCGCTGACGAAATTGTTCGTCGTACCGGAGCCACGCCAGACCCCCATAAACCCTATGAGCCTCCCCTACCGCGTCTAAGTAGCAAAACAGCGCCGAGCAATTGTCCAGCGCCTTCTCTCCAATAACACTCGCCAATATCGCGAAAGCCTGCAACCAATTGACTAATGTTTTCGGGATTAACCTATACCGTCTCTTCTCCTCCTCATCCTTCTTAGTTTCGTCGCGCTTAACCTTTTCCAAATTAAACTTTTCCAAAGGCAGAAGGGAAAAAATTTCAACGTACTCGTCTTTCCAAATACGCTCTCTAACCTTCTGTTTCAAATGGGCTCCCAACGGGCCCTCGTAACACACATAAACCTCACCCCGTGCACGATCATCTAAACGCACCCTATCCACCTCCTTCGGCGACTCCGTCTGCACCGAGACCGCTACCGCATCCCCCACCTGCCCAGGTGATATAACTCCCGTACCCAGGATTGGGGCGCTAGTATGTTGACCCGTCCAAACCGCAACCGGGGACGCAACCGCCTGCCCGGGGGACGTGGCCCCCCCTAACTGCCCCACTAACTCTTTTAAGCAACCCACTAAGTCTGCCAGATTATCCCTATCCCCACGCGCTTGCGATGCAGGAACCCCAGAACATCCTGCCCCAACTACATCCGCCCCGACACCCGAAATTAATAACGCAGGAAAAGGTAACGTAGGGGTCAACTCACCAGGCTGCCCAGGGGCTGTGTACCCGTCAGCCGGACCCGCATGTCCACGTGCAGAGGCCCGCTGCTCACCATCATCTAATGCTCCGGTCCCGCTGTGGCGTTGTCCGCATTGACAATGTGCACAGGGAATTCCAGCTCCTGGAAGGGACTTGAGGAAGGGACATCGCATCATCCCGGCGGCACTCGACTCCTCTCTGCTGTGCTGAAGCACCGGCCCCCTGGTGCCCGTTGTCTGGCACGCACACCACTGACCGCAGACGTCGATCACCGACACCCTCGCCGACTGTCATCTCCTCGTCTGATCCAGCCGGCCCTCTGGCTGGAACCTCGCCATGCAGGGCCGCCGATAAACTTCCACCCCGTCTGGATGAAGGAGGAGGGGTGGCCGGAAGTGAAGGCCTCCATCTTGTGGACGTCGCCGCCCAGGACCGGCCTGCGGAGCAGCAGGCGTCTGCACCGCAGCCCGGCCAGAAGGGTCCACAGAGGGGCTCCTCCTGCAGCGCCGTGCCCGCGGGATCACCTCCGGACTCAGCCGAGCCGGAGGTCGCGAGCGCCTTGTGGTGCGCTTCGCTCCGGAAGTGCCGGCTGCATCCGGCGTCGTCGGTGAGACAGGCTCTCCTCGCCCGCTCCCTGTCCCCCGCGAGCGATGCGTTCTCACCTCCGGCAGCTCCTGCATCGAAGGAGCTGATGCTGCGGGGGAGCGCTCCCGGCCTGCGCCCAGAGCCTCCGATGAGTCCCGGACATCAGCTGACGCCGGGCCCGCGATCAGCGCCGCAATCTCCCGCTGCAGCCAACCCGGCTCCCTGGAAGCAGCCGCGGCCAGCAGCTGCTGCAGCACCTCAGCATCAGACGCCATAGAAGCAGAGGAGGGGAAGGACCTGTTCCTGCTTCAGCGTCCTGGCGAAGAGAGGGAGAGAAAGCACAGGAAAAGGTACATCCCCTTACTTCCCCCCACCCCTTTTCTTACTAGCCCTCCTACTAGCTTATCCCAAACCCCCATAGGCCAAACCAACTCGTTACCCCTCCCATCTATTTCAGTCATGGAGGCCTCCCCTTATTCTGTTCTTTTGTCTGCAGTACGGCCTCTTCTTTAGAGCTACAGAAAACCTGTTTGTGCACTTTGCAGGCCCTAGAAAGGGCCAGAAGGCCTCAAAAGATTGGCGAGATGGCTAAAATCAGCTATCTAAAAAGCATACAAGCTTGAAGGTTCCTCTTCTCCATTTCCTATCAAAGCTCATTCGACACGTTCTACAGCTACTTCATGGGCATAGAATGCTCAAGTGTCCTGACTGACATCTGCAATGCTGCTTCATAGTCCTCTTTTTCCACCTTCTTAAGGCACTACAGGCTTGACATCAATGCAAAGAGTTCAGCCTTTGGCACTGGCGTTCTAAGTGGAGCTATAAATTCGTAATACCCCCCGCCCCCTTTTTATTTGGCTACTTAGATCCTTTTGGTGCTGCCGAGGACGAAATAGGAAAGTGAAAATTGTAGTTACCTGGAATTTTGCTTTGCTTGGGGATAGAACAGAATACCCTCCCAATTAAATTATTTTGTTGCAGTAATTCGTGTCTATTTAATTCACAGTAATTGTAAGGAGGGAGGTGCTCTTACAGCCTGGTCAGTTAATTATGCTAATTTTTGTTTTATTGTATCTAGGTGGGCTGGACCTAGGATGGAGTTAAAGTGAGGTTTAACCCTTCAGTGCTGCCTTCGGACTCAAGTCAAGCAAAATTCCAGGTAACCACAATTTTCACTTTCCTTGAGTCCAAAGGCAGCACAATATCCCACTCAATAAATATTACTTTGCATTCTTTTCGGCTCTTTTATTTCGCAATGCTACTCCTGTGTGTTTACATCTTATACTGTGGTGTGCATTCTGATTGGTTGCTATGATTAATTGTTTACATTTACTTACTAGGTGGGCGTGTTCTAGGGCTAAATCCTTTAAGGCCAACTTACCCTTCTGTGCGGCCTGAGAGACAAATTTTATCTTTGATCCTAAACACATGACTAGTCAATCTACCAAAGTATGTCTGAAGAAGTAGACATTTTGCATTATAGAATAGCCGATTCAATGTTGAAACCTTAAAGAAATTGCTAAAAATAAAAAGGATCTGCTGTGTTTTCCAGAAGCAACAACATCATGTCATGGGGGAGGGCTTTATGGCGTTATCTACAGGGGGCTGTATAGCGTTCCCTACAGGGGAGGGCTGTATAGCGTTATCTACAGGGGGCGGGCTGTATGGCATTATCTACAGGGGAGGGCTGTATAGCGTTATCTACAGGGGGAGGGCTGTATGACGTTATCTACAGGGGGTGGGCTGTATGACGTTATCTACAGGGGGAGGGCTGTATGACGTTATCTACAGGGGGCTGTATGGTGCTATCTATAGGGGGCGCTGTGTGGCGGAATCTGTAGGGAGGCACTATTTACAAGGGGGTCTTGAATGATACCCAGGGGAGGGGCGGCCCCAGTCGAAAGTTTGCTATGGGGCCCAGTCTTTCCTAGTTACGCCCCTGGTTGCAGTGCTCAATATTCAGGTCGAAGAGGAGGAACCTTGTTTTCATAGAGAGAGCTACTGTGGAGAGCTGCTGTTGAAACAATATCCACGGGTGTTTGGGCCTGAGTCTGTGGTGCTGGAGCCAGTTGTGGGTGACGGGCAGGAGCCTCCTTTGGTTGGCATTATGTGGCACTATTAGGGTATGTTCACACGCAGTAACCAAAAACTTCTGAAAATACGGAGCTGTTTTCAGGCGAAAACAGCTCCTGATTTTCAGACGTTTTTGTAGCAACTCGCGTTTTTCGCAGGAACTCACGTTTTTCGCTGCGTATTTTACGGCCGTTATTGGAGCTGTTTTTCAATGGAGTCAATGAAATACGGCTCCAAAAACGTCCCAAGAAGTGACATGCACTTCTTTTTCGCAGGCGTTTTTTACCCGCTGTATTTTGACAGCGACGCGTAAAATTACACCTCGTGGGAACAGAACACCGTAAAACCCATTGCAAGCAATGGGCAGATGTTTGTAGGCGTATTAGGGGAGTTTTTTCAGGCATAATTTGAGGCGTAAAACACCCGAATTACGTCTGAAAACGCTGCCTGTGAACATACCCTTACTATTTGCTTGGTAGGGTTATTTTGATGGGTACTATTACTATTGGGGTGCTGTCTGCTTGGCACCATTGTTGTTGGCGGCACTGTATGGCACTAATTACTGTCAGGGGAACTATCTGTACTCAATTATTTTCTGGGGTGCTGTTTGTGGTAGTAATTACAGTCAGGGGCACTGTTTGTTCACAATTATTTTGGGGGGCACTGTGTGTGCCACTATTATTTTTGGGGCACTATATGTATGGCAATATTTTTTTGGGGGTGAATATAGTTATGTCACTACTATCTCTGCAATACTAGATTTGGGGGGCAATGCGTAATGATGTCTGGAAACGCTGCAAAGAGGAGTCATGGCTGGTAGAACCTTACATGTTACAACAGTAGATCTCCATCTCTGTAAGGTTACCTACCCCTGCTTTACCAGCAGCAGTCAACTCACCCTCTAACAGTTTAACCCTTTATGAGCGGCTGTCTCCTCTCACAAATTAAACTGTAATCGCCTCCTCCTCCTTTACGAGATTAAAGGGTCTTTCTAGCCCCATAAAATCTTTTACAAACAGCTGACAATGGTAACAAGTAACAAAAGGAGTAATAATTGCCTAACCAATCCCCTGCTGCCCCCATGCCCATGCCAGTCTTTGTTTACTTTGCTCCAGCGATGACATTTCATCTAGACTCCTGACCGCTGAAGCCAATTGCTGGCTGTAGTGATGACGTGTCGAGACGAAACATCATCGATGTAGCCAGGTAAACGAAGCCCGCAGTGGGACCAGGGAAGTGTCGGCATTGAAGTGGCAGGGAATTGAGAAGGTGTTATCAAGAATAAGATTTGTTTGCTTGTTTTGTTCAGAATCTCAAAAATAAGAATGTGTGCTCTTCATTTAGAAAGAATTTCCAGTCTGACTTAACAGGGATTTATTTATTGGCTTAAAGGAACAGTGTTACCACAATTATTTTTTTTAATATGTTAAAGATGTTAGTGCTTTATTAAAAACGTTTGGATTAATTTGTGTGTTTGTGTGTTACTTTTTCTTATTTTTACACTTTTTCTTCCCTATGGGGGCTGCCATTTTTTTTTCCATTTCTGTATGTGTCGATTAACGACACATACAGACATGGAATACGGCAGCTCCAGTCCCATAGGGACTGCGAACGGGGCCCGTTCCATCCACTTCAATGTACGCCGTCTGTGTGGGAACGGCGCAAGCGCCGCTCCCACACAGTCCAATTTGACTGTCGCGGTCGCGGCTTCCGGACTTGTGCACTTGGACCAGCGGCAGCAGACGGAGCGGACGGGCCGGAGGGAGCCGCGGCGGCAGGAGCAGGTAAGAGATTTCTATGTATGTTCGTGTTTGTGTGTGTTTACTACTGTATGTAAACCTACTACACTGTGTGTTAGCTCAAAAAATGGCGACACACAGTGTAGGAGGTTAGACCGTTCAATCCCCTCGTTTATCCCGGCACTAGCCAGTATAAAGGAGGGGGGGATGCTGAGAGCTCACTAGAGCGAGGGCTTTTTACCCAATTTTGCAGCATAAAGCAATGTGGTTTCTTTACCACATGCAATGCTGCAATTTTGGGAATGGCTCCATCTAGTGACCAGCAATGGGAAATATTATAAATTAGAATCCAATTGAATCCAATTTATAATATTTCCTGACTCGTGAAAAAAAAATAAAAATTAGAACAATGTTTAATCACCTATACACTTATTGTTTAACTAAAAAAAATAAATCATGTTTTGCTGGCAACACATTCCCTTTAAAGCAGTGGTGCAGTTGCGACGCCCTTTCCCTGCTGGGCAGAAACACAGATGATCACATGCCTGTACCATCAGCTCTATCTCTGTGTAGATATTGCTGAGGCCAGCTGCTAGTGCGCCACTCTGTAAACCACTGCAGAAGAAAGCGCTTATTGGTTATTATAGGCTTCTGTCACACATGTACTGTACACACTGTGTGACAGGAACCTGTAATAGCCAATGAGTGCTTTCCTCTGCTGTGAAGGAAAGCGCTCATTTATACATGGAAGGTAGAATGGCAGGGGAAGTAATATATTTTAGAATTAAAGCCATTATACATAGTGCCAAAAAAGCCATGAGGAAGGACGTGGTGTACGTCTGAAACGCGTAGGCACCTTATCCATACTTTCACCCTTGCATTCGGGAATGATCTTGTTTTAATCATTCAAATAAAATTGGAACTACGTTCTATTTTAAATTTGACTGCGCTGGACCATCTACTTTTCACTTTTAAAATTCACAGTGAAATCCGCAACGACAAATCTACACTAAATTTCTGTAAGGATTTGTAGTAGATTTGCCGCTGCAGCTTTTCCTGTAGATTTTGAAAATAAGAAAAAAGTCAATGGGTTTAAAATCCACAATTGCTGAATTGCCTATGAATCCGCCGCAAGATCTGCAACTATACAGTTCATTGCGGATTTATACTTTCCCATTGAAATTAATAGGGAAAACCTGCAACACATTCGCAACATAAATTGTCATGCTTCAGATTTAAAAATCCACACCTCAGGTCAATATCCACATGGGAAAAAATCTACAGCATAGATGAAATTTAAAAAAATCTCATCCACTTGGCTGCTACGTATGTTTTATTGCAGCCCCTTGAAGTAAAACAATATGACAATGTGGTCCTCAGATCAAAAAAGTTTGTGCACCACTGGTTTAGAAGTGTATTTATCATTCTAGGTTAATTCTTGGAATAAGCTGTTTTATGTGTGTGCCCGAGCTATAACGGTATTTCTAATCACAATGTTACCTGTATCATGCATTGTGTAAAGCTGTTTCCATAACAAAGACTTGAATGGAAAGAGGCAGAGGCATAACTTGAAGCACCTGCGCCCCAATGCATAATCTGTTACAGTGCCCCCTACCTACCATGTTCTATTTATAATACTGGTGTCTTCTTATGGGACCCTTCAGGCATCAGGGCTTGGATGTGACTGCTACCTCTGTAACCTCTATAGCTATGCCCTTGAAAAGGGTTGTGCACATGCATAGCCAACTCTCAGTACACATAATTGATTTTCTAGTCTAAGCTCAAAGTTATATAGAGTACTGATCTTAGTCCATACAAAGTCGAATGTTTTATGGAAATAGAAACACTCAGGATATTTTGAAGGAATTTTAATGGCTGAAGAGAAAATTGTCTCTACCCTACACACATGAAGAACATCTGTCACTGCTTTTTGAGTTACAAGAAATGTTATGTAACAATATGTTATCAGGTAAGTATTCATTTATCTATTTTAGTCTCCTTTTGAGCTATTTTCCATGAGGCTATGTCCAATGTATTGAGCTTCAGACCAATCAAAAAGGTTCTGATTTTTTTTCCAGAAACAGCACTACTCGTCTATGAGCCGTATCTGGTATTGTAGGTGGGCCCCATTTACTTGAATGATACTTAGCTGCAACACCAGTACAGCCCATGTACAGGAGTGGTCCTTAGAAAACAAGCAGACCTTTTTTTTCTGATCTCAGACAACCCCTTTAAAGGAAAGGTGTCATGAATAATTTTGTTTTATTAATTTATGCGTTTTTATTAAAATGTTATATGTACTTTATTTATATTTTCACATAAAGTTGTTTTTTTTTTATTAACACTTTTTTAATTCACTTGGGGCTGCCATGTTTTCATCTGTGTATTTGTCTCTTAACGACGCATACACAGATGGAATATGGCAGCTACAGGGCATAGGACATACCGAACAGGACCCGCATGCGCAATTCAGAGCGACACCGCATAGAAGCAGGTTTGTAGGGGGAAAGCCGGAGCTATTTTAGAGAAGACCGGCTGCAGGTAACGTGTGTGTGTGTGTGTGTGCGCACGTGCAGGGGGGGGGAGTTTGTGTGTGACGCGGTTGCATGTTTGGAGGGGGTTTGTGTAGGGGGGAGGCACTCGACGGACATCGGACATGCCACACACAGTCCCCCACACACACAAACCCCCACACACACACACCCCCACACACACACACACACACACACACAAACAAACAAACCCCTCCGCACACACGCACACACGCACACGCACACACACACACACACACCTTACCTGCATGTTTGGGGGGTTTGTGTGTGTGAAAGGGGGGGGGCGCTCGACGGAGCAGCGGTGCTCGCCGCTGTTCCTTCAAAACAGCTGATTGGCGGCTATGAAAGATCAGTGACACATGAGCGCCGCTGATCCTTCACAGCCGCTTATCAGTTTTGAAGGATCAGTAGCGAGCACCCCCTCTCACACACACACAAACCCCCCAAACATGCAGGTAAGGTGCGTGTGCGCGGGGGGGGGGTTTGTTTGTGTGTGTGGGGGGGTTTGTGTGTGGCACGGTTGCATGTTTGCCGGGATTTGTGCGTGGGGGGCCGCTCGCCGGAGCAGTGGTGCTCGCCACTGCAGCGCTGCTCGCCGAAGCAGCGGTGCTCGCCACTGTTCCTTCAAAACAGCTGATAGGCGGCTATGAAGGATCAGTGGCACACGAGCGCTGCTGATCCTTCACAGCCACTTATCAGCTGTTTTGAGGGATCAGCGGCAAGCACCGCTGCTCCATTGAGTGCCCCGCCACACACAAAACCCCCTCCCCCCAAAAACATGTGGGTGCGTGGTTTTGTGTGTGGGGGGGTCTGTGTGTGGCAAGGTTGCATGTTTTGGGGGGGGGTTGGTATGTGTGGGGGGGCTTGACAGAGCAACGGCGAGCACCACTGCTCCGTCGTTCCTTGCTTCTACTGTGAACTGCCGTGTAACTACATGGCGATTCACAGTAGGAGCAAGGAATGAAGAAGCTGCGGCATATTACTAACTTTTGTTTTGCAGGTTCCACTGGACCGTTTGGACTACGTCGTAGATTCGTTGGACTACTCCGATGATCTACTTCTCTTTTTTTTTTTTTTTTTTTTAAATTGCGAAAGAGGGTTGTGTGGGGGAGTTCTTATTTCAATAAAAAATTATTTTCTTATGTCTCTGTTTTTTTTAATACTTTATTAGCACCTTAGTAATGGCAGTTGTCTGTTTGACGACATCCATTACTAAAGCGGGGCATAGTGGTAGCCAGTAAAAAGGCTAGAAGTAACAGCATCAGGAATTTCTTGGCCCCATACTGCCAAGGAGTGTGGGCCACAGTAAAAAGGGAGGTAGGGCACAGTAAAAAGCAAACTAGCAGGGCTTCTTTGGAGGGGCAGGGCAGAGACAGGAGGTGGATGTCGGAAGGCAAGGGGGAGAGACTAAGTGCCAGGGCTGGGAGAACTGAAAGTAGCAGTGGTGGCCAGGGGGAGACGCAACCTCACAGGGGCTCTGTGGAATGACAGGGAAGAGACAGCGGCTCTGTGGGGGGCAAAAATGGAAACAGTGTGTGTGCAAAAAATCTGTTGGGGTATAGGGGAGGCAACATA
This sequence comes from Rhinoderma darwinii, assembly GCF_050947455.1. Taxonomy (NCBI): domain Eukaryota; kingdom Metazoa; phylum Chordata; class Amphibia; order Anura; family Rhinodermatidae; genus Rhinoderma; species Rhinoderma darwinii. The sequence continues at coordinate 118,763,920 of NC_134691.1, forward strand.
AACAAAAATCATCACACTGAAGTCCTATACACAGCAGAGTCACTCACCAAAATGTAGTTCTGGCTGCTGCATTCTCTTCATAGGCTGCACACACGTTATCTGTGTAAAAACCACACAACAAGATTAATTCAGACACCAGACATCTAAATAATTTCAGACCCCAGACATCTAAATAATTTCAGACCCCGTACCAGAAAAAAAACCAGACCCTACACCAGACCTGTTAAATAATTCAGACATTTTTATACCAGACCCCTACCTGCGGCCAGAGTTTAGCATTCAGACTTTTATCTACAGGAGGGGGTGGCGCTATCTACAGGGGGCTGTGTTTGATGCTATCAACAGGGGGTGTGTGTGGCACTACCTATAGGGCGGTGTGTGGCGCTATCTACAGGGGGTGTGTGGCACTATGTGTGTGGTACTATCTACAGGGGGGTGGGTGTCGCACTCCTTACAGGGGGGTGTGGCACTACCTCCAGTGGGGGTGTGATGCAATCTACAGGGGGGGTGGCGCAATCTACAGGGGTGTGTGTGTGTGGCACTATCTACAGGGGGCTGTATGGCGCTATCTACAGGGGGTGTAGCACTACATACATGGGGTGTGTGGCACTATCTTCAGGGGGTGTGTGGCCCTATTTGCAGGGGGGTATGTGGCACTATCTTCAGGGGGGGTGTGGTGCTATCTACAGGGAGTGTGTGTGGTACTAGGGGGTGGCACTACCTACAGGAGTGTGTGCCACAGGGTGTGTGGCACTATCTACAGGGGGTGTGCCACAGGAGTGTGTACCACAGGGTGTGTGGCACTATCTACAGGGGGGTATGTGGCACTATCTACAGGGCGGGGGGTAGCGCTATTTACAGGGTGTGTGTGTGTGTGTGGTACAGGGGGGTGGCACTACCTACAGGAGGATGTGGAACTACCTACAGGGGATGTGTGATGCTATCTACCGGGGGTGTGTTTGGTACTATCTACAGGGGGGTTATGTGGCACTGTCAGGGCAAACTTCCTTTTCCCTGTTATTTCACACCGAATAGCCACCTCTGTAAATTGGAAACTGAGGGCATGCGTGGAAGAAGTATACCAGGCAGACAAATGGTGGTACAGATCCACCCTCAGTGAAGTGGGAAGTGAAGACTAAACTTTATTGAACAAAGAAACACAACAATCCTAGAGATGTGGGACGTGCTTAAGCCCCATTGGCTCTATTCAGCTGTAAGTTCATCTGTACACTCCTCTTGCATTCCAGGGGCGGTGTCTTCCATAGGCATATTCCTCATACAGCCTCCATTGTTCCATAGATTCAATCTCCTTGTGTAATATACTGATATTATATATCAGTATATTATATATACTGATATTATATATACTGATATATATGTAAGGATAATATTTTTGCAAACAATATACATGGTAATGATCCTTGACAGCTCTACCTACATTGGTGTGTGGCACTACCTATAGGGGGCTGTGTGTGTGGAACTATAGGAGGGAATGTGGCTCTATCTACAGCGGAGTATGTGTGGCACTATCTACAGGGGGTGTGTGTGGCACTATCTACAGGGGGGTGGCGCTATCTACAGGGGAGTGACACTACCTACAGTGGGGTGTGTGGCACAATCTACAGGGGGGTTGTGTGTGAGACTACCTACAGTGGTGTGTGTGGCACTACCTACAGTTGGGTGTGGCACTATCTACAGGGGGCTGTATGCCACTATCTATAGGGGGTGTGGCACTACATACATGGGGTGTGTGGCACTATCTACAGGGGGTATGTGGCACTATCTACATGGGGGGGTGGCACTACCTATAGAAGGGTGTGGAACTACCTACAGGGGGTGTGTGACGCTATCTACAGGGGCTGTGTTTGGTACTATCTATAGGGGGTATGTGGCACTACCTACAGGGGGGGGGGTGTGGTGCTATCTACAGGGTGGGGTGGCGCTATCTATAAGGGGCTGTGTGTGTGGAACTATATGGGGGACTGTGGCTCTATCTACAGGGGAGTGTTTGTGGCACTATCTACAGGGGGGGTGTTGCGCTATCTACAGGGGGTGTGGCGCTATCTACAGGGGGTGTGTGAGTGGCACTATCTACAGGGGGTGTGGCACTACCTATAGGGGGCATGTGGCACTACCTACAGGGGGCTGTGTGGCACTATCTACAGGGGGCTGTGTGTGTGTGTGGCGCTATCCACAGGGGGCTGTGTGTGTGGCACTATAGGGGTTACTGTGGTTCTATCTACAGGGTAGTATGTGTGGCACTATCTACAGGGGGGTGACAATATCTACAGTGGGGCGCTATCTACAGGAGATTCCAGTCCAGGAGGAGCCCCTGACGTCACTGTCCATATATGGACAGTGAGGTCAGGGGCTACCTCTAGGAGAGGAATTCCCAGCCATAGGGTCGGCAACTCTCTGGCTGGGGATTCCGCTCCTGGAGGGGTGAATGGCAGCAGGAAGCGTATAGTTTCCTACTCTGCCATAGTATTCAATTGTATCTGCATCCTGTGGATGCAGATACAATTGAATATGGCAGTTGCTGGGACACGTCTGGGACAGTAATTTGCTGGAACTTTCTCTGTAGATTCTGGACAGTCCCGGCAAATTCGCGACTGTTGGCAACTATGCCTCTGGTATAAGCTCTCTCTTAGGTATCCTCTCTCTTCCTCTACCCTTCCCCATGTATATTTTCTCCCCTCCCTTCAGATATTATCTCCTCAATTATCTTTCCCACGTCTGTATTAGATCCACTGCAGCATAAGATTGTATCCTTAGCTCTACGACAGCTGTTATCTCCTGTGCTGTGTAACAAGAGGGAGAAGACAGGTTTATTGTCACATGTTACACAGCACAGGAGATAAGAGCCGTTGTAGAGCTAATGATACAATCTTATGCTGCAGTGGATCTAATACAGACGTGGGTAAGATTTTTGCTTTCTATGGGGGCAGGAGGAGATTTCTGGGGAGACTCTGGGCAGCAGCAGCCGAACACAGACATCATTCAGTACCCACTGTGTCAGAAGAGGACTCCTACTGCTGCACGTATCCTTCCTCTGAGGATGAGCCCAAAACTCCCGCTGCTTGCATTGAAGTCTCCACTGCTTGTCTCCTCCCCACACGCTGTTGTGTAGGAGGAGGAGGGGCAGGCACATCTCACTCTCCTGCGGGCCCTTATGGTTTTACTCTAATGTAAAGAACGGGCCCCGGCTTCGTGATGGGACCTGTTCCTTTCACCAAAATGAAATCATAAGGGCACTGGGGAGGCCACAGGCTGGTATTAGGCTGGGAAGGTCCAAAAACAGTGGCCCTTCCCACCCTGGTAATGCTAGGCTATGGCTGTTTTATTGTACCTTGCTGGTTATGAAAATGGGGGAGGTCCTCAAGTTGTTTGTTTTTAAAAAAATCAAATAAATTAACAAAGACGACATGCGGTTCCCTCCATTTTCCTAACCATCCAGATACAATAAAGCAGCAGGATAGCATTACCAGGGTGGGAAGGGCCACGGTTTTTGGCCCTTCGCAGCCTAATAATACCAGCCTGCGGCTGCCCCAGTGCCCGAACATCACTACAGGTGGTCAGGTACTGGATTGTACCCGCCTCTTCCCGATATTCCTGGTGGCGGTGGGTACCGGGGTAATAACGGGGGCTTACGTCATCAAACAGACAACAGCCATTACTAAGTATTAAAAAACAGATAGATAACTCCCTGTTCACACAGAGCTTGCTGGCGCCTATTTTGATGCGGAAATTACGTCGGCGTAAATAAAACCCCCGAAATCTCCCCGCATTGATTTCAATGGGAGGCAGAGGCGTTTTTTTCACGGGTGGCTTTTGACCGCTCATGGGGGAAAAAAAAAAGCAGCGTTTCCTTTCTTGCAGCTTCCGCCACTGACCTCCCATTAAAATCTTTTCAGAGGAGTTTTTCACAGTGTTTTTTTCCCATGGTTCTTGCGTTATCTTCAATGGCCGAGGACCAAAACTGCTGTGAAAACAGCAGAAAAAAAGTGCAGGCAGTTTAAAATAGTCTTCAAAATTCCTAAAGAAATTCTGAGGCACATTTTTTTTCTGCCTGCAAAAAAACTTTGTGTGAACAGGGCCTAATGTTGTATTCACACCGTGCAGTTTTGCCGCGTCTTTCCCGCGTAGCCGAAAACCACAATAGCGCATGCGTTTTTACCACAATTTTTTCGATGTGGTTTTCGGCTGCGTGGCGAAAACGCAGCAAGACAGCACTGTTTGAACACACCCTAAGAAAATATTTTGTTATTTAAATAAAAACTCCCCCGCACAACCCTCGTTAACCATTTCATTTTTTTTTTTTAAAACTAGATCATCGTAGTCCACCGTATCTACGATGTAGTCCAAATGGTCGAACAGAACCTGCAAAATTTAAAAAATAGTATTAGCAATATAAAAAATAAAAATATTTTCACCTACAGCGACTTCTGTCTTCTCCCTGCACCGCAAAAGAAACTACAGGCCAATGAAAAATAATTCCCTTAGGGCATGTTCACACGCCACTCATTGTAAAATACACTAGCGTTTCTTGTGAAGAGCCTTTTAAAAGACAGGTGTTTTTTACATGGTTTTCACATTTTTTTGACACATTTTGCGTCATTAGGAGTCCCATTGTTTTGTATGTACTAATGGCACACTTTCCCATTGATGTAAATGGAAGCATAATCAAGTGTTTTTTGACGCGTCTTTCAAGGGGCTTTTTGGTGCATACATTTTAGTCCCATAGACTATGGGAACATTTGGCGTGCTTTACATGCCAAAGAATTGACAAGACACTTCTTTATTTCCGCAAAGCTTTTTTTTTTTTAAATCGTGTTGTATATGCTAACGGCGCGCTTTCCCATTGATGTAAATAGAAGCTTAATCAAGCGTTTGTCGCGTTTTTCGGCGCGTAAAATGTGGCAAAAACCAAGTAAAATACATGCCATGTGAACCTGTCAACTGAAAAGTCATTCACCACAGGGGCTTCCCTCTTGACTTTCATCATTCTAAGCCTTTTGCTGTGTCCTATAGCTTTTGCCAAAAACACTCCCAAAATGGAGCTGGACACTGCTTAGAGATTTGAAGACACCTTTTCCTGGCTTGTAGCCAAAAATAGGGAGGGGGGTGAGTCTCCCTCCCAGATTTACAGCAGCTGTATGTCAGGTTACTTTGCCTGACTCACGTTGCCGTAATTCTGGGAAGTGCTCCCTCTAGTGACCAACTTAGGAAAACATGTAAAATTATTATTTAATTTTTTATACTTTCCAACTTGTGGAAGAAAAAAAAAATACAGCAAAAAAATGTAAAAAATATAATAAAAATAAGTAACTTACGTAAAAAAATGTTTATTTGGGGACACATTTCCTTTAAGGCTCTACACCATTTTCATACTACGTAAGTGTGGGGAGGATCCCCACATCTTAAAAGGGTTAATTTGTCTTTATGCCAGCGTTTGAGCTGATTGATTTGATGAACTGTATCGATGCACTTGCAGTCTGTGGTCTGTCCAATTAGGAGAATCGGTGGGCGGTACTAGGAGAGGTTAAAAGGCCATGGCCTTATTGACGAGTCTCTTTTTTGCATTGGTAACAGGCTTGGAAAGGATGGGGTATCTACCTTTCCATGTGACATACCAGACTCACGATTTACCTATGATACGCAAGTAGTAATGGTTCTAGTAGAAATTTGCATGCGGTACATCATACACTTACGCATGTAATTCGGTTACCTCTACATTGCTGTTGGAATTGCTGTCTTCTGTATAGGTGAAGACACATGCAATAATAGCATCATGACAGCTCTAGACTGATTTCATATGTCCCCTGATAAACTATAGTTTATCTCTAGGGAAACGCGTTGGGACACGTTTTTGGGACAAAAAGTAAAAATGATTTTTGGTGTTTATGACATTGATAACACATTAATGGCTGTTACACTACAGATATTGTTCTACTTGTATATCTAAGTTATAGCCCTGTCAGTTGTACCTAAGTGGACTGTCTTGTGTTAACTATTGTGGTGATACACGTGTTGGAACTTCCTTTGTGAGATATCAGTGTGTATTGCAATATGTCTCAAATTAAAAATAATTATTTTATATGTGAAATATAACACGTGCTGTTTTTTACTCGGTGTAAACCTCGATACATCTCTTGGAGAGAGGTACCTATCAGCCCCTCCTCCCAGTTAGTGCCACAAAGCCCCTACTCCCAGGTAGTGCCACACAATCCCCCTCTCAGGTAGTGCCACACAGCCCCCCCTCCCAAGTAGTGTCACAAGGCCCCCTCCTTGGTAGTGCCACACAGTCACTCTCCCTGGTAATGCCATACAGCCCCCTCCCTGTAGGTAGCGCCTTTGGGGCTCCCTCCAGGAGTGGAATCCCCAAACTGAGCATTGCCAACGCTATGGCCGGGGGGGTCCGCTTTAGTGCCACTGATGTTACTGTCCATATATGGAATGTGATGTCAGGGGTAAAACCAGAGCCATAGTCCCGAGCAGAGCGCTACTAGCACTCTGCCTGGAATTCCTGCCCTGCTCCTGACATCACTGTCCATAGACGGAGTCTTGGACAGAGCGCTAGTAAAGGCTCTGCTCCGGTACTCTGGCCCTTGACATCACTGTCCATATATGGATAGTAATGTCAGGGGCAATCCCAGAGTCAAAGTCCCGGGCAGAGCGCTACTAGCACTCTGCCTGGGTCTCCTTCTCTCGTCCAGGCATCACTGTCCATATATGGACAGTGATGTCAGGGGCAATCCCAGAGCCGGAGTCCCGGACAGAGTGCTATTAGCGCTCTGCCTCGGACTCCCACTCTGCTCCTGACATCACTGTTCATTTATGGACAGTGATGTCGGGCAATCCCAGAGTCCCAGAGCAGATCGCTAGTATAGGCTCTGCTCCGGAACTCTGGGGAAGCCCCTAACATCACTGTCCATATATGGACAGTGATGTCAGAGGCTTGCCCAGAAGCGGAGTCCCGGAGCAGAGTCGCTTCCAGCACTCTGCCTGGGAGTCCGTAGCATAGTAAATCGCAGAGTAGGGAGCTAACTCCCTGCTCTGCTATAGCGAACGGTGCTCTCTCCGGAAGCAGAATCCTGTCGGCAACACTCTGGCCGGGGATTCCACTCCTGGAGTAGCCATGCAGCATTAGCAACCGACGTCGTAGTGGGCCCCTGTACTTGCCAGGGTTCGCCAGGTACTGACGCCGGCCCTGCCCGGCTATGCAAATTGTTTTTTACATGTATTTATTTAATTAAAGGCTACGTTTTACATTGATGTTCTTCCTGTGACCATTTGTGGGAAATATGTTGAAAGCGGAACACCATCTACAAACATTGCGTTTTGACCTGCATAGAAGATATTCAGAATCTTATTTTAAGATCCAGACAAAGAAATTCGGTAAAATGAGAACAAGCAAAAGATCCTCTGAAAAGAAGAGTCTTGCTAAATGAGATTCAAAAGTTCAGGCATTAGTAGTAATGAAAAGAACAACACTAAAAAAAGAAGAGACTTTCTTAACAGCATTAATAGGCCCCAAAATATAATGTGGCTACAAGTGTTGGATCTCAGATTTCGCAACATGTTTGTGAAAAGGGTTAAATACCTCATGGAAAATGTTCTAGCAAAAGGTGCTTATTCTTAGCACAATGGATCTGTATAGCTAGGTTGACACCATGTTTTGACTGTGCAAACATATTCAAATGTAACACCTTAATATTTGCCATTGACTCGCATTGTCAAAAACCTTAACATTTACGCTTTTTTTAGCATAAAAATAGCATAAAGCACTAGGCTGTGGTCTACGCTAGAAAAAGGCACGCCTGCATTTTAGGACTAAAAGATTTGCCAAAATGAAACACATTACATACACTGAACCCATGAAAGACAAACGGATACTTAACTAATACTTTTGAATATGTTTTTTAGGCAAGAAAAAAATATTCCAAAAGTATTCAAAAATAAAAATGCGGTGCCAGGGACCTTACATTGACCTTTACAGGTACATTTACAATGTTTGGACAATTGCATTATAATATATATTATAAATTGTAGTGATCATAGCTTGTCCTAACAATAGCATCTTTGGATGTGCTGCAAAGAAATTATTTTTACAGGAGTGTATAAAGCCACCACAAGCAGATAAGGCCTTATTCACACGAACGTGTGCGTATTGCGCGCGCAAAAATCGCTGTGCTTTGTGCGCATAGCAGTTCCGTGTGGCATCAGTGAATGGAGCGTGCCTGCGTGATTTTCGCGCATATGGCATCGTTATGACACTCTGTTTTTATGTTTACAAACACAAAAGCAGGAGGGCTTTTTTTTCTTCATTTATTTTACAACTGTAGCGCGAATCACGCGCGACACACGGAAGTGCTTCTGTGTGCCATGCGCAATTTTCACGCACCCATTGACTGAAAATCACGGACAGCCTGAACGTCCCCTTTGCCTAACATAGGTCCATGCGACACACGTGATTTTCACACGCGTATCATGGAGGTAAAATACGTTTGTGTGAATAAGGCCTAACACGGTGTCAGAAATATTAGGGCTCCATTAGCTGAGCTCTATTTTTTGTTGAACTGTGTTTTATTAAAGAGTGTTTGTAGAAAAATACAAACAGAACCTGTTATTCTGGTGTCCACTAAGCACTATTTTTTAAATTTGTAGAACCTTTTTAAGGCTGGGTTCACACTGATTTTTTTTACGAGTTTTTTGACGCGGAAACCTGGTCAGAAAACGCGCCAAAAAATGGCCGAAAATGCCTCCCATTTATTTCAATGGGAGGCGGAGGTGTTTTTTTTCTGTGAGCAGAAAAACCGTCTCGCGGGGAAAAGAAGGGACATGCCCTATCTTCGGGCGTTTATGCCTCTGACCATCAATTGACATAAATGGGAGGCAGAGAAAGCGTATTTCACTGCGTTTTATGCCCGCGCCGCTCAATGGCTGTGGGCGAAAAACGCAGCGAAAATCGTTGTGCAGGCAGAGAAAAATCTGCCTCAAAATTCCAAACGGAAATTTTGAGGCAGATTTTCCTCCTGCAAAAAACTCAGTGTGAACCCAGCCTAACACTAAGAAGTCCACCGATCTGTAAATATTTGAAGAGGCTCTGTCACCAGTTTCATACTTCCCTATCTCCTACCTAAATCTAATAGGAGCTGTGATGTAGATAAATATTGTGTTGTTGTTTTGTTTTTAAAAAAAAAAAAAAAAAGGTTTATCAGTGACCATTATGAGCATTTTAACATGTATCCTATCACAGCATGTCACCTTATCTCGCAGGTCCTTCACCAGAGCGATGGGAAAATGACCAGACATCGCCTCCAGCCGCCTCCTCTTGCGTGATCACACTTTGCTGTGACCAAAGCTGGACATGAATGAAGAGAAGTGTATGACGCTGATTAGTCAGCGTCATACACTTTTCTTTACAACGCCCTCTTGGTTAAAGTAAGAAAAACAACCAGTTGGGCTTTTACAAAAAATGTGCATAAAAGTTAAAATGCTCATAACTTTGTCACTAATAAACGTTTTTAAAAAAATCAACACAGTAGTTATCTACAACACAGCGCCTATTAGATTAGGTAGGAGATAGGGAAGTATGAAACTGGTGACAGAGTCTCTTTAAAGGCGTCTACTTAACCCTTGTGCTTAGTTCTGCTATTCTTCTTTATATCCCTATGGTATTAGCAAGTAAACTTTTTTTACATACTTTTTTGTTAGAGTGAAGCCATTCTGATTTTCCTGAACATCAACGACTTTTAGTCTATTAGAGAACTGGTAGATGAACCCTTATTGTGCAGTGTAGTATAACACAAAAGCTAACATATAATTTATGGAATGTCGAAGACATTTTCTCATTTACATAATAATTGCAAATGTCTTTTGAATGTATTTTAATATGTAAGTCATGATCTCGGGATGGCATTGGAGGGTCAAAGGACAGGGGTGGAATTAGTCACGGATCAGGCTACACGGCATGAGATTTGTATGCATTTGGGGAAGTTACTCTCATTATCATTCAGTAGGATACAGCCGCTGCACTGCATGAGTCATTCCATCAGAGTGTGGACCTCAAACTGAATCATTGATACCTGACAGGGCTTTCTTGTAATCTACTTTACATTTGTTTGTATGACACACAGATAAAACTGTTTCATGAAGATTACAAAACAGAAAGAAAGAAATGAAGGTTTAGAAAATATATAAACATACTTTAAGATTATAGGCCTCTATACAGGCTCAAAAGAAACTCTTTTTTCTATCTTCCAAAGATATACAGCTTGTATGGAACTGTTCACGTTACGTTCATTCATGGCAAAGTTTTTTTTTGTTTGAATTCATTCTGTGAGGAGACCTTATTTTTATACTGCACAGCTGCCAGTTGTCAACTTGCCAACTGCACTGTTCAGCCCAGTACAAAAAAAAATATTTTGTACTGGTATAGTCTTTAAAATAATAGCAATTAATTGAATCTTTGCTGCCAGTATTTCCTTACAAAATGGGCTTAAAATGTAAAAGGGTCGAACAATATATTTGAAGGTTTGATTAAAAAACCGCAAAGCCTGATCTAGAATATGGTAATGCTTTGCATCTGCTGAGACAAAAAACAGCATTCTTTTATAGAATTGTCCTAGACCACTGGAAGGGAATTGTTGACCTTAAATATAGACCTTTTCAATACCCCTATCAAATAAAATAAACATTCAATAAATCAAACTTAGATCAGCCAGAGGAGTGAGGGGCCTGTTCACATCAGCGTTGGCTTTCCGTTGAGGGTTTCCGTCTGAGGTTTCCGTCGTGGAACCCTGCAACGGAAAGTCAAACGGAAACCACAGCTTCCGTTTGCATCATCATTGATATCAATGGTGACGGAAACACTGCTAATGGTCTCCGTTTGTCACCGTTCCGGCAGGTTTTCGTTTTTTAGACTGAATCAATAGCGCAGTCGACTGCGCTATTGCTTCCGTCTAAAAAACTGAAACCTGCCGGAACGGTGACAACCGGAAACCATTAGCAGTGTTTCCGTCACCATTGATATCAATGGTGATGCAAACGTAAGCTGTGGTTTCTGTCTGACTTTTTCGTTGCGGGGTTCCACGACGGAAACCTCAGACGGAACCCCTGAATGGAAAGCAAACGCTGATGTAAACCGGCCCTAACTTGAAGATCCTGGGCCCCTTATCAGGGCCCCCACCTACCATGTGCTAATTATAATACTTTGCCTTGTGCCCCATTAAGCACCAGCGCCTGATTATGGCTGCTACCTTTGCACCACCTTTAGGGTATGTTCACATGCAGTGGTTTCAGATGTAATTCAAGCTATTTACGCCTCGAATTACGCCTGAAAAAACTGCACCATTACGCCTCCAAACATCCGCCCATTGCTTGCAATGGGATTTACGGTGTTCTGTACCCACGAGGCTTAATTTTACGCGTCACTGTCAAAATACCACGCGTAAAAAGACGCCCGCGAAAAAGAAGTGCAGGTCTTTTCTTGGGAAGTTTTTGGAGCCGTATTTCATTGACTCCATTGAAAATGAGCTCCAATAACGGCCGTAAAATATGCCGCGAAAAACACGAGTCGCTACAAAAACGTCTGAAAAACAGGAGCTGTTTTCGCCTGGAACAGAACACCGTAAATCCCATTACAAGCAATGGGCAGATGTTTGGAGGCGTAATGGTGATGTTTTTTCATGCATAATTCGAGGCGTAAACGGCCCGATTTACGTCTGAAACCATGGTGTGTGAACATACCCTAACAATGCCTCCTGAGAGAATCATTTCCCAGCAGTGGCTCAGGGGCCACATGCAGTTTTAAGAGCTACCTGCACAAGTCTCGCTAGATGGTGGCAAATACTATTGTGATTCAGAGGCGCCAGGGATGTCATCGCACTAGGGCCAAAATCATTACACTGGCAGTTAACACTAGGCAATTAGCTCCTTGGTCAGGATCATATTACTTGGCCAGTGCTGTGGAACTTTCCTTTGTGCCAGCACAATATAATTGCTTCCCTTTAAAAGATTGTGGTTGACCATCACCTGTTGGCAATAAAAAGATTGGGGACCTGTGTTTTACAGGAACCATTATTAAATGTGTCTGTATTGTCACAATGTGGGGTGTGGACCCACTGGGCAGTACCACGTAGCGGGGTGGCAGCTGGCCAAATAGGTATGGTACTGAGTCTATAGTCCAGAAAAGGGTACCTGAGGCAATGTAGGCAGTAGCAAGGCAGGCACGGTTGGGACCAGGCAGCAGGTAGACGTCAGGCGTGGTGCAGTAGAACAGGCGTGGAGATGCAGCAAAACACGATAACAGTTCAGCACGGCATAGACCAGGATGGTACTGATACCATGGGAAACAGGATACAGGCACGGGGAACACTGGGAAGCTGGAAGACACTTAGGAGACCATTTGCAAGACAGACTAAGGGAAAAAACAACAACAACGCTCAGGCGAGGATAAGAAGGGCGGTGACCCTCTTATAGCCAAGGAATTCAGGAGTTGATGATGATGATTTCCAGGTGCGCGCGCAGGCCCTTTAAGAGCTGGCACGAGTGCGCGCGCGCGCGCGCACTCTCCGGGAGACAGGCTCGATACCCGGAAGTCAGTGCCGGCGTCTCACAGGGGGACGACGCAGCACAGCAGCAGGACGTTTATGGCCGCGGTCGTCGAGGGGTAAGTTAGAACGACAGACCATGGCCATAGACCAGGGGTCTCAAACTCGGCCGGGTAAGTGGGCCGCATATAGAAAAAATGGGAAGTTGACGGGCCGCATTACTTTCAAATTTTATACAATACAAAATTATTGTTAATCAATTAGTTGTTTGAACTACTATAACAGTATATTACTAGAATAATAATACTATATTACTATAATAATAGCACTAGGTTTAAAATTTGAGATATTTCTCCACGTGCTTATTTCAACAATCCAGCTTTCCAGTTTAAGTGTCGCCAAATGCAGTCCGGCGGCTCAGTTAGCACACATGTCAAGATTGGGCAGCTCCTTTTTAGATAATGCCGCAGTGCCCTCTGTGGATGCTGCCGCAGTGCCCTCTGTGGATGCTGCCTCAGTGCCCTCTGTGGATAATGCAACACACCCCTAGATAAGGCCACAGTGCCCTCTGTAGATAAGGCCACAGTGCCCTCTGTAGATAAGGCCACAGTGCCCTCTGTAGATAATGCAACACACCCCTAGATATGCACATCTCCCCCTGAGGAAGCAACTGAACAGCGAAACGCGCGTTGGGGCTAATGTGTCGGAGCGAGCACTGACTCTCACTATCATCATTATGGGTAAGCTGCTGTCATCTGTTTCTGATAACTAATTGCATTGGCACTTTACTATGAATCTTCTCCTGATCACTTAATGTTCACTTATAACATGATGATTTTGAGCTATATAGCATCTCTACCTTTGGCTCACTTGTTCACAATTTAAAAGGGGAATTTTCTGTACTGATCGGAACTAGTGGACAGCATCTTTATTTCCCATGTTCTTACTAGATATATCAGTAACCGCTCTCAATCCTTTTTACTAGGGTCTTGTCCTTTTGTTATACTTTTTAACCATTTGTTAATGTGTTAATAAAAATATTTATTATTTATACATATGTTTGGCTATAAACTCTTTTTTGTGTTGTTGGTATATATTTTGGAGTTGCCTATTCAATAAATTTATCGGGGGACCTTTCTCTTCGTGTGAAATGTACCTAGCCCACAGTACTAATGCTACTGGAGCATATATATTGATTACACCCCTAGATAATGCCAGTGTCCTCTTCAGATACTGTCACACACCCACTTGTAGATAACGCCACAGTGCCCTCTGTAGAGGCTGCCACAGTGCCCTCTGTAGAGGCTGCCCCAGTGCCCTCTGCAGAGGCTGCCCCAGTGCCCTCTGCAGAGGCTGCCCCAGTGATGTCAGGGGCTTGCCCAGAGCTGGAGTCCCAGGCAGAGCGCTAGTAGGCTCTTCCTGGGACTCCAGCTGTGCTCCTGACATCACTGGGACTCCTGCTCTGGGGAAGCCCCTGACATCATTGTCGATGTATGGACAGCGATGTCAGAGGCTTCCCCATTGTCCCGGAGCAAAGCCGATAATAGCGCTCTGCCCGGGACTCCGCTCTGGGGAAGACCCTGACACACTGTCCATATATGGGCAGATATGTCAGGGAATTCCGCAGCGTCCCGGAGCAGAGCCTATACTAGCACTCTGCCCGGGACTCCGCTATGGGGAAGACCCTGACACACTGTCCACATATGGGCAGCGATGTCAGGGAATTCCACAGAGTCCCGGAGCAGAGCCTGTACTAGCGCTCTGCCCGGGACTCCGACTCTGGGGAAGCCCCAGACATCACTGTTCATATGTGGACAGCGATGTCAGGGAATTCCACAGAGTCCCGGAGCAGAGCCGACACCAGCGCTCTGCTCGGGACTCCGGCTCTGGGGAAGCCCCAGACATCGCTGTTCATATGTGGACAGCGATGTCAGGGAATTCCACAGAGTCCAGGAGCAGAGCCGACACCAGCGCTCTGCTCCGCTCTGGGCAAGACCCTGACACACTGTCCATATATAGGCAGCGATGTCAGGGAATTCCACAGAGTCCCGGAGCAGAGCCGACACCAGCGCTCTGCTCGGGACTCCGGCTCTGGGGAAGCCCCAGACATCACTGTTCATATGTGGACAGCGATGTCAGGGAATTCCACAGAGTCCAGGAGCAGAGCCGACACCAGCGCTCTGCTCCGCTCTGGGCAAGACCCTGACACACTGTCCATATATGGGCAGCGATGTCAGAGAATTCCACAGAGTCCCGGAGCAGAGCCGACACCAGCGCTCTGCTCGGGACTCCGGCTCTGGGGAAGCCCCAGACATCGCTGTTCATATGTGGACAGCGATGTCAGGGAATTCCAGAGTCTCGGAGCAGAGCCGATACTAGCTGCTCTGTGTCCCGCGGGCCGCAGATGACAGCCCCAGGGGCCGCATGCGGCCCACGGGCCGTGTGCTTGAGACCCCTGCCATAGACATTACATATATAATGTGAATTTACTACGTAGGTTGGGCATATTTACTTACCTCCTTCCACATCACTAGCTTAAACACTGGCACTTATTTCACTGAGGGAACTACACCTAAAACACAAGGTTTAACCCGTTTGTGCTAACAAGCATACTATTACGTCCTAATTGCAGTCTATTGACCGCAATAGGGCGTAACAGTAGGTCCAGTGGATGGCACGGGCACAGGAGCTGTACCAGCGCCATCCGCAGCAGGTGCCGGCTGTAATATACTGCCGACATCCTGTGGCAATGGCCGAAATTGGAGTTACCTCCGATCCTGGCCGTTTAACCCCTTAGATGCTGCGGTCAATGGCAACTGTGGTATTTAAGTGGCTCTAAATGTCACCCCATAGGTGCACCGCAACAAGATCACGGAGCGCCAATAGGTTGCCACGGCAACCAGCGGCCTAACAGATGCCCTTAGGCTTGCCATGACTTTATGCCTATTAGGTTATGCCTTAGCTAATAGATTGCCTTTCGGTTTTACACTGATAGACAAACATGGTTTAGTATACTGCGGATACGAAGCATTTTATAAGCGATCGGTAGATCGCATTTTGAAGTCCCTTAGTGGGACCAAAAAAATTGTTAATTTAAGTGGAATAAAGTTTATTAGAAAAAAAAAGTGTTCAGAGTAAACATAAAATGAAACCACTTTTTTATTTAGCAAAAGTGTTAAACATATAAAATACACATGTATGGTATCGCTGCGCTCATAACAACCCTTATAACAAAGTCAACACATTATTTAAACAACACAATAAATGGCGGAAATAAGACCTGCAAAAACAATAGAGAAATAGTTTTTTTTTGTCATCCCCCCCAAAAAATGCAGAAATGTTAATCAGCAAATTATATTTAGTGCTGCAGTGGATAAGAGTCGTCCGTTATGGCTGGAGGGACCATGTTCTTGGAGTACCGCTGAGTCGCTGTGGTGAAGGACCTGTGGCCGGAAGTGTCAACACAGCGTGATCTTGCGATTGAAGCTGAGATCACGCTGGGCTGTGAAGATTGTATGACACTGATTGGACAGTTGTCTGTAAACTGCCCAGAGTGAAAATAAAATGTAACCTACTATTTGGCTATTAGAGCCAAATTAGCATATGTATAAAAATGAACATAACTTTTAAAATAATTATATATTTTTTTAAAAACAAATCACACTGTAGTTATCAGCATCAAAGCGGCTATTAGATTAGTTAGGAGATAGGGAACTAATTAGCTGGTGACAGATCCTCTTTAAATACCTAGCTATCTTTAGTTTAGGCACCCAGCTCTGGGACGGAAAGGTTTTCTCCTTCTAGAAAGAAAGAGACTTTTTAGATACTATGCCTGTTGTCTGTGTGATATTTGCATGGTCTCCTGAGGGTTTGGCACGGATGGACATCAATGTAGTGGTGGTTAATTACAGTTTTGTATTTTTATACTTTGCTGCACATTTTCGCTATTGTTTTTAACATGGCACGCCTATCAAAGAGGGGGGACTCTAAAGTGTTACACATATTTTGTTGTTTTAGTTATAGCTCTGGCGGGGGCAACGGGGTCATGGCTGACCTGGAAGGATCTTTCTCCATGCAGACAGACTTATACTCCATCTGTGTATGATTCCTAGATCTATTTAAGAAGAGCCATGGTCAATCCCCCCTGGAACCTATCTATTAAATTATACAAATTGTTTCATGGAACGTTAGGGGGTTGAGATCACCAAACAAATGAACAAAGGTTTTGCGGCACCTTAAACGTTTGTGTCCCGATTTAGTGCTCCACCAAGAGACGCACTTATGTAGAAATAATTATTTCCGTTTGAAGATATTCTGGGTCGGCGAGGTCCTCGGGGCAATAGCAAGGTAAAATAAGGCTATGGTAATAACATTGATCCACAAAAATTTAACTTGCACATGAGTTTTGATCAAGAAGAAGGCAGATGGGTGCACGTTTGGTAAGCGCATGGAGGGGAACAATATTGTGTATATAATGTATGAGGTCCAAATGGTGAAAATACGAATTTCTTATGTACACTTAAACGAGTCCAGGATGATGTGACGCTGACCAAGGTAGTTGTCATGATGCGGGGTATGGACCCACTGGGCCGTACCACGTAGCGGGATGGCAGCTGGCCAAACAGGTATAGTACAGAGTCTATAGTCCACAGAGGGTACCTGTGGCAACTTGGACAGTAACCAGGCTGGCTTGGCTGGGACCAGGCGGCAGGTAGTCGTCAGGTGTGGCGTAGCAGAACAGGCGTGGAATGCAGCACAACACGACAACAGCACAGCACGGCACAAGATCTGGATAGCACGGGAAACAGGATACATGGAACACTAGGAAAACTGGAAGACACTAGGTTACCATTAGCAAGACAAACTTTGGGTAACAAACAACGCTCAGGCAAAAAACAAGAGGGCAGGGCCCTTTTTATAGCCCAGTAGCCTTCTGGGCTAGATTGCAAACTTCCTGCAATATGTGCGCACTGGCCCTTTAAGACCGTGCATGCGCGCCCTCTGGGAGAACGTTTAGAAACCAGGAAGTGAGTGCCGGTGCCTCACAGGAGGACGTCGTTGCAAGGAACTCGGATGTCCATGGCCACGGACGTTGAGGGGTAAGTCAGAATGATGGGCCGTGGCCATAGAAGTTACAGTATCCCCCCTCTTCTTGGGACCAGAGCGGGAGAGAAACTTCCTCATGAGGACAGGGGTATCGATGTTCTCCTCTGGCTCCCAAGACCTCTCTTCTAGACCGAACCCCCTCCAATCCACTAAATAAAACGTCCTTCCTCCCACCCTCTTGGTGGCCAGAATCTCCCTTACTTCGAAAGCCCCGGATGAGCCGCCAGGGACCACTGTGGAACTAGGAGTCCTGGAGTAGCAGTTCAGGACCACGGGTTTTGAGGGTAAGAGGCAGCCGTAGCTTGTAAGACACCGGGTTGCTCTGTAGCAGGATTTCGAAGGGTCCGAGGACCCTAGGGGAAAATTTGCAGGACGGCACCCTAAGCCGGATATTCCTTGAAGACAACCAGACCTTTGTACCTGGAAGAAACTGAGGAGGAGCCCATCTTCTAGTATCTGCCTTTCTCTTCATGCGTTCCACCGCCTGCAGGATAGAAGATCGGGTCTGTTGCCATATTTACAGAAAGTCCCTGAAGGTAGTGTCAGCTGCAGGAACCTGGGACAGAGGTATACGAGGATGTTGGCCATAGATGATGAAGAATGGACTAGAAGTGGTGGGCTCACTAGTGTGGTTATTATAGGAGAACTTTGCCCACGGGAGCAGCTGTACCCAGTCATCATGCCGCCTGGAAACAAAGTGACGCAGATAGTTCTCCATAATCTGGTTAACCCTCTCGACTTGCCCATTGGATTGGGGATGATAGGCCAAAGAGAAGTCCAACTTTACACCGAGAAGACCGCAGAGTGCTCTCCAAAACTTTGAGGTGAACTGGACCCCTCGGTCCGAGACAATGTGAAGGGGCAAGCCGTGCAGACGGAAGATGTGTTGAATGAAGAGGTTGGCCAATCATGCAGCAGAAGGCAGACCCGTCAAGGGAACGAAATGAGCCATCTTAGAAAATCGATCCACCACCACCCAGATCACACTGCAACCCGCAGAAGGAGGGAGATCCGTGACAGTCTATTGCGACATGCTGCCAGGGAGCAACGGGCACAGGCAGTGGTTGGAGTAGGCCAGCAGGACTGGAGTGAGCAACTTTATTTGCTGCGCATACCGTACATGAGGAAACAAAGTCCATGACGTCTTTGGGCAGCGTGGGCCATCAAACTGGCGGGCGATTCGACTTTGGGTCTTACGAGCACCCGTGTGACCTGCCAGCTTGGAACTGTGACCCCAGTGAAGGATTCTTCCTCTGTCTGCCAGACGCACAAAAGTCCTTCTCGGAGGAATGTCTATAACTTGCAGGGGGTTCACAGAGAAGATGCAGGAAGGGTCAATAATATTCTGTGGGGAATCCACACTGTCCTCAATCTCAAATAACCTAGACAAGGCATCGGCCCTCACATTCTTGTCGGCAGGTCGGTAGTGGAGTTCGAACCGGAACCGAGCAAAGAACAACGACCACCTGGCTTGACCAGGATTCAACCGCTGGGCCGTCGTCTGTAGGTAGGTCAAGTTCTTGTGATCCGTGAAGACCAGGATAGGATGGACTGCGCCCTCCAGTAGGTGTCTCCACTCCTGCAGAGCCAGCTTGATGGCCAGTAATCCCCAATCGAGTAGTTGCACTCTGCGGAAGAAAACAGCTTGGAATAGTAGCCACATTCTACAGTCTTGCCCTTTGAACCTCTCTGGAACAACAGTGCACCAGCACCAACGGAGGAAGCGTCCACCTCCAAAGAAAACTGTAGGGACACATCAGGGTGGTGAGGAATAGAGGCCGACGTGAAGGCCTTTTTAAGGATTCAAATGCGGCTTCTGCCTCCGGAATCCACACTTTGGCATTCATAGCCTTTTTAGTAAGGGTAGAGATGGGAGCTGTCAAAGATGAGAAGTTGGGAATGAAGAGCTGGTAGAAATTGGCGAATCCCAGGAAGCGTTGTATTTCCCTTCGGCCTCGGGTGCGTGGCCACTCCAGGACAGCCCTCATCACCTCAGGGTCTATCTTGAGACCCTGATCGGCGATGATATAACCCAGGAAAGGAAGAGACTTTTTTTTCAAACACACACTTCTCCAGCTTGGCATAAAGATGATTCTCTCTTAAACTAAGCAACACTTGGCGGACATGACTCTGATGAGTTACTGGATCTGGGGAAAGAAATCAAAATGTCATCGAGATACACCACAACACAAATATAAAGTAGATCACGAAAAATGTCATTGACAAATTTTTGAAACACTGCGGGGGAGTTACACAGGCCGAAGGGCATAACTAGGTATTCATAGTGCCCATCACGAGTATTAAAAGCAGTCTTCCACTCGTACCTTGACGAATCCGGATCAGATTGTAGGTCCCCCGCAGGTCCAGTTTAGAAAAAAAATTTGCCCCCCGTATGCGATCAAACAGTTCAGAAATCAAAGGCAGTGGGTACCTGTTCTTCACCGTGATCTGGTTGAGGCCTCGGTAGTCAATGCAAGGTCGTAGGGATCCATCTTCGAGGAGGAGACGACTCAGGAACCAAGTTGATCGGACAATCATATGCTCGATGTGGTGGCAGGGTCTCAGCTTCCTTCTTATCGAAGACATCGGAGAACATAGAGAAACAAGAAGGCAACCCTATCAATGACTGAAGTGGAGGAGGCTGCGGTGGCTGGATATGACCCAGAAAGCGGTCGAGACACTTTGGGCCCCACTGGAGAACCTCTCCAGAGTTCCAATCCAGGACTGGGGCGTGCAAATGGAGCCAAGGCATACCCAGCAGCACGGGGTTGACGGCCTTGGGCAGGACAAATAGGGAGATGAGCTCAGAATGAAGAGCTCCGACTTGAAGTCTTAATGGCTTGGTCACAAACACAACTGGGTGAGGTAATGGCAGTCCATCTACCGAGGCAACGATCAACGGCCTTTCCAGCAGGACAGTGGTCAACTGAAGAAGATCCACAAGGTCTTGGCAGATGAAATTGGCTGCAGAGCCAGAGTCCAGGTAGGCAGAGACCAGATCAGGCCTCTCATCATCAATGATGGTTACGGGAATGAACAGTTTTCGATTAAATGCAGTGGCACCCAGGGTTGTCTCTCCAACCAAACCTAGGCTCTGGGGATTTTTGGCTTCTGAGGACACAGGCGCACGACATGGCAACGAGGCTGCAATATAAACAGAGTTCAGAGGTGTGCCTTCGCTGTTTCTCTTGGATGGACAATTTTAGCCGATTCACTTGCAAAGCAGTAGAAGGAGGCAAGAGGGTTTGCTGGAAGTTGGGCGCCAGTCTAGGAAGCCGTCCCTCCTGACGAACCTCATGAGATCTCTCCCTCAGCCTTATGTCCACCCGAGTGGCAAGCAGAATGCAGTCGTCCAAGGCAGGTGGCAGATCTCGAGCGGCCAGTCCGTCCTGCCAGGGTCCGGAACTGGATGGTGTGTTCGCCCACAGAGGTGTATCCTGGCGAATGTTAAAGATAG
This sequence comes from Rhinoderma darwinii, assembly GCF_050947455.1. NCBI lineage: Eukaryota > Metazoa > Chordata > Amphibia > Anura > Rhinodermatidae > Rhinoderma > Rhinoderma darwinii. The sequence continues at coordinate 118,785,037 of NC_134691.1, forward strand.
CAGTGGCTGCCGATGAGACTCATCCTGGCTCCTCGAAAACAGTCCGGAACAACTGCATGAACCCTTGGAAATCTTGGGTCTCGGTCCCTGACATTCCCAGATAGGGTTTGCCCATGCCAGGGCCTTGCTGGCAAGTAGAGATACGATGAAGGCGATCTTGGTTCCGTCTGATGGAAATGCTTGGGCGTGCAGGGTAAAATGGATATAGCATTGGTTCAGAAACCCCTGACACGTAGTGGCGTCTCAATAGAACCGAGAAGGTAAAGGCAGTGAGAACCGAGGATCCGAGCCGGAACTGCCAAGAGGTGTAGCAGGAAGGTCGAGCTGAGGAGCTTGCATAGAGGCAAGAAGGGAAGCAGCTAGTGACCCTAGCTGCTGTGCCATGGAGTCCACTGCCACAAGAAGTTGATCCTGTCTTGCTCGGAGATCCTGCAGGTCCGCCTGCATGGCTTGGGAGGGTGACATGCCCTTGAATTGACCAGCGGAGTCCATGGCATGAGCGTACTGTCCCAATGCGGGGTGTGGACCCACTGGGCCATACCATGTATCGGGATGGCAGCTGGCCAAACAGGTATAGTACAGAGTCTATAGTCCAGAGAGGGTACCTGTGGCAACTTGGACAATAGCAAAGCAGTCTTGGCTGGGACCAGGCGGCAGGTAGACGTCAGGTGTGGCGTAGCAGAACAGGCGTGGTAGAACAGGCGTATGCAGCACAACACGACAACAACTCAGCGCAGCACAAGATCTGGATAGCACGGTAAACAGGATACAGGAACAGGGAACACTAGGAAAACTGGAAGACACTAGGGTACCATTAGCAAGACAAACTTTGGGTAACGAACAACACTCAGGCAAAGAACAAGAGGGCAGGGCCCTTTTTTTAGTAACCTTCTGGGCTAGATTGCAGACTTCCTGCAATATGCGTGCACTGGCCCATTTAAGACCGTGCACGTGCGCGCGCCCTCCGGGAGACAGTCTCGAAACCAGGAAGTGAGTGTCGGCGCCTCACAGGAGGACGACGCTGCAAGGATGTCCATGGCCACGGCCGTCGACACGTAAGTCAGAACGACAGGCCATGGCCATAGACGTTACAGTAGTAGGTTGGGACTAAAATTCAGTCCTTTCTGTTGGGAAGGATAGGCTGTGCGCTGGACTTAGGGGGGACAGACACGTACACAAATCAAGGTCCTCTTACCCTTTCTAGAACCTACCTTCTTGCAGGACACTTGGAGACTCAGACACCTTGGAGATCGAGAATATACTAATTTCTTGCATGCCCATAACAGCTGGTCACATATTGATTATATCCTCACTGATACTGCCCTCTCCAATAGGCTAGTAACCAAGGAAATACATGATTTAGTCATATTGGATCACTCCCTGGTGTCGGTCTAAATTCAGGATTTCCTACCCAAGGGCTCTGACATTCTATAAAGGTTCCCTTCTTATTTAGTGGAAGATGATAAGTTCAGGGAATTGCTGCATGGGTGAGGGCAAAAATACTCATTGAAGGCCACAGAACAAATCCAGTACTCTACTGGGCCACTGCTAAGGTGGTGTTGAGAGACAGAGTAATTGCATATGTGATGGCCCTTAAAGAATCACTCCATGTTTTTTGTTTTTCTTATTTACCCCTCCATTTGTACATTGGTATTTCAGTGGGGTGCTGTTTGTAGAAATACTTACCGATCCATGCATCTTGGCGTTTTTGGGTCCAGCGCTGCTGATGTGATCTTCCCTCAAACCTGTCTGGAATCGCTGTGCTTTTGAGAAAACCGGAACTTAGGCTCCCAATGCATTCCTATGGGAGCCAGAACGAGGCTTAAAGTAGTTGCCAAATTTTAACAATCTAGCTTTGATGTTATCGCAGTTCATACTTCTTTCCTAGATAATCCCACTGGAAGAAACAAAGATAAGTGGTATGCTGCGAAACATGCATTTGACCTGTGGCTTAATAGAAAGGAAAAATTACATAGTGACAGATATTGTAAGAGGCTATTCCACTTTGGAAACAAGGCGGAAAGCTACTAGTTTGTAAGGCGAAAGGAAGGCTTCCCCAATCCCACATACAGGCCATCCTGACAAAACAAGACACAAAGTATTTAATCCAAAAGGTATACATTTTGTTCTTCAGGACTGTTAACAAAAGCTATATACGAATGACGGGGTTTTCCTCAGAAGCAGGGCCGATTCTAGCTTTTCTGCTGCCTGAGGTGAAAATTTAAATTACCCCCTTAAGGTCTTGATTGACATCCCCTGGCTGTTCTACATCACTAGCAGCCTCCTCCAACTCTTGCGGATGCGCCGTTGCCTTGAACAACCCTGGCATGAACGGTGCAGCACTGAAGCCGGGCAGACTACAACTCGCTGCACGGTATGTGTGCCCATGCATTGGCGCATCCGAGAAAGTTGGAGGAGACTGGTAGTGATGTATAACAGCCAGGGGGATGTCAATCAAGCATGGAAAGGTGGGTTTGGATGCAGGACTATGTGACTCTTCAGGATAGCGGCATTGCCCCATGACCCTTTAATTTAAGAGTAATTAGCATATAATATGTGCCGTTTTAAAAGCTGATTTTATAGATTTTGCTGCATCTGAAAAAACATACAATGGAATGGTTGGAAATATTGTTAGATCATGTATTACCGCATGGTCGCGGTTCAAGGGGTTAATACTACTTGACATTTTCTAATTAAATATACGATGAATTGAAAACAATTCCATCTGCCCTGCAATTTTGCTATTATAAATATATCCTATATAATTACAGCTCCAAAACCAAGCTCTGACATATACAATATAAAGTAACAGAACCAAGCTCAGTACAAAGATAAAGCACCAGAACCAAGATCAGCACATATATACAGCACCAGAACCAAGATTAGTACATATATACAGCACCAGAACCAAGCTCAGTACATGTATACAGCACCAGAACAAAGCTCAGTACATATATACGGCACCAGAACAAAGCTCAGTACATATATACAGCTCCAGAACCAAGCTCCGTACATAAATACAGCACCAGAACCAAGCTCAGTGAATATATACAGTACCAGAACTAAGCTAAGTACATAAATACAGTACTAGTAGAAATCTCAGTACATATATACAGAATAGAACAAAGCGGAGTACATAAATACAGCACCAGAACAAAACGCCATATATAAATACAGCAATAGAACCAAGCTCAGTACATAAATACAGTACCAGCACAAATACAGCTTAATTTAGTGCAACCCCTGCGTTATATGTTTGTACGGCGTAAAACTACAGCTCCCAGCATAGCCCGAACAATGGTAAGGTTATTCTGGGAGTCGCTGTTTCACAAAAAATAAATTATACCACCCATCATCTCGCTGCAGATCATACAGTGACTACATTACTGATTAGAGGTAGAATAAACATTTACATTAAGTGACTTACAGGTGACGTCTTCTCAGATTCTAGTTCTTTTTCTCTTTTCTTCTCCATCCGGTCCAGACCTCTATGATGACTTCTCCCGGCCACAGCCCATTTCTGCAGTTTGCAGCTCAGATGTCTTCAACTTCTCACTTTCCAAACATTTCTATGCCTATAAACGAAGATAAAATTCTCATGGTGCCACACACTACGCTCCTAAATATAATAGCACCATATACTGTATCCCTGATTATAATAGCACCATACACTGTGTCTGTCACACAGACACAGACACACACAAACACACACACACACACACACACACACACACACACACACACACACACACACACCTGTAGATAGTGCCACTCATAGAGCCCCCTGTAGAGTGCCCCCATAAAGCCTCCTGTAGATAGTGCCCCCCATAGAGCTCCCTGTAGACAGTGCTCCACATAGAGCCCCCATAGACAGTGTCCCACATAGAGCCCCCTCTAGACAGTGCCCAACATAGAGCCCTTTGTAGATAGTGCCCCACATACAAAGTGCCCCCTATACAGCCTCCTGTAGATACTTCTCCCATAGAAACTTTGTAGATAGTGCTGCCATAGAGCCCTTTTTAGATAGTGCCTACTGTAGATAGTGCCCTACATAGATCCCCCTGTAGATAGTGGCCCCCATAGACCCCTTGGAGACAGTGCCCCACATACAGCCCACTGTAGATAGTGCCCACATATAGTCCCCTGTAGAAAGTGCCCCACATATAGCCCTCCTGTAGATCGTGCCCCACATATAGCCTCCTGTAGACAGTGCCCCGCATATAGCCGCCCTGTAGATAGTGTCCCGCATATAGTCCCCCTGTAGATAGTGCCCACATATAGCCCCACTGTAGATAATGCCCGACATATATCCTCACTGTAGATAATGCCCTGCACGTGTCCCCCCTGTAGATAGTACACCACATATAGCCCCACCTGTAGATATTGTCCCACATATTTTGAGGGTATGTTCACACGCTGAGCCAAAAACGTCTGAAAATACGGAGCTGTTTTCAAGGGAAAACAGCACCTGATTTTCAGACGTTTTTTGAGCAACTCACGTTTTTCGCTGCGTTTTTCGGGCCGTTTTCGCGGCGTTTTCGTGCCGTTTTTCCGGCCGTTTTTGGAGCTGTTTTCAATAGAGTCTATGAGAAAACGGCTCCAAAAACGTCCCAAGAAGTGTCCTGCACTTCTTTTGACAAGGCTGTAATTTTACGCGTAGTCTTTTGACAGCTGTCAAACGACGACGCGTAAATTACAGGTTGTCTGCACAGTACGTCGGCAAACCCATTCAAATGAATGGGCAGATGTTTGCCGACGTATCGGAGCCGTATTTTCAGACGTAAAACAAGGCATAAGGGTATGTGCACACGTAGTGACCAAAAACGTCTGAAAATACAGAGCTGTTTTCAAGGGAAAACAGCCCCTGATTTTCAGACGTTTTTTGAGCAACTCGCTTTTTTCGCGGCGTTTTTCGCGCCGTTTTCGCAGCGTTTTTTATGTCCGTTTTTGGAGCTGTTTTCATTGGAGTCTATGAGAAAACAGCTCCAAAAACGTCCAAAGAAGTGTCCTGCACTTCTTTTGACGAGGCTGTATTTTTACGCGTCGTCGTTTGACAGCTGTCAAACGACGACACGTAAATGAGAGGTCGTCTGCACAGTACGTCGACAAACCCATTCAAATGAATGGGCAGATGTTTGCCGACGTATTGTAGCCCTATTTTCAGACGTAAAACGAGGCATAATACGCCTCGTTTACGTCTGAAAATAGGTCGTGTGAACCCAGCCTAATACGCCTCGTTTACGTCTGAAAATAGGTCGTGTGAACCCAGCCTGACAGAAAAAAACCTTTACATACTCACCTGATCCTGTTCCCATGCTGTCCTATTGCAATGCAGACCTGCTCTCTTTTGAGAGACTTCATCGCACCGCTTGCGTTGTTGAAAGGCACTGAATGGCAGGGAGCTTTGCCCTGCTATTCAATGACACAAGAAGCGCGCTGCCAATCAGTGCCTTTCAACTACGCAAGCGGCGCGATGACACCATGGTGCAATGGCGCGATGGCAGGGTGCCTTGCCCTGCTATTCAACTACGCAAGTGGAGCAAAGATTTCATCGCGCTGCTTGCTTCATTAAAAGGCAGTGGCTATGCATGTAATTGTATCTGCGTTGTATAGACGCAGGTACAATTATTGTGTAGTAGGGAGTGGCGGCGGCTGGTTTCAGTGGCGCCGCCACCCTCTCAGAGAGGCAGCAGGCCTCCGCCTGAGGCGAGATGCTCATCTCACCTCATGGACTGTTGGGCCCTGTTCAGAAGGGGGATTGTTTTTTCTGGACAAAATACCATCGTCAGCATCGAATACACACCAGGTAGGCTGGTTAAGTAGGGACATAAGTGAAGTGAAAATCAGGGCAACTATAAAGGTTCTGCACAATGCAAAGTTCCCGGCTCAGGTATGGATACGGAGGAGAATTTTATAACGTTTTTAATGCGAAGAGCTACTTCCTGCTGTGACAGGAGTTTCTGGATTTCAATTCTGACAAAAGGGATGCTGTTGAGCATTGACACCCGTTTCCAAAAATTGTTGCTGGAGAACAATGGTTGTCAATGAAGAATATCTGACTTAAAAAAAAATGAACGGCCTTTTCTCTAGGATAGGCCATCAATACCTGATCGGTGGGGTCTGAATCTGGGCTGTTTGAATGTGTTGCGGAGCTCCGGCGATCGCTGCTTCCTATTCATCGCTTAGCCTGCTCAATACTGTCAAACACTGACACATTCACTTTAAGGGGTGGAAGCTGTAATTAAAGTTCCATCTTATAAACTTGCTCCTAGTTTTATCAGGCCATTCCAGGTACTTAAGCAGATTAACCAACCTTTTGCCTGAAGCTGCTACCTTCTTTCCGTATTCCCAATAGTATCCATAGCTCTCTTTTTTTTACTTCTGGTCATCAATATTTTTTCTTCGAAGGTCAAGAATCCTTCTGCCCCCACTCCCGAGTTATCATCAGATTGTAAGGTTAAAAAGGACCTGTAACCTCTCATAACATGTCTATTTTAGTAAATACTCATATTCCCCATGAAATCACAGTTCTGGAACATCTTTTCTTAGAACACTACATTGTGCTATTCTGGTATTCGTCCTAGAAATGTATGAATACATTGACAACTGGGTGTTCACAGTTGGGGATATGTCCCTGCACAAACTAACAATGCCCAATCAGTGCTCACAGTCTCACACTGTGTAGGGACACACCCCTTTGACTTTGGGAATGGTAATACCCAGTTGCCAATTTATTCATACATTTCTAGATGAAATAACTGAGGAACGGCGCAACTAAGAGTTCCAAGAAAATATGTTCCAGAATTGATATTCCATGGGAAATACAAGTATTTACTAAAACAGACATATCAGGAAAGGTGACAGGTCCTCTTAAAGCAAATCCTGTATTTTAAGAAGGCTCATAGGAAATTCTATTATCTAAGTGACTGGAAGGGAGATGGTTCTGGGGAGAGAACCTGGATTCCTAAGGAGGACTTTCATGCTTCATAGCTTGTTAAGACTTGTCATTTGAAATATCCCATCAAGCCTCTCAGATCCACTTCAGGGAGGGGAATTTATAGAGTGTATTCTCTAGCCTAGCCAGGGTCCAGCGGGATGTCTCGCATGTCTCCTGGTGGCCTATTTAAAGGGGACAACAGACTTCACTCCTCACCTGCAAATCAAGATACATCCTTTGTTTGGCTATTGTTCCTACAGCTATTTGACTTTGTTCCTGACTCTAATCCTGACCTCAGCCTTGTTCCTGGATTACGCTCCTGTCTCCTGAATTGTCACCAGGTTCCTGTGGTACTACTCCTGGTATAGACCCCTGGCCTGTCTCTTGATTACGGTTCTGTCTCATCGTCCAGCTTCCTATTTCCTGACTACTAATCTGTTGACGACTATTGGCTGCATTCCTGACTCTTCTACAGTGCAACCGCCTTCATTTCTTGACTATTCTGAACCGTTTTTGGAGCCGCTTTTTATTGTGTCAATAGAAAAACGGCTCCAAAAACGGCCACAAAAAAAGCATCAAAAAGCGTTTGATGCTTAACCCCTTAACGACCTATGACAAAATACACGTCATAGAGCGGGGTTGGGGGGTGATGTTTACACCGCAGCTGTTACCTGCGTATTACACCTGACACGCTGCTCTAACATCATCGCGACGCTTGCGTCGTTCAGCCCCAGCAGACCTGCTCAGAAGAGAGCAGGCCTGCATTGACACACGGCGGTGTGGGAACAGGATCAAGGTGAGTATGTAAAGTTTGGTTGTTTTCACTTAAAAGTGTGAGTGGTATTAGCTACAAGCTACAGGGGGACTATATGTCTATACATAGGGCCCTATATACAGGGGGCACTATATGTAGAGTGCTATCTACAGGGGGGCTATATGTGGGGCAGTATATACAGGGGGCGCTATATGTTGAGCGCTATCTAGAGGGGGCTATATGTAGAGCGCTATCTACATGGGGGGCTATATGTAGAACACTATCTACAGGGGGGCTATATGTGGGGCACAATCTACAGGGGAGGCTTTATGTGGGACACAATCTACAGCGGGACTATATACTATATGTAGGGCACTATAAACAGGGGGCACTATATGTAGAGCGCTATCTACAGGGGGCTATATGTGGAGCGCTATCTACAGGTGGGCTATATGTGGGGCACTATCTACAGGGGGCTATATGTGGAGCGCTATCTACAGGTGGGCTATATGTGGGGCACTATCTACAGGGGGCTCTATGGGGGTACTATCTACAGGGGACTCTATGGGGGCACTATCTATAGGGGGCTTTATCTACAGGGGGCACTATCTACAGGGGGCTCTATGGGGGCACAATCTACAGGGGGCACTATCTACAGGGAGCAATGTGTGTGTGTGGGACACAGTGTATGGTGCTATTATAATTAGGTACACAGTGAATGGTGCTATTATAATCAGTGATACAGTGTATAGCGCTAGTATAATTAGAGGTGCAGTGTATGTTGCTATTATAATCAGGGACACAGTGTATGGTGCTATTATAATCAGGGAGACAGTGTATGGTGCTATTATAATTCGAGGTGCAATGTATGGTGCTATTATATGTAGGGGGGTAGTGTGTGGCATGAGAATCTTATCTTTGTTTATAGGTGCAGAAATGTTTGAAAAGTGAGCAGCTGAAGACAACTGAGCGGCAAACTGCAGAAATGGGTCGTGGCCGGGAGAAGTCATCATAGTGATCTGGACCGGATGGAGAAGAAAAGAGAAAAAGAACAACTAGAATCTGAAAAGACGTCACCAGAGAGACACAACATAAATGTTTATTCTACCTCTAATCAGTAATGTAGTCACTGTATGATCTGCAGCGAGATGATGGGTGGTATGATTTGTTTTTAGGAACAGCAACTTGCAGCATATCCTTACCATTGTTCGGGTCATGCTGGGAGCTGTAGTTTTACCCGTACAAACCTATAGGGCAGGGGTTGCACTAAATTGAGCTGTATTTGTGCTGGTGCTGTATTTATATACTGAGCTTGGTTCTGGTGTTGTATATCTATATGAGCTTGGTTCTGGTGTTGAATTTATGTACTAAGCTTGGTTATGGTGCTGTATTTATGTACTGAGGTTAGTTCTGGGGCTGTATATATGTACTGAACTTTGTTCTGGTGCTGTATTTATGTACTGTGCTTTGTTCTGGAGCTGTATATATGTACTGAGCTTGGTTCTGGTGCTGTATTTATGTACTGAGCTTGTTCTTGTGCTGTGTGTGTGTGTGTGTGTGTGTGTGTGTATGTATATATATATATATGTGTATATATATGTACTGAGCTTTGTTCTGGTGCTGTATATATGTAATAAGCTTTGTTCTGGTATTGTATTTATGTACTGAGCTTTGTTCTGGTACTGTATATATGTAATAAGCTTGGTTGTGGTATTGTATTTATGTACTGAGCTTGGTTGTGGTACTGTATATATGTATGAGCTTGGTTCTGGAGCTGTAATTATATAGAATATATTTCTATACAAAATTGCAGAGCAGTTGGTATTGTTTTAAATTCATTATATATTTAATGGGAACCTGTCAGGTAGTTTTAAACCCTTGAACCGCCACCATGCAGCAATACATGACCTGACAATATTTCCAAATATTCCCCTGTATGTTTTTTTCAGATGCAGCAAAATCTATAAAATCAACTTTTAAAACGGTGCACACCATATGCTAATTACTCATTAAAGTGTCATGGGGCGGTGCTGCTATCCTGAAGGGTCACAGAGTCCTCCCTCCAAACCCACCTTTACATATTTATTTGACATCCCCCTGTCTCTTATACATCACTACCAGTCTCCTTCAACTTTCTCGGATGCGCCATTGCCTTGTATTACTGGGGCATGCACCGTGTAGCGGGGTGTACTCTGCCCAGCTGTACTGCACATGCCAATACAAGGCAACAGCGCACCTGCAAGAGTTGGAGGTGGCTGCTAGTGATGTAGAACAGCCAGGGGGATGTCAATCAAAATCTGGGGGACGCCATATCAATTTTTGCCCTCCGGCAGAAGGACAGCAAGAATCGGCCCTGGGGGAGGGACAGCATTTGCAGGGGTAGGATAGGGCTAGCAGACGTGCGTCACAATAGGCACGTCTGCTAGTGGTATAAGTTAAAACACGCCTCTTTTTCTATGCATGCACCGCCAGAGAGGATCAGGAAAACAGGGCGGGGCTCATGCGGTGAGGTTAGTGTAGTACTCGCCTCCTGCCCCAGCCAACTTCAAACTGATCGGCCGACGCTAGTGAGGGATTAATTATACAGCAAGGGGGGTGCATCTAACTCACTGCAGAGGACTCTATGGGGGGATAATAATATCCCCCCATAGAGCACTCAGCAGTCAGACACTCAACCCCCCTGCTGTATAATAAGTACTGAGGGCTCTATAGGGGATGCCGGGATTATTCCCCCCTTCATAAAGTCCTCTGCAGTCACTTATATGGTTGGACCCCCCTTTCAGTATACTCCCCCTTCCCAAAGAGCCCTCAGTAGTTAGTAATATATTGCATGGGGAGGTCAGATTAACTGACTGACTGCTGGGGGCTCTGAATGACTAACTGCTGAGGTCTCTATGGGAGGGATAACCCCCACACAGAGATGTCAGAGTCAGACACTCAAATCCCCCTATAGAGCCCTTAGTAGTCAGTCAGTCAGACAGACAGACAATCTGACCTCCCCTTGCAATAAAATCTCCCCATATAGCCCCCAGTAGATGTTTTACTACAAGGGGAGGGGAGTCTGACTACTTAAAGGGGTTTTTCCACAAGGGACATTTATGACATATCCACAGGATAGACATCTCTGGGACCCGCACCTACAGTGAAGGAAATAAGTATTTGATCCCTTGCTGATTTTGTAAGTTTGCCCACTGTCAAAGACATGAACAGTCTAGAATTTTTAGGCTAGGATAATTTTACCAGTGAGAGATAGATTATATAAAAAGAAAACAGAAGATCACATAATCAAAATTCTATATATTTATTTGCATTGTGCACAGAGAAATAAGTATTTGATCCCCTACCAACCATTAAGAGTTCAGCCCCCTCCAGACCAGTTACACGCTCCATATCAACTTGGTGCCTGCATTAAAGACAGCTGTCTTACATGGTCACCTGTATAAAAGACTCCTGTCCACAGACTCAATTAATCAGTCTGACTCTAACCTCTACAACATGGGCAAGACCAAAGAGCTTTCTAAGGATGTCAGGGACAAGATCATAGACCTGCACAAGGCTGGAATGGGCTACAAAACCATGAGTAAGACGCTGGGTGAGAAGGAGACAACTGTTGGTGCAATAGTAAGAAAATGGAAGACATACAAAATGACTGTCAATCGACATCGATCTGGGGCTCCATGCAAAATCTCACCTCGTGGGGTATCCTTGATCCTGAGGAAGGTGAGAGCTCAGCCGAAAACTACACGGGAGGAACCTGTTAATGATCTCAAGGCAGCTGGGACCACAGTCACCAAGAAAACCATCGGTAACACATTACGCCGTAATGGATTAAAATCCTGCAGTGCCCGCAAGGTCCCCCTGCTCAAGAAGGTACATGTACAGGCCCGTCTGAAGTTTGCAAATGAACATCTGGATGATTCTGAGAGTGATTGGGAGAAGGTGCTGTGGTCAGATGAGACTAAAATTGAGCTCTTTGGCATTAACTCTACTCGCCGTGTTTGGAGGAAGAGAAATGCTGCCTATGCCCCAAAGAACACCGTCCCCACTGTCAAGCATGGAGGTGGAAACATTATGTTTTGGGGGTGTTTCTCTGCTAAGGGCACAGGACTACTTCACTGCATCAATGGGAGAATGGATGGAGCCATGTACCGTCAAATCCTGAGTGACAACCTCCTTCCCTCCACCAGGACATTAAAAATGGCTCATGGCTGGGTCTTCCAGCACGACAATGACCCGAAACATACAGCCAAGGCAACAAAGGAGTGGCTCAAAAAGAAGCACATTAAGGTCATGGAGTGGCCTAGCCAGTCTCCAGACCTCATTGAAAACTTATGGAGGGAGCTGAAGATCCGAGTTGCCAAGCGACAACCTCGAAATCTTAATGATTTACAGATGAACTGCAAAGAGGAGTGGGCCAAAATTCCATCTAACATGTGTGCAAACCTCATCATCAACTACAAAAAATGTCTGACTGGTGTGCTTGCCAACAAGGGTTTTGCCACCAAGTATTAAGTCTTGTTTGCCAAAGGGATCAAATACTTATTTCTCTGTGCACAATGCAAATAAATATATATAATTTTAACAATGTGATTTTCTGTTTTTTTTTAAATATAATCTATCTCTCACTGGTAAAATTAACCTAGCCTAAAAATTCTAGACTGTTCATGTCTTTGACAGTGGGCAAACTTACAAAATCAGCAAGGGATCAAATACTTATTTCCTTCACTGTATCTCTAGAACGGGCTCCCCTAAACCCTGTTCTACCTCTTTCTGCTCTCGCTGCCCCCCGGCTACTTCCTGACTTCATTGTCGAGAGTTACGAAAACAGCCTAGCTCGCTGAGCTGCACTGTTTCCGTAAGTCCCATAGAACTGAATGGTAGTTACGGAGAGTTACGGAAAGTTATGGAATGTTATGGAAGTCCATGAAGTCAGGAAGTGGCTGAGAGGTAGAAGGAGGTAGAACGGGGTTTAGGGGGCCCGGTTCTAGAGATAGGTGCAGGTCCCATAGTGCATGTCATAGTGAAATGTCAGAAGTTTTGAACGGTTGGTGTCCAAGAACTGAGACCCGCATGGATCGCTAAAACAAAGTGGTAGAAGAACTCAGGTGACCGCTGTGCCACTTCGTTTCTGATCTGCTTTTCTCGAAAATCTGAGCAAGTGGTGTACGAACGTACACCACTTCGAGGAATGCCGATCAGAAACGAAGCGTCGCAGCATTCAATCGAGTGCTTCTGCCGCCTCACTTTAGCAATAGGTGGGGGTCTCAGTGCTCGGAACCCCCACCGATTAAAAGTTCACTATGACATGTCAAAAAATTGTAAAAGTTTAGTTACATTTTAAAAAGAGGTGTTACAATTTTTTTTTATTATTATTATTTTTTTCTTTAATAAAACAATGTATCAGTGTGTTTGGTGCAACTTTCTAAATACTTTTTATTAAAAAAGATTTTTACTTTTTGAGATACAGCTGCTTTATATCCTGAATACAGAGCAGCTGTATCTAGTGTTAAAACCTGTATCCGTCAGGTTAGTGGCACTGACGGATACTGTGTCAGCAGGTTGTGGGGGTTGAATTGCGTGTGAGGGGGAAGGAGGGGGCCTAACAGCCCAGGTCCCATGGTACACTTAATCCGCCACTGCACCAGTTAATGTTGTTTTCTCTGGCTAATAGAGGACCAACCAAAGGACAAGACCCCCCTCTATGATGTCTATATTCCCTAAGAAGACAACCTCTTTAATAAGTCGTCCTTTTCTATCAAGTTGATCAAATTCAGCTGTGTCTTCATTAAAATGGTCTCTGGGAAAGTAGGATGATTAACAATATGGTTGTCATTACAGCAATCACAGAGGTTCTCACCCAAATTTTCGGAGTTCCCGGTCGCCATTTCGCTGAATAACTATGCAGATTCAGAGATCAGCAATCATGGAAAACTGAGTTATAAACCCTGAGGGAACTGCCAGCTTTAACTCCTTCCCGACATCCGCTGTATATATACTGCACAAAGACGATATAACCGGATCCATAATATCTGTGATATCCAGACAGTCTAGAGATCCGCAGTGAGAATGTGCGCTTGTTATTTGCAGAAGGATCTGGCTGTGATTTGATGTGTTTATGCGGGATTTTGGGGTGGTTAGGGGCGTGGCTTAAAAATGTCCCTCTTTTCTGATTTCAAAAGTTGGGAGGTATGCCAGTGGGGCCTGCGGTCCCTGCAAGTCTGTTAAAGGTTTCTATAGTAACTGGGGCCTATGTAATAAACGACACGGGCTCCTGTTACTATAGTAAAAGTATACACGTCGTGACACTGAATGGCATCAGGACTTCCACTGCGCCTGGAGCTGAAGAGGAGGGTAAGTATAAGATTACTGTCCAATAGACAGGATCACACATGGGCCCTGCATCTAAGCCTACGATGCGGTAGGCTTAGATATAGGGCCCAGCAGAGAGGATCACACATGAGCCCTGTATCTAAGCCTACCATGTGGTAGGCTTAGATACAGGGCCCAGCGGACAGAATCACATATGGTGTGATACTCTCTGCTGTGCCCTGTATCCAAACCCATATTTGCCACTCGGCACTAGCGCTCTGCCCGGGGACTCCAGCACTGCTCCCAACGTCACTGTCAATACATGGACAGTGATGTCGGGTGCTCCCCAAGGTATACGTTTAACGTATACCTGTGATAGATGCCATGCAGTTTCATCCGTCACCCAGGCCTAATTCACATCTGCGTTGGAGGCTCAGTTAGGGACCTCCATCGCAGATCCTGCCCAAAATACCAGAAACAATAGTGCAGCATGCTGCGATATTGTTTCCAGTAAAATCACGGACACCCTTACGGAACCCATTAAAGTCAATGGGTTCCGTCGGGCGCCGGTTCTCTCTTGCATTTCTGGCATTTTCGTTGTTTTGCCTCTCTAATGGAGCAGAACAACGGAATGCTGAACGCGGATGTAAACAGGGCCTTACTTGGTTACTAGCGATCATTCACCTACTTTTGAAAGTAGGTGAATGAACGCTAATAACTACTACTGTAGGGACTCCTTTGTATCTAGGATTTTTTTAGTGACGCACGTGCCCGAGATGCCCCAAAATTCTGGCACATATCGGGTTGATCCTGCGCCTCTTACAAGCATCAGTAAACTAAGCAGTTACAACAGAGAAAAAGAGACACGGCGCCCCATAGTGCAGATTAACATGGTAAAAAGAGAGAGCAAGAATATCACAGATAGTGCTCACCTTATAAGTGTTAAATACTGGCAGGTACAACACTTGTAGTAAAAGGTGCACTGTATGACAAAACAGCTGCTGCCTGGTCCGGTACGCAACAACCAACAGAAGTTGCCGGTGAATAGTTAATAGGTATAAGGATGAAAAAAGGACCAAAATGGCACTGCTGTTAGTATGGATTTAAAATGAACTAAAGTTCATGATTTAATATATAAATAAATGGAAAGTAGATGGACAAGCTACGCATTTCAACGCCGGACTGGCATCTTCATCAGGCCAATAAAAAACAAGCAAATGACAGGGTTATATATACATAGCACAATACAATTAAATTTTTTTCTAAACCAAAGAAAAAACCGCCAAAAAGACTGGTCAAAGATCAATGGTTACGTCACAAAAACGCACTGCCCAAAAAACGACATGGTTACACTGGGAGGAAACTTTATAAATATAATCATAAATAGAAAAATATTATAGATCACTATCATGAGTAATGTAGCTAAATATAATTTAAAGTATTGATACAAATTAGTAATTTAAAAAAAATTAAAATGCGATACACACCAAAATGTAAAACATGAAAATTCCTAAAAACGTTAAATGCAGATATTTAATAAAAAACAGATGAAAGTAGTAAAAAAATATGCTAATGTAATAAAATCCATTCAAAACTCACCACAATAACAGAGGAAAAGGCACTGTATGAGGCAAAAGCCGATTGAAAGGACAGCGCTCAAAATAGCGTCCCTGATGTCATGGCAACCGCAAAATTACGGTGGCCGAGAGGGACCAAAAAGGACTCGTGAAACGCAGGATGACACGCAAACTAAAATAAGGAGACTGATCGCATAAACAAACGAAAGGTGTGGATGATAATCAGACCAGAAGCAGCAAAACACTCGAAAAAGGTAAGTAAAAGATAAATTAAGTGAAAGATAAATTAAAAATAAATTAATAAACTGTACAAAAATGCAATGCGAATATATATATCACAGAAATAAGAAAAAAATCATAAAAGACAATGGACGAAATAATGATGATAATAATAAATAAAAGAAATAATAATAAAAGATCGAAAATATTTTTTATTTTTTTAAAAAGTACATATGTAATATATGAAAAAAGAGACACATTATAATGATACTAATCCAGTGCAGACTCAGTTAGGTCATTCAAGCCATTGGGGTGCAAGGTCCCAAGTTTGTATATCCAAAAGTTTTCCCTCTGTTTTAATCTAATAAATCTATTGGGTATATCTGCAGAAATGCTTTCTATGGGGGTAACTATAATATTGTCAAAATTACAATCTTTGTACGCACAATGCCTGGAAACGCTCTGCTTTAGGAATCCCTTCTTAACATTAAAGAGGCTCTGTCACCACATTATAAGTGGCATATCTCCTACATAAGGAGATGGGCGCTGTAATGTAGGTGACAGCAGTGCTTTTTATTTAGAAAAACTATCTATTTTTACCACGTTATGAGCGATTTTTAGCTTTATGCTAATTTGTTTCTTAATGCCCAAGTGGGCGTGTTTTTACTTTAGACCAAGTGGGCGTTGTACAGAGGAGTGTATGACGCTGACCAATCAGCGTCATACACTTCTCTCCATTCATTTACTCTGCAGATAGCGATATAGCCAGGGGAGTAACTAGGAAAGACTGGGCACCATAGCAAACTTTTGACTGGGGCCCCCCCTCCCCTGGGTGTCACACAACCCCCCCTTGTAGATAGTGCATTTTTTACAGCCCCCCCCCTGTAGATAGCGCCATACAGCCCGCCCTCTGTAGATAGTGCCATACATCCCCCTGTAGAGAACGCCATACAGCCCCCCTGTAGATAACGCCATACAGCCCCCCTGTAGATAACGCCATACAGCCCCCCTGTAGGGAACGCCATACAGCCACCTCCCCCTGAAGGGAACGCCATACAGCGTTCCCCCCCCCTGTAGGGAACGCCATACAGCGTCCCCCCTCCCAAAAAAATGCGACCTACAGTGTGTCCTACAAAATACATGTATCCCCTCTCCACAGGAGAGGGGATACATGAGTGATCGCTGGCAGCGATAGGGAGAACGGGGGACTGAAAGTCCCCTGAACTTCACCATGACTAACCTCTGACTTCCGGCGTCTGCGCAGCTCAATAAAAATGAAAGGAGCGCTGGTCACGCATGCGCACAAGCACGACCGGCGCTCCATTCATTTCTACGGAGCTGCCGACACAGACCCCGGAAGTCCGAGGTTTGTGATGGAGAACTTCAGGGGACTTTCAGTCCCCCGTTCTCCCTATCAATGCCAGCGATCACACATGTATCCCCTATCCTGTGGAGAGGGGATACATGTCTTTTGCTCTATTTTGCGCCTTCAGCACCAGACACCGTTTAACCATTTTTAGCACGTGTTAGTTAAATGGCTATAACTTTTTTATTTGTTGGGCTAACTACGTGATTTTTGCGACGTTTTTTCCGTAGACAATGCAGGTTTCATTTTTTATCGTTTTTATACACACCTTTTTTGCTATTTTAGAATTTTTATTCATAAAGTTTGAAAATAATAGTAAAAAAATAAGCTTTTTTACATTTCAGCTATTTTTTTTTTTGGTAATAACATAGTTTTACCCTAAAATAGACCTTTTATTTGTGATCGTCATTGTCTACCGTAAATTTTTAGATATTACATGTCTATATTAGGGTAATTGGGTCAGCGCTAGCGTTACAACAATGATTGGCGGGGGGGGGAACGTTTTTTTTTGGGGTGGGTATTTTATGTGTATTTATTATTTACATTTTTTTTGCACTTTACTTTATTATTTTTTTATTACTATGGTCTGTCCCCCAAAGGTCAAAGAAGACCTTTGGGGAACTTTATATATTTTTTTTCTTTCTTTTACACCATGTTTTTCCACTGTAACTGGGGCTGCACAGCAGCCCCAGTTACAGGGGAAATCAGCCCTCTCATAGTGACGATTGTCACTAATAGGGCTGTGCTGGGTCTAGTAAGACCCAGCAGCAGCCTGCCACTAACGGCACCCGGCGATCATGTGACCAGTCACATGATCACCGGGAGGAATAGAGACAGCGCCGCTGCTGCTGTCTCTATTCCTGTACACAGCGCGCATTCAGCGCTGTGTACTACAAGTGATCAGAGAAGACAGAAGCAGCAAAAGCTGCTTCTATCCTCTCCTCAGGGTCCCCGGCAGTCACTGACAGCCGGAGACCCGACATTCAGCTGCCCGATCGCGCGGGCAGCAAGTTAAAACCCGAGCCGTAGAAAGTCTATGGCTCGGGTTTTAAAGACCCTGACCGCTGGCCGTAAAAATACAACCAGCGGTCGGGAACCAGTTAATGGCAGAGCGGGGAGATACCTCCCTGCTCTGCCGTAGTGTTCAGTGTTCAGTGTTTTTAGTTTAATAAAATATTTCTTTATAGTTTATTCAACTTTATTACTACCGCTTTAGTAATGGCCACTGGCTGATTAACAGCATACATTACTAAGGCGGGGCTTAGTGTTAGCTGGCGCAGAAACTTCATTATTACCCCGGTACCCACCACAT
This sequence comes from Rhinoderma darwinii, assembly GCF_050947455.1. NCBI lineage: Eukaryota > Metazoa > Chordata > Amphibia > Anura > Rhinodermatidae > Rhinoderma > Rhinoderma darwinii. The sequence goes on from NC_134691.1 coordinate 118,803,511, forward strand.
CTAGGGGTTACTGGGAAGAAACGGGTGCGATCCAGTACCCGACCATCTGTAGTGATGGTCAGGTACTGGGGCGAGCACAGGCTGATTGTAATGACGGGGAAGGGAGACAGACAGGTGAGCCCTAATCTACCCGCCACTCAGTCCCAGCCTACTTGCAACGGCCCGTCCTAGGCGACGGCGTACAACTGGGCGATGGTCCCTACGCTCAATAAGTGCACGACAGACAAACAGACAAGGGTACACAGAAGCTAAGGGAAATGGGGCAGTTGCCCACGGCAACATCGTGAGCAACAAGAGTAGTGAACGAGCCGAGTCAAACCAGAAGTGTACGAGGTACCAAACGCAGAGCAGGAGAGTAGTGAACGAGCCGAGTCAAACCAGGAGTGTACGAGGTACCAAACGCAGAGCAGGAGAGTAGTCAGTAAGCCAGGGTCAATATGAAGCAGGGACAAATAGTTCAAGCAGCAGCAGCAGAGCCAGGAAACAGGAGAATCACAGGCAAAGGAGGAGCAGGAAGTGAAGGTATAAATAGACAGAGGGCGGGAGCTAGCTCCGTCTGGCCAGGCTGTGATAGGCTCTCCCACTCCTCAGCCTCCCAGCCTGATTGGTAGAAGGAGGGGTCACTCGATCAGACTTAGGAGCAGGTGCAGACTGACTAACCATGGGCGTCGACACAGAAGCTGTGTCTGGCAGATCCTTTACACTGATATTATTAAGTTGGGAGAGGCCAAAAACCGTGGCCCTTCCCACCCTGGTAATGCTAGCCTGCTGCTGCTATGTTGTATCTGTCTGGTTATGAAATATGTGGGGGACCCCACGTCATTTAATAAAATAATAATAATAATTGGAAAAACTTGTACAGATGGTTGGGTACTGGATCGCACCCGGTTCTTACCAGGACCCCTGATGGTGTTGGTTCTCAGCTAACATTAAGCCTCGCCTTAGTAATGGATGCTGTCAATCAGCCAGCGACCATTACTAAGGTGGTAGTAATAAAGTTTAAAAAAAATACAAGACATAGAAAAAATATTTTATTGAAATAAAAACCCCACACATTCCTCGTTAACCATTTTTTGAGAATAAGAAGCCGTCAGGGAAGTAGTCCAACAACTGAAATCGTAAAAAACACAAACACATAAAAAAATTAGCAACACATAAAAAAGCAAAGCAATTATTACACTTTCCTGGGTCCAGAGCTGGAGCCGCAATGTCAGCAAGCTGGGCCCTATATCCAAGCCTATCATATGTTAAAAAGTCAGCTGAGCCTGTGTATCTAATCCTATCCATAGATATAGGGGTTGTAGTGCTATAGATATGCTGCCTCATATATATATTCGTTATGGCTCTCAGAATGTGGTGAAACAAAAAAAAATGTTATAACAAAAAGTTGTTGTTTTTTAAAGTCGTAAAATCTAAAAAAAAACAACTATATAAATTTGGTTTTACCGTAATTGTATTGAGCCGCAGAATAAAGTTAAGTTGTCGTTTTTACCGCACGGTAAAAAGAAAACCAAAAAACAATGTAGGAATCAGTTTTCCAGTACATTTTATGGTGCTTTAAATTATGCCATTAGAAACTACAACTCCTCCCGCAAGAAATAAGCCCTCATACCACTCTACTGACAAAAAAATAAAAAAATGATAGCACTTGGAACGCAGAGAGTAAAAAACGAAAAATAAAAAATAAAAAATGGCTCGGTCCTTAAGGGGTTAATGAATGAACATTGCAGTATGAACCAAATTGCGAAAGTAAGACAGAGGCATACTATGAAATACACAATACAATGTAGACTTCTAATAAACTGCTAGTCTTGACTCTCTGAGAAATATAGATTTATAGCTATTGGTGGAAATAATTTGCAGCAGTAAATCAAAGGCAAGGATCCCCACAAGTATTGTGAGTCACAATTACATCTACAGTATCTCACATTGACGTACACAGCTCAGCACATATGGGACTCCGAGAAAAACAAACATTTATTCATTGAATTCTACCACTAAACTGCTGACAGTATCTGTGTGTGTATAACAGAAAATCATTTTTTTATACCTTGGCATCTCCACAATGATAGGAAGCCTTCTTGTCTGGATGAAGTGTGAACATAATGATGATTTACTTACTAAACGATGGTAGATCAAACACGAATTACATAAACTGTAACGGCCGGCAGATCCTGCAACATTAAGTACTAAAACACAATTGTATTTGGAATTATTAGTACATTTTAATAGTTGTGTAGTTGATATGGTGCTGTAAGAATTGGGAAGAATCCAATTCTCTCTAGCGTCTGACCTTTTTGCAATACCCCTATGTGCTGATCAAGATTTTGCATAGTCTAATCCTCCTTCATTCCCTTTCCTCTCTGCACTAGCCATCTCACAAGAAGGTGGTGAGCTAGAGATTGAGTGAAAACGTGATTGGCAAGCCTCCCCCTTTCAGAGGCCCAAGAGAATTCCAAAGAGACCAAATCAGCCATGTGCATAAGGAAACCAAATGCTATCTTCTATGACATGTACAAGTATTATGCCAATACTAAGATTTATCGAATTAGCCTAATCTACATGACAGTGACAATTGTTTGGCCTTTTTACTAAGCACTAAACAGAGGTATAACTTGAATCACCTGGGCACCAATTCAAAATCTGTATCAGGGCCTCCCACCTACCTTTGCCATTCCTAACACTGGTATCTTATGTGGTAGAGGGACCTTTGGGCCCCCTCAGATAACAATACCAGGGCCTTGGTGCGACTGCTACCTCTGCATCCACTTTTAAGCGACCCTCCTTTCCTGAGCAAAATTTTAAATAGGATGGGGTATATGGAGTAATATTACCTGGTGCCCTCCACTTGTGCCCCTCTGCCCTCACTTGAGCAGTTCTGGCCAATCCGAGAACAGAGGGAGTGTCTGCAACTGGAGGGCACCAGGTAATATTACTCTATATGCCCCATCACATTTAAAATTTTGTCTTGAGACATGAGTCACTTATGCCCCACGCACTGAAATAATATTTGGCTCCGTCAGTGTCTAGGTTTAACCCCTTAAGAACATGCCTTCGAAGAGGAATGACCTTTTTTATTTTCTGACGTTGCTGTGTGAGGTGTTGTTTTTATGCCTTTTGGAGTGTATTTTTTTTATACATATTTATTTCTTACATACAAATGAGTATGTTTTTTTTTTCTTATGCTGACTTTGCAAAATCGATGCCATTTGTTTTTGTAGCTTTTTGTTGTTGTTGTTCACTGAGCACTAACTCCTTCGGGCACCTTGCCGTTAATGCACGTCAATGTGTGCATTAACTTTGCGCACCTTCATGTACCGTTACATCTGGACTTTTGACAGTTAACCGCCGCGCGGTGCTACACCGCAGTGGCTGTTAACTGTGCAGGGTTTCTGCCCTGCATTCCCTGTTGCTGATCAGTGGCCCATTGCCTCTGATTTCGGCAATTAACCCCTTAGACGCGGCGGTCGATTGCGATTGCCGCATTTAAGGAGTTTAGAGCAGATCGGCAGCTACCACATGAAATCACGGGGGCTGCCGATGGTTGCAATGGCAACCAAAGGCCAGACCATGGCCTCCGAGCTGCCACGTACGGAAGCCCACGAGGACCAGCCAGAGGCTGGTCCTCATAGGCTTCCTGTTAGAGTGACTGTCACGTCACAATGACAATTAGAACACATTACACTACATAGGTAGTATAATGTATTCTAGCAGCGATCAGAGCTGCAAGTCTTTAAGTCCCCTAGTTGGACAAAAAAAAATGTAAAAACAAGGCAATAAAAATGTTTTATAAAAGCGTAAAAATAAATGTTTTTTTTTTCCTATAATAAATCTTTTATTATAGCAAAAAAATGAAAAAGTTTTTAAAAAAGTACACATATTTGGTACCACTGCGTTCGTAACGACCCAAACTATAAAGCTAGACTATTATTTTTCCTGCAAACAAAATAAGTAAAAAAAACAATGCCAGAATCACTATTTTTTGGTAACCACCCCTCCGAAAATATAGAATAAAAAGTGATCAAAAAGTTGCATGTACCCCAAAATAGCTCCTTACACAGCTTTTTTGACTGAAAAATAAAAAAGTCATGGCTCTCAGAATAAGGTGACACAAAAAAACATAAAACAACTATATACATATGGTATTGCCGAAATCGTGTCAACCCGCAGAATAAAGTAAAATTGTCATTTATAGGCCATGGTGAACGCCATAAAAAAAAAAGAAGAATAAACATTGTCAGAATTGATGGTTTTTGGTCATCTTGCTTGGCAAAAAATGGAATAAGAAGTAATCAAAAAATCGAATGTACTACAAAATGGTACCAATGAAAACTATAGATTGTCCCGAAAGAAATTAGCTCTCACACAGCTCCGGTGAAGAACAAATAAAAAAGTTTTGGCTCTCAGAATATGGCGACGCAAATTTGCATAGTATTCCAAAACTGGATAAGATTGGGAAACATTTATCAGAGCAACACTGGACAGATATCTATGAATTATTATTTATTCACCCCATTATTATACCCCCTTATTATACCCTGATATACTCTGCACAGCTTACATATGCCCCCACATTATAAACTGAAATACCAGTTAGGCTATGTTCACACGGAGTATTTTACAGGCAGATTTTCCTCTCCCTGCACGCCGATTTTCGCAGCGTTTTTCACCCGTGGCCATTGGGCGCTGCGGGCATAAAACGCCGCAAAATACTCTTTCTCTGCCTCCCATTGAAGTCAATGGGAGGTCAGAGGCGGAAACGCCCGAAGATAGGGCATGTCGCTTCTTTCTCCCGCGAGACGGTTTTACCGCTCAAGGGAGAAAACCGCCCCCGCCTCCCATTGAAATCGACGGGAGGCATTTTCGGGCCGTTTTTGACTAGCTTTTTGGCGCGGTTTCCGCGTCAAAAAACTCGTCAAAAAACTCAGTGTGAACTTATCCTAAGGGTATGTTTACACGCTTAACAAAAAACGAAGCTGAAAATGAAGCTTCTTTTAATTTCGAGCTTCTTTTCAGGCTTCTTTTGAGGCGTTTTTTGAGGCGTTTTTCATAGTGTTCAATGGAAAATCAGCTTCAAAAAATGCCTCAAGAAGTGACATGCACTTCTTTTTACGGAGCGTCTTTGTACACTCCGTTTTTTAAAACAGCGGCATAAAAAGACGCCCCGTATGAACTAAATGCTGTTTTTCCCATTGATTTCAATGGGCAGATGTTTGTAGGCGTTCAGCTTCTGTTTTTTCAGGCATTTGTCGAGGCGTAAATGCCTTGAAATACGCATGAAAACACTGCGTGTGAACATATCCTAAGGGTATGTGAACAGGACCTATTTTCAGACGTAATGGAGGCGTTTTACTCCTCGAATTATGCTTGAAAAGAAAGCTCCAATACGTCTGCAAACATCTTCCCATTGCCTGCAATGGGTTTTACAATGTTCTGTGCAGACGAGGTGTAATTTTATGCGTCGCTGTCAAAAGACGGTGCATAAAATTACACACGCGTCAAAAAAGTGCAGGACACTTCTTGGAACGTATTTGGAGCCATTTTATATTGACTCCAATGCAGAACAGCTCTAATTACGTCCGTAAAAGGCGCCGCGAAAAACGCGAATACATGCAATTACGTCTGAAAACAGCTTCGTAATTTCAGACGTATTTTGCGTTGTCGTGTGAACATACCCTTATACTCCACACAGAACAACCTCAAAGCAAAATCTATGCTCTAAAAGCCAAATGCCGCTCCCTCCCTTCTGAACCCTACAACGTGCCCAAACAGCAGTTTACGTCCACAGATATGGCATAGTCATACCTGGGAGAACCCGATTAATATTTTATGAGGTATTTGTCTTCAGTGGCACAAACTGGACACAACATATTGTGCACTGAAATGGCATATCAGTGGAAAATTGTAATTTTCACTCCGCACCATCCGCTGCGCATTAACCCCTTCACACACCACGACTTAATAGCATGTCATGGTGCGGAGGATAATGTATGGAGCGGCCCATCCCATATGCTGCGTGCGTCAGCTGTGTATTACAGCTGACACCCGGGACCAGAGGCGTAGTTAGGTTCTCCTGCACCCGGGGTAAAGATTCAGATTGGCGCCCCCCCCAACTTATTTCCCGACATCTCCTTCCCCCTCGCCATGTTTGATTTCTCTACCAATCAATGAGGTGTAATTTTTTCACAATTTTTTTAATGTAACTCGAGTATAAAAGCATTTCTACATTTTACAAGCTTTGTAAATAGCACCACACTCCCCCCTTGTAAATAGAGCCACATTCCCCCCTTTTAAATAGCGGCACACTGCCCCCCCCCTTGTACTTCACGCCACACTGTGAACAGAGCGGTGGCCTACCGCTACCACTCTCCGCTCTGCCTGGTGTGACTTACCGGAGGAGCCGAGGAGGTCATGCGGCGCAGGCAGCGGCGGAGTTCCTTCTGACTAGGGTTGGTGACAGCCAGGGCCGGCCTTAGGTTGGATGACGCCCTGTGCGGGACTCTCTATTGCCGCCCCCTACACAAACCAAAAATTAACCACATATATGGACACGCTGGAACATATATACTGTACATACATAAAGACAGATATTTAGACATACAGGCAAATATACATACACACATCTGGAATATATACATACAGGTAAATATATAGACGTACACACACACACACACACACACACACACACACACACACCGACAGATAAATACACAGATAGGAACATATACAAATACAAAAAAGGCACATATATACAAGCACAAAAACACATTCACAGACCCATATGTACGCACACAGGCACATATGTACACAGCACAGATAATGTAGTAGTGTTGCCTGCAGTCCTATGTAACACCACAGGTAACACAGTGATAATCGAGTACAGATAATGTAGTTATGTCACCTGCAGTCCTATGTAACACCACAGGTAACACACAGTGATAACTCTCTGAGTACAGATAATGTAGTAGTGTTACCTGCAGTCCTATGTAACACCACAGATAACACAGTGATAACTCTCTAAATACAGATAGTAGTGTTACCTGCAGTCCTATGTAACACCACAGATAACACAGTGTTAACTCTCTGATTACAGATAATGTAGTAGCTGTTGCCTGCAGTCCTATGTAACATCACAGATAACACAGTGATAACTCTCTGATTACAGATAATGTAGTAGCTGTTGCCTGCAGTCCTATGTAACATCACAGATAACACAGTGATAACTCTGAGTACAGATAATGTAGTAGATGTAAGAGACAGACACATGCAGAGACAGAGACACACACACTCACACACACACACACACACACAAAGACAGAGGCACACACTGTATACACACTACACACACAGACACTCACCATGTCTCCTTGCTGACAGCATCACAGGTCAGGACGGGCTGTGGGCGGAGCTTCCTTTCTGCTTCTCAGCAGAGCACAGAGTAGAGGCAGAGCTGGAAGGGAGCAGCACGGGAGTGGACCTGTCCCCTGACCTGTGTCATCTGACCTCATGTCACTGAGATCAGGTGACAGGTAAGGTGACTGGACTGGTCCACTCCCTGGCCGTCACAGACCCCAGTCAGAACGCCGTAATTTCCTGGCTCTTGATAAAGCTGCTGCAGGTGTCCGACATACGGGGCGCCTATCAGCAGCGATCAGCTTCTCTTCGGTGCCCCCCCTCCCTACGACCAAGTTGCGCCCGGGGCACATGCCCCGCCTGCCCCCCCTAGCTACGCCCCTGCCCGGGACTAACGGACAGGAACAGCGATCGCGCTGTTACAGGAGCCTGTGAAAATGACAATATACTGCAAAACATTAGTATTGCAGTGTATTATACAAGCGATCTAATGATCACTGTTCAAGTCTCCTAGGGGGACTAATAAAATGTATAAAAAAAAAAAGTTTAGAATAAAGTTATTATTAGTGAAATAAATTAAATAAATATTTAACCCCTTAAGGACACAGCCTGTTTTGACACAGCATTTTTTTCAAATCTGACATGTGTCACTTTATGTGGTAATAACTTTGGAATGCTTTTATGTATCCAAGCGATTCTGAGTTTGTTTTCTCGTGACACAATGTACTTTCTGTTAGTGGTAAAAAAAATATTTTTATTTTTTTTGTATAAACACTTTCTATTTATTCAAAAGCTTTGGACATACAACTATTTGTACAGAATAACAAGAAATCATTGTCAATGACAGATATATAAAACAAATGACATAGTGCAAGATATACATGACTGTGGCCATTTTTTGAGCTAAAGAGCAATAATCTCCCAACACATATCAGCGAATAATTTTACCCTACGCCCACACATTATCAAATAACTATGTCACATATAGTACATTCTGTAGACCTCATGTATATACATGTGAGCTATATCAAAAGATAACCAATACAGAAAACAACAAAAATATTTATCATGGTCGTAAAATGGATGAGAAGCGTTTAAATTGTGCAAAGAACGTCACATGTCTCTAGGATTATACAAATGTAACGTCGGCATTCACCAAGAACAGGTCTCGAATCTAACCTACTCCATTGGACATAATATCCCTAGATATCGGAACAGAAGACTTGAGTCCTGGTCCTATAGTCCAACCAAGGCTGCCAAACCTGCAAAAATTGCTGTCTATTTTTATTTTCCCATGCTGCTAATTCTTCCAACCTACACAATGCATTTTGGAAATCAGATGTGCTAATGTGGGTGGTGAAGGATCCCTCCATTTAGTGGGAATTAACAATTTGGCTACAGCAATAATATATGTGGGAAGATTTCTATGTGAAGGCCGAAAATCACTCTTGGGCAACCATAATAAGACCAAGTCCCTTGTAATGGTGAAAGACACTGAGCACACTTCCGTTATGAAGCGTTCAACGTGTTACCAAAACTATTGAATTTGCGAACAAGACCACCAAATATGAGACATATTACCTATTTCCCTTTCACACCTCCAGCAAAGAGACGTACTGGAAAGGTGAACTTTGAATAAAAATTCTGGAGTCTTATACCAACGTGTAAGGATCTTATAATAGTTTTCCTGTACACGCACACACCTATAAAAACCATGTGAGTGTCTAAGAACACAAGAAACCTCCTCCGATGAAAAAACTCTCTTCAATTCCCCTTCCCAAGTTGTCAAGTAACTAGACGTCACAAAAGGCGAGTTTGATAACAAACCCAAATATACTTTAGAGAGAGACTTCTTAGGTGAGGTAGCATGTAATGTATAATTTTCCAACCACGTTGGTTCTCCTTTTTGAGTTTCAGAAGCATTCAGAAACCTCTGGCATGTGCAAGAGAAATCAAACATCTGTATGGACGTGGGTTGTGGTAAATGCAATTCATCATGTAACTGTGATAAACCGCCTGCGGATTGAGTGCCATAAAGCTTGGCCACATTGGAATGCTTCAATTGTATCCAAGTTTCTGGAATATGCATAGCTTTCTTATTCATGTAGCAAGGGAATATGGAAAGTGGAGCCAATACAGATATTTTATCATTCCCTGCGTTAAGAGCTTGGGAAGATTGACATACCTTAAGAAGTCCTCTAGTGAGGTCGCTTATAATCAAAGATTTGGGAGGTAATGGCGCCTTAACCCAAAGGTAAGAGGCTAAACTGTCCCCCATCAAGTGGCGTTCGATATCCACATGTGGTAGTGTAACCTTTGCGTTTGCCAATTGAGTCCACCTGCACAATTGTATAGCCCTGTAATTCGTGGTTAGATCGGGTAAGGATATTCCGCATGAGTGTTTTTTCCTAGTAAGTAAGTTATAGGCTAATCTAGGTTTTTTATTGTTCCATATGAATGCCGTAAATAGGCGACTAAATTTAAAAAAATAATATTTCTGGACATCTATCGGAAGTGATTGTAACAGATATAACACTTGAGGAAGTATGTAAGTAGTAAGTAGGTTCTTTCGGCCTAACCATGACACATATGGAATTGTAAGGCTAGCTATAAAAGTCTCAATTTTATGATAGAGAGGAGTGTAATTTCTGCTATAGAGTCTTTTGGGATCTGATGTTATTTTCAAACCTAAATAAGTTAATTCAGTCTTTGGCCAATGAAAAGGTGATTGTGTTTTAATTATCCTAAGGATATCGTGCGGTGTGGTTATATTCAGGGCTTCCGATTGGTCATAATTAATTTTAAGGTTTAAGACTTCACCAAATTCCTCAAAAACTCGTAACACCTAAGGAAACGCTTCAATAGGATTTGTAATAAATACTAGCAAATCGTCTGCAAAAGCTGCTGTTTTATGTTCAAATTCTCCAATGTGAAGCCCACGTATGGAAGGTGTTTGTCTTATTTTAAGCAAAAGCGTCTCCATTATAAGTATAAACAAAGTGGGCGAAAGCGGGCATCCCTGTCTTGTTCCATTGCTTATTGGGAAAGGAACCGAAAAGGTGCCATTAACCTGTACTCTAGCTGTAGGAGTGGTGTACAAAGAAAAAATAGCCTCGATAAGTTGCGCCGGGAATCCAAATTTGTATAATGTTTCTTGCAGAAACAACCACTCTACCCTGTCTAATGCTTTTTCAGCATCTGTTCCCAGTAACAGTAAAGGAATTTTATGGTGTGTAGCATAATATATAGAGTGAATTACTCGTGTGGTGTTATGTTTGCCTTCCCACCCTGGAACAAATCCCACTTGTTCAAGTCCTATCAATTGTGGCAAAAAGGAACTGATACGTGTAGGTAGTATTTTGGCCCACCATTTTAAATCTGAGTCCAGGAGTGAGATAGGTCTATAAAATCTGCACCTTTCCGGATCCTTTCCAGGTTTTGGAAGAATCGTGATGTTAGCTGCCAAGGCTTGTGTAGGAAAGCGCTCACCCTGCAGTACAGCATTACAGAGCGACACAAACTGTGGTACCAGTATTTTTTGTAGTTTTTTATAATATATGATTGGAAGGCCATCAGGTCTGGAACTTTTCCCATTCGGAACAGATGTTAATACCCTTTCTAACTCCAAGGGTGTAAATGGAGCTATCAGGGAAGCTCCCTCTTCAGATGTTAGTGACGGAGCCTCTATAGATTGCAGGAACGTTTGAATAGCTGCAAGATGCAAAGATGGGTTGCTAGGGGAAGATTCGCACTTTAGATTATAAAGATACGAATAAAATAATTGAAATTCCTTTGCTATCTGGTCTGTAAGGGTGAGTTTCCTAACCGGATTACATGTTATGAAGGAAATAAAAGTATTTTTACATTGCTTCTTAATAAGGCGAGTCAGTAACCCTTTCAAGACCGAGCTCATTTTGGCCTTCAGGACCAGCCCCATTTTTTCAAATCTGACATGTGTCACTTTATGTGGTAATAACTCCGGAATGCTTTTGCCTATCCAAGCAATTCAGAGATTATTTTCTCGTGACATATTGTACTTTATATTAGTGGAAAAATGTGGTCAATAAATTCATTGCTTATTTGTGAAAAACACCAAAATTTACAGAAAATTTGCAAAAATTATCATTTTTCTAATTTTAAATGTATCTACTTGTAAAACAGATAGTAATACCACACAAAATAGTTACTATTTCACATATTCCATATGTCTACTTTATATTTGCATCATTTTTTGAACATTATTTTATTTTTCTAGGACGTTACAAGGCTTAGTAGTTTACCAGCAATTTCTCACATTTTTAAGAAAATGTCAAAAGGCGATTTTTACAGGGACCAGTTCAGTTCTAAAGCAACTTTGAGGGCCTTACGTACTAGATAGACCCCATAAATCACCCCATATTAAAAACTGCACCCCACAAAGTATTCAAAACAGCATTCAGAAAGTTTCTTAACCCATTAGGCGCTTCACAGGAATTAAAGCAAAGTAGAGGTGAAATTTACAAATTTTATTTTTTTTGCTGAAATTCATTTGTAATACATTTTTTTCTGTAACACAGAAGGTTTTACCCGAGAAATGCAACTCAATATTTATTGCCCAGATTCTGCAGTTTTTAGAAATATCCCACATGTGGCTCTAGTGTGATAATGGAAATATCGGCCTCCGAAGCAAAGGAGCACCTAGTGGATTTTGGGGCCTCCTTTTTTTAGAATATATTTTAGGCACTTTGAAGAGGTATTGTGGTGCCAAAACAGTGGAAATCCCCCAAAAGTGAGACGGTTTTGGAAACTACACACCTCATGGAATTTATCTAGGGGTATAGTTAGCATCTTGACCCCACAGGTATTTTGCTATATTTATTGGAGTTTGTCTGTGAAAGTGAAAATCTACTTTTTTTCTGAAAAAATATAAAAAAAAATAATATTTGCAAGGAATAAAGAATAAAAAACACCCCGAAACTTGTAAAGCTACTTCTCCCGATTACAGCAATACCCCATATGTGGTACTAAACTGCTGTTTGGACCCACGGCAGAGCTCAGAAGGGTATGAGCGCCATTTGGATTTTGAAGCGCAGATTTTGCTGGATTGGTTTTCAGTGCCATGTCGCGTTTGCAACGCCCTGGAGGGATTAAAACGGTGGAAACCCCCCAAAAGTGATCCCATTTTGTAGACTACACCCCTCAAGGAATTTTTCTAGGGGTATAGTTAGCATTTTGACCCCACAGTTTTTTTGCTGAATTTAGTGGAATTAGGCTGTGAAAATGAAAATCTACTTTTTTCTGAAAAAACATAGAAATGTTTAATTTTTACAATGAATAAATGAGAAAAAGAACTCCAACATTTGTAAAGCACCTTATCCCAATTACGGCAATGCCCCTTATGTGGTAATAAACTGCTGTTTGGACCCACGACAGGGCTCACAAGGGAAGGAGCACCATTTGGATTTTGGAGAGCAGATGTTGCTGGAATAGTTTTCAGTGCCATGTCGTGTTTGCAACGCCCTGGAGGGACCAAAACAGTGGAAACCCCTCCATTTTGGAAACTACACTCCTCAAGGAATATTTCTAGAGGTTTAATTAGCAGTTTGACCCTACACGGTTTTTGCAGAATTTATTGGAATTATGCCGTGAAATTGAAAATCAAAATTTTTCTCTAATAAAATGTAGTTTTAGCTCATATTTTTTCATTTTCACAATAGATAAAGGAGAAAAAACACCCCAACAATTGTAAAGCAAACTCTTCTGAGCACACCAATATCCCATATGCAGTGGTAAACTGCTGTTTGGACAAACTGCAGGGCTTAGGAAGGAAGGAGCACCATTTGACTTTTGGAGCTCAAGTTTTGCTGGAATGGTTTGCGGCACCATGTCACATTTGCAAAGACTCTGAGGAGCCAAACAGTGGAAACCCCCACAAAAGTGACCCCATTTGGGAAAGTACACCCCTCATGGAATTTATCTAGCGGTATAGTGAGCATTTTGACCCCACTGTTTTTTTGCTGAATTTATTGGAATTAGGCAATGAAAATTAAAATCTACATTCTTTCCACTACAATGTTGAATTTTTTTCATTTTAACAAGGAATAAAGAAGAAAAAGCACCCCAAAGATTGTAAAGCAATTTCTCCTGAGTACAGCAATACCCCATATGTGGCAATAAACTGCTGTTTGGACACACGGCAGGGCTCAGAATGGCAGGAGTGCTACGTGGCATACAGATTTTGCTTGATTGTTTTTTGGGCGCCATGTCACATTTGCAGAGCCCCTGAGGTACATTTGCAGAGTCTCCCGAGTACGGCAATACCCCATTTGTGGCCCTAAACTGCTGTTTGGGCACATGTCAGAGCTCAAAATGGAAGGAGCGCCATTTGACTTTTAGAGCGCATATTTTGCTGGACTGGTGTACAGGCCCCATGTCGCATTTACACGGCACCCTTAGGTACCAGAGTAGAGTGTAAAACCCTGAGAAGTGACCACATTTTGTAAACTTCACTCCTCAAGGCATTTAACATTTCACTGGACATATAACAGGGCTTAGGAGTGAAAGAGCATGTGAGGCCTATTTTGGTGATTTTCGCAGCGTTGGCCCACAATGGTAAGGCTCTGGGGTCAAATAGTAAAACAAACCCCCAAGTTGTGACCCCCATTTTGGAAACTGCACCCATCAAGGCATTTTTTAAGGGGTGTAGCGGGCATTTTTACCCCACAGTCTTGTTTTTTTTATTAGAAATGAACGCTCAGTGGATGGTGCAAAGTGAAAATTGCAATTTTCCACAGGTATATGCCATCTTAGTGCACAATATGTTGTGCCCAGTTCGTGCCACTGAAGGCAAATGCCTCAAACTGTTAAGCGGGTCTTACCTGTATGGCGATGCCATATATGTGGACGTAAACTGCTGTTTGGGCACACCGTAGGGTTCAGAAGGTAGGGAGCGCCACTTGGCTTTTGGAGTGCAGATTTTGCTTGGTGGTTGTTCTGTTCGGGGTATTGCTGGTATTTCAATTTATAACGTGGGGGCATATGTAAGCTGTGCGGAATACATCAGGGCATAATAAGAGGGTATAATAATGTGGTAAATAAATAAGAATCCACAGATGTGTGGCCAGTGTCGCACTGATAAATAAAAAATCTTATCCGCTTTTGGAACGCTCTGCACATTTTGCATCGCTATATTCGGAGAGCCAGAACTTTTTTATTTTTTCTCCACCGGAGCTGTGTGAGGGCTTATTTGTTGCAGGACAATCTGTAGTTTTCATTGGTACCATTTTGGGGTACATGCATTTTTTAATCACTTTTTTTAATTTTTTGGCAAGCAAGGTGACCAAAAACCAGCAATTCTGTTTTTTTATTCAGCCATCTTTGCTCTTGGCCGTTAGAGCAGCGTGTCAGCTGTAAAACACAGCTGACACCTGCAGTGTATGGAGCGGGCTCAGCGCGTGAGCCCGCTCCGCTTCAAACATCATCCCCTCCCCGCTCCATGATGTGCTGGCACATCATGGGTCGGGAAGCGGTCAGGGGGCCCAGCGCTGCCGGGTCCCTTGACTGCCAACTATAAGATGCAGGGACTTTGGGGACTTTTTAGCAAGATTTATTCTTGCTAAAAACTGCGTCTTATAGTCCGAAAAATACGGTATACACTACCGTTCAAAAGTTTAGGGTCACTCAGAAATTTCATTATTTTTGCAAGAAAAGCACAGTTTTTTTCAATGAAGATAACATTAAATTAATCAGAAATACACTCTATACATTGTTAATGTGCTAAATGACTATTCTAGCTGCAAACGTCTGGTTTTTAATGCAATATCTACATAGGTGTATAGAGGCCCATTTTCAGCAACCATCACTCCAGTGTTCTAATGGTACATTGTGTTTGCTAACTGTGTTAGAAGGCTAATGGATGATTAGCAAACATTTGAAAACCCTTGTGCAA